>NW_027507785.1:9819015-10419015 GCF_037356315.1 Lithobates pipiens | reverse complement strand
GAGTTACTGTTGCCTTTCTATCATCTGGAACCAGTCTGCTCATTCTCCTCTGACCTCAACAAAGCCTTTTTCGTCCACACAACTGCCACTCACTGGATATTTTCTCTTTTCCCCCACCATTCTCTGTAAACCCGAGAGATGGTTGGGTGTGAATATCCCAGTAGATCAGCAGTTTTTACAAATACTTAGGCCAGCTCGTCTGGTACCAACAACCATGCCACGTTCAAAGTCACTTAAATGCCCTTTCTTCCCCATTCTGATGCTCGGTTTGAACGTCAACGAGTCATCTTCACCACGTCTAGATGCCTAAATGCATTGAGTTTCTGCCATGTGATTGGCTGATTAGCATTTGTTTTTACCAAGCAATTGAACAGGTGTATCAAATATAGTGGCCGGTGAAGGTATTTGTCAAACAATCAGAAGCGACTAACAAACTTCCACCATGACTGATTGACCTGGCAGAGTCGAAACGAAGAGATCATGAAATCCATCACATGGAAGGTCTTTAGTTTGTAAATTTTATCCAATGCAATCGGTTTAGTCGCATTAAATGATTAAATTACTATGTAGCCAGATGTTGGACTACCAACCGGCCAGTCAGTTTAGGTGGACTGCCATGTCTTGGTAGGTTTGCAGTTGTGCCCATACTCTTTCCATTTTCTGATGATAGATTGAACAGAGCTCCGTGAGATATTCACTAAGGTTCTCTAACAAACCACGGAGGGCTTCACGGAACAGCTTTATTTATAATGAGATTAAAATACACACAGTTGGGCTCTATTTACTAATTGGATGACTTAGGAAGGCAATTGGTTCCACTAGATTTTAGTTAGGGGTATCAGAGTAAAGGGGGGGGGGGGCTGAATACAAATGCACGTCACACTTTTCAGATATTTATTTGTAAAAATGTTGAAAACCATTTATCATTTTCCTTCCACTTCACAATTATGTGTCGCTTTGTGTTGATCTATTACATAAAACCCCAATAAAATACATTTACTTTTTCGGTTGTAACATGACAAAATGTGGAAAATTTCAAGGGGTGTGAATACCTTTCCAAGGCAATAATTATTATATTATTATATGTTTTCTGAACTACTTTATATACAGTATATTAATATTTTATATATTCTTACTATTTTATATATATATATATATATATATATATATATATATATACACATACATATTTATATATATATATATATATATTTATTATTATTTTATTTACTTTATTTACTTTTATTTGCTGTATGTTGTTTTACTATTATCTCGTATATACTGTATATTTTGCCTATTACTGCCTAATACTGTATGTGTATATATATATATTTATACAACATTTATATTTTATATATTTGCAACTATTCCTTGGTAAGGAAGGACTTCTATAGGAGCCTAGAATTTGTTTGCTTTTTATTTCTTGACCCCAAAACTACTGAAGCTGCTGGAAAGTTGAACCTGAAAACTAGAAACTCTTTGCGGCAAAGCTTCGGCCCTCAGCGTGGATCGTTAGGAGATTAGCTAATTTGAATCCAGGGTCATGTGACAGAGGAAGATCGATGATGAATAATGATTAATAATACAGCCTGGTGTCCTCAGACAGCAACACAAGCTCACAGGAACCCCAGGGGCCCCGGCACTGACACCGACTTCTGATGCCGCCCTCCCCAGGGTGCAATCACAGCCTCATTAGTAATTCTGTGAAATATCATCATTAATGTGATCATTAACTCATCCGGATAATTGTGAGCCTGAGAGTGGCTGGGAAATGATCTGTGATACTTCAATAAACTTACAGCAAGAGGTAACGAGACACCAATATATGGAGAAGAAGAGAAAAGTCACAGGACTTACCCAACAGAACTCAGAACATATCCGACCCGTACTCTAGGGTTGCCACCTTTTCTTCAAGCCAAACCCGAACACTTTAGCAGCGCCGGTGTCCTATCATATAAGGTCCCCCATCCGATAGTGTCCGCTGTGTATTGCGCATGCGCAGTACACAGCAACACAGATTCTAGATGTAATGATCAGGACCCTCATACCTCCTGTTCTCTATTAGATGTAATGATCAGAACCCTCATACCTCCTGTTCTCTATTAGATGTAATGATCAGAACCCTCATACCTCCTGTTCTCTATTAGATGTAATGATCAGGACCCTCATACCTCCTGTTCCCTATTAGATGTAATGATCAGGACCCTCATATCTCCTGTTCCCTATTAGATGTAATAATCGGGACCCTCATACCTCCTGTTCTCTATTAGATGTAATGATCGGGACCCTCATACTTCCTGTTCCCTATTAGATGTAATGATCAGGACCCTCATACCTCCTGTTCCCTATTAGATGTAATGATCAGAACCCTCATACCTCCTGTTCCCTATTAGATGTAATGATCGCGACCCTCATACCTCCTGTTCTCTATTAGATGTAATGATCAGGACCCTCATATCTCCTGTTCCCTATTAGATGTAATGATCAGGACCCTCATACCTCCTGTTCCCTATTAGATGTAATGATCGCGACCCTCATACCTCCTGTTCTCTATTAGATGTAATGATCAGGACCCTCATATCTCCTGTTCCCTATTATATGTAATGATCGGGACCCTCATACCTCCTGTTCCCTATTAGATGTAATGATCGGGACCCTCATACCTCCTGTTCTCTATTAGATGTAATGATCAGGACCCTCATATCTCCTGTTCTCTATTAGATGTAATGATCAGGACCCTCATACCTCCTGTTCTCTATTAGATGTAATGATCAGGACCCTCATATCTCCTGTTCCCTATTAGATGTAATGATCAGGACCCTCATACCTCCTGTTCCCTATTAGATGTAATGATCAGGACCCTCATACCTCCTGTTCCCTATTAGATCATCTAATAGGGAACAGGAGGTATGAGGGTCCTGATCATTACATCTAATAGGGAACAGGAGGTATGAGGGTCCTGATCATTACATCTAATAGGGAACAGGAGATATGAGGGTCCTGATCATTACATCTAATAGAGAACAGGAGGTATGAGGGTCGCGATCATTACATCTAATAGGGAACAGGAGGTATGAGGGTCCCGATCATTACATCTAATAGAGAACAGGAGGTATGAGGGTCCCGATCATTACATCTAATAGGGAACAGGAGGTATGAGGGTCCCGATCATTACATCTAATAGAGAACAGGAGGTATGAGGGTCCCGATTATTACATCTAATAGGGAACAGGAGATATGAGGGTCCTGATCATTACATCTAATAGGGAACAGGAGGTATGAGGGTACTGATCATTACATCTAATAGAGAACAGGAGGTATGAGGGTTCTGATCATTACATCTAATTTAGATGTAATGATCAGAACCCTCATACCTCCTGTTCTCTATTAGATGTAATGATCAGTACCCTCATACCTCCTGTTCCCTATTAGATGTAATGATCAGGACCCTCATATCTCCTGTTCCCTATTAGATGTAATAATCGGGACCCTCATACCTCCTGTTCTCTATTAGATGTAATGATCGGGACCCTCATACCTCCTGTTCCCTATTAGATGTAATGATCGGGACCCTCATACCTCCTGTTCTCTATTAGATGTAATGATCGGGACCCTCATACCTCCTGTTCCCTATTAGATGTAATGATCGCGACCCTCATACCTCCTGTTCTCTATTAGATGTAATGATCAGGACCCTCATATCTCCTGTTCCCTATTAGATGTAATGATCAGGACCCTCATACCTCCTGTTCCCTATTAGATGTAATGATCGCGACCCTCATACCTCCTGTTCTCTATTAGATGTAATGATCAGGACCCTCATATCTCCTGTTCCCTATTATATGTAATGATCGGGACCCTCATACCTCCTGTTCCCTATTAGATGTAATGATCGGGACCCTCATACCTCCTGTTCTCTATTAGATGTAATGATCAGGACCCTCATATCTCCTGTTCTCTATTAGATGTAATGATCAGGACCCTCATACCTCCTGTTCTCTATTAGATGTAATGATCGGGACCCTCATACCTCCTGTTCCCTATTAGATGTAATGATCAGGACCCTCATACCTCCTGTTCTCTATTAGATGTAATGATCAGGACCCTCATATCTCCTGTTCCCTATTAGATGTAATGATCAGGACCCTCATACCTCCTGTTCCCTATTAGATGTAATGATCAGGACCCTCATACCTCCTGTTCCCTATTAGATGTAATGATCAGAACCCTCATACCTCCTGTTCTCTATTAGATGTAATGATCAGTACCCTCATACCTCCTGTTCCCTATTAGATGTAATGATCAGGACCCTCATACCTCCTGTTCCCTATTAGATGTAATAATCGGGACCCTCATACCTCCTGTTCTCTATTAGATGTAATGATCGGGACCCTCATACCTCCTGTTCCCTATTAGATGTAATAATCGGGACCCTCATACCTCCTGTTCTCTATTAGATGTAATGATCAGGACCCTCATACTTCCTGTTCCCTATTAGATGTAATGATCAGGACCCTCATATCTCCTGTTCCCTATTAGATGTAATGATCAGGACCCTCATACCTCCTGTTCCCTATTAGATGTAATGATCAGAACCTTCATACCTCCTGTTCTCTATTAGATGTAATGATCGCGACCCTCATACCTCCTGTTCTCTATTAGATGTAATGATCAGGACCCTCATATCTCCTGTTCCCTATTAGATGTAATGATCAGGACCCTCATACCTCCTGTTCCCTATTAGATGTAATGATCGGGACCCTCATACCTCCTGTTCCCTATTAGATGTAATGATCAGAACCCTCATACCTCCTGTTCTCTATTAGATGTAATGATCAGGACCCTCATATCTCCTGTTCCCTATTAGATGTAATGATCAGAACCCTCATACCTCCTGTTCTCTATTAGATGTAATGATCGGGACCCTCATACCTCCTGTTGCCTATTAGATGTAATGATCAGGACCCTCATACCTCCTGTTCCCTATTAGATGTAATGATCAGGACCCTCATACCTCCTGTTCCCTATTAGATGTAATGATCAGGACCCTCATACCTCCTGTTCCCTATTAGATGTAATGATCGGGACTCTCATACCTCCTGTTCTCTATTATATGTAGTGATCAGAACCCTCATACCTCCTGTTCTCTATTAGATGTAATGATCGGGGCCCTCATACCTCCTGTTCTCTATTAGATGTAATGATCGGGGCCCTCATACCTCCTGTTCTCTATTAGATGTAATGATCAGGACCCTCATACCTCCTGTTCCCTATTAGATGTAATGATCAGAACCCTCATACCTCCTGTTCCCTATTAGATGTAATGATCGGGACCCTCATACCTCCTGTTCCCTATTAGATGTAATAATCGGGACCCTCATACCTCCTGTTCCCTATTAGATGTAATAATCGGGACCCTCATACCTCCTGTTCCCTATTAGATGTAATAATCGGGACCCTCATACCTCCTGTTCCCTATTAGATGTAATAATCGGGACCCTCATACCTCCTGTTCCCTATTAGATGTAATAATCGGGACCCTCATACCTCCTGTTCCCTATTAGATGTAATGATCAGGACCCTCATACCTCCTGTTCTCTATTAGATGTAATAATCGGGACCCTCATACCTCCTGTTCTCTATTAGATGTAATGATCGGGACCCTCATATCTCCTGTTCCCTATTAGATGTAATGATCAGGACCCTCATACCTCCTGTTCCCTATTAGATGTAATGATCAGAACCCTCATACCTCCTGTTCTCTATTAGATGTAATGATCGGGACCCTCATACCTCCTGTTCTCTATTAGATGTAATGATCGGGACCCTCATACCTCCTGTTCTCTATTAGATGTAATGATCGGGACCCCCATACCTCCTGTTCTCTATTAGATGTAATGATCAGGACCCCCATACCTCCTGTTCCCTATTAGATGTAATAATCGGGACCCTCATACCTCCTGTTCTCTATTAGATGTAATGATCAGGACCCCCATACCTCCTGTTCCCTATTAGATGTAATAATCGGGACCCTCATACCTCCTGTTCTCTATTAGATGTAATGATCAGAACCCTCATACCTCCTGTTCTCTATTAGATGTAATGATCAGGACCCTCATACCTCCTGTTCCCTATTAGATGTAATGATCGGGACCCTCATACCTCCTGTTCCCTATTAGATGTAATGATCGGGACCCTCATACCTCCTGTTCCCTATTAGATGTAATAATCGGGACCCTCATACCTCCTGTTCCCTATTAGATGTAATAATCGGGACCCTCATACCTCCTGTTCCCTGTTAGATGTAATAATCGGGACCCTCATACCTCCTGTTCTCTATTAGATGTAATGATCAGGACCCTCATACCTCCTGTTCTCTATTAGATGTAATGATCAGGACCCTCATACCTCCTGTTCCCTATTAGATGTAATGATCAGAACCCTCATACCTCCTGTTCCCTATTAGATGTAATGATCAGGACCCTCATACCTCCTGTTCCCTATTAGATGTAATGATCAGGACCCTCATACCTCCTGTTCCCTATTAGATGTAATGATCAGAACCCTCATACCTCCTGTTCCCTATTAGATGTAATGATCAGGACCCTCATACCTCCTGTTCCCTATTAGATGTAATGATCAGGACCCTCATACCTCCTGTTCCCTATTAGATGTAATGATCAGGACCCTCATACCTCCTGTTCCCTATTAGATGTAATGATCAGGACCCTCATACCTCCTGTTCCCTATTAGATGTAATGATCAGGACCCTCATACCTCCTGTTCCCTATTAGATGTAATGATCAGGACCCTCATACCTCCTGTTCCCTATTAGATGTAATGATCAGGACCCTCATACCTCCTGTTCCCTATTAGATGTAATGATCAGGACCCTCATACCTCCTGTTCCCTATTAGATGTAATGATCAGGACCCTCATACCTCCTGTTCCCTATTAGATGTAATGATCAGGACCCTCATACCTCCTGTTCCCTATTAGATGTAATGATCAGGACCCTCATACCTCCTGTTCCCTATTAGATGTAATGATCGGGACCCTCATACCTCCTGTTCTCTATTAGATGTAATGATCGGGACCCTCATACCTCCTGTTCCCTATTAGATGTAATGATCAGGACCCTCATACCTCCTGTTCTCTATTAGATGTAATGATCAGAACCCTCATACCTCCTGTTCTCTATTAGATGTAATGATCAGGACCCTCATACCTCCTGTTCTCTATTAGATGTAATGATCAGAACCCTCATACCTCCTGTTCTCTATTAGATGTAATGATCGGGACCCTCATACCTCCTGTTCTCTATTAGATGTAATGATCAGGACCCTCATACCTCCTGTTCCCTATTAGATGTAATGATCAGGACCCTCATACCTCCTGTTCTCTATTAGATGTAATGATCGGGACCTTCATACCTCCTGTTCTCTATTAGATGTAATGATCAGGACCCTCATACCTCCTGTTCTCTATTAGATGTAATGATCGGGACCCTCATACCTCCTGTTCCCTATTAGATGTAATGATCAGAACCCTCATACCTCCTGTTCCCTATTAGATGTAATGATCAGGACCCTCATACCTCCTGTTCCCTATTAGATGTAATGATCAGGACCCTCATACCTCCTGTTCCCTATTAGATGTAATGATCAGGACCCTCATACCTCCTGTTCCCTATTAGATGTAATGATCAGGACCCTCATACCTCCTGTTCCCTATTAGATGTAATGATCAGGACCCTCATACCTCCTGTTCCCTATTAGATGTAATGATCAGGACCCTCATACCTCCTGTTCCCTATTAGATGTAATGATCGGGACCCTCATACCTCCTGTTCTCTATTAGATGTAATGATCAGGACCCTCATACCTCCTGTTCCCTATTAGATGTAATGATCAGGACCCTCATACCTCCTGTTCTCTATTAGATGTAATGATCGGGACCCTCATACCTCCTGTTCTCTATTAGATGTAATGATCGGGACCCTCATACCTCCTGTTCCCTATTAGATGTAATGATCGGGACCCTCATACCTCCTGTTCTCTATTAGATGTAATGATCGGGACCCTCATACCTCCTGTTCTCTATTAGATGTAATGATCAGGACCCTCATACCTCCTGTTCTCTATTAGATGTAATGATCGGGACCCTCATACCTCCTGTTCTCTATTAGATGTAATGATCGGGACCCTCTTACCTCCTGTTCCCTATTAGATGTAATGATCGGGACCCTCATACCTCCTGTTCTCTATTAGATGTAATGATCGGGACCCTCATACCTCCTGTTCCCTATTAGATGTAATGATCAGGACCCTCATACCTCCTGTTCTCTATTAGATGTAATGATCGGGACCTTCATACCTCCTGTTCCCTATTAGATGTAATGATCAGGACCCTCATACCTCCTGTTCTCTTTTAGATGTAATGATCAGGACCTTTATACCTCCTGTTCTCTATTAGATATAATGATCAGGACCCTCATACCTCCTGTTCCCTATTAGATGTAATGATCGGGACCCTCATACCTCCTGTTCCCTATTAGATGTAATGATCAGGACCCTCATACCTCCTGTTCCCTATTAGATGTAATGATCAGGACCCTCATACCTCCTGTTCTCTATTAGATGTAATGATCAGGACCCTCATACCTCCTGTTCCCTATTAGATGTAATGATCGGGACCTTCATACCTCCTGTTCCCTATTAGATGTAATGATCGGGACCCTCATACCTCCTGTTCTCTTTTAGATGTAATGATCAGGACCCTCATACCTCCTGTTCTCTATTAGATGTAATGATCAGGACCCTCATACCTCCTGTTCTCTATTAGATGTAATGATCAGGACCCTCATACCTCCTGTTCTCTATTAGATGTAATGATCAGGACCCTCATACCTCCTGTTGCCTATTAGATGTAATGATCGGGACCCTCATACCTCCTGTTGCCTATTAGATGTAATGATCGGGATCTTCATACCTCCTGTTCCCTATTAGATGTAATGATCGGGACCCTCATACCTCCTGTTCTCTATTAGATGTAATGATCGGGACCCTCATACCTCCTGTTCTCTATTAGATGTAATGATCAGGACCCTCATACCTCCTGTTGCCTATTAGATGTAATGATCGGGACCCTCATACCTCCTGTTCCCTATTAGATGTAATGATCAGGACCCTCATACCTCCTGTTCTCTATTAGATGTAATGATCAGGACCCTCATACCTCCTGTTCTCTATTAGATGTAATGATCAGGACCCTCATACCTCCTGTTCCCTATTAGATGTAATGATCAGGACCCTCATACCTCCTGTTCCCTATTAGATGTAATGATCAGGACCCTCATACCTCCTGTTCTCTATTAGATGTAATGATCGGGACCCTCATACCTCCTGTTCTCTATTAGATGTAATGATCGGGACCCTCATACCTCCTGTTCCCTATTAGATGTAATGATCGGGACCCTCATACCTCCTGTTCTCTATTAGATGTAATGATCGGGACCCTCATACCTCCTGTTCTCTATTAGATGTAATGATCGGGACCCTCATACCTCCTGTTCTCTATTAGATGTAATGATCGGGACCCTCATACCTCCTGTTCCCTATTAGATGTAATGATCGGGACCCTCATACCTCCTGTTCTCTATTAGATGTAATGATCGGGACCCTCATACCTCCTGTTCCCTATTAGATGTAATGATCAGGACCCTCATACCTCCTGTTCTCTATTAGATGTAATGATCGGGACCTTCATACCTCCTGTTCCCTATTAGATGTAATGATCAGGACCCTCATACCTCCTGTTCTCTTTTAGATGTAATGATCAGGACCTTTATACCTCCTGTTCTCTATTAGATATAATGATCAGGACCCTCATACCTCCTGTTCCCTATTAGATGTAATGATCGGGACCCTCATACCTCCTGTTCCCTATTAGATGTAATGATCAGGACCCTCATACCTCCTGTTCCCTATTAGATGTAATGATCAGGACCCTCATACCTCCTGTTCTCTATTAGATGTAATGATCGGGGCCCTCATACCTCCTGTTCTCTATTAGATGAAATGATCAGGACCCTCATACCTCCTGTTCCCTATTAGATGTAATGATCGGGACCTTCATACCTCCTGTTCCCTATTAGATGTAATGATCGGGACCCTCATACCTCCTGTTCTCTTTTAGATGTAATGATCAGGACCCTCATACCTCCTGTTCTCTATTAGATGTAATGATCGGGACCCTCATACCTCCTGTTCTCTATTAGATGTAATGATCAGGACCCTCATACCTCCTGTTCTCTATTAGATGTAATGATCAGGACCCTCATACCTCCTGTTGCCTATTAGATGTAATGATCGGGACCCTCATACCTCCTGTTGCCTATTAGATGTAATGATCGGGATCTTCATACCTCCTGTTCCCTATTAGATGTAATGATCGGGACCCTCATACCTCCTGTTCTCTATTAGATGTAATGATCGGGACCCTCATACCTCCTGTTCTCTATTAGATGTAATGATCAGGACCCTCATACCTCCTGTTGCCTATTAGATGTAATGATCGGGACCCTCATACCTCCTGTTGCCTATTAGATGTAATGATCGGGATCTTCATACCTCCTGTTCCCTATTAGATGTAATGATCGGGACCCTCATACCTCCTGTTCTCTATTAGATGTAATGATCGGGACCCTCATACCTCCTGTTCTCTTTTAGATGTAATGATCAGGACCCTCATACCTCCTGTTCTCTATTAGATGTAATGATCGGGACCCTCATACCTCCTGTTCTCTATTAGATGTAATGATCAGGACCCTCATACCTCCTGTTCTCTATTAGATGTAATGATCAGGACCCTCATACCTCCTGTTGCCTATTAGATGTAATGATCGGGACCCTCATACCTCCTGTTGCCTATTAGATGTAATGATCGGGATCTTCATACCTCCTGTTCCCTATTAGATGTAATGATCGGGACCCTCATACCTCCTGTTCTCTATTAGATGTAATGATCGGGACCCTCATACCTCCTGTTCTCTATTAGATGTAATGATCAGGACCCTCATACCTCCTGTTGCCTATTAGATGTAATGATCGGGACCCTCATACCTCCTGTTGCCTATTAGATGTAATGATCGGGATCTTCATACCTCCTGTTCCCTATTAGATGTAATGATCGGGACCCTCATACCTCCTGTTCTCTATTAGATGTAATGATCGGGACCCTCATACCTCCTGTTCTCTTTTAGATGTAATGATCAGGACCCTCATACCTCCTGTTCTCTATTAGATGTAATGATCGGGACCCTCATACCTCCTGTTCTCTATTAGATGTAATGATCAGGACCCTCATACCTCCTGTTCTCTATTAGATGTAATGATCAGGACCCTCATACCTCCTGTTGCCTATTAGATGTAATGATCGGGACCCTCATACCTCCTGTTGCCTATTAGATGTAATGATCGGGATCTTCATACCTCCTGTTCCCTATTAGATGTAATGATCGGGACCCTCATACCTCCTGTTCTCTATTAGATGTAATGATCGGGACCCTCATACCTCCTGTTCCCTATTAGATGTAATGATCAGGACCCTCATACCTCCTGTTCCCTATTAGATGTAATGATCAGGACCCTCATACCTCCTGTTCTCTATTAGATGTAATGATCGGGGCCCTCATACCTCCTGTTCTCTATTAGATGAAATGATCAGGACCCTCATACCTCCTGTTCCCTATTAGATGTAATGATCAGGACCCTCATACCTCCTGTTCTCTATTAGATGTAATGATCGGGACCCTCATACCTCCTGTTCTCTATTAGATGTAATGATCGGGACCCTCATACCTCCTGTTCTCTATTAGATGTAATGATCGGGGCCCTCATACCTCCTGTTCTCTATTAGATGAAATGATCAGGACCCTCATACCTCCTGTTCTCTATTAGATGTAATGATCAGGACCCTCATACCTCCTGTTCTCTATTAGATGTAATGATCAGAACCCTCATACCTCCTGTTCCCTATTAGATGTAATGATCAGGACCCTCATACCTCCTGTTCTCTATTAGATGTAATGATCGGGACCCTCATACCTCCTGTTCTCTATTAGATGTAATGATCGGGACCCTCATACCTCCTGTTCCCTATTAGATGTAATGATCAGGTCCCTCATACCTCCTGTTCTCTATTAGATGTAATGATCGGGACCCTCATACCTCCTGTTCTCTATTAGATTTCAGGCACTATGGAAGATGTTGGGATACAAATATCTGACAATCTATCGGTTTCCCGGTGATGTTTCGTTCGTCTCAGAAGATGAATGTGTCTAAAGGGTGTCTGTTGGATCCTGTAGGATGTCCATGGGCTCATGTACCAGAATACTGATCACACTCTCTCCATTCTGCAGCAATACAGCGAACGTCAGGCAATCAATCGGGATAAACTCGTGCTGCATGCACTCTATTCTCTCTCAGATAATTGTCAGAAGAAGCTCAGAGTTTTCCATTTCATTAACTAGAAGAAGATTCTGACGGTTCAGGACGGAGGGGGGGAGGAGGGGGGGAGGAATTCTGTTTAAAGTCATAGGACTGAAAAGCCAATCTGTAGGCTTCCCGCAGGCCCTGAGAGGGCTAGAGAGCCAAAGATGGCAAGCTCTGGGGACAAGAGATTAAAAAGGTGAATCTTGACATAAGCCTTAAGGGTGTTTATCATGGGGCTCCACCATGCATCCAATAAAGAGAGCTGATTATTAAATGTGATTATCAGTGCAACTGCAATATGTTGTTATTGATCGACCTTCAATCAATGAGAAGTGCTTATTCTGCTATAGCGGAAACTCAAAATGTTCCTGAGACACAGAGGGGATGTTGTCAAGGGGTTTCCCTCGTTCTTGGTGTAATTTATTTCTAGGGCTGTTATATGTAGTAGCCAATTACTATTTGCATTTTGGGGGGGGGGGGGGGGGATAAATTTTATAGTCTAGAATCACACAATAAAAGTGTGGGAATATAAAAAAATATGAAATACTGGAAGACTCTGGATGGAGCTGGGTGTCACTATGGGTGAATGGTGGTTCTGGAAGGGGTTATGGGCCACTGCAGCAAACTTTATTCATGTCTAAACCACTGGCAACAAAAGTGAGTACACCCCTAAGTGCAAATGTCCAAATTAGGCCCAATTAGCCATTTTTCCCTCCACAGTGTCATAGTTACATAGTTAGTAAGGTTGAATAAAAACACCAGTCCATCCAGTTCAACCCGAGTGAGTGTCTACAATTGTCCCTATCCCTGTATATTGCACACTCACATCAGTCACTACCCTCAAGGAGCCCACAATCCAAGGTCCACATCCATATACTAGGGCCAATTTTGGACAGAAGCCAATTAACCTACCTGCATGTGTTTGGAATGTTGGAGGAAACCGGAGTACCCGGAGGAAACCCACGCAGGCACAGGGAGAACATGCAAACTCCAGGCAGGTAGTGTCGTGGTTGGGATTCGTGCCAGCTACACCTTCTTACTGCTAGGTAAGAGTGCTAACCACTACACCACTGTGCCCCCCATGTGACTCATTAATGTTACAAGGTCTCAGGTGTGAATGGGGAGCAGGTGTGTTAAATTTGGTGTTATCGCTCTCACTCTCTCATACTGGTCACTGGAAGTTCAACATGGCACCTCATGGCAAAGAACTCTCTGAGGATCTGAAAAAAAGAATTGTTGCTCTACATAAAGATGGCCTAGGCTATAAGAAGATTGCCAAGACCCTTAAACTGAGCTGCAGCATGGTGGCCAAGACCATACAGCGGTATAACAGGACAGGTTCCACTCAGAACAGGCCTCGCCATGGTCCACCAAAGAAGTTGGGGTCACGTGCTCAGCGTCATATCCAGAGGTTGTCTTTGGGAAATAGATGTATGAGTGCTGCCAGCATTGCTGCAGAGGTTGTAGGGGTTGAAGGTCAGCCTGTCAGTGCTCATACCATACGCCGCACACTGCATCAAATTGGTCTGCATGGCTGTCGTCCCAGAAGGAAGCCTCCTCTAAAGATGATGTACAAGAAAGCCTGCAAACAGTTTGCTGAAGACAAGCAGACTAAGGGCATGGATTACTGGAACCATGTCCTGTGGTCTGATGAGACCAAGATAAACGTATTTGGTATCAGATGGTGACAAGCGTGTGTGGGGGCAACCAGGTGAGGAGGACAAAGACAAGTGTGTCTTGCCTATAGTCAAGCATGGTGGTGGGAGTGTTATGGTCTGGGACTGTATGAGTGCTGCCGGCACTGGGGGGCTACAGATCATTGAGGGGACCATGAATGCCAACATGTACTGTGACATACTGAAGCAGAGCATGATCCCTTCCCTTCAGAGACTGGGCCGCAGGGCAGTATTCCAACATAACCATCCCAAACACACCTTCAAGGCAACCACTGCCTTGCTAAAGAAGCTGAGGGTAAAGGTGACGGACTGGCTAAGCATGTCTCCAGACCTAAACCCTATTGATCATCTGTGGGACATCCTCAAACGGAAGGTGGAGGAGCGCAAGGTCTCCAACATCCACCAGCTCTTGGAAAAGTTCCCCCTAATATTGGTGGTTCTTGGAGAAATTCCCCCTTATATACTGGTGGCTCTTGGAGAAGTTCCCCCTTATATTGGTGGTTCTTGGAGATGTCCTCCCGTATATACTGGTGGTTGTTGGAGAAGTCCCCCCTTATATTGGTGGTCTTTGGAGAAGTTCTCCCTTATATTGGTGGTTCTTGAAGTTCCTCCTTATGTTGATGGTCCTTGGAGAAGTTCCTCCTTATGTTGATGGTCCTTGGAGAAGTTCCCTTTTACATTGGTGGTTCTTGGAGTAATACCCCCCTTATATTGTTTTTTTTGTTTTGTTTTTTTTAGAGAAATTTCCCTTTACATTAGAAGTCAGTGAAGTGTCCCCTAGCATTGGTGGTAAATGGGAAAAACACTCCTACAATCATTGGGGTCAGTACTTACCTAATCGATGATAATGAGAGACTCCACCGGCCCTACCCTGCAGGCTATGCTAAGTGATGCTGATGGCAGAGTTGTGCATACAGGAGATTAGTCCCCCACGGCTCAAGGAACCCCATGCAACCTCTGAAGGAACCCAACTTGATCAAGGCTGGTTTACCATGTCAGTGGGTTTTTGATTTGCAGCCTCTCCTCCGATGCTGTTTTCTCCAGTTTGGCACGCAATGTCATTATCTTTTCAATTGTTCCTCTCAACACATGAGAACAGCCTTTCTCAACCTTTTCAACACAGAGGAACCCTGGAAATAGTTCTCCGGTCTCGGGGAACCCCTGCTAAAAATTAGAAATCTACAACTCATGATACATTAGTGTGATGGTCAGTGGGAAGAATGGTCCTTACACTTGTGGTCAGTGGGAAGAATGGTCCTTACACTTGTGGTCATTGGGAAGAATGGTCCTTACACTTGTGGTCATTGGGAAGAAAGGTCCTTACACCTGTGGTCATTGGAAAGAATGGTCCTTACACTTGTGGTCATTGGGAAGAATGGTCCTTACACTTGTGGTCATTGGGAAGAAAGGTCCTTACACCTGTGGTCATTGTGAAGAACGGTCCTAACACTTGTGGTCATTGGGAAGAATGGTCCTTACACTTGTGGTCATTGGGAAGAAAGGTCCTTACACCTGTGGTCATTGGAAAGAATGGTCCTTACACTTGTGGTCATTGGGAAGAATGGTCCTTACACTTGTGGTCATTGGGAAGAATGGTCCTTACACTTGTGGTCATTGGGAAGAATTACCTCCTTACAGATAGCTAGAAAGAGCAATGTTGTCAGGGGGAACTTATCTGAGAAGCAGAAATTGCCCAATGCTGAAGGAACCCCTAGCAACCTCTGGAGGAACCCTGGTTGAGAATCACTGCATTAGAGGGAACTAAAGCCCTCGATTTAACGTTTGCTAAAGCTAGCAAAGTTTAATAAAGGTGATTTAGTCTATAATTAAACATTCAGTTGTTTCTAAAACTCGCATATCAAGCGCAAAACCATGTAAAAACGCGGGTCGCCAAATGTGCTTGGCTCAATGTCAAAATATGGGACTTGCGCTTCTCTGACGTGTTTGTCATGTGACAGGCAGCCCATTCATATCAATGGGCTGTCGTCCAAACATGCCCACAAAAAAACGCGAGGCTTCGCTGCACTCAGATGTGAACGTAGGCTCACGGCTTGTCTAAGAAACTACGGACCAAAAAGAAAAGCCTGTCCCTGGAGGCAGTGGTTTCTCTGCAGAGGTGCAACACACCCCATAGAGCTTTATCTCTGCAATCAGTAAAGCTTATAATCCTTGCTGGATGGAGATCTCCAGCTGTAGGGGGTGGGGGGTTTGGGTTGGACCTTTGAAGAAAAGAAAAGGAAGTCTGTTGAGAAGTACCCTTGCGCTAAGTGTGGAAGCAGTGGTCTCTCTGCAGAACTCAGACACACCCCATGCCAACCCAGACTTATATCTCTGAAATCAGTAAAGCTCAAGCTCCTTGCTGAATGGGGAGCTCTAGCTGTGACTCAGCTGGGGAGGGGGGCATTGATTCGGAGGGGGAAGCTATTTGGACCTCTGCAGGAAAGAAACCTCTGTCTCCAACCAGCACGCAGCAGAGAAGGGACCTTGCTCTTACTGTGGAAGCAGTGGTCTCTCTGTAGATGTCAGACACACCCCATGCCAAACCAGACATATACAGTGGTGTGAAAAAGTGTTTGCCCCCTTCCTCATTTCCTGTTCCTTTGCATGTTTGTCACACTTAAGTGTTTCGGAACATCAAACCAATTTAAACAATAGTCAAGGACAACACAAGTAAACGCAAAATGCAATTTGTAAATGAAGGTGTTTATTATTAAAGGTGAAAAAAAATCCAAACCATCATGGCCCTGTGTGAAAAAGTGATTGCCCCCCTTGTTAAAACATACTATAACTGTGGTTGTCCACACCTGAGTTCAATTTCTCTAGCCACACCCAGGCCTGATTATTGCCACACCTGTTCACAATCAAGGCATCACTTAAATAGGAGCTGCTTGACACAGTAAGGTCCACCAGAAGATCCTTAAAAGCTACACATCATGCCGAGACCCAAAGAAATTCAGGAACAATTGAGAAAGAAAGTAATTGAGATCTATCAGTCTGGAAAGGGTTATAAAGCCATTTCCAAAGCTTTGGGAATCCAGCGAACCACAGTGAGAGCCATTATCCACAAATGGCGAAGACATGGAACAGTGGTGAACCTTCCCAGGAGTGGCCGGCCGCCCAAAATTACCCCAAGAGCGCAGCGACGACTCATCCAAGAGGTCACAAAAGACCCCACAACAATGTCCAAGGAACTGCAGGCCTCACTTGCCTCAGTTAAGGTCAGCGTTCATGTCTCCACCATCAGGAAAAGACTGGGCAAAAATGGCCTGCATGGCAGAGTTCCAAGGAGAAAACCACTGCTGAGCAAAAAGAACATCAAAGCTCGTCTCAATTTCTCCACAACACATCTTGATGATCCCCAAGACTTTTGGGACAACATTCTGTGGAGCGATGAGACAAAAGTGGAACTCTTTGGAAGGTGTGTGTCCAAGTATATCTGGCGTAGAAGGAACACTGCATTTCATAAAAAGAACATTATACCAACAGTAAAATATGGTGGTGGTAGTGTGATGGTCTGGGGCTGTTTTGCTGCTTCAGGACCTGGAAGACTTGCCGTGATAAAAGGAACTATGAATTCTGCTGTCTACCAAGAGATCCTGAAGGAGAATGTCCGACCATCTGTTCGTGTACTCAAGCTGAAACGAACTTGGGTTCTGCAGCAGGACAATGATCCTAAACACACCAGCAAGTCCACCACCGAATGGCTGAAGAAAAACAAAATGAAGACTTTGGAGTGGCCTAGCCAAAGTCCTGACCTGAATCCTATTGAGATGTTGTGGTATGACCTTAAAAAGGCCGTTCGTGCTCGAAAACCCTCTAATGTAACTGAATTAGGACAATTCTGCAAAGATGAGTGGGCCAAAATTCCTCCAGGACGCTGTAAAAGCCTCATTGCACGTTATCGCAAACGCTTGGTTGCAGTTGTTGCTGCTAAGGGTGGCCCAACCAGTTATTAGGTTTAGGGGGCAATCACTTTTTCACACAGGGCCATGATGGTTTGGATTTTTTTTCACCTTTAATAATAAACACCTTCATTTACAAATTGCATTTTGTGTTTACTTGTGTTGTCCTTGACTAGTGTTTAAATTGGTTTGATGTTCCGAAACACTTAAGTGTGACAAACATGCAAAGGAACAGGAAATGAGGAAGGGGGCAAACACTTTTTCACACCACTGTATATGTCTGGTTTGGCATGGGGTGTGTCTGACATCT
The DNA here is from genome assembly GCF_037356315.1 of Lithobates pipiens. Taxonomy (NCBI): domain Eukaryota; kingdom Metazoa; phylum Chordata; class Amphibia; order Anura; family Ranidae; genus Lithobates; species Lithobates pipiens. Next base: position 10,400,633 of record NW_027507785.1, on the reverse strand, counting down.
ACAGAGAGACCACTGCTTCCACAGTAAGAGCAAGGTCCCTTCTCTGCTGCGTGCTGGTTGGAGACAGAGGTTTCTTTCCTGCAGAGGTCCAAATAGCTTCCCCCTCCGAATCAATGCCCCCCTCCCCAGCTGAGTCACAGCTAGAGCTCCCCATTCAGCAAGGAGCTTGAGCTTTACTGATTTCAGAGATATAAGTCTGGGTTGGCATGGGGTGTGTCTGAGTTCTGCAGAGAGACCACTGCTTCCACACTTAGCGCAAGGGTACTTCTCAACAGACTTCCTTTTCTTTTCTTCAAAGGTCCAACCCAAACCCCCCACCCCCTACAGCTGGAGATCTCCATCCAGCAAGGATTATAAGCTTTACTGATTGCAGAGATAAAGCTCTATGGGGTGTGTTGCACCTCTGCAGAGAAACCACTGCCTCCAGGGACAGGCTTTTCCTTTTGGTCCGTAGTTTCTTAGACAAGCCGTGAGCCTACGTTCACATCTGAGTGCAGCGAAGCCTCGCGTTTTTTTGTGGGCATGTTTGGACGACAGCCCATTGATATGAATGGGCTGCCTGTCACATGACAAACACGCCAGAGAAGCGCAAGTCCCATATTTTGACATTGAGCCAAGCACATTTGGCGACCCGCGTTTTTACATGGTTTCTCTGAAATCACTAAAGCTCAAGCTCCTTGCTGAATGGGGAGCTCTTGCTGTGACTTAGTTGCGCGGGGGGGGGGGGGGGGGCTTGTTGGGCCTCTGAAGAAAAGAAAAGCCTGTCTCCTGCCAGCACGCTGCCGAGAAGGGTCCTTGCTCTCACTGTGGAAGCAGTGGTCTCTCTGTAGATGTCAGACACACCCCAAACCAGACGTATATATATCTGTGCAATCAGTAAAGCTTAAGCTCCCTGCTGAATAGAGACCTCTAGCTGTGACTCGGTGTTGGTGGTGAGGGGGGGGGGGCGTTGGATCCCTGCAGAAACGAAAAGCCTTTCTCCTGCCAGCACAATGTGGAAGCAGTGGTATCTCTGCAGAGATCAAACAGATTACATGCCAAACCAGACTTACATCTCTGCAACCAGTAAAGCTCATACTGCTAAATGGAGAGTTCTAGCTCTGACTCAGTATGGGGGGGAGCGTTGTGGAGAAAGACCCCTGCTCCCACAGTGGAAGCAGTGGTCTCTCTGCAGAGGTCAGGCACACTTAATGCTGAGCCAGACTTATATCTCTGCAATCAGTAAAGCTCATGCTCCCTGCTGAATGGAGCTACGACTAGCTAGCTAGCTGTGACTACATGTGGGGGGGGGGGCGTGTTGGACCTCTGCAGAAAACAAAAGCTTGTCTCCTGCCAGCATGCTGCCGAGAAGGACCCTTGCTCTCAATGTAGAAGTGGTGGTCTCTCTGCAGAGGTCAGACAACCCTTATGCCGAGGGGGTCTTATATCTCTGCAATCGGTAAAGCATTAGGCCGCGTACACACGGGCGGACTGTTCGCCCAACTTAGTTTGTCAAACAATCCGACAAACAGTCCGCTCAAAATTTGCATGAACGGACTTGACCACACACGATGAACGAACAGTCCGCTGAAAGCGTGCGCGATGACGTGAACGCCACGTACGACGGGACTAGAAAAACGACGTCCTATACACTGCAATGCAACCTTCGCCGTGTAAATTCTTTCTGAGTATGCGCGGAACTTAGTTTGACGAACAAGCCTACACACGAGCGGACTGTCCGCTCAAACCAAGTTTCAGCGGACAGTCTTACGGGAATTCCGAAAAACTTTGTTCGTCAGACTGTCCGCTGAAACTGTCCGCTGAAGCCCACACACGAGCGGACTGTCCGCTGAAACACTGTTCAGCGGACAAAGTTGGACGAACAGTCCGCCCGTGTGTACGCGGCCTTAGGCTCCCTGCTGAATGGAAAGTTCTAGCTGTGACTCAGAAGGGGGGTGGTTGTGTGTGTGTGTATGTGTGTGTGTGTGTGTGTCAACTGCTGCAGAGAGATCACTGCTTCCACACACACACACAGGGAAAAGCTAAGTTCTGGCAGAACTGAACTCCGAGTGTCTTCACGGTTCAGAACATGCCGGCGGGCGCGTCAAAATGCGGCCGGTGTGAAGCCGGAGCCACTGATAAGAGATTACGATGGCCCCCGATAGGAACGACCCGGTCTTTTTGACATTTCCCACTGGTCGTCGTTCTTCTCTCTCCGGAGCCTTTGCCTGTCGCAGGTGCGTGCGACCTGGAAAACGCGTGACCCCGATCTGTGAAGTACGCGTAGAACGAGGTCTCTGTGGTCGCAATTTTAATCTGCGGAGTCATTTTCCTGCCTGGAGACTTTTCAGTTTTGAGGACAGAACTACATGACTGTGTAGGAAAATAGGTACAAAAATAGCCGGGGGGGGGGGGGGGGGGGGTGTCAGCGCACTCCGAGAGCGCCGCAGACCGTCCGCCGACCGCTACCTTTCTGTACAAATTGATATCACAGCTTCTCATCTCTGCCAACACGCTCTAACCCTTCGAGGGAGCTTGTGAGAGCAATACGGAGCATCCATTAGGCTGTGATTGATAATACATAACATACGGAGTGTTCTTCATAAAACATAGCTGGGGGTTATTATTTAACACACAGAGATACACTATATTTTCAAAAGTATTGGGACACCCATGAATTGTAATGGCACCCCAGTCTTAGTCCATAGGGTTCAATATTGAGTTGGCTCCACCCTTTGCAGCTATAACAGCTTCAACTGTGCAAGTTGGTTGAAGATCTATCCCTTCCCCACTTTATTTATTTATTTTCTTGTGTCACGTCTTGTTTTGTCACTTTGCACGTTTGATGTGATGAGTAGGGTCACAGGTCCCAGGGCCTGTCCTGAAAGTCTGGGGAGGGGGTGGACATGGCCTTCTGGCTTAGTTTGCCCTCTCTCTTAGGGTTGGGGGTCTCCCTTCGGGGGAGCCCCACCTAGTATTTTTGGTTGGGTCTGTTTCGGCAGACCTTCCAAAGAACGGGGTCTGCCTGGTTTCGACGTTTTAAGTGTCCTTGTCCCTACCTGGAGCCTAACGCCCCGGGGGGATTCAGGGCAAGGCCCTTTAATTTTAGAGGGCTCGTGTACCCGGGAAGGCTGTCCACAAGGTTTAGGAGATGTGTCTATGGGAATGTTTGAAAATTCTTACAGAGGCACATTTGTGAGGTCAGGCACTGATGTGGACAAAAAGGCCTGGCTCGCAGTCTCCGCTCTAATTCATCCCAAAGGTGTTCTATCAGGTTGAGGTCAGGACTCTACGCAGGCCAGTCAACTTCCTCCACCCCAAACTCACTCATCCATGTCTTTATGGACCTTGCTTTGTGCACTGGTGCGCAGTCACGTTGGAACAGGAAGGGGCCATCCCCAAACTGTTCCCACAACGTTGGGAGCGTGAAATTGTCCAAAATGTCTTGGTATGATGACACCTTAAGAGGGTCAGAAGAAAAATCTCTGACCTCTGAGACCAAACCTGGTGAGCAGGGGACAGGGGGGGAATGTCAGAGGGATGTGGCTGGAGCGACTCTGGCTGAGGCCACATTCATCTACATACTACTGCACCGGGTTGGTGAGCGGCGCCCTTTCTTCTCTAAGAAAAATCAAAACCAAATCAAAATTTGGTGTGACCACAATTTGGCTTCAAACCAGCATCAGTTCTAATGTCGCGTACACACGACCAGACTTTTCGAGGGACTAGGTCCGATGGTCTTTCCGACGGACTTTCGGCGGAGTTCCGACGGACTTTCCGAATGAACGGACTTGGCCGCACACAATCACACCAAAGTCCGACAGATTTGAACGTGATGACGTACGACCAGACTAGAATAAGGAAGTTCATAGCCAGTAGCCAATAACTGCCCTAGCGTCGGTTTTTGTCCATCGGACTAGCATACACACGAACGGATTTCTTGGTTCGGCGGAGTTCCGGTGGAAAAATGTAAAACATGTTCTATTTCTAAAGTCTTTTTTGGCAAGCAAAGGTCCGATGGAGCCCACACACAATCGAATTGTCCGACAGACTCGTTCTGTCGGACCTTTGCTGTCAAAAAGTCCGGTCGTGTGTACGCGGCATTACACTCGCACACTTTGTACACTTGCACAAAGTCAGGGTGTTGTTAGATTGGCATTAGGTGATTGACCAATTATACCAAGCGGGTGCTAATGATCATCCATTTCATATGTAGGTTGAAACACGGTCATTTACTGAAACAGAAGCTTCTGCTGTGTAGGAGGCTTAAAACTGGGTGAGGAGCAGCCAGACTCTGCTACTAAGGTGAGGTTGTGGAAGACAAGTTCCATGTCACCATGGCAAGACAGAGCACAGCAACAAGACACAAGGTATACTGCATCAGCAATGTCTCTCCAAGGCCAGGATTTCGAAGTTGACTGGGGTTTCAAGTTGTGCTTGAAGTTCTTTCGAAGGAGCGCAAAAGAAGTGGGCAATGTTGAGGACCGTAGACGCAGTGGTCGGCCAAGAAAACTCAATGCAGCAGATGAAAGACACATCATACTTACTCCCGTTCGACAACGGAAGATGTCCAGCAGTATCATCAGCACAGAACTGGCCAATGAAGGCCTCTTGAGTCCCCTTCCCTAGGAAAAGAGAGCCTTGACTGATGGGGGCATGGCCAGGGGCCGGACAAGGGAAATGATTGGTAGAAACATGGGGGGGGGGGTGAGATTGGGCCTGAGCTCAGGGAACGCCAAAAGAATATATTTCACCATAAGCTGACTCATTTGTTACCACCATCCCATACAATAATATGTGAGAAAGCGTCCACCAAGGAGGATTGGGATTTTAAGGGCAACTGAGTAATGGTACTCACTGGGTGAGGAGCAGCCAGACTCTGCTACTAAGGTGAGGTTGTGGAAGACAAGTTCCAAGTCACCATGGCAAGACAGAGCACAGCAACAAGACACAAGGTATACTGCATCAGCAATGTCTCTCCAAGGCCAGGATTTCGAAGTTGACTGGGGTTTCAAGTTGTGCTTGAAGTTCTTTCGAAGGAGCGCAAAAGAAGTGGGCAATGTTGAGGACCGTAGACGCAGTGGTCGGCCAAGAAAACTCATTGCAGCAGATGAAAGACACATCATACTTACTCCCGTTCGACAACGGAAGATGTCCAGCAGTGTCATCAGTAGTGATGGACGAACGTTTCGCCCGGCGGTCGTTTCGCGGCGAATTTCCGACATTCGCGGTCCGCACGTTCGAACGCCTTTTTCCGTCGTTCGCCGCGGCGGACTTACGTGTTTAATGTATACAAGAACTTTAACCTTTGGTGACACGTTTATCATGTGATACAGGACAGCCAATTGAGACATGACAGCACATGGACACTTGGACATTCCCCCTAACCTATAAATACACCCGATCCGGTGGCCATTTTACATTCTTTCTTCTGTTACGATAGGGACAGGTTCCTGTGTGGAGTAGGGAGAGATAAACCACTAGCTATTTGATACACAAAAGTTCTTTTCAGGACTGGTATAGGTGTTAGGTGTTGATAGGTTTGCTGTGCTGCTGATTCTTGCAGCAGCCTGAGTGTCTTTTGTTAGTTTAGAGAAAGGGAAAGGACGGTGTATGCTACAGGGACAGCCAGATTAGTCTTTCATCATCATCATCATCATCATCATCATTAGCTGTTACTATCAAGGTCCACAAAAGAGCTGTTCCAGTAACCACTAATCGTTCTCTTTTTTTGCCAATTTGTATAGGGACAGGAAGGAAGCAGTGTTGTCAGGCAGTGAGGGTAATTTTAAAGACTTGCTGTTATTATTAGTTCCACAAAGGTTCTTTTCAGGACTGGTATCAGTGGTACAGTAATAGGCTTGTACATGTATAATATTCTTTCTTCCAAATATAGAAAGGATATTATACTTGACTGCTGCCCTTCTGCTGCAGTCTGCTAAACATTCACAACTCACTTGTTCCACAAAAGTTCTTATAAGGACTGGTAACTTGGTATAGGGTGCTACGGTACATAGGCTTGAGTGCGGTACAGTCTGCTGTTCTGTAAGGACCGCTATCGGTCCACAATAGATAGGGTTGACGTGCACCACTGCTGACCGCTGCCCTATACTGCAGCAGTCCTTCAGCGGTATAGGGACTGACGTACAGTCTGCTAATCACTAACACACAACCTGCTTGTTCCACAAAAGTTCTTATAAGGACTGGTAACTTGGTATAGGGTGCTACGGTACATAGGCTTGAGTGCGGTACAGTCTGCTGTTCTGTAAGGACCGCTATCGGTCCACAATAGATAGGGTTGACGTGCACCACTGCTGACCGCTGCCCTATACTGCAGCAGTCCTTCAGCGGTATAGGGACTGACGTACAGTCTGCTAAACACTAATACACAACCTGCTTGGTCCACAAAAGTTCTTATAAGGACTGGTAACTTGGTATAGGGTGCTACGGTACATAGGCTTGAGTGCGGTACAGTCTGCTGTTCTGTAAGGACCGCTATAGGTCCACAATAGATAGGGTTGACGTGCACCACTGCTGACCGCTCACCTATACTGCAGCAGTCCTTCAGCGGTATAGGGACTGACGTACAGTCTGCTAATCACTAACACACAACCTGCTTGTTCCACAAAAGTTCTTATAAGGACTGGTAACTTGGTATAGGGTGCTACGGTACATAGGCTTGAGTGCGGTACAGTCTGCTGTTCTGTAAGGACCGCTATAGGTCCACAATAGATAGGGTTGACGTGCACCACTGCTGACCGCTCACCTATACTGCAGCAGTCCTTCAGCGGTATAGGGACTGACGTACAGTCTGCTAATCACTAACACACAACCTGCTTGTTCCACAAAAGTTCTTATAAGGACTGGTAACTTGGTATAGGGTGCTACGGTACATAGGCTTGAGTGCGGTACAGTCTGCTGTTCTGTAAGGACCGCTATCGGTCCACAATAGATAGGGTTGACGTGCACCACTGCTGACCGCTGCCCTATACTGCAGCAGTCCTTCAGCGGTATAGGGACTGAGGTACAGTCTGCTAAACACTAACACACAACCTGCTTGTTCCACAAAAGTTCTTATAAGGACTGGTAACTTGGTATAGGGTGCTACGGTACATAGGCTTGAGTGCGGTACAGTCTGCTGTTCTGTAAGGACCGCTATCGGTCCACAATAGATAGGGTTGACGTGCACCACTGCTGACCGCTGCCCTATACTGCAGCAGTCCTTCAGCGGTATAGGGACTGACGTACAGTCTGCTAATCACTAACACACAACCTGCTTGTTCCACAAAAGTTCTTATAAGGACTGGTAACTTGGTATAGGGTGCTACGGTACATAGGCTTGAGTGCGGTACAGTCTGCTGTTCTGTAAGGACCGCTATCGGTCCACAATAGATAGGGTTGACGTGCACCACTGCTGACCGCTGCCCTATACTGCAGCAGTCCTTCAGCGGTATAGGGACTGACGTACAGTCTGCTAAACACTAATACACAACCTGCTTGGTCCACAAAAGTTCTTATAAGGACTGGTAACTTGGTATAGGGTGCTACGGTACATAGGCTTGAGTGCGGTACAGTCTGCTGTTCTGTAAGGACCGCTATAGGTCCACAATAGATAGGGTTGACGTGCACCACTGCTGACCGCTCACCTATACTGCAGCAGTCCTTCAGCGGTATAGGGACTGACGTACAGTCTGCTAATCACTAACACACAACCTGCTTGTTCCACAAAAGTTCTTATAAGGACTGGTAACTTGGTATAGGGTGCTACGGTACATAGGCTTGAGTGCGGTACAGTCTGCTGTTCTGTAAGGACCGCTATCGGTCCACAATAGATAGGGTTGACGTGCACCACTGCTGACCGCTGCCCTATACTGCAGCAGTCCTTCAGCGGTATAGGGACTGACGTACAGTCTGCTAAACACTAACACACAACCTGCTTGGTCCACAAAAGTTCTTATAAGGACTGGTAACTTGGTATAGGGTGCTACGGTACATAGGCTTGAGTGCGGTACAGTCTGCTGTTCTGTAAGGACCGCTATCGGTCCACAATAGATAGGGTTGACGTGCACCACTGCTGACCGCTGCCCTATACTGCAGCAGTCCTTCAGCGGTATAGGGACTGACGTACAGTCTGCTAAACACTAATACACAACCTGCTTGGTCCACAAAAGTTCTTATAAGGACTGGTAACTTGGTATAGGGTGCTACGGTACATAGGCTTGAGTGCGGTACAGTCTGCTGTTCTGTAAGGACCGCTATAGGTCCACAATAGATAGGGTTGACGTGCACCACTGCTGACCGCTCACCTATACTGCAGCAGTCCTTCAGCGGTATAGGGACTGACGTACAGTCTGCTAATCACTAACACACAACCTGCTTGTTCCACAAAAGTTCTTATAAGGACTGGTAACTTGGTATAGGGTGCTACGGTACATAGGCTTGAGTGCGGTACAGTCTGCTGTTCTGTAAGGACCGCTATCGGTCCACAATAGATAGGGTTGACGTGCACCACTGCTGACCGCTGCCCTATACTGCAGCAGTCCTTCAGCGGTATAGGGACTGACGTACAGTCTGCTAAACACTAATACACAACCTGCTTGGTCCACAAAAGTTCTTATAAGGACTGGTAACTTGGTATAGGGTGCTACGGTACATAGGCTTGAGTGCGGTACAGTCTGCTGTTCTGTAAGGACCGCTATCGGTCCACAATAGATAGGGTTGACGTGCACCACTGCTGACCGCTGCCCTATACTGCAGCAGTCCTTCAGCGGTATAGGGACTGACGTACAGTCTGCTAAACACTAATACACAACCTGCTTGGTCCACAAAAGTTCTTATAAGGACTGGTAACTTGGTATAGGGTGCTACGGTACATAGGCTTGAGTGCGGTACAGTCTGCTGTTCTGTAAGGACCGCTATCGGTCCACAATAGATAGGGTTGACGTGCACCACTGCTGACCGCTGCCCTATACTGCAGCAGTCCTTCAGCGGTATAGGGACTGACGTACAGTCTGCTAAACACTAATACACAACCTGCTTGGTCCACAAAAGTTCTTATAAGGACTGGTAACTTGGTATAGGGTGCTACGGTACATAGGCTTGAGTGCGGTACAGTCTGCTGTTCTGTAAGGACCGCTATCGGTCCACAATAGATAGGGTTGACGTGCACCACTGCTGACCGCTGCCCTATACTGCAGCAGTCCTTCAGCGGTATAGGGACTGACGTACAGTCTGCTAAACACTAATACACAACCTGCTTGGTCCACAAAAGTTCTTATAAGGACTGGTAACTTGGTATAGGGTGCTACGGTACATAGGCTTGAGTGCGGTACAGTCTGCTGTTCTGTAAGGACCGCTATAGGTCCACAATAGATAGGGTTGACGTGCACCACTGCTGACCGCTCACCTATACTGCAGCAGTCCTTCAGCGGTATAGGGACTGACGTACAGTCTGCTAATCACTAACACACAACCTGCTTGTTCCACAAAAGTTCTTATAAGGACTGGTAACTTGGTATAGGGTGCTACGGTACATAGGCTTGAGTGCGGTACAGTCTGCTGTTCTGTAAGGACCGCTATCGGTCCACAATAGATAGGGTTGACGTGCACCACTGCTGACCGCTGCCCTATACTGCAGCAGTCCTTCAGCGGTATAGGGACTGACGTACAGTCTGCTAAACACTAATACACAACCTGCTTGGTCCACAAAAGTTCTTATAAGGACTGGTAACTTGGTATAGGGTGCTACGGTACATAGGCTTGAGTGCGGTACAGTCTGCTGTTCTGTAAGGACCGCTATCGGTCCACAATAGATAGGGTTGACGTGCACCACTGCTGACCGCTGCCCTATACTGCAGCAGTCCTTCAGCGGTATAGGGACTGACGTACAGTCTGCTAATCACTAACACACAACCTGCTTGTTCCACAAAAGTTCTTATAAGGACTGGTAACTTGGTATAGGGTGCTACGGTACATAGGCTTGAGTGCGGTACAGTCTGCTGTTCTGTAAGGACCGCTATCGGTCCACAATAGATAGGGTTGACGTGCACCACTGCTGACCGCTGCCCTATACTGCAGCAGTCCTTCAGCGGTATAGGGACTGACGTACAGTCTGCTAAACACTAATACACAACCTGCTTGGTCCACAAAAGTTCTTATAAGGACTGGTAACTTGGTATAGGGTGCTACGGTACATAGGCTTGAGTGCGGTACAGTCTGCTGTTCTGTAAGGACCGCTATAGGTCCACAATAGATAGGGTTGACGTGCACCACTGCTGACCGCTCACCTATACTGCAGCAGTCCTTCAGCGGTATAGGGACTGACGTACAGTCTGCTAATCACTAACACACAACCTGCTTGTTCCACAAAAGTTCTTATAAGGACTGGTAACTTGGTATAGGGTGCTACGGTACATAGGCTTGAGTGCGGTACAGTCTGCTGTTCTGTAAGGACCGCTATAGGTCCACAATAGATAGGGTTGACGTGCACCACTGCTGACCGCTCACCTATACTGCAGCAGTCCTTCAGCGGTATAGGGACTGACGTACAGTCTGCTAATCACTAACACACAACCTGCTTGTTCCACAAAAGTTCTTATAAGGACTGGTAACTTGGTATAGGGTGCTACGGTACATAGGCTTGAGTGCGGTACAGTCTGCTGTTCTGTAAGGACCGCTATCGGTCCACAATAGATAGGGTTGACGTGCACCACTGCTGACCGCTGCCCTATACTGCAGCAGTCCTTCAGCGGTATAGGGACTGAGGTACAGTCTGCTAAACACTAACACACAACCTGCTTGTTCCACAAAAGTTCTTATAAGGACTGGTAACTTGGTATAGGGTGCTACGGTACATAGGCTTGAGTGCGGTACAGTCTGCTGTTCTGTAAGGACCGCTATCGGTCCACAATAGATAGGGTTGACGTGCACCACTGCTGACCGCTGCCCTATACTGCAGCAGTCCTTCAGCGGTATAGGGACTGACGTACAGTCTGCTAATCACTAACACACAACCTGCTTGTTCCACAAAAGTTCTTATAAGGACTGGTAACTTGGTATAGGGTGCTACGGTACATAGGCTTGAGTGCGGTACAGTCTGCTGTTCTGTAAGGACCGCTATCGGTCCACAATAGATAGGGTTGACGTGCACCACTGCTGACCGCTGCCCTATACTGCAGCAGTCCTTCAGCGGTATAGGGACTGACGTACAGTCTGCTAAACACTAATACACAACCTGCTTGGTCCACAAAAGTTCTTATAAGGACTGGTAACTTGGTATAGGGTGCTACGGTACATAGGCTTGAGTGCGGTACAGTCTGCTGTTCTGTAAGGACCGCTATAGGTCCACAATAGATAGGGTTGACGTGCACCACTGCTGACCGCTCACCTATACTGCAGCAGTCCTTCAGCGGTATAGGGACTGACGTACAGTCTGCTAATCACTAACACACAACCTGCTTGTTCCACAAAAGTTCTTATAAGGACTGGTAACTTGGTATAGGGTGCTACGGTACATAGGCTTGAGTGCGGTACAGTCTGCTGTTCTGTAAGGACCGCTATCGGTCCACAATAGATAGGGTTGACGTGCACCACTGCTGACCGCTGCCCTATACTGCAGCAGTCCTTCAGCGGTATAGGGACTGACGTACAGTCTGCTAAACACTAACACACAACCTGCTTGGTCCACAAAAGTTCTTATAAGGACTGGTAACTTGGTATAGGGTGCTACGGTACATAGGCTTGAGTGCGGTACAGTCTGCTGTTCTGTAAGGACCGCTATCGGTCCACAATAGATAGGGTTGACGTGCACCACTGCTGACCGCTGCCCTATACTGCAGCAGTCCTTCAGCGGTATAGGGACTGACGTACAGTCTGCTAAACACTAATACACAACCTGCTTGGTCCACAAAAGTTCTTATAAGGACTGGTAACTTGGTATAGGGTGCTACGGTACATAGGCTTGAGTGCGGTACAGTCTGCTGTTCTGTAAGGACCGCTATAGGTCCACAATAGATAGGGTTGACGTGCACCACTGCTGACCGCTCACCTATACTGCAGCAGTCCTTCAGCGGTATAGGGACTGACGTACAGTCTGCTAATCACTAACACACAACCTGCTTGTTCCACAAAAGTTCTTATAAGGACTGGTAACTTGGTATAGGGTGCTACGGTACATAGGCTTGAGTGCGGTACAGTCTGCTGTTCTGTAAGGACCGCTATCGGTCCACAATAGATAGGGTTGACGTGCACCACTGCTGACCGCTGCCCTATACTGCAGCAGTCCTTCAGCGGTATAGGGACTGACGTACAGTCTGCTAAACACTAATACACAACCTGCTTGGTCCACAAAAGTTCTTATAAGGACTGGTAACTTGGTATAGGGTGCTACGGTACATAGGCTTGAGTGCGGTACAGTCTGCTGTTCTGTAAGGACCGCTATCGGTCCACAATAGATAGGGTTGACGTGCACCACTGCTGACCGCTGCCCTATACTGCAGCAGTCCTTCAGCGGTATAGGGACTGACGTACAGTCTGCTAAACACTAATACACAACCTGCTTGGTCCACAAAAGTTCTTATAAGGACTGGTAACTTGGTATAGGGTGCTACGGTACATAGGCTTGAGTGCGGTACAGTCTGCTGTTCTGTAAGGACCGCTATCGGTCCACAATAGATAGGGTTGACGTGCACCACTGCTGACCGCTGCCCTATACTGCAGCAGTCCTTCAGCGGTATAGGGACTGACGTACAGTCTGCTAAACACTAATACACAACCTGCTTGGTCCACAAAAGTTCTTATAAGGACTGGTAACTTGGTATAGGGTGCTACGGTACATAGGCTTGAGTGCGGTACAGTCTGCTGTTCTGTAAGGACCGCTATCGGTCCACAATAGATAGGGTTGACGTGCACCACTGCTGACCGCTGCCCTATACTGCAGCAGTCCTTCAGCGGTATAGGGACTGACGTACAGTCTGCTAAACACTAATACACAACCTGCTTGGTCCACAAAAGTTCTTATAAGGACTGGTAACTTGGTATAGGGTGCTACGGTACATAGGCTTGAGTGCGGTACAGTCTGCTGTTCTGTAAGGACCGCTATCGGTCCACAATAGATAGGGTTGACGTGCACCACTGCTGACCGCTGCCCTATACTGCAGCAGTCCTTCAGCGGTATAGGGACTGACGTACAGTCTGCTAAACACTAATACACAACCTGCTTGGTCCACAAAAGTTCTTATAAGGACTGGTAACTTGGTATAGGGTGCTACGGTACATAGGCTTGAGTGCGGTACAGTCTGCTGTTCTGTAAGGACCGCTATCGGTCCACAATAGATAGGGTTGACGTGCACCACTGCTGACCGCTGCCCTATACTGCAGCAGTCCTTCAGCGGTATAGGGACTGACGTACAGTCTGCTAAACACTAATACACAACCTGCTTGGTCCACAAAAGTTCTTATAAGGACTGGTAACTTGGTATAGGGTGCTACGGTACATAGGCTTGAGTGCGGTACAGTCTGCTGTTCTGTAAGGACCGCTATAGGTCCACAATAGATAGGGTTGACGTGCACCACTGCTGACCGCTCACCTATACTGCAGCAGTCCTTCAGCGGTATAGGGACTGACGTACAGTCTGCTAATCACTAACACACAACCTGCTTGTTCCACAAAAGTTCTTATAAGGACTGGTAACTTGGTATAGGGTGCTACGGTACATAGGCTTGAGTGCGGTACAGTCTGCTGTTCTGTAAGGACCGCTATCGGTCCACAATAGATAGGGTTGACGTGCACCACTGCTGACCGCTGCCCTATACTGCAGCAGTCCTTCAGCGGTATAGGGACTGACGTACAGTCTGCTAAACACTAATACACAACCTGCTTGGTCCACAAAAGTTCTTATAAGGACTGGTAACTTGGTATAGGGTGCTACGGTACATAGGCTTGAGTGCGGTACAGTCTGCTGTTCTGTAAGGACCGCTATCGGTCCACAATAGATAGGGTTGACGTGCACCACTGCTGACCGCTGCCCTATACTGCAGCAGTCCTTCAGCGGTATAGGGACTGACGTACAGTCTGCTAAACACTAATACACAACCTGCTTGGTCCACAAAAGTTCTTATAAGGACTGGTAACTTGGTATAGGGTGCTACGGTACATAGGCTTGAGTGCGGTACAGTCTGCTGTTCTGTAAGGACCGCTATCGGTCCACAATAGATAGGGTTGACGTGCACCACTGCTGACCGCTGCCCTATACTGCAGCAGTCCTTCAGCGGTATAGGGACTGACGTACAGTCTGCTAAACACTAATACACAACCTGCTTGGTCCACAAAAGTTCTTATAAGGACTGGTAACTTGGTATAGGGTGCTACGGTACATAGGCTTGAGTGCGGTACAGTCTGCTGTTCTGTAAGGACCGCTATAGGTCCACAATAGATAGGGTTGACGTGCACCACTGCTGACCGCTCACCTATACTGCAGCAGTCCTTCAGCGGTATAGGGACTAAGAGTTTTGTCACAGGGTCATTTAAAAAATGACAGGCAGAGGAAGAGGCAGGCCCTTCCGCAGGGGTGGTAGGGGTAGGGCAGGAGCAACAGGCTTGAGCCAAAGTGGGAAGTTGCAGAAGGTGCGTTCAATTACTTTAAAGGATGCACCAGACTTGGTTGAGTGGCTCGCTCAGCCTTACTCTTCTGCACCCTCCTCATCCTCTCGATCTGCACCCTCTTCTTCACTCTCTGCTATGTGCACCCCCAAAGACACTACCACCAACAACACGACCACCACCACCACCACCACATACCTTCCGCTTGAGTCACTGGAATTATTTTCCGATCCATATCAAGAGGACATTTCTGATGCGCAGCCACTCTTGGTATTGGATCAGGAAGAGGAGGTAGCAACAAGCGCTACTCAGCAGTCTGACGCCAGTACCCAGATCAGCCCAAGGAGGAGGTTGGTCCCCGGTGTTGCTGCCTACTCCGAGATCTCTACTTATAGCGGTGGGGAAGGTGACGTTGATGATGACGTGTCTAGTGATGTCACGTGGGTGCCCACAAGAGAGGAAGAGGAGGGGAGTTCAGAGGGAGATATGGACCAGCAGATAGGGAGGAGAAGCAGCAATGACTTACATTGCACAGCAGGGACAAAGCAGACTGCAAATGTATCAGGAGCGAGTCATCGACCATGTACGGTCACATCTGGCGCTCCCAGGACACCGGCACATGGCTCCGCAGTGTGGGCTTTTTTTAACGTGTCCGCTGCTGACAATAGCGTTGCCATCTGCAATCTTTGCAGTCAACGCGTTAGTCGCGGTAAGCCCAATACTCACCTAGGGACGACCGCCTTAAGAAGGCACATGAGCAGCCATCACCGAGCCCAGTGGGAGCAACGGAACACACAAAGCCACACTGCAGGCTCTCACCGTCCAGCCTCGTCTTCTACTTCTCCTTCTCCTCTCTCCTCACAATTGTCCTCCACTCCACCTTCCATCACGCCAAGCTCACATTTTTCTGCAAAAAGGCAGGCTTCCGTGGGCCTAATGTTTGAGCGTAAAAAAATGATGATGCCGGATAACCCTCTTGCCCAACGGTTGGCGGCTGGCTTGTCAGAACTCATAGCCCGCCAACTACTGCCATATAAACTGGTGGACTCGGAGGCCTTTCGCAAATTTGTGGCCATTGGAACACCACAATGGAAGGTCCCAGGAAGGAAGTATTTCTCAGAGAAGGGCATCCCAGAGCTATATGGCCATGTTCAGCGGCAAGTGAATGTATCTCTGGCACACAGTGTCGGTGCCAAGATACATCTGACCACAGACACGTGGTCTAGCAAACACGGGCAGGGAAGGTATATCAGTTTTACTGCCCACTGGGTGAACCTTCTGACGGCCGTCAAGCATGTAACCCGTGGCACCCGTGTAGATTTGGTTTTACCGCCACGGATTGCATGCAGGCCTGACTCTTCTTCTCCTCCTCCTACTCCATCCTCCTCCCTCTCCTCCTCAGCTGCCTCCTCCTTTTCCGCTGCTAGCGTCTCTTCCACTGCACCGCCCAAGCTCCCCAGAACCTATTCCACATGCCAGGTGAGACGTTGCCATGCCGTGCTGCGTCTGTTGTGCCTGGAAGCAAAGAGCCACACTGGCCCGGCACTCCTTTCAGCTTTGCGTTCACAGGCAGATGAGTGGCTAACACCGCTCAATTTGACAGTTGGTAAAGTGGTGTGTGACAACGGTGCCAATCTGCTTAGCGCATTGAAACAGGGCAAAATCACGCACGTGCCGTGCATGGCACACGTCTTAAACTTGGTCGTGCAGCGATTCCTTGTCAAATACCCTGGGGTCCAGGACATCTTGCGGCAGGCAAGGAAAATCTCGGCCCATTTCAGAAGATCTTACACGGCCATGGCTCGCCTTGCTGACATTCAGCGGCGACACCATCTGCCGGTCAGACGTCTTATTTGCGATTGCCCGACGCGATGGAACTCAACCTTCTATATGCTTGATAGGCTGCTCCAGCAGAAACGTGCAGTTAACGTCTACCTGTATGAACTCTGCGAAAGAAACGGTTCTGGGGAGCTGGGTTTTTTTTCACCGCGCCAGTGGCTGCTCATGCGCGACACATGCAGACTTCTGCGGCCATTTGAGGAGATCACCAAACTGGTCAGTCGCAGCCATGGCGCCATCAGTGACATGGTACCTTATGCCTTCTTTCTGGAGCGTGCATTGCGTCGTGTCATTGATCAGGCTGTGGAGGAGCAGGAGCGGGAAGATGAGGAAGTCGCAATGCTGGATGAATTCCCAGGGGGGGCTACTCTATCTGAGACAAGTCAACAACAGGAGTCTGATGAGGAGTCAGAGGAGGATGGTGCCGGGGCGGATGAGCAGGAGCAAGAAGAGCATGCTTTAAACCTTTCTGGGATCCCTGTTGTGCGAGGATGGGGAGAGGAGAATGAAGAGGACGACATTATCCTGGATGATGAGCAGGAGCCAGGCCACCACACCGCTTCCACTTTAGTGCAAATGGGGGCCTTCATGCTCCAGTGTTTTAATAGGGACCCCCGTATAAAAAGCATGAGGGTCAAGGACCAGTACTGGGTGGCAACGTACTTAGACCCCCGGTACAAACACAAAATGGCGGAAATGTTACCGCCGTCGCAGAGGGCTGTCAGAATGCAGCACTTCCAGGCCTTGCTTCGAGAAATGCTGCATTCTGCTTTTGCGTGCGCTGGCAGAGGAGCAATTCCCACTCCCAGAGAAGGATTTGCGGGTACCAATCCAACAGCGCCTGCAAGAAGAGGCCGGTTTGAAGATGTGTTGGTGACTTCGGATATGAGGTCATTCTTTCAGCCGACCCATCGACAGGTGTCATCCGGATCCAGCATCAGGGAACGCCTAGACCGTCAGGTGTCCGACTACATTGGGTTAACGGCCGATGTGGACGCTCTGAGGAGTGATGAACCCCTAGACTACTGGGTGGGCAGGCTTGACCTCTGGCCAGAGCTTGCCCAATTTGCAATCGAACTGTTGGCTTGCCCCTCATCCAGTGTCCTGTCCGAAAGGACGTTCAGCGCAGCAGGGGGGATTGTGACCGATAAGCGTACTCGCCTAGCTCACCACAGTGTTAACTACCTCACATTTCTAAAAATGAATGAGGCATGGATCTCGGAGGAATTCAACACATGTGACCAGTAGACCATGTATATGTCTATAAACTATTTTTTTAATCAAGCACACAGACCTTCTTAATTCATTTGGCTCACTTCCTTGACCCAAAAAAGCACACCGTACTATATGCCCCTACCCTCCTCTTTGAAGAGGTTGAGCGGTGTCATATTTCTACTGGGGCTGCTTATGATATCCCTGTGCTGTGCTGACTTCCTCCTGGGGGTTCTTATTATGAAGGGATCACACTATCCCTGTGCTGTGCTGACTTCCTCCTGGGGGTTCTTATTATGAGGGGATCACACCATCCCTGTGCTGTGCTGACTTCCTCCTGGGGCTGCTTACGGTGCTGCTGTCAGTGCTGTATGTCACGGTGCTGCTGTCAGCGCTGTATGTCACGGTGCTGCTGTCAGCGCTGTATGTCACGGTGCTGCTGTCAGCGCTGTATGTCACGGTGCTGCTGTCAGCGCTGTATGTCACGGTGCTGCTGTCAGCGCTGTATGTCACGGTGCTGCTGTCAGCGCTGTATGTCACGGTGCTGCTGTCAGCGCTGTATGTCACGGTGCTGCTGTCAGCGCTGTATGTCACGGTGCTGCTGTCAGCGCTGTATGTCACGGTGCTGCTGTCAGCGCTGTATGTCACGGTGCTGCTGTCAGCGCTGTATGTCACGGTGCTGCTGTCAGCGCTGTATGTCACGGTGCTGCTGTCAGCGCTGTATGTCACGGTGCTGCTGTCAGTGCTCTGTATTACGGTGCTGCTGTCAGATGCCTCTATCACGGTGCATGTGTCATTCCGGTATGTCACGCTGCTGGTGATCATCTCCTGCACCCTCTTCTTTGCCTACCCTGGTCCCTGACCTTCCCTCTCCTCCATTGCCTTCATTAGCTCCATAGTCCTGAATTGTTAGAACAATTTCCCAAATAAAATAAAAATGCTTGTAGTTATCGATCCCAAATTCACCTCATACATGTATTATGTCATTGTCCAGATGGTGGGACTACGTTTTACCCCCTAATAATTACCACGTGGCCGCAAATTCGACATGAAGGTTTGCAAAGTTCGCCTCCCATTGAAGTCAATGGGGCCCGCGGCGAACGTTCGGTTTCGCGAACGTTTGGGTCCGTTCGCATTTCGCTTTCGCGAAACGTCCCGTCGGAAGTTCGTCCATCACTAGTCATCAGCACAGAACTGGCCAATGAAGGCCTCTTGAGCCCCCTTCCCTAGGGAAAGAGAGCCTTGACTGATAGGGCCATGGCCAGGGGCCGGACAAGGGAAATGATTGGTAGAAACATGGGGGGGGGTGAGATTGGGCCTGAGCTCAGGGAACGCCAAAAGAATATATTTCACCATAAGCTGACTCATTTGTTGCCACCATCCCATACAATAATATGTGAGAAAGCGTCCACCAAGGAGGATTGGGATTTTAAGGGAAACTGAGTAATGGTACTCACTGGGTGAGGAGCAGCCAGACTCTGCTACTAAGGTGAGGTTGTGGAAGACAAGTTTCAAGCCACCATGGCAAGACTGAGCACAGCAACAAGACACAAGGTATACTGCATCAGCAATGTCTCTCCAAGGCCAGGATTTCGAAGTTGACTGGGGTTTCAAGTTGTGCTTGAAGTTTTTTCGAAGGAGCGCAAAAGAAGTGGACAATGTTGAGGACCGTAGACGCAGTGGTCGGCCAAGAAAACTCAATGCAGCAGATGAAAGACACATCATACTTACTCCCGTTCGACAACGGAAGATGTCCAGCAGTGTCATCAGCACAGAACTGGCCAATGAAGGCCTCTTGAGCCCCCTTCCCTAGGGAAAGAGAGCCTTGACTGATGGGGCCATGGCCAGGGGCCGGACAAGGGAAATGATTCGTAGAAACATGGGGGGGGGGGGGTGGGCCTGAGCTCAGGGAACTCCAAAAGAATATATTTCACCATAAGCTGACTCATTTGTTGCCACCATCCCATACAATAATATGTGAGAAAGCGTCCACCAAGGAGGATTGGGATTTTAAGGGCAACTGAGTAATAGTACTCACTGGGTGAGGAGCAGCCAGACTCTGCTACTACGGTGAGGTTGTGGAAGACAAGTTCCAAGTCACCATGGCAAGACTGAGCACAGCAACAAGACACAAGGTATACTGCATCATCAATGTCTCTCCAAGGCAAGGATTTCGAAGTAGACTGGGGTTTCAAGATGTGCTTGAAGTTCTTTTCGAAGAAGCAGGCAATGTTGAGGACCGTAGTCGGCCAAGGAAACTCAATGCAGCAGATGAAAGACACATCATACTTACTCCTCTTCGACAATGGAAGATGTCCAGCAGTGTCATCAGCACAGAACTGGCCAATGAAGGCCTCTTGAGCCCCCTCCCATAGGGAAAGAGAGCCTTGACTGATGGGGACATGGCCAGGGGCCGGACAAGGGAAATGATTGGTAGAAACATGGGGGGGGGGGCCTGAGCTCAGGGAACTCCAAAAGAATATATTTCACCATAAGCTGACTCATTTGTTGCCACCATCCCATATAATAATATGTGAGAAAGGGTCCACCAAGGAGGATTGGCATTTTAAGGGCGACTGAGTAATGGTACAAAATCAAGTATTGATCCATAACAAATTGTAACTTATTAAATATTATAAAAAGCCAATATCTGCATAGAGATTGTGACTTGACTATTTAAGAACAACATCAGAATGTACAACAAATACAAATAAGTATTGTCTCCTAGATGGAAATTACGCCCGACGCGTTTCAGGCACTTGTTGTCCTTTCTTCAGGGACGGTTCCTTGTGGAAGACAATGTACATCTATAATAAAACATAAACCAACATTGAGAATCATATAAACAGAACAGAGCTCAGGGAATGTGTGCCTCAGGGAATTCTGGGTCTTTCGGAAGAATCGGATGGAAGAGCTGCCCACCCTCCCGCCCCTTTTTTTCTATGTAATGGTATGTCCCAGCTTGCTGCGTTTTTCTTGGCCTTACCGGAATTTAAAGTTGCTGTAATGGGCTATGCCCTTGATGAAAAACTGTCTGTCCAGCACTTATGGTAAGGACAGGCCCCACTTCCCCCTTTTTGGTTAAGTGCTCACAGTACGACTGTCACTGGCACTGGTTAAATGTGTTCACATGTCATGTTGGAATTTAATAAAGCTGTGGCCTTGCCCTTTCCAACCTAATGGTTGTAAGTGTTTTTTTATTCAATGGCGTAAAAGGGGTGAGGGTAATGGGGGGTTTGATCCCATTGTGTTACATTAATTTGGACCTAGGGCCATTGCGCCTCAGCAGTAGACATGGGTACATTTGTTTCATTCTGTTCCGTTACGGTTCATATTAAAATTAATTCGTACTTCGTACTTCGTGTCCGAAATTCAGTTTCGTTTCGTACGAAATACGAATTGCCGCTAGGTTCGTTAATTTGTATGAACGACGTTTGTTACGATGAATTTAAAGGCAAAAATATACCTCAATATGACAGTCGATGCTGATGGAAGTTTGGTTTTTATCCGAAATACGAAATTCCGTTGAAGAATTTCCTACCTGAAATACGAATTTTCATTAGATGAGAAAGAGAGAAGCGGATTGTCTGCCATGCACCGCTGGTCCAGTTTGTGCCTGCTCCTCCTGGGGCTGCTTATTATGAGGGGCTCCCACCATCCCTGTGCTATGCTGACTTCCTCCTGGGGCTGCTTATTATGAGGGGCTCCCACCATCCCTGTGCTATGCTGACTTCCTCCTGGGGCTGCTTATTATGAGGGGCTCCCACCATCCCTGTGCTATGCTGACTTCCTCCTGGGGCTGTACCTCTGCTTTGCATATTATGAGGAGCTCCCACCATCCCTGTGCTATGCTGACTTCCTCCTGGGGCTGCTTATTATGAGGGGCTCCCACCATCCCTGTGCTGTGCTGACTTCCTCCTGGGGCTGCTTATTATGAGGGGCTCCCACCATCCCTGTGCTGTGCTGACTTCCTCCTGGGGCTGCTTATTATGAGGGGCTCCCACCATCCCTGTGCTATGCTGACTTCCTCCTGGGGCTGTACCTCTGCTGTGCATATTATGAGGGGCTCCCACCATCCCTGTGCTGTGCTGACTTCCTCCTGGGGCTGCTTATTATGAGGAGCTCCCACCATCCCTGTGCTGTGCTGACTTCCTCCTGGGGCTGTACCTCTGCTGTGCTCAGTATGTCAGTACAGCACAGGAATGGTGGAAACCCCTCATAATGAGCACAGCAGAGGTACAGCACCCGGAAGAAATCAGCACAGCACAGGGATGGTGGGAGCCCCTCATAATAAGCAGCCCCAGGAGGAACAGCATAGCACAGGGATGGTGGTAGCCCCTCATAATAAGCAGCCCCAGGAGGAAGTCAGCACAGCACAGGGATGGTGGGAGCCCCTCATAATAAGCAGCCCCAGGAGGAAGTCAGCATAGCACAGGGATGGTGGGAGCCCCTCATAATAAGCAGCCCCAGGAGGAAGTCAGCATAGCACAGGGATGGTGGGAGCCCCTCATAATAAGCATAATAACTGAGTCGTCGATGCGACGACAACTGATCTGAAATCCGAAATACGTAAACAAAAATTCGTATTGCGTACAGAATTCGGACGCACGGCAATTCGTATTTCGGATCCTCCCGAACGTACGAATTTTGGGAAATTCGTACGAATTTGAGATTCATACGAAACGAATCGCACATGTCTACTCAGCAGTCAAGCCAGAGGGACCCAGGCAGAGGCATAACTATAACATTCGGGACCAGGGTGCAAGAAACCATGAGGGGTCCCCCCTTAGCCGAGTCCACAGAGTTCGCCCTTACATCAGAGTTCCCAGCACTCCCAGGGCCCCCTTTAGGCTGGATTCACACCTATGGCATTTTTAGTGCCTTTTTGCATTTTGCGGATTTGCACTACAGAACGTGTTCCATAGGAAACCATGGTGAATGGACTGTGGTGAAAATCGGCATAATGCAAGAAGAACTAAACATGCATAGGTGTGAATCCAGCCTCACAGTAAATTATAGTCTGCTGGAGCAAGGGGGAAATCTGCAGACCCCGATGTAAAGGAGAACTCTGTGGACCCTGATGTAAAGGGGGAATAATGTGACTCTGTCCAGCAGTGCCATCAGCACAGAACTGGTGGAAGCCTGAGGGACCCAGGCAGAGGCATAACTAGAACATTCAGGACCCGGGTGCAAGAAACCATGAAGGGCCCCCCTAAACCGAGCCTGGGGACTTTCCCTCCAGGCCCCTTCTCAATAATCCTCGGGCCCTGTACAGATTCCACAGAGTTCCCCTTTACATCAGAGTCTACAGAGTTCCCCTTTACATCAGAGTCAACAGAGTTCTCCCTTACATCAGATTTCTGAGCCCCCTTTACAGTACATTAGTGTCTGCAGGGTTCACCTTTACAGTGCAAGGGGGAACTCTGTGGACCCTGATGTAAAAGGGAATACTGTGGACTTTGTCCAGCAGTGCTATCAGCTCAGAACTGGCTGAAGCCAGAGGGACCCAGGTAGAGACATAACTAGAACATTCAGAACCCAGGTGCAAGAAACCATAAAGGACCCTCTGAACTGAGCCTGGAGCCCTTTCCTTTGATCCTGAGGCCCTTTACAGAGTTCCCCCTTACATCAGAGTCCACAGAGTTCCCCCTTACATCAGATTCCACAGAGTTCCCCCCATAAATCAAAGTCCACAGAGTTCCCCCTTACATCAGAGTTTCCAGCATTCCCAGAGCGCCCTTTACAGTACATTAGAGTCCGCAGGGTTCACCTTTACAGTGCAAGGGGGAACTCTGCGGATACTGATATAAAGGTGAACTTTGCAGATACTGATATAAAGGGAAACACTGTGGCAATACCGGGGTCCTTTACAGAGTTCCCCGTTACATCTGAGTCCACAGAATTCCTCCTTACATCAGATTTCCTAACGTTCTCAGAGCCCCCTTTATAGTACATTAGAGTCTGCAGGATTCACCTTTACAGTGCAAGGGGGAATACTGTGGACTCTGTCCAGTAGTGCCATCAGCTCAGAACTGGCTGAAGCCAGAGGGACCCAGGTAGAGGCATAACTAGAACTTTCAGAACCCAGGTGCAAGAAACCATGAAGAACCCCCTGAACTGAGCCTGGGGCCCTTCCCTTTGATCCTGAGGCCCTTTACAGAGTTCCCCTTTACATTAGAGTCCATAGAGTTCCTCCTTACATCAGAGTCCACAGAGTTGCCCCCTACATCATATTCCACAGAGTCCCCCCCCATACATCAGAGTCCACAGAGTTCTCCCTTACATCAGAGTTCCCAGCGTTCAGAGAGCCCCCTTTGCAGTACATTAGCGTCTGCAGGGTTCACCTTTAAAGTGCAAGGGGGGACTCTGCAGATACTGATATAAAGGTGAACTCTGCAGATACTGATATAAAGGGGAACACAGTGGCAATCCCGGGGGCCCATTACAGAGTTCCCTGTTACATCAGAATCCACAGAGTTCCCTCTTACATCAGATTTCCTAACATTCTCAGAGCCCCCTTTACAGTACATTAGAGTCTGCAGGGTTCACCTTTACAGTGCAAGGGGGAACTCTGCGGACCCTGATGTAAAAGGGAATACTGTGGACTCTGTCCAGTAGTGCTATCAGCTCAGAACTGGCTGAAGCCAGAGGGACCCAGGTAGAGGCATAACTAGAACTTTCAGAACCCAGGTGCAAGAAACCATGAAGAACCCCCTGAACTGAGTCTGGGGCCCTTCCCTTTGATCCTGGGGCCCTTTACAGAGTTCCCCCTTACATCAGATTCCACAGAGTTCCCCCTTACATCAGATTCCACAGAGTTCCCCCTTACATCACAGTCCACAGAGTTCCCCCTTACATCACAGTCCATAAAGTTCCAACTTACATCAGATTTTACAGAGTTCCCCCTTAAATCAGAGGCCACAGAGTTCCTCCTTAAATCAGAGGCCACAGAGTTCCCCCTTAAATCAGAGTCCACAGAGTTCCCCCTTAAATCAGAGTCCACAGAGTTTCCCCCTTAAATCAGATTCCACAGAGTTCCCCCTTACATCAGATTCCACAGAGTTCCCCCTTACATCAGAGTCCACAGAGTTCCCCCTTACATCAGAGTCCACAGAGTTCCCCCTTACATCAGAGTCCACAGAGTTCCCCCTTACATCAGATTCCACAGAGTTCCCCCTTACATCAGAGTCCACAGAGTTCACCCTTACATCAGATTCCACAGAGTTCCCCCTATACAATAGAGTTCCCAGCATTCCCAGAGCCCCCTTTACAGTACATTAGAGTCTACAGGGTTCACCTTTACAGTGCAAGGGGGAGCTCTGCGGATACTGATATAACGGGGAACACTCTGGACCGTTATGTAAAGGAAAACACTGTGGACCGTGATGAAGGGGAACTCTGATGTAAGAGGTTCTCTGGTCTCCAGAGCCCCCCCCCCTTTGTTGAGCTTTCATGATTGAGAGAACTGAAATCCAATGAACAAAACGGGTGGGCCAAGGACAGTTAGGCTTAGAAGGAGAGGGCTAGATGATAAATGAAAGGGGTGGACCAAGACAGTCAGGCTTGGGAGGAAAAGAGCTGGATGATGCTGGACGTCCTCAAGCCAGGGAATGAGGTGGGGCTCTATCTGACTTGCTGCAGCTTCTCGTGCACACTGCGTGAAGCTCACAGTGTGCAGTGAAATCAGATCAAGCCATTTCAGTCTAGTAGAGGGTGTAAGACTGACGGGGAGGCCGGAGCTCAGATGTAATGACGCCGTGTAATAAATTACTACCTTTGGACTGTTTATTCCGTGTTTTTTTTTTTAAATTGTTTCCCCCACTGGCATTTTCTTCTATCTTATTAAGTTAATTTTGACATTTCTGAGGCCAGCGAATAGACGTGCCCTATTTTTTTGTTGACATTTTGCATTTGCTCATCTTAAAAATTAGTTTTCAATTTAATCATACGCACGCCGCCAAGAAAAAGGAAAGAAAAAAAAAAACAATTCTGCAGCAAAAAAAAAATGCTTCTGTTATTAACCCTTCATCTGCTGGCTTACGAAACCCTCGAAGAAAAATGAGCAGTCCAAGGGCTCGCTCACACTAGCGTTGTTGTCTGAAAAGCGATCAGCTTGTTCTTCAGAGGGCATTTGGCAGGCGGGGAGGAGACGTTGTATCGCACCCCCACCACCTGCTTTAACCCTTTGGACTGCACACTAGCATGCCGCATGGGGGGGTGGGGGGGGGGTGGTTGCAGAGCGGCCCCATTCACTTGAATGGGTCGCATTCACTATATATATATTGTTTAGAAGAATCAAAGACGGAAAACTGTTACAGACCAAAAATTTGAGCTGAGGAATGTGCAATTTCTCGCTTTTGATTCATTATTTATGACGCTTAATGTGAATAAAAAGGCTTTATAAAGCAAAACCTGAAATTCCATTTTCTGTTTCCCCCGAGGAGGGCACATTGTGAGCTCAATAAAACTTTCTTCTACTGAATAAAATGTCTTCAATGCCAAGACTTAACCCCTGCAGTGCCATAGGTTCTAACCATAGGCTTCCTGACCATTCTCAGCATGGGTCCGCCACCCACCCTGGGTTCCCCAGACACATTAGAATCCCTGCCCACAATCAGTGTGGGCCCCTGTCCACCACAGGTTTCCTGCCCATTATCAGCATGTGTCCCCCATTCACTCCAGGTCCCCCCTATTATTTTGGTTCCAAACCCACACTCAGAGTGGATCCCTTTCCACCATGGGTTTCCTGCCTATTCCCATCATGTATTCCCCACCCACCCTGGGTCCCTCAGCCACCTTGGGTTCCTTGTCCACTCTCAGCGTGAGTTACCATCCACCATGGGTTTCCTTCCCATTCCCATCATAGGTCCCCCACTCACTCTGGGTCCCTCAGCCACCTTGGGTTCCTTGTCTAGTGATGGCCGAACGGTTCGCCCGGCGGTCGTTTCGCGGCGAATTTCCGACTTTCGCCGTCCGCGGGTTCGAACGCCTTTTTCCGTCGTTCGCCCCGGCGGACTTACGTGTTTAATGTATACAAGAACTTTAACCTTTCGTGACACGTTTATCATGTGTTACAGGACAACCAATTGAGACATGACAGCTCATGGACACTTGGACATTCCCCCTAACCTATAAATACACCCGATCCGGTGGCCATTTTACATTCTTTCTTCTGTCACTGTAGGGAAAGGATCCTGTGTGGAGTAGGGACAGAGAAAACGCTAGCTATTTGGTACACAAAAGTTCTTTTCAGGACTGGTATAGGTGTTAGGTCAGCAGCCTGAGTTTCTTTTGTCAGTTTAGATAAAGGGACAGAGCGCTGTATGCTGCTATTTTAGGGACAGCTCAGCCAGATTAGTCTTTCTTCATCATCATCATCATCATCATCATTAGCTGTTACTATCAGGTCCACAAAAGAGCTGTTCCAGCTAATCGTTCCAGCCTACTCTTTTTTGCCAATTTGTATAGGGACAGGCAGGAAGCAGTGTGTCAGGCAGTGAGGATAATTTTAAAGACTTGCTGTTACTATTAGTTCCACAAAGGTTCTTTTCAGGACTGGTATCAGTGGTACGGTAATAGGCTTGTACACGTATAATATTCTTTCTTCCAAATATAGAAAGAATATTATACTTGACTGCTGCCCTTCTGCTGCAGTCTGCTAATCATTCACAACTCACTTGTTCCACAAAGCTCTTTATCAGGACTGGTAACTTGGTCTGTCTAGGGTGCTACGGTACATAGGCTTGGGTGCGGTACAGTCTGCTGTTCTGTAAGGACCGCTATCGGTCCACAATACATAGGGTTGCCGTGCACTACTGCTGACCGCTGCCCTATACTGCAGCAGTCCTTCATTGGTATAGGGACTGACGTACAGTCTGCTAATCACTAACACACAACCTGCTTGGTCCACAAAAGTTCTTATAAGGACTGGTAACTTGGTATAGGGTGCTACGGTACATAGGCCTGAGTGCGTTACAGTCTGCTGTTCTGTAAGGACCGCTATCGGTCCACAATACATAGGGTTGCCGTGCACTACTGCTGACCGCTGCCCTATACTGCAGCAGTCCTTCAGCGGTATAGGGACTGACGCACAGTCTGCTAAACACTAACACACAACCTGCTTGGTCCACAAAAGTTTTTATAAGGACTGGTAACTTGGTATAGGGTGCTACGGTACATAGGCCTGAGTGCAGTACAGTCTGCTGTTCTGTAAGGACCGCTATCGGTCCACAATACATAGGGTTGCCGTGCACTACTGCTGACCGCTGCCCTATACTGCAGCAGTCCTTCATTGGTATAGGGACTGACGTACAGTCTGCTAATCACTAACACACAACCTGCTTGGTCCACAAAAGTTCTTATAAGGACTGGTAACTTGGTATAGGGTGCTACGGTACATAGGCCTGAGTGCGTTACAGTCTGCTGTTCTGTAAGGACCGCTATCGGTCCACAATACATAGGGTTGCCGTGCACTACTGCTGACCGCTGCCCTATACTGCAGCAGTCCTTCATTGGTATAGGGACTGACGTACAGTCTGCTAATCACTAACACACAACCTGCTTGTTCCACAAAAGTTCTTATAAGGACTGGTAACTTGGTATAGGGTGCTACGGTACATAGGCTTGAGTGCGGTACAGTCTGCTGTTCTGTAAGGACCGCTATCGGTCCACAATAGATAGGGTTGACGTGCACCACTGCTGACCGCTGCCCTATACTGCAGCAGTCCTTCAGCGGTATAGGGACTGACGTACAGTCTGCTAAACACTAATACACAACCTGCTTGGTCCACAAAAGTTCTTATAAGGACTGGTAACTTGGTATAGGGTGCTACGGTACATAGGCTTGAGTGCGGTACAGTCTGCTGTTCTGTAAGGACCGCTATCGGTCCACAATAGATAGGGTTGACGTGCACCACTGCTGACCGCTGCCCTATACTGCAGCAGTCCTTCAGCGGTATAGGGACTGACGCACAGTCTGCTAAACACTAACACACAACCTGCTTGGTCCACAAAAGTTTTTATAAGGACTGGTAACTTGGTATAGGGTGCTACGGTACATAGGCCTGAGTGCGTTACAGTCTGCTGTTCTGTAAGGACCGCTATCGGTCCACAATACATAGGGTTGCCGTGCACTACTGCTGACCGCTGCCCTATACTGCAGCAGTCCTTCATTGGTATAGGGACTGACGTACAGTCTGCTAATCACTAACACACAACCTGCTTGGTCCACAAAAGTTCTTATAAGGACTGGTAACTTGGTATAGGGTGCTACGGTACATAGGCCTGAGTGCGTTACAGTCTGCTGTTCTGTAAGGACCGCTATCGGTCCACAATACATAGGGTTGCCGTGCACTACTGCTGACCGCTGCCCTATACTGCAGCAGTCCTTCAGCGGTATAGGGACTGACGCACAGTCTGCTAAACACTAACACACAACCTGCTTGGTCCACAAAAGTTCTTATAAGGACTGGTAACTTGGTATAGGGTGCTACGGTACATAGGCCTGAGTGCAGTACAGTCTGCTGTTCTGTAAGGACCGCTATCGGTCCACAATACATAGGGTTGCCGTGCACTACTGCTGACCGCTGCCCTATACTGCAGCAGTCCTTCATTGGTATAGGGACTGACGTACAGTCTGCTAATCACTAACACACAACCTGCTTGTTCCACAAAAGTTCTTATAAGGACTGGTAACTTGGTATAGGGTGCTACGGTACATAGGCTTGAGTGCGGTACAGTCTGCTGTTCTGTAAGGACCGCTATCGGTCCACAATAGATAGGGTTGACGTGCACCACTGCTGACCGCTGCCCTATACTGCAGCAGTCCTTCAGCGGTATAGGGACTGACGTACAGTCTGCTAAACACTAATACACAACCTGCTTGGTCCACAAAAGTTCTTATAAGGACTGGTAACTTGGTATAGGGTGCTACGGTACATAGGCTTGAGTGCGGTACAGTCTGCTGTTCTGTAAGGACCGCTATCGGTCCACAATAGATAGGGTTGACGTGCACCACTGCTGACCGCTGCCCTATACTGCAGCAGTCCTTCAGCGGTATAGGGACTGACGTACAGTCTGCTAAACACTAATACACAACCTGCTTGGTCCACAAAAGTTCTTATAAGGACTGGTAACTTGGTATAGGGTGCTACGGTACATAGGCTTGAGTGCGGTACAGTCTGCTGTTCTGTAAGGACCGCTATAGGTCCACAATAGATAGGGTTGACGTGCACCACTGCTGACCGCTCACCTATACTGCAGCAGTCCTTCAGCGGTATAGGGACTAAGAGTTTTGTCACAGGGTCATTTAAAAAATGACATGCAGAGGAAGAGGCAGGCCCTTCCGCAGGGGTGGTAGGGGTAGGGCAGGAGCAACAGGCTTGAGCCAAAGTGGGAAGTTGCAGAAGGTGCGTTCAATTACTTTAAAGGATGCACCAGACTTGGTTGAGTGGCTCGCTCAGCCTTACTCTTCTGCACCCTCCTCATCCTCTCGATCTGCACCCTCTTCTTCACTCTCTGCTATGTGCACCCCCAAAGACACTACCACCAACAACACGACCACCACCACCACCACCACATACCTTCCGCTTGAGTCACTGGAATTATTTTCCGATCCATATCAAGAGGACATTTCTGATGCGCAGCCACTCTTGGTATTGGATCAGGAAGAGGAGGTAGCAACAAGCGCTACTCAGCAGTCTGACGCCAGTACCCAGATCAGCCCAAGGAGGAGGTTGGTCCCCGGTGTTGCTGCCTACTCTACTTATAGCGGTGGGGAAGGTGACGTTGATGATGACGTGTCTAGTGATGTCACGTGGGTGCCCACAAGAGAGGAAGAGGAGGGGAGTTCAGAGGGAGATATGGACCAGCAGATAGGGAGGAGAAGCAGCAATGACTTACATTGCACAGCAGGGACAAAGCAGACTGCAAATGTATCAGGAGCGAGTCATCGACCATGTACGGTCACATCTGGCGCTCCCAGGACACCGGCACATGGCTCCGCAGTGTGGGCTTTTTTTAACGTGTCCGCTGCTGACAATAGCGTTGCCATCTGCAATCTTTGCAGTCAACGCGTTAGTCGCGGTAAGCCCAATACTCACCTAGGGACGACCGCCTTAAGAAGGCACATGAGCAGCCATCACCGAGCCCAGTGGGAGCAACGGAACACACAAAGCCACACTGCAGGCTCTCACCGTCCAGCCTCGTCTTCTACTTCTCCTTCTCCTCTCTCCTCACAATTGTCCTCCACTCCACCTTCCATCACGCCAAGCTCACATTTTTCTGCAAAAAGGCAGGCTTCCGTGGGCCTAATGTTTGAGCGTAAAAAAATGATGACGCCGGATAACCCTCTTGCCCAACGGTTGGCGGCTGGCTTGTCAGAACTCATAGCCCGCCAACTACTGCCATATAAACTGGTGGACTCGGAGGCCTTTCGCAAATTTGTGGCCATTGGAACACCACAATGGAAGGTCCCAGGAAGGAAGTATTTCTCAGAGAAGGGCATCCCAGAGCTATATGGCCATGTTCAGCGGCAAGTGAATGTATCTCTGGCACACAGTGTCGGTGCCAAGATACATCTGACCACAGACACGTGGTCTAGCAAACACGGGCAGGGAAGGTATATCAGTTTTACTGCCCACTGGGTGAACCTTCTGACGGCCGTCAAGCATGTAACCCGTGGCACCCGTGTAGATTTGGTTTTACCGCCACGGATTGCATGCAGGCCTGACTCTTCTTCTCCTCCTCCTACTCCATCCTCCTCCCTCTCCTCCTCAGCTGCCTCCTCCTTTTCCGCTGCTAGCGTCTCTTCCACTGCACCGCCCAAGCTCCCCAGAACCTATTCCACATGCCAGGTGAGACGTTGCCATGCCGTGCTGCGTCTGTTGTGCCTGGAAGCAAAGAGCCACACTGGCCCGGCACTCCTTTCAGCTTTGCGTTCACAGGCAGATGAGTGGCTAACACCGCTCAATTTGACAGTTGGTAAAGTGGTGTGTGACAACGGTGCCAATCTGCTTAGCGCATTGAAACAGGGCAAAATCACGCACGTGCCGTGCATGGCACACGTCTTAAACTTGGTCGTGCAGCGATTCCTTGTCAAATACCCTGGGGTCCAGGACATCTTGCGGCAGGCAAGGAAAATCTCGGCCCATTTCAGAAGATCTTACACGGCCATGGCTCGCCTTGCTGACATTCAGCGGCGACACCATCTGCCGGTCAGACGTCTTATTTGCGATTGCCCGACGCGATGGAACTCAACCTTCTATATGCTTGATAGGCTGCTCCAGCAGAAACGTGCAGTTAACGTCTACCTGTATGAACTCTGCGAAAGAAACGGTTCTGGGGAGCTGGGTTTTTTTTCACCGCGCCAGTGGCTGCTCATGCGCGACACATGCAGACTTCTGCGGCCATTTGAGGAGATCACCAAACTGGTCAGTCGCAGCCATGGCGCCATCAGTGACATGGTACCTTATGCCTTCTTTCTGGAGCGTGCATTGCGTCGTGTCATTGATCAGGCTGTGGAGGAGCAGGAGCGGGAAGATGAGGAAGTCGCAATGCTGGATGAATTCCCAGGGGGGGCTACTCTATCTGAGACAAGTCAACAACAGGAGTCTGATGAGGAGTCAGAGGAGGATGGTGCCGGGGCGGATGAGCAGGAGCAAGAAGAGCATGCTTTAAACCTTTCTGGGATCCCTGTTGTGCGAGGATGGGGAGAGGAGAATGAAGAGGACGACATTATCCTGGATGATGAGCAGGAGCCAGGCCACCACACCGCTTCCACTTTAGTGCAAATGGGGGCCTTCATGCTCCAGTGTTTTAATAGGGACCCCCGTATAAAAAGCATGAGGGTCAAGGACCAGTACTGGGTGGCAACGTACTTAGACCCCCGGTACAAACACAAAATGGCGGAAATGTTACCGCCGTCGCAGAGGGCTGTCAGAATGCAGCACTTCCAGGCCTTGCTTCGAGAAATGCTGCATTCTGCTTTTGCGTGCGCTGGCAGAGGAGCAATTCCCACTCCCAGAGAAGGATTTGCGGGTACCAATCCAACAGCGCCTGCAAGAAGAGGCCGGTTTGAAGATGTGTTGGTGACTTCGGATATGAGGTCATTCTTTCAGCCGACCCATCGACAGGTGTCATCCGGATCCAGCATCAGGGAACGCCTAGACCGTCAGGTGTCCGACTACATTGGGTTAACGGCCGATGTGGACGCTCTGAGGAGTGATGAACCCCTAGACTACTGGGTGGGCAGGCTTGACCTCTGGCCAGAGCTTGCCCAATTTGCAATCGAACTGTTGGCTTGCCCCTCATCCAGTGTCCTGTCCGAAAGGACGTTCAGCGCAGCAGGGGGGATTGTGACCGATAAGCGTACTCGCCTAGCTCACCACAGTGTTAACTACCTCACATTTCTAAAAATGAATGAGGCATGGATCTCGGAGGAATTCAACACATGTGATCAGTAGACCATGTATATGTCTATAAACAATTTTTGGAATCAAGCACACAGACCTTCTTAATTCATTTGGCTCACTTCCCTGACCCAAAAAAGCACACCGTACTATATGCCCCTACCCTCCTCTTTGAAGAGGTTGAGCGGTGTCATATTTCTACTGGGGCTGCTTATTATGAGGGGTTCCCACCATCCCTGTGCTGTGCTGACTTCCTCCTGGGTGTTCTTATTATGAGGGGCTCCCACCATCCCTGTGCTGTGCTGACTTCCTCCTGGGGGTTCTTATTATGAGGGGATCACACCATCCCTGTGCTGTGCTGACTTCCTCCTGGGGCTGCTTACGGTGCTGCTGTCAGCGCTGTATGTCACGGAGCTGCTGTCAGCGCTGTATGTCACGGAGCTGCTGTCAGCGCTGTATGTCACGGAGCTGCTGTCAGCGCTGTATGTCACGGAGCTGCTGTCAGCGCTGTATGTCACGGAGCTGCTGTCAGCGCTGTATGTCACGGAGCTGCTGTCAGCGCTGTATGTCACGGAGCTGCTGTCAGCGCTGTATGTCACGGAGCTGCTGTCAGCGCTGTATGTCACGGAGCTGCTGTCAGCGCTGTATGTCACGGAGCTGCTGTCAGCGCTGTATGTCACGGTGCTGCTGTCAGCGCTGTATGTCACGGAGCTGCTGTCAGCGCTGTATGTCACGGAGCTGCTGTCAGCGCTGTATGTCACGGAGCTGCTGTCAGCGCTGTATGTCACGGAGCTGCTGTCAGCGCTGTATGTCACGGAGCTGCTGTCAGCGCTGTATGTCACGGTGCTGATGTCAGTGCTCTGTATTACGGTGCTGCTGTCAGTGCTCTGTATCTCCTGCACCCTCTTGTTTGCCTACCCTGGTCCCTGACCTTCCCTCTCCTCCATTGCCTTCATTAGCTCCATAGTCCTGAATTGTCAGAACAATTTCCCAAATAAAAAAAAAATGCTTGTAGTTATCGATCCCAAATTCACCTCATACATGTATTATGCTATTGTCCAGGTGGTGGGACTACGTGCTACCCCCTAATAATTACCCCGTGGCCGCAAATTCGACCTAAAGGTTTGCGAAATTCGCCTCCCATTGAAGTCAATGGAGCCCGCGGCGAACGGTCGTTTTCGCGAACGTTTGTGTCCGTTCGCGTTTCGCGTTCGCGAAACGTCCCGTCGGAAGTTCGTCCATCACTATCCTTGTCCACTCTCAGCGTGGGTTACAATCCACCATGGGTTTCCTGCCCATTCCCATCATGTGTCCCCCACCCACCCTGGGTCCCTCAGCCACCTTGGGTTCCTTGTCCACTCTCAGCGTGAGTTACCATCCACCATGGGTTTCCTTCCCATTCCCATCATAGGTCCCCCACTCACTCTGGGTCCCTCAGCCACTTTGGGTTCCTTGTCCACTCTCAGCGTGGGTTACAATCCACCATGGGTTTCCTGCCCATTCCCATCATATGTCCCCCACCCACTCTGGGTCCCTCAGCCACCTTGGGTTCCTTGTCCACTCTCAGCGTGGGTTACCATCCACCGAAGGGTTTCCTTCCCATTCCCATCATATGTCGCCCACCCACTCTGGGTTCCCCAGCCACCTTGGGTTCCTTGTCCACTCTCAGCGTGGGTTACCATCCACCGAAGGGTTTCCTTCCCATTCCCATCATATGTCCCCCACCCACTCTGGGTCCCCCAGCCACCTTGAGTTCCCTACCAATTTCAGCATGGGTCCCTATCCACCTGGGGTTCCCTGTCCATTATCAGCATGTGTCCCCCATCCACTCCAGGTCCCCCCTATTATTTTGGTTCCAACCCCACACTAAAAGTGAATCCCTTTCCACCATGGGTTTCCTGCCCATTCTCAGTATGTATTCCCCACCCACCCTGGGTCCCTCAGCCACCTTGGGTTCCTTGTCCACTCTCAGCGTGGGTTACTATCCACCATGGGTTTCCTTCCCATTCCTATCATGTGTCCCCCACCCACTCTGGGTCCCTCAGCCACCTTGGGTTCCTTGCCCACTCTCAGAATTTTTCCCTATCCACTTTGGGTTTATTGCCTGCACTTAGCATTTTCCCCCTACTCACCCTGGGTCCCCCAGCCATCTTGAGTTCCCTACCAATTTTAGCATGGGTCCCTATCCACCTTGGGTTCCCTGTCCATTATCAGCATGTGTCCCCCATCCACTCCAGGTCCCCCCTAATATTTTGGTTCTGAACCCACACTAAGAGTGGATTCCTTTCCACCATGGGTTTCCTTCCCATTCTCAGCATGTGTTCCCCACCCACCCTGGGTCCCTCAGCCACCTTGGGTTCCTTGTCCACTCTCAGGGTGGGTTACTATCCACCATGGGTTTCCTGCCCATTCCCATCATGTGCCCCCCACCCACTCTAGGTCCCTCAGCCACCTTGGGTTCCTTGCCCCCTCTCAGAATTTTTCCCTATCCACCTTGTTTTTTTTTCCTGCTCTTAGCACCCCCCCCCCATTCACCCTGGGTCCCCCAACCACCTTGAGTTCCCTACCAATTTCAGCATGGGTCCCTATCCACCTTGAGTTCCCTGTCCATTATCAGCATGTGTCTCCCACCCACTCCAGGTCCCCCCTATTATTTTGGTTCCAAACCCACACTCAAAGTGAATCCCTTTCCACCACAGGTTTCCTGACCATTCTCAGTATGTATTCCCCACCCACCCTGGGTCCCTCAGCCACCTTGGGTTCCTTGTCCACTCTCAGCGTGGGTTACTATCCACCATGGGTTTCCTTCCCATTCCCATCATGTGTCCCCCACCCACTCTGGGTCCCTCAGCCACCTTGGGTTCCTTGCTCACTCTCAGAATTTTTCCCTATCCACTTTGGGTTAATTGCCTGCTCTTAGCATTTTCCCCCTACTCACCCTGGGTCCCCCAGCCACCTTGAGTTCCCTACCAATTTACACATTTCAGCATGGGTCCCTATCCCCCTTGGGTTCCCTGTCCATTATCAGCATGTGTCCTCCCATCCACTCCAGGTCCCCCCTAATATTTTGGTTCTGAACCCACACTCAGAGTGGATTCCTTTCCACCATGGGTTTCCTGCCAATTCTCAGCATGTGTTCCCCACCCACTCTGGGTCCCTCAGCCACCTTGGGTTCCTTGTCCACTCTCAGCGTGGATTACTATCTACCATGGGTCTCTTTCCCATTCCCATCATGTGCCCCCCACCCACTCTGGGTCCCTCAGCCACCTTGGGTTCCTTTTCCACTCTCAGCGTGGGTTACTATCCACCATGGGTTTCCTGCCCATTCCCATCATGTGCCCCCCACCCACTCTGGGTCCCTCAGCCACCTTGGGTTCCTTGCCCATTCTCAGAATTTTTCCCTATCCACCTTAGGTTTCTTGCCTGCTCTTAGCATTTTCCACCCACTCACCCTGGGTCCCCCAGCCACCTTGAGTTCCCTGCCAATTTCAGCATGGGTCCCTAGCCACCTTGGGATTCCCTGCCCATTATCAGCATGTGTCCTCCACTCACTCTAGGTTCCCCAGCCACTTTGGGATTCCTGCCAATTACCAGCATGGATCACTATCCACCTTGGGTTCCTTGCCTGCTTTTAGAATGTGTCCCCCACCTACCCTCGTTCCCCAAGTCACCTTGGGTTCCCTGCCCACTTTCAGTATTTGTCCTACCTTTGGTTAACTGGCTATTCTCAGGATACATTCCCCATCAACTATGGATTCCCTGGCAAATCTCTGTATTTGGTTCCCTGGCCAATCTCTGTATTTGTTCCCCATGGTATACTCTTGGTCCACCCTTACACTCATCATGAATTTCTCACTCACCATAGGTTCCCTGCCCATTTTCAGTGTTATTTCTCACCCTTATGGGTTGCCTGCACACTTTTATTGTGAATCCTCCACCCACGATGGATTCTGTGCCCACTGCCACACAGCTTCCACACCCATCTTCAGTTCCCCACACATTCAGAACACAAGTCCTTCACCCGCCCTTGGTTCCCTGTCCACTATTTATGAATTCCCTGCCTACATTCATCACAAGTCCTGCATCCACCGTAAGCTTCATGTGCATTCCCATTGTGAACAGAGTCACTTTGGGGGGGGGGGGCTTGTGGAACCCAGCTTACCTTGGAGAGCTCTGGAAACTCCTTGTCCAGATCCCCCACCCCCTCCTATGTGTAAGTCTCCCTGTGTCTATTAGGGACACAGGGTGAGTGAGAACCCCAGTCTGATCTGCACTAATCAAACTCACCGTACAACCACACCAGACTCAGCATTTCCTTTTACCCGCTATCCAGGGTCTTATATGTGTGGTTTGTGTTGAAGGAATGAGGGACCTCTTTCACTTGGAGCAATAATATTTCTGCATACTATCCCTCAAGAATATATGAAGATAAAGTCCACCTTTCGTCAGAGACCATTGCTAGATGGTTTGAGGTGGGGTGGGGGTTGCTATGTGTTTGTTAAGTGCCCATATCTCATTGTTCTATTGTTTGTGTCTGCCTTGGAAGCAACCTATTATGGGATGTATATGTCTATGCGGATTAACTGTGAGAGGGGAGGGGGGGGGGGGTTTCTCTAGTAGCCTCTCTCAAAGACTGTTTACTATTGGAAAGTTGAGTACACCTGTGTCATTCTACTGGTGGAGGTAAAGTTTACCTGCCCTGTATCATTATGCAAAGAAGGGGGGATTGTCCAGTTATTATTCTGGTGTACTCCAGAACTGGTGTTGCCTGGTTCTTGGGGTAACTATAGCCAGACTTGCAGGTCTCGTGTTCCAGAACTTGGGAAGCAGTTTCTTTGTGGAGGTACCCAACAGGGTGTCCGGAGTCCATCACACTCATCATAAGTCCTCTACCATCCATGGCTTACCTGCCCACATTTATATTGAGTACTGCACTGTCCATAGATTTCCTGTCCACTCTCATGAATGGTCCCTCGCCTACCCTAGGTATCCCACCCACTCTCAACATTTGCCCCTCTCAGCATGGCTCATCAACCCCATCCTAGGTTCCCTGTCCCCTCTCAGCATGTGGGAATGTTGGTCAGATCTCATCACTATGAAAGAATCATCTTTATTTGGATTATATAAGTCCAAAAAGGACTTGTAATTGTTCAAAAAGTTATGTCATAGTAATGTTTTACACCCAAAACACAATGACAATCATTAAATTACTAACCAGTCCCTTGGCAAGTGCATATAGCTAGTCTGCTCGGTGGCTCTGTTCCAGAATAATGTCTGGTCTGGTTACAGAAAGCAGTATCATTAGGTGCCAGGCATCTTTTAGTTAAAGCCCTCGTGTAGTTATGTCATGGGTGAGTCAGGGCCCAGTTATAAACTAGGTTGGGAGGAGCCCTAGTCCAATTGCGGCATGGTAGCCAAACACCCCACATCTACGCAGATGTAGCCAGAAAGTGGAGGCCCTGGATAGGTCTGGTGGCCGGAGAGACATAGACCTGCACCCAGAAGAGCTTGTTGTAGACTTCCTGTCCCTTATGGAGGTGGGGGCTAAGGTGAGTTTTAAAAGACTTTTTAGGCCAGGCTCAGAGTTCCCTGAGTGAGGCTATCCCCCTGGAAGATCCTGGGAGAAGTGTACATATGGAGGAGGTGAGTGCAGTGATCCTATACTAATGAATACTAATGACTAATCCTTGATAAGAGAAGAAGACCTCCAGCTAATAGTTAGCATTTATAAGATGCCGGAACTTCAGCCAGATGTCAAGGACAATGCAACTCCTGTATGGAAGAAGATGAGCAACCTTGGACCTAGAAAACTCAGAGAAAGGTCCTGGGACCCAGAGAACCAGAGGTGTCAGGACCTAAAGAACCTGGAACCCAGGAGAAGAAGAAAATGGAGGTGTCGGGTGGAGGTGGAGGACCTGGAAAACCTGAAACCCAGAAGAAGAGGATGGAAATGTCGAGACCTAGAGAACCTAGAACTCAGAAGAGGAAGAGGATGGAATGTCGGACCCTAGAGAACCTAGAACTCAGAAGAGGAAGAGGATGGAATGTCGGACCCTAGAGAACCTAGAACTCAGAAGAGGAAGAGGATGGAATGTCGGACCCTAGAGAACCTAGAACTCAGAAGAGGAAGAGGATGGGGGCGCAGGGACCTAGAGAACTTGGAACTCAAAATAATGCAGTGTACACATGAGCGGAATGTCCACAGAAAAAGTCAGACAGAAGCTTTTTTTCACATATTCCGATTGTGTGTATGCCTCATCAGTCTTTTTTATATGAAAATTCTGCTGTTCCGACGGACCAAAAACGACACATGCTCTGAAGCAAGTATGAGACTGAGGCTATTGGCTACTGGCTATTGACCTTCCTTTTTCTAGTCCCGTCATACGTGCTGTACGTCACCCCATTCTTAACTTGGACTTTGGTGTGATCGTGTGTACGCAAGACAGTTTCAGCGGAACTCTGTCGGAACTCCCTCGGAAAAACCTTCGGAGTTTATTCCGAAGGGAAAACCGGTCGTGTGTACGCGGCATTAGAAGAGGATGGAGGCGTCGGGACCTAGAGAACCTGGAATCCAGAAGAAGAAGAGGATGGAGGTGTCAGGACATAAAGAACCTGGAATCCAGAAGAAGAAGAGGATGGAGGTGTCGGGACCTAGAGAACCTGGAATCCAGAAGAAGAAGAGGATGGAGGTGTCGGGACATAGAGAACCTGGAATCCAGAAGAAGAAGAGGATGGAGGTGTCGGGACATAGAGAACCTGGAATCCAGAAGAAGAAGAGGATGGAGGTGTTGGGACATAGAGAACCTGGAATCCAGAAGAAGAAGAGGATGGAGGTGTCGGGACATAGAGAACCTGGAATCCAGAAGAAGAAGAGGATGGAGGTGTCGGGACATAGAGAACCTGGAATCCAGAAGAAGAAGAGGATGGAGGTGTTGGGACATAGAGAACCTGGAATCCAGAAGAAGAAGAGGATGGAGGTGTCGGGACATAGAGGACCTGGAACACAGAAGTAGAAGAGGATGGAGGCATCAGGACGTACATAGAGAACCTGAAACCCAGAAGAAGAGGATGGAGGCGTCGGGACCTAGAGAACCTGGAATCCAGAAGAAGAA
Source organism: Lithobates pipiens (assembly GCF_037356315.1). Classification (NCBI taxonomy): domain Eukaryota; kingdom Metazoa; phylum Chordata; class Amphibia; order Anura; family Ranidae; genus Lithobates; species Lithobates pipiens. Next base: position 10,360,485 of record NW_027507785.1, on the reverse strand, counting down.
GAGGATGGAGGGGTTGGGACATAGAGGACCTGGAACACAGAAGTAAAAGAGGATGGAGGTGTCGGGACATAGAGGACCTGGAACACAGAAGTAAAAGAGGATGGAGGCATCAGGAGATAGAGAACCTGAAACCCAGAAGAGGATGGAGGCGTTTGGACCTACAGAACCTGGTACCCAGAAGAGGACAGTTGCAAGAGACAGCTTTGATCTGCTATGCCTGGAAGAAGGGAGTACAGTTATGTAAGTATAAAAAGAGTTTTGGTTGTGTAAAGAAAATGTGGACTGTATGATAGATGGAGAATGGAAATTATTTTAGGTGACCCTTAGAAAGAACCTAATTCTCAAAATTTGGATGACTTGGTTAAGTAGCTGAGAATGCTATTCTGAATATGTTGGATGCTCTGTAAAACTAAGCATGGGACATGGGCAGGATAATTCACTAATTCACAACCGTAAATGGTGGATGTCCCTCTAAGCTTCAAATCTAATCTCAGCACATTCTCTCTTCTGCTGTTGCTGTCACCGGTGATAACTTTGACATAATTACCACAAGATGGAGGAGATAATAGTCAATTATCAGTCATAGCTGACCTTTCCCCCCCGATCTTTTCACATTTACAGACTGTAGTAGAGGAAACCGTCTTCTCCGTCTCTCTTCCATGCTCCACAAATGGCCGCTTATCTTCTCTTACGCCTTATCCCATTAGTGTTAACACATTTAATGGCGAGATGAGACAGAAGTGACACCATAATTAGCCGCGCTGAAGAGGCTCGTCTGCCGTCTTTATGAAGCATAAGGCGTGCTGTAATTGGACCACTCGCCGTAATCATTTGGAGAAGATTGTTCCTGCTTTATCGAGAAGACGGCACTCAGCCGCGAATATTGACTTACTCGGCCACCGTCATACACTTATTTTTCAGAGGAGACCATATGACTAAAGCTCAGTCTAGACTGCGTGATCAGAGAAAATGAGACGATGAACCATTTTTTTTTTATCAAAACAGGAAACACGGGAAGGTTCGGTGCCCAGTCAGGTGACTGGTGTATAGGCATTTGTCACATGGTCTCAAGCCAATTGAGGGAGAGTCTTTCAGGGTAAGCCATCCAATTACTGGCTCTGAAGAACCAACCAGCTGAAATTAGCTGTCCTCGGTCCTCTGAACTGGCAAAGCATTGGTCATGTGCCTGGGACTTTTACATTTCTAACATTTTAAATGAAAGCAGAACTATGGCTTCCTGTAAAAAAATATATGTGCCGTAGTAATTAATTATAAGTGTATCTGTAAGTCTCCCAGTATGGTAACACAAATACCTGAAGATCATGCCAGTGAAGTCCACCTAATTCAGTGTCTGGTGATGGGGTGGCAACTATGCTGCACTGCTTCTTCTGAATTTAAAGAAGAGTTGTCGCTCTCATGTAGGATAAGCCTGCTTGTACTACAAAGAACTAAAATGTAGCGCTAAAGAAATGCATAAATGTGAAACGTGATGAACACAAATAAAGTTCAAATATTGAAAAATAAGTCTATAAAGTTTGTGAAGCTCAGAAGTGAAACTTAAATGTAGTGTTTCATACAATGTATGAACCCAAGAAGGTTCGGAAGTGGTGTTTCACACAATGTGTAGGCCAAAGAAGTCGCAGAAATATCTCACTTCGATGACATCAAGATAATAAGAAATGGGTACTCTTACCGGAACCACTGGACCGGTGCATAAACACTAGGTCGTACAGGCATGTAGGGATGGAACATCAATGGAACCACGCAGGTCTGTCTGTCGTCGGAAGGGCTGCAACTCCGTTAGCAACTCCTTCACCTCCAACAAAGAGGGGTTCTCCGAGCCATAGACTGCCGACATGAAGCCCCAACCCTACGCTGCTCCTTCTTATCCTGGGGTAGGCCTCAGACTGCCTAGCAACCAGGGAACTTCCAGATAGGCCCCAGACTTCGGGCCTAGTAACCGGGAGCTTTCAACACACGTCCAACCAGACAGCCGCTCAGGTGGCACTGAACTAGGCTTGCCACCTGTCCGGTTTTCACCCGGACAGTACGGGTTTAGGAGGCTGTGCCCGGGTTTCCCTCTGCCTCACACCCGGACACTATATCCAGCTGACAGGGAGTACCATGGGGCCTCCTTTTACGAGCCCCAGCACACACCCGGACAGCAGGGGGATCGGAGCGGCGGGCGGGGCGGGGGAGCAATTACATAAGGGAGAGAGAGGCGACAGGCAGTTGCTGGTGAGTAATAAATTAAATTGTTTAAAAACAATCGACTCACTCTCCATGGCAGAGCTGTAGTCATGTCAGTCTGTGAAGTCGGCTGTCCCATCCTCCCCTCCGATCCACGCTGCTCTTATCACTGAATCGCTGGAGGAAGCCAATGATACAGAGCCGCGGGGAAACTGCAGTGAGCTGTCAGCCTGGGACTCAATCAATCGATCAATCCTCGACCAATCAGAGCGTTTCGGAGGCTTAACCACACCTCCTTCATCAGAGGCTGACAGTTCACATGAGTTTCCCGCGGCTCTCTGTTTCCTCCAGAGATTCAGTGATAAGAGCAGCGTGGATTAGAGGGGAGGATGGGACAGCTGACTTCACAGACTGACATGACTACAGCTCTGCCTCCTCTATTTGCACCCCTTCCTCTGTATTTGCACCCCCCTTCCCTGTATTTGTACCCCCTCCTCTGTAATTGTCCCCCCCTCTGTATTTGCCCCTATCTCTGTAATTACCCCCTCCTCTATTTGCACCCCCTCCTCTGTATTTGCACCCCCTCCCCTGTATTTGCACCCCCTCCTCTGTAATTGTCCCCCCCTCTGTATTTGCTCCCCTATTTCTTTAATCACCCCCTCCACTATTTGCACCCCCTCCTCTATATTTGCACCCCCATCCCCTGTATTTGCACCCCCTCCTCTGTAATTGTCCCCCCTCCTCTGTATTTGCTCCCCTATCTCTTTTAATTACCCCTCCTCTATTTGCACCCCCTCCTCTGTATTTGCACCCCCTCTGTATTTGCACCCCCTCCTCTAATTGCCCCCCCAATCTCTGTAATTGTCCCCCCTCCTCTGTAATTGCCTGCCGCTCCGAACCCCCTGCTGTCCGGGCCCCCGTGATACCCCCTGTCGGCTGCCATGGGGGTATTGGAGGGAGGAGGATTTGTGCTGGTAGGGGAAGAAGATTTGTAGGGAAGGGAAAATAGGAGGGAATGGAGAATAATAGCACCCCAATTGCAAAGCAAAACTTCTTTTTCGTGACAGGCATCCCACAATTCTATTTTCTGCGATTTATCGGGTGACAATCGCAGCAAGATCACACCGCAGTTGGGGTGCCATGCCATGCGCTGCTAAAGTGTTCGGGGTTGGCTTGAAGACAAGGTGGCAACCCTACACCGAACCCCCTCCGATCACCTGACTCCTCCCAAATAAATAGGCTCTCCCAACGGGTTATGGGGCCAAAGAAAACCCCTGCCAATTGGCTAGAACAACCTATCCACTCATAATCCAAGTTCATGTACACCTTGTCATTCCAGTGCCATAGGTGACAATGCCACCCAGCGATAGAGGGGAGAGGTGCATCAAACTCAGAGTTAGGTAAAGAATCAGACAACAATTGGTCAGGTAGTTACCACCTAGCAAACTAGATTTGACAGTATCCCTGTTCAAGACCAGGCTGCTACATGAGCAATATATCCTGTATGTGCTGCTGGTGGTGGAGGGGGGTTGCATTTAACCCCTTCAGATCCACGCTATAGCCAAATGACGGCTACAGCACGGATCTGCTTTGCCGGGAGGCCATCAATAGATGTCCTCCCCTTTGCACGCTCTCCGCGCCCCCCCTGAAGGGCACGCGGCATGCGCTGTGATCAGCCGAGTCTATGAGACTCGGGCGATCACAGATCGGAGTAAGAGGTCGATACCGACCCCATACCACGTGATCAGCTGTCAGCCAATGACGTGACGTAAACAGAAGATCAGTAATCTTTTTTTTCTTCTCACTTTGACAGCGCCAGGAGAAAAAAAAAAGGCGATCACCGGCTTCTGTTGAAGGGACATCTGTCCCGAAGAGGAAGAGGCGAAGCCGCCTCATATGTGCCAACCAGCAGTACCGCCTGCCAGTGCCACGAATCAGTGCCCACAGTGCCACGAATCAGTACATAAGTGCCAGCAATCAGTGCTATCTATCAATGCCCACGAGTGCCACCTATCAATTCCCACCAGTGGTGCCAATCAGTGCCTCATCAGTGCCACCTAGCAGTGCTGTCTATCAGTGTCACCTACCAGTGCCGACCAGTGCCCATCACTGCCACCCATCAATGCCCATCATTGCCACCCATCAGTGCCCATCAGTGCAAGCTATCAGTGCCACCTATTAGTGCCCTTCAGTGGCACCTATCAATGCCCTTCAGTGCTGACCATCAGTGCCACCTCTCAGTGCCCACCAATGCCACCTATCATAGTTACTCTGTTGCCTTGTCCTTTACATGACCAGGGTATTATTATTATTATTCAGGATTTATATAGCGCCAGCAATTTACGCAGCGCTTTACAATATAAAAGGGAGACAATACAGTTACAATACAATTAAATACAAGAGGATTAAGAGGGCCCTGCTCAGAAGAGCTTACAATCTAAAAGGGTGGGGCAGGTGGTACAGAAGGTTATAACTGTCGGGAATGAGTTGATGGAAGTGGTAGGAGATTAGGGTAGATCACAGCTCGCCTCCATACTTCTCTTTAAACCTCCATACCTCTTAATTAAAACTCCACCAGTGCCGCCTATTAGTGCCCATCAATGCAGCCTTATCTGTGCCCATCAGTGTAGCCTCATCAGCGTACATCAATGAAGCAGAATAATGACCCGTTTGCAAAATTTATTAACAAAATATAAAATGTTTTTTTATTTTTATTTTTTTAATAAAAAAAAAACAAAAAACTCAGAGGTAAACAAATGGCACCAAAAGAAAGCTGAATTTGTTGGGTAAAAACGATAAAAATTAAATTTGGGTGCAGTGTTGTATGACCGCGCAATTGTCATTCAAAGAATGACTGCGCTAAAAGCTGAAAATCGGTCTGGGCAGGAGGGGGGGGGGGGGGGGGGGGGGTTTAGGAGCCCGGTAAGCAATTGGTTAACATTGGACTGGCCAACTTTAAATGTACCCGTCCGTTGAGACTGAACCAATCATCTTTCACGTAGGAAAAATAATACAGTGACTATAGTCCTCCAATCTTTGCTGGCAAAATGGCGTCAGGATACAGAGGAACAGACTGGAATCTTAACAGTTTCTGTCTTTTTTTTTCCCCCTTTTGTGATGATTTTATAATAACTTCTCTCCACATGAAATATGCGCAGCCTTGGTGGCCTAATTCGTAGATGGAGATGATGAAAGGCCGGCCGACGTAATGCAGATGAGTGGGATGCTGAACCCGGAGACATATCCATCTGGACTCATTTTCTTCAGTAGTTTTTGATCGTCTAGAAATAAGACAATAATCATTTTATTTCAGCAGCTGGGGAGCGCCGCGCTTCAAATATTAATACAAGGCGAGCGCGGAAACCGTCGACTGATGACTGTTTGTTGGCACAGCAACGTTTCCGCTAATGAAACTTTCTTGTTATGAGAAGTTCCCGGGGCTGCCTGGAGGAACAAGTTGGTCAATACTCTTCTAAATTAAAATAGATCTATCTACTCAATTGTTAAAATCTCACAGGAACGAAAAAAACGCGTTGATTCCAAAAGTTGTTTTCAATCTTTTGTTAAAAATAAAAGAACCCCCCGGTGATCCTGCCATGAAGGCTTTTGTTCAAGCACTTGCTGTTATAGGGCGACCACTGTCTCCACCAGAGCCTCAAAAAACAGTGCTTCAAAAAAAAAACATCCACCCCACGTTGGAATCCTTCCGTGTCCTAAAAAGGGCCGGATAGGCGGCGATGGATAGGGAGCCACCCCCCCCCCCCCCGGTCGGCCATCGGTCGCACCAACCCCATTTAGGCCGTGGGCTTCCTCCGAGGCGGTGTCTCTTCCTCCTGGTGCCTTCATGGCGCCCAGAAGAGGAGTGCTGTGTCCCGGTGACCTATCCTATAGAGTCCCCCATCGGATAGTATTCGCTGTGTACTGCGCCTACGCAGTACACAGCACACACAGATTCTGATAATAGCCGAAGATGAACGGCGCCTGCACCGTGAGTCCAGGTTCTAACCCCACCATCCATATCCATGGACATAGAGTTGGAATAAAAAGAGCCAAGCGCAGCGAGGCCGAGTCCGAAGCGAGCCCGCGAGGGGCCCTCTAATTTTGCCAGCACTGTGTCCGCTTGGATGGTGGGGCTACCACCTCGACTAGCGGCGCAGGCGCCGTTCATCTTCGGAGATTTTCCGAAGCTTCTTCTGCTCCGTACTGCTCAAGCGCTGCGCATGCGCAGTACGGGGCGGACAGTATCTGATGGCAGGACACTATATGCCAGAACACCGGCCTACAGCGCAGAGAAGGACCCGGAGCAATAGAGGCAGGTCTGGTTACATGGGCTTAGTGACAGCGGGAGGTGCCTCAGCCCACTCCTCCTGTGGCAGCTAGGCTGCCAGAGCCCGTCAGCCAATAGTATATCTGTTGCCTTGTCCTTTACATGACCAGGGTAGATCAGAGCTCGCCTCCATACTTGACCTCTTAATTAAAACTGCACACAGCTACACCTTCCTATAACCCCTAGAAAAAACAAACAAACACACTACTAATAATTGGAATTAAATGGCTGAATCGGCCTTTTATTAAACATAAGCTTATAAATAATGAAACATAACAATAAACATATCAGTCCAGGTAACAATGGTTGCAGGTCCCTGACGGTACCATATAACTAAGACTTTGTGGCTGTGGCACCAGTTAGCTAAGTTATGACCCCAGCCCCAGCCGGCAATCACCGACTTGGGTACTAACCCAGCTGACCTCAGAGACCCACCAGTCTTACCATTACCCGGTATCAGGGCCGGGCTCAGCCCTTCCTTCTCTGAGCTGGCCGCTCAGCGGTTCGGCTAATTGCCAGCTCCTATCTCTCTCCACAGTGACTCAGCTGTTGATGATATCCTGCTCGTCAGTCCTGCCTACTTAAGCCGTCCAACCCAGATGTTCTCTGCCTTCGCCTTGGTCAACATCACAGAGACTATCTCCTACATTCCTTTTTAAAGACTGGCTTTGCTGACATCTCTTCTGACTCCAGATCCTGCTTGCTGTTCCACTACATTGATCCCTGACTTCTGGCTTGGCTGACTATCCATTCCGGTTACTGAACTTTGGCTATGTTTGACTACGTTTGTTCTTTTTTACTTTTATTATTAAACCGTGTGATTTAACTGTACTTTTGTCTCGGTCTGGTTTCATGGTTTCTGACACCCGGTCACTATGAATTGAAGCTTACCAACTAGAGGATGCCATACCTAAGATGGGTCCCCACCAACAACACCTAGTTTAAACACCCGTCAAAGACCCCAAACCACCAAAGAACAACAAAAGAAGTGTAATGCCCCGTACACACGAGTGGAATTTCCGTCAAAAAAATCTTGGATGGTTATTCCGACAGAATTCCGCTCAAGTTTGGTTTGCGTACACGCGGTCACACAAAAGTTCTCTGAACTTTCGACTGTAAAGAACGCGGTGACGTACAACACTACGACGAGCCGAGAAAATGAAGTTCAATGATTCTGAGCATGCCTCAAATTTTTTCCAAGCATGCATGTTTTTTTTTTGCGGAATTGCATACATATGAACGGAATTTCCGATCGTAAACCTTTTCCAATAGAAGAATAGTGAACCTGCTCTCAATCTTTTGCTGGTGGAAATTTTGCCAGCAAAAGTCCGATAGAGCCTACACATACACCTGGTCGGAATTTCCAACCAAAAAGCTCAAATCGGGCTTTTGCTGGCGGAATTGTATCGTATGTACGGGCATTACAGTACTACCCGATAAAATAGGGTGGGAGGGACATTCTTCTCACGATTTCTTCTCTGCAAGTGAACCTAAACAACTCCTACCTACCACTATACTCTCCTGCTCCTCCCAATCACCTCATCTACTTGACCAATCAGGTAAGCATCAGTACTGATCACACCACTTAATATAGTTAACCCCTTCCGCCTGGTTCCCCCTCCACCCAGTCATGATGCCCTCTGCCTATTTCATTCCTTCACAGCTCCAAGCATACCTTTACCTTTGCCAGTATTGTGGGGTCACTCTTCCTCCATACTGGCTTACGGCATTCTGGTTGGGCCATTTCACCGGCGGCTGTAGGCAACGAGCAGGGTCATTTTGGTAACTGGTGTCACATATCAAACTGTATTTGTTCTCCTATCATTCTATTTGTTTATACCACCCTTTCCTTCTATAGGGCTTTGCCCAATGAAACATTTACAGGTGTGTCGTGGTGTTTTTGGGTCCAGGTATTGGGGGTCACCACTGGGGCAGGTCAAAGAGACCTAATACAACCAACGCATGTATCATTTTCCCACTGCAAACATTCTTGGAAATGGCAAGAAATAAGCAGGTGCTGTAGCAATTACCAGCAACATCACACCGGTAAAAGTCAATGCATTTATTGCCAGCACACTATGGATCTTTAAAGTCCAAATGTTTATTAACATGATCCCATCACATTGGTAATGATGCAACATTTTGGGGCCACACAGGACCCCTCTCACCATTCTCCCCATGGACCTTCAAGGTAACGTCCAAACGTTTATTAAAGCGATCACACCATAGTGCTAAAGGTGCAACGCTTCGGGACCACGCAAGTCCCCTTCACCATGGGTCTTCAAGGTTATATCCAAATGGTAAGTGATAAAAGTGCAATATCTCAGGGTCAAGTAAGACCCCTTCACCATGGATCTTCAAGGTAACATTCAACATTTCAGGTTACATCATTAAGCTCCGAGGGAACGGAGGGAAACACGTTGGTGGGCATGGCCTATTTGGAGCCTGGGGCTTAAAGCACCACCTATGGAGAATTTTTAGGTACCATTATATTTTTGCTTTTCCACTGCCGTGCCCAATTTTAAAGCCTTGTACACACGGTCGGAGAATCCGTCGGAATGCTTCTTATCGGACCTTGTCGTCGGATAATCCGACTGTGTGTGGTATGCATCGGACTGATTCCGTCCGAATCTCCGTCGGACCCAATTTTCCAACATGTTGGAAATATTTTCCGACCAACTGGTTTGATCGGACATACTCCGATCATGTGTAGAGAATTTTGATCGGACCAAGTGCCACGCATGCTCAGATCAAATTCCTAGATCAAAGCTATTGGCTACTAGTCCCATCGTAACGAAATTACGTCATCACGTTCTGAATGATCGGATTTTTCGAAACAACTTAGTCCGACCGTGTGTATGCAACAGTTTTGGACAAGATCCGACGGGCAAAATCCGACGGACAAAATCCGACGGATTTGGTTGGCAGAATGTCCGACCATGTGTACAGGGGCTAAGACCTGACATGTTTGGTATCTACTTACTTGATGCAACCCAACCTTTAATATTTTACCAAAATATTGGGTAAAATATTGTGTCAGTCCGGACTAAAATTCACGTTAGTGTATTTTTTCCTGAATATATGCATTTGATAAACGGCTGCGCAAATATTGTGCAACACAAAAAATTGCAACTGCCACCATTTTATTCTCCAGGGTCTTTGCTTTCAGAAAATATATGCTTTTGGGAGGTTTACAGTGATTTGTAATAAAAAATGCTGTTTTTAACAAAAAAAATAACAAAATTGCCCCGGTAGACAAGGCCAACAAACGGTCCAGTAGTGGTCATTCCTGTCCACCATCTGCCCCCGTCACTCAGCAGTTCACAGAGCTTATAGAAAAAAAACCTCTGCTCCCCCCCCCCCCCCCCCCCATTAAATTGTCTTGAGGACGGTCGGCAGTGCATAAATATAAAATCCCGGTTTAATTGGCAGCCCTGTCAGATTCTTCCGCCAGATCACCCTGAAGGAAACATGAAATGCTCAAAGAAGATTTTGCGCATGAATGATGGATGGATGCGACGAGGCCCTTGGACGCGGTGCCCATGCACAATCCTGCCACTCGTATTAACACTTTGCTTGTCTCGTTTAGCTGTCAGCTTTCTGGAACTGGTAAACAATCCATCGTTGTGGGAGAATTTCATCTACTCGTTAGAAGAGAAAGGAGTTGCTAATTGCTTTAAAGGTCACAGATTATTGGCGGGTGATATTCCTGGAGTGGCTTATTCCATGTTATTAGTGTTAAATGCACCAGTTTAATGAGCGCTGGCTCAGTGTGTGAAATTAGATTGGTATTTTTTTTTTAAGTTTGATTGCTCTATTATTAACCAAAGCACGACCATACACCATATGATCTGATTGTACAAGCTTCTTCAGATCTACCATCGACTATGTAGTATAATGACCTCCCTGATTTGATACAATTGAATAGGTTATTCAAGTGTGTCTCCCAGGCATGTACTGGCCATTGGGACTACAGGGAGTTTCCCGGTGGGCCGATGGCTCAGTGGGCCGGTTTCAGTGACAAAGTAATGGCTGCGCGGCTCGCCCTCAACTTCACGCAGTGATGTGAGAAAGATGAGAAAAATACAGAGGAGAATAAGTGAAATAATAAAAGAGGTTAGTGAGGACTCCTTATGTTATGCTACTTATGTTTTTTTGCACAATTACCGTATATACTCGAGTATAGGCCGACCCGAATATAAGCCGAGGCCCCCAATTTACCCCCAAAAAAACTGGCAAACTTATTGACTCGTGTATAAGCCGAGGGTGAGACATGCCTGTCCATCCCTGTGTGTCCGTCCATCCCTGTGTGTCCGTCCATCCCTGTGTGTCCGTCCATCCCTGTGTGTCCGTCCATCCATCCCTGTGTGTGTGTGTGTCCATCCATCCATCCATCCCTGTGTGTGTGTGTCTCCATCCATCCATCCATCCATCCCTGTGTGTGTGTGTCTCCATCCATCCATCCATCCATCCCTGTGTGTGTGTGTCTCCATCCATCCATCCATCCATCCCTGTGTGTGTCTCCATCCATGTGTGTGTGTGTGTGTGTGTGTGTGTGTGTGTCCAGCCTACCTTTGTCCCGAGCCTCCGTCCCGTGCCTTGCCTCCTTGCCTCCGTCCCGTGCCGTACCTTGCCTCCTTGCATCCGTCCCGTGTCGTGCCTTGCCTTGCCCCCGTCCCGTCCCGTCCCGTGCCGTCCCGTGCCCTCTTCGTCGGCGGCCATTGTAAAGTTCAAAAGCTGCGCCGCCGCCTTCGCCTGTGATAGGCGGAACACTGAATTTCCCAGCAGCCTGTGTTCCGCCTATCACAGACGTCGTATCATCCTCGTCCGTAGTACGAGGATGATACGATGTCCGTGATAGGCGGAACACAGGCTGCTGGGAAATTCAGTGTTCCGCCTATCACAGGCGAAGGCGGAGCCGGAGGCGCGGCTTTTGAATAGAATGGCCGCTGTCTGTCTGCTCGACACGCTGATCGAGCGGGCAGACAGCGATGACTCGAGTATAAGCCGAGGGGGGCACTTTCAGCCTCAAAAAAGAGGCTGAAAATCTCGGCTTATACTCGAGTATATACGGTACGTATAGTTTTATATACTGTTTTTGTGCTTGTTTGCAAAATTAAAGTGGGCCGGTCTGGATGAAGTCCAGGGCCAAATTTTTGTCCCAGTCCAGCCCTGGTGTCTCCCTATATACGTAGTTTGGGTAAACCTAAAGGAGATTGTACAACCAGGTCTTACAGTTGCGCTTAAAAGTTTACATACCCTTTCAGAGAATATGAATAACACAAAAAACGCTTCGTTCACTCATGGTTGGTGTTTGGCTGAAGCCATTTATTATAAATCAACTGTGTTTACTCTTTTTAAATCATAATCACAACAGAAACTACCCAAATGACCCTGATAAAACGTTTACACACCCCAGTTCTTAATACCGTATATTGCCCCCCTTTAACAACAACAACGACAGCTTGAAGTCTTTTGTGGTATTTGTGGATGAGGCTCTTCTCAGATGGTAAAGCTGCCCATTCCTCTTGGCAACAAGCCTCCAGTTCCTGTAAATTCTTGGGCTGTCTTGCATGAACGGCACGTTTGAGATCTCCCCAGAGTGGCTCAATGATATTGGAGGTCAGGAGACTGAGATGGCCACTCCAGAACCTTCACTTTATTCTTCTGTAGCCAATGACAGGTCAACTTGGCCTTGTGTTTTGGGTCATTGTCATGTTGGAATGTCCAAGTACGTCCCATGCGCAACTTCCTGGCTGATGAATGCAAATGTTCCTCCAGTATTTTTTGATAACATACTGCATTCATCTTGTCATTAATTTCGACCAAATGTCCTGTGCCTTTGTAGCTCACACATCCCCAAAACATCAGCGATCCACCTCCGTGTTTCACAGTAGGAATGGTGGACCTTTCATCATAGGCCTTGTTGACTCCTCTCCAAATGAAGCGTCTCACTCACAAGACTCACGCATCCATTCTCACTCCTAGACATTCTAATTTCACCGAAAGCACCAAACCACACAAAAACAATCACAATTCAAAATGGCATACAGGGCCGGAGACTATAGCCACATGTCAAAAACGAAAGTAAAAAATTGAGATTTCGAATAGTTACGAATAACCGCGCTGTATTAGAAAAGTATGAATCCATTCGAAGCACGCAGCGCCACTGTCAGACGTGTAAATTTAACGAATCAACGTCAACGAACAAAAAAAGTTCCGAATGTACAAATCCATTCGAAGCACGTTAGACAGCGTCATTGTGAGAGAGACATGTAAAATTACAAATCAACAAACAAAAAAAAAAGTAACGAATTTACGAATCCATTCGAAGCACATTAGGCAGCGCCATTGTAAGAGACTCTGAAAATTACGAATCAACAAACAAAAAAAAAAGTTACGAAAGTAGGAGTTGTACTCTACCGAAAGTACAAATTATAAATCAACTAAAAATAAGGCCTTCAGAAATACGACTCATTCCGATTCAACGAAAAAGGTTGCTTTGCGAAAATACGAATTAATCCGAACACAAAAATCCTGTTTTACGAAATTACGAATGACTATGAATCAACGGCACCGAAAAGAAACGAAAAATGAACTAAACTAATTTTTTAGTTGTGCACAAGTCTAGTGTTTATGGTTGTGGCCAGAAAGCTCAATTTTGGTCTCATCACTCCAAATGACTTTGTGCAGGAAGGTTTGAGGCTTGTCGCTGTGCTGTTTGGCGTATTGTAAGCAGGATACTTTGTGGCATTTGCGTAGTAATGGCTTTCTTCTGACAACTCGACCATGCAGCCCATCTTTCTTCAAGTGCCTCCTTATTGTACATCTTGAAACAGCCACACCACATGTTTTCAGAGAGTCCTGTATTTCACCTGAAGTTATTTGTGGGTTTTTTTTTGCATCCCGAACAATTTTCCTGGCAGTTGTGACTGAAATTTTAGTTGGTCTACCTGACCGTGGTTTGGTTTCAACAGAACCCCTCATTTTCCACTTCTTGATTAGAGTTTGAACACTGCTGATTGGCGTTCTCAATTCCTTGGATATCTTTTCATATCCCTTTCCTGTTTTATACAGTTCAACTACCTTTTCCCGCAGACCCTTTGACAATTCTTTTGCTTTCCCCCATGACTCAGAATCCAGAAACGTCAGTTGCGCACTGGATGAAAGATTCAAGGGTCTGTCAGGAGTCCAGAAACTCATTGACCTTTTATACAGACACACTAATTACAAGCAAACAGATCATAGGCGAGGATGGTTACATTTAATTGCCATTCAAACTCCTTTGTGTCAACTTGTGTGCATGTTATCAGGCCAAAATCACAGGGGTATGTAAACTTTTGATCAGGGTCATTTGGGTAGTTTCTGTTGTCATTAGGAATTAAAAAGAGTAAACACAGTTGATTGATAATAAATGTCTTTAGCCAAACACTAACCATGAGTGAAAGAAAAGTTTTTGCGTTATCATTCATATTCTCTGAAAAATGGCCAAGAAAACATAAATTTTGTAAAAGTCTAAAAATATGAGCACAACTGTATGTGCCGTGCAGTGCTTCTCAACCATGTTGAGACCAGGGCCCGTTGATTCCTTCCAAAACCTGTTCATACTCACACTGTAAAATTATGAGAATTCAAGATATTTATTAACATGCTAGAGAAGCCTGGTGTTACTGCTGTAGGATGAAGGTTCTCAAGGGATAAGAGGACTCTACAGTGGACTTGGTGACCATGCACGGGATGCCTAATTTGATACAGTCAGGGCCGTCTTTAAGGCAGAGCAAAAGGGGCAGCTGCCCTGGGCCCTGTCATTGTTGTGGGGCCCAAAACAACTGCTTCATACTTGCCGACTATCCAGGTTTATATTCCCTTGTCCCTTGAAATTTTATTCCTGTGCTGTGTCCCAATATCTCAGTGTGAAATGCTAATGCTGCCCAGCTCTGCCCTATTGTTGTGTGCAAGTAACTCACCTGCAGACCCTGTGTTTACATATAGATAACTAGCATTCATATGTTAATAGCGGCGACAATACTAAGTAAATAGCTGCGGCTGGCGGCATTGATATGTAAATAAAGGTGTCATTCCTATGTATATCATGCTCCCCTGCTGTGAGGAGGTGATGTGCTGTAACCTCTAGCAACTAATCAGTGAGCCGTAACATGTGCTGTAACCTCTAGCAACTAGTCAGTAAGCAGTAATGATATGCTGTAACTGCTGGCAACCAATTGCAATTGCTGCCTGATCTGATACAGAAAAATTATTTTAGGTCTAGCTGCTATTTATTGTATGTCTCAGAGCAGGTGGAGAGGGAAATTGCATGGGGGGGGGGCCAAGAAAAATTTTGCCCAGGGCCCAATCTATATTAAAGACGGCCCTGGATACAGTTATACTATTTAAGGGTGTGTCCTCCCATATACATAGTGTGGGTAAATCTAAAGGAGATTGTACAACCAGATTGTATATGCAGTGAAGTAGTTCTCAACCATATTGAGACCAGTCCCATTGATTCCTTGCAAAATCTTCCAGGCCCCAACAGTAAAAACAAAGTTTATACTCACACAATAAAAGTATGGGATTACAAAATATGTATTGAAATGCTGCAGGGGCCTGGATGGGGCTGGCTGTTACTGTAAGAGTGGGAAGGTTATGGAGGGGGTTAGAGGACTCTCCAGTAGACTTGGTGGCCATGTAGAGGATGAGGTTTCTGGAGGAAGCTGGGGGTAACTGTAGGGGATGGGGTCTTTAGAGGGGGCTGGGGGGTTTTCAGGTACAATGTAGGAGCCTGGAGGGCACTGCGGGGGTTGGAGGGTACTGTGGGACACTGTTGAGGTCTACACTCCAAAGCTTAGCTCTTCTTTCTGTGTTTGTGAGCAAGCCAGTAGTGGTGAAACATGTCAAGATAGGTTAATTTTGGGTCCATCATGTATGCAGTCTTTTTTGATTAATAAAACACAGAAAGAAGAACTATGGAGTTCAACTTAAGTCTTTTACTTTTGATCGAGAGAGGAGATCGTTTGTGGTCGGTTGTCCATATGAGATGAAAGGAGCAAGTCTGAAGCAGAGCCATGAGTTTGGGTATGTTCTTGACACTATGGGGACACTATGGGGGGCTGAAGGTTCTGCAGCATTGTGGGATGTTGGCAAGCACTGTGGGGAGTGAGGGCTCCTTGGGGGCACTGTAAGACATTAAGGGGCACTGTGGGCCACAACGGGAGGTTGGGTGGTGTTATTGGCCATGGGAGACACTGTTGGAGGTTAGGGGATATGCAGCAAGCTGAAGGCCTGGAGGAGAGAGGCCATGGCCCGGCAGTGGGCCACAGCAAAGGGCTTGTTAGGAATAGGGAGGTTTAGCCATTGCTAGGAGCCATAGATGTGGTTTGGCTATAGTATGAAATAGGAGAAAGCCTAAGATTTCAGCCATGTGAAGGCCTTCCTGTGGCAACTAAAACGTGGTTTCCTGAATGGAGCCCATCAGAATATCTGGATACAGCCTAGATAGGAGGGACTTGGAATAAACAACCATTGTAGAAGGAAATGGATCTGGAGTGGACCAGCCATGAATGACGGAGTAATACTTGTAAAAGCTAAGAGTGAACATTGTACTAATAAACACAACCTGCCACTAAGTAAACATTTCCAGCTGAAATTGGATTGAGTCTGCTCCTATTCTTATGGAAACTGAGGATAGACCTATATCTGGAGAGCAGAGACTTTGAGACCACTCCTGGTCAGAATACAACTCGACCCCCCTATGTAATCCTCCCTGTAACCCTAACATTAACCCTCTGTGTAACCCCAGTGCAATTCCCTTAATTCTAATGCCACGTACACACGGTCAGAATTTCGTCCAGCAAAAAACCCATGAGAGCTTTTCGGCGGAAAATGCGACAGTGTGTATGCTCCATCAGAATTTTGCTGGTCGAATTTCCACCAGCAAAAGATTGAGAGCAGGTTCTCAATTTTTTCCAACAGAAATTCCGATCGTGTGTATGCAATTCCGACACGCAAAAACTCACCCATGCTCAGATTCAACTACAAGACGGAAGCTATTGGCTACTGGCTATTGAACTTCCTTTTTCTAGTCCCGTCATACGTGTTGTACGTCACCGAATTATTGACGGTCAGAATTTGGTTTGACCATGTGTATGCAAGACGGTTTCACCGGAACTCTGTCGGAACTCCGTCGGATAAACCTTCGGAGTTTATTCCGACGGGAAAACCGGTCGCGTGTAAGTGGCATTAGAAGAGGATGGAGGCGTCGGGACCTAGAGAACCTGGAATCCAGAAGAAGAAGAGGATGGAGGTGTTGGGACATAGAGGACCTGGAATCCAGAAGAAGAAGAGGATGGAGGTGTCGGGACCTAGAGAACCTGGAATCCAGAAGAAGAAGAGGATGGAGGTGTTGGGACATAGAGAACCTGGAACACAGAAGAAGAAGAGGATGGAGGTGTCGGGACATAGAGAACCTGGAATCCAGATGAAGAAGAGGATGGAGGTTTGGGACATAGAGGACCTGGAACACAGAAGAAGAAGAGGATGGAGGTATTGGGACATAGAGCAGAATCCTGTCGGAATTCCGACGGGAAAACCATCAGAGCTTTTGCTGACCAAAATTCTGTAACCCAAACACCAGTTGACAAATACATTCTCCAACTGTATCTGTTTTATTTCAGGGTGACATATATAGAACACCCTGTGAAAAAAAGAGACCCCCTGTGCAGAGAACTCACCAGCTGCTTCGAGCCTATGATAAAACAAATATTAAATTAGTACAAAGATGATGAAATCGGTCTCATGAATTATATTATGAGGGTTTTTTTTTCTAACCCCATTCCGGAGAGTCCTTGAAATAAGTAGTTTATTGGACATGTTATGAAATATTCTACTTCATAGACCATTTCTGCGATCCGCCGTCTTCTGTCACAGGAGACAATAACTCTATCATCTTTATCATTTTCCAATCTTCTCCGGCACTCTGCGGGAAATGAAGTCCTGATTAATTCTGCCAGTTCACATCTCACTTCTCACTCAAAATGATTTACCCCTTCAGGATCCTGGAGTTTAGAAATGGGGCCAAATGGTAATGTGGTCCCAGACTGGGACATCGACCACATGGCCTTATACACACAGGTGAGATATGTTAGCTGTTCAGCCAGTCTTGTAATTTACACAGCCCTGTAAACATTTTAGCCTGCGGCTACCTGTAGCTATACTTTCAGCCTGGTGATTGTACTGATAATCATTAGGTTGCTCAGCTCCTCTTGTATGCTGCATAAACCCATTCCTCTATAGATCTTGATATCTAAAAACACTCTTCCAGTCCACAGTGCCTAAACCACACCCACTGATCCCCCAGTCCCCACCTTATCATCCACAGTAGCCAATCCCCATCCACTTATTCCCCCCCTACCCAATCCACACCCTCTCCTCCCCTAGTACACAATCCCTAACCTCTTATTCCCCAGTACCAAATCTCCACCCTCCTATTCCCAAGTACCCAGTCCCTATCTTGTTATTTCGCAGTACCCAATCCCCACCATCTTATTCTTTAGTACCCGATCCCCTTCCTGTTATCCCCTAGTACCCATTCTCCACCCTCTTATTCCCCAGTACCCAATCTCCACCCTCTTATCCCCCAGTACCCAATACCCACCCTTGTATTCCCCAGTACCCTATTGCCACCTTCTTATCCTACAGTACCAAATCTTCATTTTATTATTCAACAGTACCCAATCCCCACCATCTTCTCCTTTAGTACCCAATCCACACGCTCTTATTCTCCAGTACTTCCTGTTATCCCCCAGTACCCGATCCCCAACTTTTTATTACCTAGTATCCAATCTCCACCCTCCTATTCCCCAGTATCCCTATGTTCCTATTTCACAGTATCCAATCCCCATCCTCTTATTCCACAGTACCCAATTTCCATCATACTGTTCCCCAGTATCCAATCACCCTACTGTTATCCCCTAGTACCCAATTTCCGACCACTTATTTCCCAGTAGCCAATCTCCATCCTCTAATCCCCCAGTACCCAATCACCATCATCTTATTCCCCAGTACCCAATCACCCTTCTGTTATCCCTTAGTACCCAATCGCTAACCTTTTATTCCACAACACCCAATTCCAATCTTCCTATCCCTTGTACCCAGTCTCCACTATCTTATTCCCCAGAACCCAATCTCCACTCTCTTATTTACCAGTCTCTAGTACCCAATCTCTATCCTTTCATCTCCCAATACCCAATCCCCAACCTCTTATTCCCTAGTATCCGATCTCCACCCTCTCATACCCCAAAACCCAATTCCCACCCTACCATTCCTTGTACCTAATCTGCACCCTCTTATTCTCCAGCACCCTTCCTGTTATCCCCCAGTTCCCGATTCCCATCTTTTTATTACCTAGTATCCAATCTCCACCCTCCTATTCCCCAGTATCCCTATCTTCCTATTTCCCAGTATCCAATCCCCATCCTCTTATTCAGCAGTACCTGATCCCCACACTCCCATTCCCCAGTACCCAATTTCCATCATATTATTCCCCAGTATCCAATCGCCCTACTGTTATCCCCTAGTACCCAATCGCTGACCTTTTATTCCACAGCACCTAATTCCAATCTTCCTATCCCTTGTACCCAATCTCCACCCTCTTATTCCCCAGTACCCAATCCCTATCCAGTTATTCTCCAGTACCCTATATCCACCCTCTTATTCCCCACTACCCAATCCCCATCCTCTTATTTCCCAATACCCAATCCCCATCCTCTTATTTCCCAGTACCCAATCCCCATCCTCTAATTCCCCAGTACCCAGTCTCCACACTCTTATTCCTCGGTACCCAATCTCTATCCTCTCATCTCCCATTACCCAATCCAAAACCTTTTATTCCCTAGTATCCGATCGCCACCCTCTCATACCCCAAAACCCAATTTCCACCCTACCATCCCTAGTACCCAATCTCCACCCTCTTATTCCCCAGTACCCAATTCCCGCCTGCTCGTTAGACATGTGCGATTAGTTTTGTACGAAACGAAAATTTGTACAAATTTCCAAAAATTCGTACATTCTTACGAATCCGAAATACGTTTTTGTTTGCATACGAATTCTAAACGAATAACGAAATTTCGTTTACAAATTTTGGATGCAAATTCATAAGAAAATTTGTATTTAACGAAAGGTTAAGAAACCTAAAAGTTAAAAACCCAGGAAGTCAGCACAGCACAGGGATGGTGGGGACCCTATGGGAATTTCTATGCTTACAAATTTCACAAGAAATATGAAATTTCGTTAACGAATTTCGGATCCAAATTAACAGAAACATGACTGGTGTTTTGTTCACCAATCAGAGGAAGTCAGCACAGCACAAGGATGGTGTAAACCCCTCATAATGATAAATTCATCATAACAAACTTTCGTTATTTTAACAAAAAGTTTCCGAATCTAACGAAAATCCGAATTGAATTTCGTACACAAATTAAGATTTTTTTTTGTACGGACCGGAAAAAATTTTTTTGACGGCGTCCATGTCTACTGCTCATTACTTAGTACATTACCACTAACTTCTCAAATTTCAGTACCCATACCATACTCTCCCATCCCCAGTATCCAATCCCCACCTTATCCCTCAGTACCCAATCCCCACCTTATCACTCAGTACCCAATCCACACCTTCTTATCTCCCAGTACCCATTTCCCATCTTCTTATCCCCTACTGCCATTTCCCTACCCTCTTATTACCCTCTTATTACCTAGTACAATAACGCTGCCCTCTCAAATCCCAGTACCTACCATTCTCTTTTCATCCCTCAGGGTCTAAACCCCTCCACTTCAATCCCTAGTAAACAAACAGCACCATCTCGATCCCCAGTCTCCTGTCTAGTCCCGTTAACTAAACTCCACTCTCTCTCTTTTTTCAAGTACCTAAACCACACAAATTCAGCCCCCAGTGCCTAAACCAATAATTCTCAACCCCCAGTAGCTAAACCCTATTTCCTGGTACCTAAACCCCTATCATTCAGTCCCCAGTCCTCACCCTCTCATCCTCCCAGTGCCTAAAATTCGCCCTACCATCTCATCTCATAGCCCTTAAACTTCATCCTTTCATCCCCCAGAACCTCAACCACACCTTTCAGTCCTCAGTACCCACACTTTCATCCTTTAGTACGTAAATCGCACCCACTTATCCCTCTATACCTAAATCCCACCATCTCATCCTCCAGTACCTAAATCCCACCCACTTATCCCCCAATACCTAAATCCCACCGTCTCATCCTCCAGTACCTAAATCCAACCCACTTATCCCCCAATACCTAAATCCCACCTTCCTATCCCCCAGTACCCAGACCTCACCATCTCAGTACCTAGTACTAAAACCCCAGCCATTAACACTCCAGTATTAATAATAAACACAGGTCTCGCGAGACCAGACCGCGCTATGGGGGTACTGCCAGGCCACAGTGTAAAATACCACTGGAAACGGTGTCGCCACCCCTATATCTTGCAGTCCTAAAAAAGATCGCAAGTAAAGGCAAAGGTCAAATAATTAAATTAGGAGGGGCCAGGTGCTACCTATAGTAACTAAGAAGGGATATGTACAAATATGTGTAAAAACATAAAAATATAAATATGTAACCCCACATACAGCACCGCCAACTAGAAAAATACCAATAGAAAATTGGGGGTGGGACCCGTCACCAAACTGTAAATAGTTGCAAAAAAGGAGTAGACAGAGCGACTAAACAAGATCTTATAACTGTGCTTCAATAGTGTATGGTAAATTTCAGTATATGATAAGGTAGTGTTACAGACTATAGTATATTAAATGCCCAAAGGTGGGTAAATGTATCAGACGCATGTATACCACTATTATCAACTTATATAGCCACGTACCCAATTCACAAATACACAAATAACACTCAACACCGGATATATAAACCTAAATGTATAAAGTGCAAACTTATATGTAAGTAAATGTGTATTTAGCAGGAAATGCTAAGATATACAAAGATGTGTGGTGAAGGCCACTAAATGCCAATAAGGACCAAAAAATTTGCAAATATGCAAGAGTGTGCAAAAAATTGCAA
The DNA here is from genome assembly GCF_037356315.1 of Lithobates pipiens. NCBI lineage: Eukaryota > Metazoa > Chordata > Amphibia > Anura > Ranidae > Lithobates > Lithobates pipiens. The sequence goes on along the minus strand of NW_027507785.1, from coordinate 10,338,888 downwards.
AGTAAAAGCAAATATGTGCAATGGATGCAAAAAATGTGCAATGTGCAAAAATGTGCAAAAATGTGTACTGAGAAAATATACACTAAAAAATACACAAAAATACACAAAAATACAAATTATTGTGCAAACAACCAGATGTTAAAAAGGTAAGAAAAACACAGGACCAAGCAAAATAAATAATAATAATAACTTATATAAAGTCCATGGGTAAGTGCATATATACTCCAAATAAAGTCCTATAGAATGCAGTCCACAACAGGTGAAAAGGTATGTATCTTCAGATTCTTCAGATAAGTACAAAATAAAAGTCCCACCCCCAATTTTCTATTGGTATTTTTCTAGTTGGCGGTGCTGTATGTGGGGTTACATATTTATATTTTTATGTTTTTACACATTAACACTCCAGTACCTACCCCCCCATCTCATTCCCCCAGAACCTACACCCCAACTTTTTATACTCCAGTATCCCAGCCATACCACCTCATTCCCCAGTACCTAAACCCAACCATCTCATGCCCCCAGTATCTACATCCCGCTCTCACATCCCCCAGAACCCATACCTTATCCACTCCTCCAGAATTGTAATCGTACACTCTCAGTCTGCAGTACCCACCCTCTTATCCCCCAGTACCTAAACCTTACTATATCAGTACCCAGTACCAAAACCAAAACCATGAATCCCCCAGTACCCCCCCCCCCCATCTCCTTCCTCCAGAACCTACAACCCAACCTTTTACCCCCCAGTATCCCAACCATGCCCTTTCAGTCCCCAGTACGCACCCTCTTATTCCCCAGTACCTAAACCTTACTATCTCAGTACCCAGTGCCAAAACCCAACCATGAATCCTCCAGTACCCCCCCCCCCCCATCTCCTTCCTCCATAACCTACAACCCAACCTTTTACCCCCCAGTATCCCAACCATGCCCTTTCAGTCCCCAGTACCCGTCCTCTTATCCCCCAGTACCTAAACCTTACTATCTCTGTACTCAGTACCAAAACTCCAACCATGAATGTCCCAGTACCAACCCCCCCCCCCCCCCATCTCCTTCCTCCAGAACCTATAACCAAACCTTATATCCCCCAGTATCCCAACCATACCATTTCAGTCCCCAGTACCCAACCTCTTATCCCCCAGTACCTAAACCTTACTATCTCAGTACTCAGTACCAAAACCCCAACCACGAAGCCCTCAGTACCTACCCCCCCCCCCATCTCCTTCCTCCAGAACCTACAACCCAACCTTTTATCCCCCCGTATCCCAACCATACCCTTTCAGTTCCCAGTACCCATTATCCCCCAGTACCTGAACCTTACTATCTCAGTACCAAAACCCCAATCCCTCAGTACCTAGTCCCCCCATCTCCTTCCTCCAGAACCTACAACCCAACCTTTTATCCCCAGTATCCCAACCATACCCTTTCAGTCCCCAGTACCCACCCTCTTGTCCGCCAGTACCTAAACCTTACTATGTCAGTACCCAATACCAACAACCCAACCATGAATCCTCCAGTACCTACCCCACCCCCCATCTCCTTCCTCCAGAACCTACAACCCAACCTTATATCCCCCAGTATCCCAACCATACCCTTTCAGTTCCCAGTACCCATTATTCCCCAGTACCTGAACCTTACTATCTCAGTACTCAGTACCAAAACCCCAACCATGAATCCCTCAGTACCAACCCGCCCCCCCATCTCCTTCCTCCAGAACCTACAACCAAACCTTATATCCCCCAGTATCCCAACCATACCATTTCAGTCCCCAGTACCCAGCCTTTTATCCCCTAGTACCTAAACCTTACTATCTCAGTACTCAGTACCAAAACCCCTACCATGAATGGTCCAGTACCCAAACATCTCTTTCCTCCAGAACCTACTACCCAACCTTTTATCCTCCAGTATCTCAACCATGCCCTTTCAGTCCCCAGTACCCCTCTTCTTATCCCCCAGTACCTAAACCTTACTGTCTCTGTACTCAGTACCAAAACTCCAACCATGAATGCCCCAGTACCCAAACATCTCCTTCTTCCAGAACCTACAACCCAACCTTTTATTCCCCAGTATCCCAACCATGTCCTTTCAGTCCCCAGTACCTGTCCTCTTACCCCCCAGTACCTAAATCTTACTATCTCTGTACTCAGTACCAAAACTCCAACCATGAATGCCCCAGTACCCTATCTTCGCCTTCCTCTAGAACCCACAACCCAACCTTTTATCCTTTTACCAAAGCCTTTCAGTCCCCAGTACCCACTGTCTCATCCCCCAGTACCTCAACTCCACCCCCCACATATCCCCCCCCCAGTGCATAAATCCAACTCTCACAACCCCCCCCTCCTCAGAACTTAAATCCCACCTAAATCGCCCATCCCCCAGCATCTTAACTATACCCTCTAAGCCCACAATACCTAAAACCTACAATTCCAGAACTTAGTACCTAAACCCCAACTTCTCATCGCACATTATCCAAACCATACACTCTCAGTCTGCGGTGCCCACCCTCTCATTTTCCAGCATCTGAATCATACTCTCTCAGTATGCAGTACATATCTTTGTCACCCTTCTATTACCGAATCCCCATCCTATCACCCCCGAGCACCCAAACTGTATCCTCTCAACTGTCAATACCTCAAACCTGCCTCCCCCAGGCCCCAGTACTAAAAACATATTAGGATGACAAGACCCTGCAATGCAATAGAACCAGATAGGCTTAAAGTGTTGGACGTCCAACTCTCAGTTTCAGGGGGTAGTGGAAAATGAATATAGAGAGGAATATGTCACATGTTACTTTCATTTATAAATATGATTTTAGATTTCTGTGTCTGTTTGCACCTTGAGCAGCACCGGGCAGGCAGATATCTTATTGTGACACCTAGCTAGATGAGTCGCAGAATAGACATGTGCAATTCGTGACGTTCCGGATTCATTTTTTTTTACTAAATTCGACAAATTCGTTAATTTGGAAATATTTGAATTAACGAAAACCCGTTTAACTAATTTTTCCCAAAAATTTGAAAATCCAAGAACCAAAATATTGAAAATTAAAAAATTGGAAGATTCGGAAATTCTAAAATATCCGAAAATTATAAATTTGGAAATTGGAAAATGCGGAAATTTGGAAACTCAAAAATTCGAAAATGAAAAAATCTGAAAATAAGAGTGAAAATCCGATAATTAGAAAGAAAAGGAGAAAAGCCAAAAATGAGAAAATCGGAAATTATAAGTAACTAATAATAACTATTACTAACTATTAAATTATAGGTATTGGAACTTCCTTTCAAATTTGTCTGTTAGTGAATGTAATGAATATGAATTTATCCGATTTACGAATTATCCGTTACAATTAGGGGTGCAACTGATTGTCACCGATCCGTGATCCGAACAGGTCACCCCGCTCGGATCGGCACATGCCGAGATCGGCGGAGCTCAAATGACGGAGCGATCACTTGTAAACAGACCATGTCATGACGCCGGTTCCTCTCTCTCCTCTCTGTACTGATCTGTACAGTGGAGGGGAGAGATCGGGTGGAAGCAGCGCTGTGGGCTGTATCTGTAGTGCCCACAGCGCTGCTCTGTGACAGCCATCCCTCCATACCCAGCCAATACTCTGCAATACCCTGCCAATACTCAGCCAATACTCTGCCAATACCCAGCAATACCCTGCCAATACCCTGCCAATACTCAGCCAATACCCAGCCAATACTCTGCCATACCCTGCCAATACCCAGCCATACTCTGCAATACCCAGCCATACCCTGCAATACCCAGCCATACCCTGCAATACTCTGTGATACCCAGCCATACTCTGTAATACTCTGCGATACCCAACCATACTCTGCAATGCCCTGCCATACTCTGTGATACTCTGCGATACCCAGCCATACTCTGTAATACTCTGCGATACTCAACCATACTCTGCAATACCCTGCCATACTTTGTAATACTCTGCAATACCCAGCCATACCCTGTAATACTCTGTGATACCCAGCCATACTCTGTAATACTCTGCGATACCCAACCATACTCTGCAATACCCAGCCATACTCTGTAATACTCTGCGATACTCAGCCATACTCTGTAATACTCTGCGATACCCAGCCATTCTCTGTAATACTCTGCGATTCCCAGACATACTCTGTAATACTCTGCGATACCCAACCATACTCTGCAATACCCAGCCATACTCTGTAATACTCTGCGATACCCAACCATACTCTGCAATACCCAGCCATACTCTGTAATACTCTGCGATACCCAACCATACTCTGCAATATCCAGCCATACTCTGTAATACTCTGCTATACCCAGCCATACTCTGTAATACTCTGTGATACCCAGCCATACTCTGTAATATTCTGCGATACCCAACCATACTCTGTAGTACCCAGCCATACTCTGCCATACTCAGCCATACTCTGTAATACTCTGTGATACCCAACCATACTCTGCAATACCCAGCCATACTCTGTAATACTCTGCGATACCCAACCATACTCTGTAATACTCTGCGATACTCAACCATACTCTGTCATACCCAACCATACTCTGTAATACGCTGCGATACCCAACCATACTCTGCAATACCCAACCATACTCTGTAATACTCTGCGATACCCAGCCATACTCTGCAATACTCGTAATACCAAGCCATACTCGGCGATACCCAGCTGTACCCAGCCATGCTCAGCCATACCTAGCCATACTCAGCCAATATTACAGTAGGGGAGATTGTGGATATTACAGTGGGGGAGATTGTGGATATTACAGTGGATTTTTGGATTTCCGATCTAAAAATTTACGAATTTTCAAATTTTCAGATTTTAGAATTTATTCAAAATAATGAATTTTGATCATAATGAATGACCTGAAAAAGCAAAAAAACAAAAAACAAAAAAAAAAACGAATGAAACAAAAAACAAAGGCAAACAGATTTTTTGTCAGTGCACATTTCTATTGCAGAATCTACTGGAGGATATCCAGCATCTTCCCTCCCCATTCTGAAGGTCCCTGTCTGTCCCTTTTATTCATTGGATTTCAGTTCTTTCAATCATGGAGGCTTGGCTGTTAGTGAATGTAATGAATATGAATTTATCTGAAATTACGAATTATCCATAATAACGAATGCCGCATCTAAACGAATGACATGAAACAAGTTAATAATAAATACTAATAATAATAATATTAATAATAATAAAAAAACTTTTTATTATTATTAATCTGTTATGTTCCATTTGGTTAGATGCTTTTTCATTATCTAAGATAATTCGTAACTTCAGCTAAATCCGTATTGGTTACATTCACTAACAGCCAAATTTGAAAGGAAATTCCAATACCTATAATTTAATAGCCAGTAATAGTTATTATTAGTTAGTTATCATTTCAAACTATTAAATTATAGATATTGGAATTTCCTTTCAAATTTGGCTGTTAGTGAATGTAATGAATATGAATTTATCCGAAATTAGGAATTATCCGTAATAACGAATGCCGCAGCTAAACGAATGGAGTGTAACAAATGAATAATAAAAAATAATAATAATAACTTTTTATTATTAGGTAAAAAAGAATGGTGTTGCGCTCCACACAAAATAAATTAAATCTAGTAACAAAATTAATAAATAATCGCATATAAAATCTAAAAGACGCACCTATGCGATTAAAATTACTTTAAATTATATCTACAACCTATGTGCAACAAATTAATACAAAGTGATTAATGGGGTGTTCAGAATATACACTTATTCCTAGTGTTATTCATAATAGAGAAATATAAATGATCTATACAATCGTAATAAAGTGCAAGTGAAGTAATAAAAATGAAAACGCAAATCCTGATAATATCAATTCAAACAGTCGTGAAATCAAGCAAGTGTATCTCAGTCCATAAAAGTGCATCCAAGTGCCAACGTGTATGAAGAGAATTGTGTAAGAGTAAAATCCGACAAGTAGATACACAATAAAAAATATATATAAAGATATGTGTAAAAATATATCAAAAAATAAATAAATAAACCTAAAAGACAGCAATTCAAAAGGGGTTCCTTAAAGTGTCTCTTAAAGAGGAAGTAAACCCCTTCAAACCACTTTGACCTACAGGTAAGCCTAGATTAAGGCTTACCTGTAGGTCCAAGCAATATCTCCTAAACCTATATGGTTTAGGAGATATTTGCCCGAAAATGGGCACCGCTGTCTACGGCGCATGCGCCGTAGACAGCGGCGCGCAGGCGCACTAAATGCGGCAAGTCCAAGAATGGATTTGCCTAATTTGTCGACTCCCGTGCGCATGCGCGGGAGTGACGTCAGCGGTGGAGCTGCGAGACGCGACTCCCGTGCGCATGCGCGGGAGTGACGTCATCGCGGCTTCGCCGCTGTCATTGGTCGGAGCTGCGAGACGCCACCAGCAAGATGGATGCGGCGGACTACAGGGGATCAGCGGCGACTTCGCTGGCTCCTGTGTCGGGTAAGTGACACATAATGAGCTACTATGCGATGCATAGTAGTCCATTACGCTTTACCTTTGCAGGGAAAAAAAGAGGAAGTAAACCCATCAGGGTTTACTTCCTCTTTAATTAACATAAAGGACTAGTAATCCATATCAGTTCATGCAAAAGTAGAGTGAATCCACGCTGTGCTATGTGAAGGGTTAATCCTGTGAATAAACACGGGATAGTTCCACCGGTGATCTTACAGTTCCTCAAACGTGGGTGCTCACACGTCTCCTCCTACTCGTAGGATTGGCCTAGGAGGAGACCGGAAGTGACGTCCGGGGTACGAACAAGGAAGCCGTTCATTGTTTTAGCTGTAAACGTTTGAATTTTATTACTTAAATGTGAGTACCCAGGACTTGGTCCTTTTTATAATAAAGAATTTGTGTGACTTACTTCACTATTGGAGCCCCTTTTCTCTTTCTCGGGTCCGACTTGTGATCCTTTGAGGAGTACTTGGAGGAAAATATTTGGGGCGCTTGCACTACACTTAGGATACACACCGCAAACCATTTGAGTATACTGCTGTACCTACACCAACTGAGGACACACATCCCAATCGAGGATACACCTTATATATTGGAGCATATTGCTGTCTAACTGACAGCAGTGAGGTAAGGTACCCACTGCACTCAGTGTGTGAGCACCCACGTTTGAGGAACTGTAAGATCACCGGTGGAACTATCCCGTGTTTATTCACAGGATTAACCCTTCACATAGCACAGCGTGGATTCACTCTACTTTTGCATGAACTGATATGGATTACTAGTCCTTTATGTTCATTAAGAGACACTTTAAGGAACCCCTTTTGAATTGCTGTCTTTTAGGTTTATTTATGTATTTTTTGATATATTTTTACACATATCTTTATATATATATTTTTTATTGTGTATCTACTTGTCGGATTTTACTCTTACACAATTCTCTTTATACACGTTGGCACTTGGATGCACTTTTATGGACTGAGATACACTTGCTTGATTTCACGACTGTTTGAATTGATATTATCAGGATTTGCGTTTTCATTTTTATTACTTCACTTGCACTTTATTACGATTGTATAGATCATTTATATTTCTCTATTATGAATAACACTAGGAATAAGTGTATATTCTGAACACCCCATTAATCACTTTGTATTAATTTGTTGCACATAGGTTGTAGATATAATTTAAAGTAATTTTAATCGCATAGGTGCGTCTTTTAGATTTTATATGCGATTATTTATTAATTTTGTTACTAGATTTAATTTATTTTGTGTGGAGCGCAACACCATTCTTTTTTACCTATTATCACTTGAGGGGAGGGTTTGCACCTCTGCCGGTGGTTTGCTGCAACCATACCAATTCCCTTTAATTCACCATTGTAGCGCGAGGTTAACCCACTATTACCAACTTTTTATTATTATCTATTATTATTAATCTGTTACGTTCCATTTGTTTCGATTAGACATTCGTTATCTCGGATAATTTGTAACTTCGGATAAATTTGTATTCGTTACGTTCACTAACAGCCAAATTTGAAAGGAACTTCCAATACCTATAATTTAATAGTTACTATTAGTTAGTTATTATTTCGGATTTTCGAACTTTCGGATGTTCTTTCTCATTTTCGAATTTTCAGATTTTAGAATGTTCGCATTTCCGAATTCGAATTTTCAGGTTTAAAATTTCCGGATTTTCAGATTTCCGAATTTCCCAATTCGAATTTTCGCATTTAGAATTGACGAATTTTCAGGTTTAAAATTTCCGGATTTTCAGATTTCCGAATTTCCCAATTCGAATTTTCGCATTTAGAATTGACGAATTTTCGGATTTCCGAATCTTCAAATTTCCAGAATTTTCAAATTTTCGGATTTTAGAGTTTGTTCAAAATAACGAATTTCGATCATGATGAATGACCCGGAAAAAAAACAACCAAACAAAAAAACAAAAAACAAATGAAGCAAAAAACAAAAACGAACAATTTTTTGGTCAGTGCACATGTCTAATGCAGAATCCACTGGAGGACATCCAGCATCCCCCAGCATCTTTCCCTCTCCATTCTGACGGTCCCCGGCTGTCCCTTTCATTCATTGGATTCAGTTCTTTCGATCACGGAGGCTCATGTGGGTGTTACCTGTGAATTTCCAGCTTGCTTAGGAGCGCTTTCTTCTCCAGACTAGCACCCCCCCTCATCAAAGAATTTTCATATTTACATAAAATGTCATTCGTTTGTTAGAGAACCAGAGAAGGCAAATACTAAACAGATTCAACTTTGACTTTAATGATTTAAGCTGTGTGTGTGTGCTCCCTGCCCAGATGACTGATGGTGCCCGCGCCTTCCTGCCAACAGACCATTTAAAGCAATCTTTATTTAATGACCCCGCTACTTGTAGCAGATGATCCATCTCTCCACGTCCCTGCCAAGTGCTGCGGGCTGGAAGAGCTCGGAGAGAAGGATGCCAGCTCGGCCTCTGCCAGGGGAGAAGGCCATAAAAAATAGAACCATGGTACGACCCCCTTCCCATTCTACTGAATTTATGGTTCTAGAGGTTATATAGTTCTTCAGAAGGCCATAGGAGTTTACTCCTCTGGCTCCTCTTTCTGGCCCAAGTCATAATCATTTATTGCGATGTTCTGCATGGAGGGGCTGAGACACTCCACCATGAGCTCCCCGTACAACCATGGCATGGAACGTTCCCTTTTAACCCAAACCAAAAAAAATAATATATATATATATATATATATATATATCTACAGTATATATATAGATATATATACGTCTTTATAGCAAGGTCCCTAAAGACATGGATGAGCGAGTTTGGGGTGGAGGAGCTTCACTGACCTCAACCCCATAGAACCCCATTGGGATGAATTAGAGTGAAGACTGTGAGCCAGGCCTTCTCCTCGAACATCAGTACCTGACCTCACAAATGCGCTTCTGGAAGAACGGTCAAACATTCCCATAGACACACTCCTAACCCTTGTGGACGGCCTTCCCAGAAGAGTTGAAGCTGTTATAGCTGCAAAGGGCGGAGCCAACTCCATATTGAACCCTACGGACTAAGACTGGGATGCCATTAAAGTTCATGTGCGTGGAAAGGCAGGCGTCCCAATACTTTTGACAATACAGTGTATTAACAATGCGGTTTGCAACTGTTTTACCGGAATTATGGCTGAAGCTATCAGCCATAACCCCGGTATTGTTTTTTTGCAGCTAGCGACTGGCTCTCTCATGAAAGCATTCTGAGTGGCTCGTGAGTGGTGTTCCTCAGGTTTACCATTTCCACCGGTTCACCGAAGAAACGATCCGATGGTGCCACCGGCTGGTCACACAGGCGATCAAAGTGTAGATTCACTTTGATCACCTCTAAGGCCTTGGAGGACCAGAGCAACGTCATGACGTCCCTTCCAGTCCAGGCTGGATGTAAACATTTTTTTTCAAAACCAGATTTGGGGCCATTTTGAATTAAGTGGGCCAACTCAATATTGAACCCTATGGACTAAAGCCTTGTACACACGGTCGGAGAATCCGTCGGAATGTGTCCTATCGACCGTGTTGTCGGATAATCCGACTGTGTGTGGTATGCATCGGACTGATTCCGTCGGAATATCCGTCGGACCCAATTTTCCAACTTGCTGGAAATATTTCCCGACCAACTGGTTCGATCGGACATACTCCAATCATGTGTAGAGAATTTTGTTTGGACCAAGTGCCACGCATGCTCAGATCAAATTCCTACATCAAAGCTATTGGCTACTAGCCTGAACGTAGTCCCATCGTAACTAAATTACGTCATCACGTTCTGAATGATTGGATTTTTCGACAACTTAGTCCGACCGTGTGTATGCAACAGTTTCGGACAAGATCCGACGGACAAAATCCGACAGACAAAATCCGACGGATTTGGTTGTCAAAATCTCCGACCGTGTGTACAGGGGCTAAGACGGATAACATTAAAGTTCACGTGCGTGTAAAGGCAGGTGTCCCAGTACTTTTAAAAATATAGTGTATATATATATATATATATATATATATATATATATATATATATATATATATAGTGCCTTGAAAAAGTATTCATATCCCTAAATTTTCCACACTTTGTCATGTTACAACCAAAAACGTAAATGTATTTTATTTGGATTTTATGTGATAGACCAACACAAAGTGGCACATAATTGTGAAGTGGAAGGAAAATTGTAAATGGATTTCCAATTTTTTTGACAAATAAATATGTGAAAAGTAGGGGGGGGGGGGGGCATTTGTATTCAGCCTCCTTTACTCTGATACCCCTAACTAAAATCTAATGGAACCAATTGCCTTCAGAAGTCACCTAATTAGTAAATAGAGTCCACCTGTGTATAATTTAATCTCAGTATAAATACAGCTGTTCTGTGAAACATTCAGAGGTTTGTTAAAGAACCTTAGTGAACAAACAGCATCATGAAGGCCAAGGAACACACCAGACAGGTCAGGGATAAAGTTTTTGGAGAAGTTTAAAGCAGGGTTAGGTTATAAAAAAGATATCCCAAGCTTTGAACATTTCACAGAGTTGAGTTGCATCTTGATATAGCACAGTCCTTTACCCCAAAGGGTCCTGATGTGCTTACAAACAGGAGGGCCATTTCAGAGACAGGACCTGATTAACCTCCCAGCATGTCTTTGGAGAGTGGAAAGAAACCAGCGGAAACCCACGCAGGCACAGGGAGGACATGCCAGCTCCAGGCAGATAATGTTGTGGTTGGGATTATGAACCAGCAATCCTATTGCTGCTAGGTGAGAGTGCTAACTAATACACCACTGAGCTCTGTTCAATACATCATTGGAAAATGGAAAGAGTATGGCACAACTGCAAACCTACCGAGACATGATCGTCCACCTAAACTGACCGGGCCGGGCAAGGATTTTTCATCAGAGAAGCAGCCAGGGGGTCCATGATAACTTTGGAGGAGCTGCAGAGATCCACAGCTCAGGTGGGAGAATCTGTCCACAGGACAACTATTAGTCGTGGGAGACAATACAGTTACATAGTTACATGGTTAGTCAGGTTGAAAAAAGACACAAGTCCATCTAGTTCAACCATAAAAAAAAAAAAAATAATAATAATAATAATATCATACAATCCCATATACCCAATTCTATACCCACAGTTGATCCAGAGGAAGGCAAAAAACCCCAGCAGAGCATCATCCAATTTGCTAAAAATTCCTTCCTGATCCCCCGAGAGGCAATCAGATTTTCCCCGGATCAACTTTACCTATAAATGTAATACAATAAAATAAAAGAGGATTAAGAGGGCCCTGCTCAGAAGAGCTTACAATCCAATAAATTGGGGCAGGTGGTACTGTGGGAAATGAGCTGATGGAAGTGGTAAAAGATTAGGTGGAGATGTGATAGGCTTCCCTGATGAGATGAGTTTGCGTCTGAAGTCAGCAAGAGTAGGGGATAGCCAGACAGATTGAGGTAGCGTGTTCCAGAGGATGGGCGAGGCTCTGGAGAAATCCTGGAGAAGAGCATAGGAAGAGGAGACAAGAGAGCTTGAGAGTAGGGAGAGGACGGTTTGGGTGGTATTTGGAGACAAGATTGGTGATGGAGCTCGGGGCAGAGTTGTGAATGGCTTTGTATGTTGTGGTTAGTGTTTTGAATTTAATTCGCTGGGTGATTGGGAGCCAGTGTAGGGATTGGAAGACAGGGTTGGCAGACATTGAGCGGTTGGTAAGGTGGATGAGTCTGGCAGCAGCATTCATGATAGACTGAAGAGGGGATAGCCTATGGAGAGGCAGGCCAATGAGAAGGGAGTTGCAGTAGTCAAGGCGAGAGATAACAAGAGAGGGAATGAGGAGCTTGGTGGTTTCATTTGTTAAAAAGGGGCGAATTTTAGAGATGTTACGGAGGTGAATTCTACAAACTTTCGACAACGGTTGGACTTGAGGCTGAAATGACAAGTCGGAGTCTAGGATTGCACCGAGTACCCTGGCGTGAGAGGAGGGACTGATGGTTGCACTGTGTCAGAAACCATGAGATCAGACCAAGACAGAAGCACAGTGAGAGTCCATTCACACGGGGGCAACTTTGGATCCGACTTGAAGTCATCCCAAGTTGCCTCAAGTGGCGCAACATGATAAAATCAATGTAAGTGAATGAGAGCCGTCTTAATGTACACTACTGAAGTCGCTCCGACTTCAGAAAAGGTTCCTGTACTACTTCAATCCGACTTCTAGGCAACTTGTACCCATTGATTTCAATGGAAGTTGCCTCCTACTACAGCATTCAGTTGTCCACGTGCATGCTCCTAAAGAGTGGATGAATCCACAAAATGCATAGAGCTACTATATGCCATGTTTTATGCCAACTATATGTTTTACTTAATTAATGATCACTTTTAATATGTGATTTGTATTTTTAGTGGTCAATTGTTATTGCTGTATGTTTATCCATTGAATGGAATATATTGGTCTTCTTGGTGTACTCATGATTACCCTCATGCAACTTACCATTGATTTTCCAATAAATTTAAATGTTTTACACCTGCCTGCTTCATTCAAAGTCCCAACGCTCAGTCATCCTGATTGTTTTATTCAAATAGGGATGGAGGCAACTGACCTTACCCGGTCACCGCCTCATTTAAAGTCCCAACGTTCTCTTTTTCTTCTAAAAGAAGTTGCCTCCAAGTCGGATCCCCTGTCTTAACTGAAGCAACTTTCCAGGAAGTAAAAATAGTTTTCTAGGCAAACCCCTCCCCCCCACAGAGCTGATTATTATGTGATTGGCCACTGGCAAAGTCCCCTGTCCTGGAGGCAACTTCAAGTTGCCTTGTAAGTTGCCTCAAGTCGCGCTGTGATTCATACTCAAGTCGCGTCCAAGTTGCCTCCCAAAGTCTCGCTGAAAGTCGTGTTGCCCCTGTGTGAATGGACTCTTAAATCACACTTGTTTAATAATAACATTAAAAAGAACAAAGGTAGTCAAAACATAGCCAAAGTTCAGTAACCTGAACAGATAGTCAGCCAAGCCAGAAGTCAGGGATCAATGTAGTGGAACAGCAAGCAGTATCTGGAGCCAGAAGGGATGTCAACAAAGCCAGTTTTTAAACAGGAACGCAGGAGATATTTTCTTGTGATGGTACCAAGGCGAATGCAGAGCTCTTCTGGACTGGACAGCTTAAGTAGGCAGGACTGACGAGCAGGATCATCAACAGATGAGTAACTGTGGAGAGATAGGAGCTGGCAATTAGCTGACAGTTGAACAGCAAGCTCAGAGAAGGAAGGGCTGAGCCAAGCCGCTGACACATTGTTGATTGTGATGGAAAAGTCATGGAGGGGGCACAGGCGGGGAGGGGGGATATTAATAGCTCAGTTTTAGAGACATTTAGTGTAAGGAAGTGGTGTGACATCCATGCTGATATGTCAGTTAGTAAGTTAGTAATGCAAGAGGAGACTGGCGGAGTGAGGTGAGGGGTAGACAGATAGATTTGGATGTCATCGGCATATAAGTGGTATTGGAAGCCGTGGGCGGTTATCAAGTGACCAAGGGAGGAGGTGTAGATAGAGAAGAGAAGGGGTCCAAGAACAGAGCCTTGGGGGACCCCCACAGAAAGGGGCAATGGAGAGGAGGAGACAGAGTTGTAGGTGACACTGAAGGAGCACTGTGATAGATAGGCAGAGAACCAGTATAGAGCAGAATCTCGGAGGCCGAGGGAATGGAGTTTATTGAGAAGGAGCCAATGGGTGCAAAAATTGGAAGCATGGCCAAGGAAGCAAAGCGATTAATGACGTAGAATCACATGGAAACAGCCCCGAATCTGAACACCGCCTGCAACGGTCGTAGACTTTTAATTTGCATAAAACTGGTTGAGGTGGCCGGGTAAATTCCTCATCTTCCATTTTCTGTGTTATTTTGCTTTTTTTTCCCTTCAGTTTTGGTTCATTTGAGTTCACATAATAATGGCAACATTAGCCGCTCCTCTGCGCCCTGCTCCTTCATGTAGAATGAAGCTAATTGTGTGTGTTTTATTAGCCCAACTCAGCCTGTTATCGCAGAGAGCCAGGCACCCAACCCGTCCTCCATCACATTTACGGGGGTGGTCCTCTCCTCTGTGATTTCCAAACCTTTTCATGTCCAGGACTGCGGAGACGTTCCTCGGAAATGGAAAAGGGACCATCCACTTCCAGGCTACAGCATCTTTTGGTTCCATATAACAAAGCTTAACTTTTATCTGCTTATAGTTCACCCTTCCCTGGTTCCTCCCTCCCTCCTCATCAACATAAAATGTGTAGACAAAACCTTTTCATTTTCATTACATACCTTATTTCAGACCCCGGGATGTTATTGCAGATCATGACTTGTAGGAGAGGTCGGCAGGGAGCGGTATATAGATTCTTAGGAACATCACAGCACCCCTGCCTTAGCATTCCATTCAACAGCCCTCAGCATGGATACCAGTGGTGGGCTGGCTCCTGAGAGGAGTTACGAAAACATTAACCACTTGCCGACCGCAATACGATTACGCTATATTGTCAAAAGTATTGGGAAAGATCAGTGAAAAATGTAGCGCTAAAAATATAAAACAATAAACATTGAACAATGTATTAAAGAGGAAGTAAACCCTGATGGGTGTTACTTCCTCTTTGATTCCCTGCAAAGGCAAAGCATAATGGACTACTATGCATCGCATAGTAGCCCATTTTGTGTCACTTACCTGACACAGGAGCCAGCGATGTCACCGCTGTCCCCTGTAGTCCGCCGCATCCATCTTCTCGGTGGGTCTCGCAGCTCCGCCCCTGTCATTCGGCGAAGCCGCGATGACGTCACTCCTGCGCATGCGCACGGGAGCCGAGACACGCGGCATTGCGCGGCATCTTCGTTATTGAGGATGCCACGCTCAGTGCACCTGCGCGCCGCTGTCTACGGCGCATGCGCCGTAGACAGCGGTGCCCGTCTTCGGGCAAATATCTCCTAAACCGTATAGGTTTGGGAGATATTTCTTGGTCCTACAGGTAAGCCTTAATCTAGGCTTACCTGTAGGTCAAAGTGGTTTGTAAGGGTTTACAACCACTTTAAGTATTGTGTGTAAATAATAAAAACTTTGTGGTAAAAAAAAAAAATCTATCTCAAATATAATGAATATAAACCAGAACATGTATATAATGAGTAAAAACACAGGTGAGAACATCCCAAAGGTGAAACAATCCTATTGTAAACATTTATGGAGTCCACCACGAAAAGTTGTTGCTCAGAAGTGGGGTACAAAGGCCTCAGAAGGAATGTAGACCATCGGGGATAGTGTGTCCTCCGCCCGAGATAAGGGGTATACACTCTTACCGGAAATAGTGGACTCGAATGTCAGCGACAACGAGTCAACGAGTCAACGAGTCAACGAGGGTAGCCCAATCATTAGATTTCCAGGCAATCCAAAGAGCTCCAAGAACGAATCCAAAGAATTGTGCAGGTAACTGTAAGGCTGGAACTCAGATGTTAAGCATCCAGACTGGAAAGTCAAAAACTCTCATCCGAGAGGGCTGATTACAAAATCACATCGTTGAGTCATCAAAAAGTTCACATTCTTCACCCTTCTCAAAGTGGTAGCGGCTAGTATCCACTCAGAAGAAGGATCCTGGTGATGTCAGCAGACCTGCTTAACATCTGAGTTCAAGCCTCGCGGTTATCTGCACGATTCCCTGGATTTGTTCTTGGAACTCTTTGGATTCCCTGGATCGTTTTGGAAATCTGCTGATCGGGCTATCCTGTTTTGTGAGATCTCCCTCCATATGTCTATGTAGCCAAACATCACACACCCCGAAAGGGGGTCTTATCTAACTGGTCCCAATGTTCCATCTCAGACTATGCATATTAGTGTGGGCTAATAGATATGTGAAATTTGTTCCTTTCCAAATTAGTTTTTTTAACAAATTTCGACAAACTCGGAAATATCCGAATTAACAAAAACCAATTTAACAAACTTTTCCGAAAATTCTTAAATTTGAATATTCAAAAAAATTCCTAAATTCGTAAAAATTCCTAAATTCGTAAAAATTCATAAATTCATGAAAATTCATAAATTTGAAAATTCAAAAAAATTCATAAATTCACAAATTCGAGAAATCTGAAAACCCAAAAATTTGAAAATCTGAAATAACGAACTAATGATAACTTAACTATTGCTAACTATTAAATTATAGTTTTGGAATTTCCTTTCAAATTTGTCTGTTAGTGAACGTAATGAGTACGAATGTATCCAAAGTTACGAATTATCTGAAATAATAAATGCCATCTCTAAACAAATGGAATGGAATGAATTAATAATGAATAATATTAATAATAATAATGAAAAAGTTTATCTTATTATTGTTATTTATTATTATTAATTAGTTCCATTCCATTTGTTTAGATGAGGCATTCGTTATTTTGGATAATTCGTAACTTTGGATACATTCATATTCATTACGTTCAATACGCAGTCAAATTTGAATGGAAATTCCAATGCCTATAATTTAATAGTTAGTAATAATTAAGTTATTATTAGTTAGTTATTTCAGATTTTCAAATTTTGAAATTTCGATTTTACGAATTTACCAATTTTTCAAATGTACGAACTTTCGATTTTTTTAAAATTTACAAATTTACCAATTTGTTTTGAATTCACCAATTTCTTTGACCAATGTTCCGAATTTATGAATTTTACGATTTTTTTTTGAAATGTACAATTTTTTTTCAAATTTACGAATTGCGATCATAACAAATGACGCCAAAAACTAAAAAAAAAAAAAAATGAATGAAACGGAAACAGAATTTTTTTTGGATGTGCACATGTCTATGGGCTAACAAAGTGTAATATATTAGCTGTAGCACCCTGGGGGTTTAGTCAAGGAGCTCCTCACAAATTTACTTGCCAGCAATAGTTTCCCTGGTCAGTTGTTAGAGATCCATTGATTTCTCCCTAAGTTTGGCCTTGTTGCATTGTTCTCTTCTACCACTAGGTGGCTGGATACTTGGTGGTACTAGATATGAGAAGGGCAACCCAAGATCAGGTTATGGGTATAGGGGGTATCTCAGCCAATGGGCAGGGGTTTTCTTGAGTCCCTTGGCCTGCTGGGAGAACCTAAATATTTGGGTGGAGTCAGGTGATCTGTGTCCTGTGCCACCTGGATGGCTGTCTGGATGGACGTATGTTGTACACCCCGGCTGCTAGACCTTGGGTGCCCCCGGGTTTGGGCCTATCCTGGGGGCATCTGGCTGCCAGGCTGTTTGAGGGACTATCCAGAAGATAGAGGGCAGCACAGAGATTGTGGCTTGCAGTCCAACCATAAGTGATGGTCCTGCCGGCCGGGGAACCTGTCGTGGTTGGCGGTAGAAGGGAAGCTATCCTCACTAAGGGACCAGTCACCTTTACCAGGGACCACAGTGAGTAACTGAAGCAAGTACCCGATTAGCATTCTCACCGAACGGGCACGGTGGAGAATCGGGAAACTTCTGGTGGTGATCAAGTCAGGGACCCAACTAACGGAGGTGACGCTTGCAGAGCAGCCTTGTGAGTCAAGCCAGGGAGTGAGCCGGTTAGCAGGGGTGAAGCTTGAGAAGTATCTGGAGTGCCAAGCTAGGGACTCAGCAGTGAAGCGGGGGTGACGCTTGAGGGAGATACCACCGCAAAGCCTTGAGGAGCTACAGGGATTCAGAATCAGTGAATTGGAGGGTCCAGTGAGAAACCAGGAGCTCGAGGGGCTGAAGAATTATAAGTAGAAGTTGTAGTGAAGCAAAGAGGACCGTAACGATTTGTGTTAGAAACTGTTAAAGACTGTTGCCATAGGAGACAGCAATCCTGCATGGGCAGATGTGGCACCTTTCTGGGGGGCCTTTCCCTGTAGGGCTGTCCTCCTATTGAAGTCTCTGACTCTGCCAATAGAAATTACAACTGCTTAAGGGTGTCTTGACCCTAACCCCCCTTCCCCTCAAAATATAAAAAGGACTGTTAAGAGAAACAAAACCTCTTTTGCATCCAAGAAGTGTCTGGCGCCCAATAACTTTATCCAACTTGCCCCCACTATGCCTCACAACCCATCACATACAGAAGGGTGTCAGCTGTCTTTGGCCCTGAAGGTTCTCATTAGACTGGACAAGGCCAAAGAACTTTGCTACATAAAAAATAACAATAATAAATAGATGTGGGGAGGTGCAGCGTGGTGCAGTTGCAGAGAACAGAACTTGTATTAATGAAGAACCCAGTAATTCACAACAAACCCGACAGGAGGGCACCCGACTAGGCACAATTATGGTATATAAAAGTGATGTATGTGTAGCAGATCAGGTTTCAGATGTGCTAACAGCGCCTGTGCAGCCTGGCCAGTCCATATCCAAATGGGGAGGTTTCCAGGAAGGATGGCGTGTCACTATCCTTTCCCTACTCGTCTGGAAAGCTAACCTCTGCCCCTGTCAGATGGGTAACCTGTCCCTACACTACCCACACACAAAATGCGTGCCAAGCTCAGGAGCCAGGGTCTTAAATAGACTCTGCTTGATCCAAGATGGTTGCCAGTCACATGGGGAGGCAGCATCCAACCGGATAACTTCCTCAGTGACCCAGGAAACCATAGAGGAACCATATTCCGCTTGACTTTCCAGTTCCCTTTCAATGCTGCTGCGACTGAGCGCCACCTGCAGTGGAGAAAGTAGACTGCACCTGCTTACATATATAAATTTGAGGGGCTCACAAAACATTGGTGTGGGGTTCCCCCTAAAAAATACATACCAGACCCTTATCCTTAATGAGTGTCTTGCTATGGTTGTCTACTCAAAACAAGTTTAGCCACTTACAAACCGCCACACGCCGATATACATCTTAAGTTTGGAGAGGAATATCGTTATTATGGCAGCAGCGAGCTACCATAACCCCGGTATCCTTTTCTTTTGCCAACGGTCCACTTTAAGATAAGAGTGGTCTCTGCGGCGGATTCACCGCAAGATCACTTTTATCAGCTGCAGGAGAGAGGCCCCTCCCCCCTCCCGATGCGCTCCGGTGCCCTCCGCCATCGGCAGCAGCTAAGAATGTTGTGCCTTCCTTGGCATGGAGACGAGTGAGGATCTTCATACCACTGAAGGGAGGAAGCAACGTCAAAACGTCACTTCCGGCCATAGCTCTTAAAGGGCATTTTTTTTTTTTTAAATGACAAAAAAATGTTTTTTATTTTTTTATTGCATTTTAGTGTAAATATGAGATGTGAGGTCTTTTTGACCCAAGATCTCATATTTAAGAGGACCTGTCATGCTTTTTTTCTATTACAAGGGATGTTTATATTCCTTGTAATAGGAATAAAAGTGGCGCTTTCTTTTTTTTAAAAAAAAAACTGTGTAAAAATAAAAAATAAATAAGAAAATAAATAAGAAAAAAAATAAAAAATTTTAAGCGTGCCCCGTCCTGTCGAGCTCACGCGCAGAAGCGAACGCAAACGTGAGTAGCGCCCGCATATGAAAACGGTGTTCAAACCACACATGTGAGGTATCGCCGCGATCGGTAGAGCGAGAGCAATAATTCTAGCCCTAGACCTCTTCTGTAACTCAAAACATGCAACCTGTAGAATTTTTTTAAAGGTCGCCTATGGAGATTTTTAAGGGTAAAAGTTTGTCGCCATTCCACGAGCGGGCCGCAATTTTGAAGCTTGACGTGTTGGGTATCAGTTTACTCGGCGCAACATTATCTTCCACAATATAAAAAAAATATTACAATTTTTTTTTTATTCAAAAAAGTGTATTTTTTTCTCCCAAAAAAACTGCGTTTGTAAGACTGATGCGCAAACACAATGCAACAGAGAGTTTTGCAACGACCGCCATTTTATTCTCTAGGGTGTTAGAAAAAAAATGTATAATGCTTGGGGGTTCTAAGTAATTTTCTAGCAGAAAAAAACAAAAAAAATGTTTTTTAACTTGTAAACAACACATCTCAAAAATAATCTCTTAAGTGGTTAAAAATAACTGTCAGACATGGTCTTTTCTCGCTGTTGCTCTTGTATGTTACTATGTTTCTATATGCAAATTATTCTTTTTTTTTTTCTGCTACATCAGCCTGATGTGCAGCAGGTCTTTATATATTGTTGCATTCCACATTTTAATATTGTGGGCTTTTCACATTTTTTCCTTTTTTTCCTCCGCTACAATGTTTACAGGCACATTCCTTAGAGGATCTTATCGAAAAACAGAAGGCACAAAAAAAAAAACAGCCCGACTTTGCATGATTACAACAGCACCGTGCGCATTGGACGTCACCGTATAATCAGCTAGATAGGTTCAATAATTGTGTTTGCTCTCCGCACATGAATCCGCGTATTCAGGCAATCCGGCATTACGAGCGCACCATAGCGACTTATCCCTCGCTCTTGTATTTTTTTTCCTTTAATAAAGCAGGCTCAGCGTCCTATTCATCCGAAGTGTGTATTGTGTTCTGTGCATCAATGCTTTTTTATTGTTGATTGTGCTTGTTTGTGCATTTTTATACAGTATAATAGTTTTATACAGTATGTAGCTGTAATTTTTTCTTTTTGGCTGACAACCAGTTTAGAACCAACAAAGAAATGTATTATTCATTAACCAGTTCCCGACCGGCGCACTCCGATGTACATCGGCAGAATGGCACGGGCAGGCATATTGGCGTACAGGTACGTTCCATTTGTATATGCCGCCCTGCCATCACATGCACGCCGCCGGTCGGGACCCCCGTGAGTCCGTTCGTGGGTCCCGCGGACTCGATCGCGGCGGAGATACCCGCGATCGTCTCACGGGGAGGCTGAACGGGGAGATGCCGTTGTAAACAGCATCTTCCCGTTCTGCCTAGCAACAAGTGACGCTGATCTCTGCTCCGTGTGATTGGAGCAGAGATCAGTTTTCACTAACACAAAGCCCAGCCCCCCCCACAGTTAGTAACACGCCCCTAGGAACACTTAACCCCTACACTGCCACCCACTGGTTAACCCCTTCACTGCCAGTGTCATTTACACAGGAATCAGTGCATTTGTATAGCACGGATTGCTGTATAAATGACAATGGTCCCAAAAATGTGTCAAAAATGTCCGATGTGTCCGCCATAATGTCGCAGCCACAATAAAAATCGCTGATCGCCGCCATTACTAGTAAAAAAAAAAAAATATTAATAAAAATGCCATAAAACTATCACCTATTTTGTAAACGCTATAACTTTTGCGCAAACCAATCAATAATCTCTTATTGCGATTTTTTTTACCAAAAATATGTAGAAGAATACGTATCGGCCTAAACTGAGGGAAAAAATGTTTTTGATATATTTTTGGGGGATATTTATTATAATTAAAAGTAAAAAATAATGCTTTCCTGACAGACTCCATGGCAGCCTACGTGTGGGTTTAGTCCCGCCTCCATTACCCTATAGGACGACACTCCCATAAATCTTTGCTCCCTGCCAGAGGCCATGTTCTTTTTTTGTCCTCCTCCATAGGACCTAACGTGTGTCTTTTTACCCTGAAGACTTGCATTTTTTTCTGCGATACGGACCGGCCGAGCGACTTGGAGTCGCATATTTCCAATAAGCTCTAGCTACTAGCGGAGTATGGAAAAGGGGCATATGGAAGAGGCGCTGAAGAGGTGTATGCCTGGTCACTGACAGGTGAAGCCGCGTGATTAGTCGTGAGCCTAGCTACTAGCAGGTGACTTTCGCCCCCCCCCCACTCCTCCCAGAAGTCCGGCATGTGTGGGGACCTACCTCGGCTGGTGTCCGTCTACAGGAGTGGTGAGCTGTTTGTTTTTTCCATGGCAGCCTTTCTGTGTCAGTTCTGTATGTTTCTTTGCTGTTTTGCAGTGGCTTTTCTTTCCCCATACAACGCACAGCGCTGTATCTGGCTTGCTGGGCGGCTGGTTTCCTTGCGTTCCAGCCGCCCAGTTACTTCCTCGTTCGCCGCTCGGTCGTTCTGCGCATGCGCGAGACCGGTGCGAGGATGAGGCTTGGTTCGCGCATGCGCGTTGCGGGCTTCGCGCATGCGCACTAGCATTTTTATGACGAAATTCGTGACGTCATTAAGGCGGCAGTTTTAAAAACAGAAAACAACTTGCAGTGATTCTGGGATACTTGTAAAGCCTGCAGTGCCATTCCTGAACCCTGGTTTCTCAGCATTAGGTATGTGTCTCTGTTAAGGTCAGTTTATCTCTGCCTCCTCAGCTGTTTTCTGGGTTTAATTGAGGCTGTTTTATCTCCAGCCCTGATGGATCCTTTGGATACCTCACCGCCTGCTAGTGGCCAGCCCTCTCGGAGAAGGTACTTGTTTTTTTGGGTTACCTGCCGGGGGGGGGGGGGGCGACAGTGGAACATTAGGGAATGTTCCACTAACACTGCTGGGGTTTTTCCCTTTTTCAGCCCTTCTAGGTCTACTCAGCGACGGAGTTCTCACCGAGGAAGTGATTAGTCTAAATCCCACCGCCGGCATTCCTCTTCCAGATCCAGACGACATGATTCTCCTGCGAGAACCAGTCTCCATAGCCGGGAATCTTCCCGCCCTTCAACAGCCTGCCCAGGTAACGCAGCTGAAGGTTTATGCTGGGGGTGCAGGACGCAGGTTCCTGCTGACAAGTTCCTTTGTGATGCCTGTTATGTTAAAGCGACAGGTGAAAGGAGTGACTCTGACCAACAACTGAGGTCTATGGTGGAAAGATTGGTCAAGGACAGTCTAAAGAAATTTGAAGCCCCCCAGTTGTCTCCCATAGAGTCTCCAAGGTCTCCGGGGAGGGATGCTCAGGCCCAGGACACATGGGATTCCTCGTTGCCTAGCCACCCGTCTGCTGTCCTCTCAGAGAGTGAATCTGAGGAGGAAGAGTCTGGTTCGGGTTTTGACTTTGCCCTGCTCCCTCCCTTGGTCAAAGCTATCAAGGAAACACTGAACTGGGAGGAGCCGGTAGTGGCCCCGGCGAAACAAAGAGAGTTTTTTTAAGCAGTTAAAGAAGGAGCGTATTAGCTTTCCTTTCCTCTCAGAGTTGGGAGAAGTGATCTCGGATGATTGGAGTAAGGTAGAGAAAAAGAATTCTCTTCTATCTAAAATTCAGAGACTTTACCCTTCTAAGGTAAGGACGCTCTGGATAGGAGATTTGATTCTGACCTGAAGAGGATCTATCTTACGGCTGGCATGGCCTGTAAGCCGACCCTGGCCTTAGCGGCTCTGTCTAGAGCGATGGAAGTTTGGTCCGATAGTGTTAATGAAACACTCAGGAATGTTTCTGAAGATCTGGCCAAGAGTTCTCCCATTCAAGAACTAAGACTGGCTTCAGCCTTCTTAGGAGAGGCCTCGATCGATATTATCCGACTGGTGGCTCGAGTTATGCTCTCATCTGTAATTGCCAAGCGTGCCCTGTGGCTCCGTCCTTGGCTAGCCGATCCCGCTTCTAAGCAGGTTTGGTGCCGTATTCCTTTTGATGGTTCTTCCCTTTTCAGCAATAAGCTGGATAGTGCTATGACTCGAGCCACTGGGGGTAGGTCGGGATTTCTCCCCAAGGATAGGCGCCTGCAGAATCAAAGGAGATTGTTCCCAAGAAAGCAGGGTCAAGATCGTGCTAGGGAGGCACGCACTTACAGGCCTGGACGGAATTTTCCAGATCTTGGAGGTCCAGACAGACATCTCTCAAAAAATCCGCAAAGGGCAGTTCGATGGGGGAAAAGGAGCCTACTAAGTCCTTTTGAGATCGTGCCCGTCCAGGTGGTCTGGGTAAGAGCTCGTTTGTTCCGCTTTCGGCACGTCTGGGCGGCCTTGATCCAGGACTTTTGGACCGTCAAGACGGTTTCCTCCGGGCACACGTGGTCGTTCAGCAGTGTCCCCAAACTCAAGTGTGTTCCCACATCCTTTCCAGAGTCGGAAGAAAAAAGACAAATTCTTCTAACCTACATAAAATCTTTGTTGGATCAAAGCGCCGCTATTCCTGTTCCAGACGATCAACGCGGTTTGGGAATGTACTCCCCTCTTTTCCTGGTCCAGAAAAAGAACGGTACGTGGAGACCTGTAATAGACTTGACGTGTCTAAATCGCTTCATAAGAAATTCAAAATGGAAACGCTGTCCACGATTCAACATTCAGGGCAGCCAGGAGACTGGCTTGTCTCAATAGACCTCAAAGACGCCTATTTTCACGTCCCAGTGGCCACAGAGTTCCAACAGTTTATTTGTTTCTCCATTGGCCAGCTTCATTTACAGTTTACCTGCCTTCCTTTTGGTCTGTCAACCTCTCCTCGCACATTCTCGAAGGTCCTTCTAGCAGTCGTAGCATTGTTGAGAGTCAGGAAAATCCGGATTCATCATTATCTGGACGATTTGCTTCTTCTTGCTCAGGACAAGGATTGTCTCTTCAAACACAGGGATCAAGTCATCGCATCCCTCAAGGAATTCGGGTGGCTCCTGAATTTAGAGAAAAGCCAGTTAGTTCCTACACAGTCTCTCGTGTTCCTCGGCGCCCTGTTCAATACGGCAAAAGGTACCATCTCTCTGCCAGAGGAGAAGATTGCAGTAGTATGGGACAGGATCCACCTCGCTCTCTCTTCGTCTCGTCTCAGGGCTCTTCATTGCCTAAAGATCATAGGCACCATGGTGTCTACTATACCGATGGTGAAGGGGGCACAGTGGAGGATGCGCCCCTTTCAAATGGGTTTTCTTCGCCAATGGTCGGGAGAAAAGGTCCAGTCCAGCGAGATTACTCAGACCATGAGAGGTTCCCTCCTCTGGTGGCTTCGTCGGGAGAATCTATTGAATTGCCACTCTCTTTTTCCAATCAAATGGATCTCAGTAACGTCAGATGCCAGCAACAAGGGCTGGGGGGCACATTGTCTATCGGAAGTGGCTCAGGGCATTTGGGGTCTTTCCCTCTCGGGGAATAGTGTCAAATGTGTTAGAACTTCGAGCAGCCTTCCTAGCGCTGTTGGCATTTCCGCATCTGGTAATGAGTGCATCCGTAGTCCTCAGGCTGGACAATACGACTGCGGTCGCATACGTAAGGAAGCAAGGGGGCACCAGAATTCAGTCTCTGCTGAGGGAAGTGGATCCAATAATGCGTTGGGCCCAGAGGATTCTGGCCAACCTAACAGCAGCTTATGTGCCTGGAGTTTTCAATGTCCAAGCGGACTTTCTATCACGAGTCCACTTGGACAACAACGAGTGGACCCTTCACAAAGATGTGTTTCAGTGGGTTCTATCCCTGGGGATGTCTCCAGAAGTGGATCTCTTCGCCTCCTGTTTCAACAGGAAGCTAACAAGGTTTTATTCAAGGTTCAAGGATCAGCAGGCCTACGGGATAGATGCCCTATCAGAGCAGTGGTGGTTCCACAAGGCATACACCTTCCCTCCAATTCCAATTATCTTTCAGTTCCTGAAGAGACTCAGATGGGAAGAAGTGGAGGTGTTGGCAATAATTCCGCATTGGCCCAACAGGCCTTGGTTTCCTCTCCTATCCCTCCTCAGCTTTCGGGACCCAGTTCCTCTTCCGTCCGGAGGGGACCTGCTCTCCCAGGGGTCGATTCTCCATCCATGTCCGGCTCACCTTCAGTTGAGGGTCTGGTTCTTGAGAGGGGAAGGCTGGAAGCACTGGGGTGTCCTAAGGAAGCCATTTCCACCCTCTTAAGTGCAAGGAGAAGAAGTACTAATAAGGTGTATGAACGGATCTGGACCAAAATTTTTTTCTTATGTGTCCTCCAGAACCAGTTCCTACGTTTTACCCACAGTTCAAGACGTTTTGGGTTTCCTGCAATCAGGCTTGGGCTTACCCTTATCAGTTAGCTCCCTTCGGGTTCAAGTCTCGGCTATTTCCGCATTTACAGGGGTTCAGTGGGCTAAGCATGCCCTTATCCAGCAGTTCTTCAAAGGCGCAGTAAGATTGAGACCCCAGAGAAAGCCCAGATTCCTTAAATGGGATCTGCCTCTAGTGCTGGACTTCTTTTCTCTTCTCAGTAAGGCTCTTTCCATCAGAGAACTCACCTTGAAAACTGTATTCCTGGTGGCGGTCACCTCGGCGAAACGAGTATCAGAGATTCAAGCTCTAGGAGTCAAGGAGCCTTTTCTATCTTTTTTCCGGACAGAGTGGTCCCAGTTCCAATGTTGGGGTCAAACCCTAAGGTCACTTCGGTTTTTCATGAAAATCAAGAAATCTCTCTACCCTTATTCAGATCCTCGGATTCCTCGGAAATTCATCCTCTTGATGTTGGGCGCTCATTAAAGCTCTATTTGGAAGCTACAGCTCCATTCCGGCAGTCGGACTTCCTGTTCGTTCTGTTCTGTGGGAAGAACAAGGGCACTAGAGCATCAGTCAGGTCAATTGCGGCATGGATAGTTCAAGCGATCCAGTGGGCATACAGAGTAAGGGGCTTGGCTCCTCCTCAGGCGGTGTCGGCGTATTCGACCAGAAGTCTTTCTATCTCGTGGGCGGCCTCTCGCCACGTGGCTCCTGATGTGATTTGCAGGGCGGCCTCGTGGTTTTTCGATTCACACCTTTATGTATAATTATTGTGTTGAGCCGGCGGCTCTATCCTCAGTTGACTTTGGAGTCAAAGTTTTGTCGGTTGAAGGTGTCAAATAAATCTTTGTTAAGCAGCCTTTTTGCCCACCCGGGTGTGTCTTGGCGAGTTATTTCCCACACGTAGGCTGCCATGGAGTCTGTCAGGAAAACTGAAAATTTATGTCAAATACTTACCGTAATTTTCCTTTCCTGATGGACTCCATGGCAGCAGGAGTTCCCTCCCAAATGGCTGGAGTAGGAAAGTTTCCGAACACGGCCTCTGGCAAGGAGCAAAGATTTATGGGAGTGTCGTCCTATAGGGTAATGGAGGCGGGACTAAACCCACACGTAGGCTGCCATGGAGTCCATCAGGAAAGGAAAATTACGGTAAGTATTTGACATAAATTTTCCGTTTTTTTTTTCAAAATTGTCGCTCTATTTTTGTTTATAGCGCAAAAAATAAAAACTGGGGAGGTGATCAAATACCACCAAAAGAAAGCTCTATTTGTGGGGGGAAAAAAAGGACGTAAATTTTGTGCGGGAGCCACGTCGCACGACCGCGCAATTGTCAGTTAAAGACGCAGTTCCAAATCGCAAAAAGTGGTCTGGTCTTAAGCCAGCAAAATGGTCCGGGGCTGAAAGTGGTTAATAGTAGTATTTATGTGCATATTATAAAATAATCGTTTTCTTACAATTTGAAGAAAATTGTAAGAAAAAATTTTAGTGATCGAAATTAACTATATATATTTTTTTTTATTTACAACATTTTTGTATCAGCTTTTCAAATTTTTCTTTTCTTTTCTTTTTTTTTTTTTTTTTTTACTGTAACTATCCTCATTTTCATGTAGACATTTACTGCCTATACACTGCCCCAGATGTTGGCTTTGGCCTGACTATCACTTGTGTATGCAGCAGTCTTCCCCAAACTTTTTTTACCACCAAGGATCCCTTGAAAAAGATTCTGAATCTCAAGTAACCCGTGCTAACAATTATTTTATCTACTGTTGATCAGTAAACTGTAGATCGAATTAAAGGAACTCAAAGAATAACAGGCGGTCAGTGAAGAAGGGTCCCCTTACATTGGTGGTTTTCGGAGAAGGGTCACCTTGCATAGACCCTCGATCCCTCCATAAAGAGTACAGGCAGTCGTGTTTGTTCTTATGTTGGATTTGTTCGTAATTCGGACGCGCGTGAACAGAATGGCATTTTCCAACTTATTTTTCCAATGTTTTCCACTGTGCCTGCCGGTGCTGCCTGTCGTTCATAAATAGGAGTTGTTTGCAAGTCGGAGGTTCGTAACTCAGGGACTCCCTTTACTTGTCACCGCCTATTACTGTTACACAATTTAATAATATAAAAATAAATAAGATTATTATTTTTTTTTTAACCACTTTCAGACCGGACCATTTTGCTGGTCAAAGACCAGACCACTTTTTGCGATTCGGCACTGCGTCGCTTTAACTGACAATTGCGCGGTCGTGCGACGTGGCTCCCAAACAAAATTGACGTCCTTTTTTTCCCACAAATAGAGCTTTCTTTTGGTGATATTTGATCACCCCTGCGGTTTTTATTTTTTGCGCTATAAACAAAAATAGAAAGACAATTTTAAAAAAAACGTATTATTTTTTACTTTTTGTTATAATAAATATCCCCCAAAAATATATAAAAAAACATTTTTTTCCCTCAGTTTAGGCCGATACGTATTCTTCTACATATTTTTGGTAAAAAAAAATCACAATAAGCGATTATTGATTGGTTTGCGCAAAAGTTATATCGTTTACAAAATAGGGATAGTTTTATGTCATTTTTATTAATAATTTTTTATTATTTTTTTTTTACTAGTAATGGTGGCGATCAGCGATTTTTATTGTGACTGTGACATTGTGGGGGACCCATCGGACATTTTTGACACATTTTTGGGACCATTGTCATTTATACAGTAATCACTGCTATATAAATGCAGTGATTCCTGTGTAAATGACACTGGCAGTGAAGGGGTTAACCAGTGGGTGGCAGTGTAGGGGTTAAGTGTTCCTAGGGGTGTGTTACTAACTGTGGGGGGGTTGGGCTTTCATTTAGTGAACAATGATCTCTGCTCCAATCACATGGAGCAGAGATCAGCGTCACTTGTTGCTAGGCAGAATGGAGAAATGCGGTTTACAACGGCATTTCTTAATTCGGCCGCTCCGTGAGACAATCGCGGGTATGCCCGCGGCGATCGAGTCCGCGGGTCCCGCAACCGGACTCACGGGGGTCCCGACCAGCGCGGGAGAGCGCCGCCAGCGGCGCGCTCCCGATGGCAGGGCGGCAAATTTAAAGGGACGTACATGTACGTCCATTTGCCTGCCCGTGCCATTCTGTCGACGTACATCGGCGTGCGCTGGTCGGCAAGTGGTTAAAGAAGCACCCCCATCGCCGCAAGCTCACACAGTGAAGAAAACACTTACGGAAGTCGCGGCTGCATATGTAAACGGTGTTCAAATCACACATGTGAGGTATTGCCATGGTCGTCAGAGTGAGAGCGATAATTCTAGCACTAGACCTTCTCTGTAACGCTAACCTGGTAACTGTAAAAACTTTTTTAAAGCGTCGCCTATGGAGATTTTACTGTAGTTTGTCGTCATTGCACAAGTGCGTGCAATTATAAAGCGTGACATGTTTGGTATCTATTTACTCGGCATAACATCATCTTTCACATTATACAAAAAAAATTGGGCAAACTTTACTGTTTCATTTTTTTTTTTAATGCATAAGCCCTTGTGCACACGGTCGGACATTCCGACGGAAAATGTCCGATCGGACCGCGTTGTCGGATAATCCTACTGTGTGTGGGCTTCACCTGACTGTTTCCATTTAGAATATCCGACCGATTTTAAGTTTTAGAGCTGGGCTATAAAATTTCCGACAACATGGTCCAATTGAACTTTGTCCTATCGTTTGTAGAGAATTCTGATAGGACAAAGTGCCACGCATGCTCAGATCAAATTCCTAGACCAAAGCTATGGGCTATTAGCCTGAACGTAGTCCGGTAGTAACGAAATAACGTCATCACATTCTAAACGATCGGATTTTCCAACAACTTTGTCCGACCGTGTGTATGCAACACCAGTTTCGGACAAAATCCGTTGGACACAATCCAACAGATTTTGTTGTCGGAATGTCCGACCGTGTGTACAAGGGCTAAGAGTGTCCCTTTTCCAAAAAAGTTGTGTTTAAAACACAGCTGCACAAATACTGTGTGACATAAAACAATCGCCATTTTATTCTCTAGATTCTCTGCTAAAAAAATATATCTAATGTTTGGGGGTTCCAAGTAATTTTCTAGCAAAAAATACAGATTTTAACTTGTAAACACCAAATGCCAGAAATAGGCTTAGTCACGAAAGGGTTAAATATTTGGAATATATTTGTATGGTGTTAGAATATTATTCCAAATTCATAATTCAGCACATATAGGTGTTATACTATATTCATGTAAAAATAAAAATCAAAAGAAATATAAAGAAACATATAAAAAAACAGGGAGGGTGCACCGGCCTTGCGCATTACCGACACTGTCAGCACTGCTTATTAGAACCAAACGATAACAAAACACACATGGGAATTTATCAGAAATAACTTTCCCCGTACGCCTGTATTCTATGCACTTCCCAAATCCAAAAGGATGCCAAAAATCCACCCGGAAGACCTATTATTTCAGGTGTGGGGGCAATTAGCGAGAACGCCAGTAAACTTGTGGATGAATTCCTGAAACCATTTGTCACGTCATTACCCTCCTTTGTAAAAGACACACTCCATTTCTTACAAATTATTGATCACCTGCAGATTCCTGAAAACGCTCTATTAGTCACAATAGATGTTGAGTCTTTATACAGCTCAATCCCTCATGAGAAGGGGTTAGCTGCAATCAAACACATTCTACAGAGGGACAGGAATGTTGATCCTGTATATGGAGAATTTATTCTCTCTGTGTTTGAATTTATTCTCGAACACAATGTTTTCATTTTTAATGGCTCCCACTACCTCCAGGTGCAGGGGGTGGCGATGGGGATGTGTTGTGCCCCATTGTACGCCAACCTGTACCTGGGGGAGTGGGAGGCCATGGTCCTGGGTGATGAAACCTTATTGATGTACACGGACCACATCCTAGGTTGGTACCGGTACATCGATGATATTTTCATCATCTGGGAAGGACCACCTGATCTATTGCAACAATGGCTTTTGAGAATAAACAAAAATGATTTAAATTTAGGATTTACCATGTCCTGCGACAAACATTAGCTGCAATCAAACACATTCTACAGAGGGACAGGAATGTGGATCCTGTATATGGAGAATTTATTCTCGAACACAATGTTTTCAGTTTTAATGGGTCCCACTACCTCCAGGTGCAGGGGGTGGCGATGGGGACATGTTGTGCCCCATCGTACGCCAACCTGTACCTGGGGGAGTGGGAGGCCATGGTCCTGGGTGATGAAACCTTCTCGATGTACACGGACCACATCCTAGGTTGGTACCGGTACATCGATGATATTTTCATCATCTGGGACGGACCACCTGATCTATTGCAACAATGGCTTTTGAGAATAAACAAAAATTATTTAAATTTAGGATTTACCATGTCCTGCGACAAACATTAGCTGCAATCAAACACATTCTACATAGGGACAATAATGTGGATCCTGTATATGGAGAATTTATTCTCTCGGTATTAGAATTTATTCTCGAACACAATGTTTTCAGTTTTAATGGCTCCCACTACCTCCAGGTGCAGGGGGTGGCGATGGGGACATGTTGTGCCCCATCGTACGCCAACCTGTACCTGGGGGAGTGGGAGGCCATGGTCTTGGATATGATGAAACCTTATCGATGTACACGGACCACATCCTAGGTTGGTACCGGTACATTGATGACATTTTCATCACCTGGGACGGACCACCTGATCTATTGCAACAATGGCTTTTGAGAATAAACAAAAATGATTTAAATTTAGGATTTACCATGTCCTGTGACAAACATTAGCTTCAATCAAACACATTCTACAGAGGGACAGGAATGTGGATCCTGTATCTGGAGAATTTATTCTCTCTGTGTTAGAATTTATTCTCGAACACAATGTTTTCATTTTTAATGGCTCCCACTGCCTCCAGGTGCAGGGGGTGGCGATGGGGACATGTTGTGCCCCATCGTACGCCAACCTGTACCTGGGGGAGTGGGAGGCCATGGTCTTGGATATGATGAAACCTTATCGATGTACACGGACCACATCCTAGGTTGGTACCGGTACATTGATGACATTTTCATCACCTGGGACGGACCACCTGATCTATTGCAACAATGACTTTTGAGAATAAACAAAAATGATTTAAATTTAGGATTTACCATGTCCTGTGACAAACATTAGCTTCAATCAAACACATTCTACAGAGGGACAGGAATGTGGATCCTGTATCTGGAGAATTTATTCTCTCTGTGTTAGAATTTATTCTCGAACACAATGTTTTCATTTTTAATGGCTCCCACTGCCTCCAGGTGCAGGGGGTGGCGATGGGGATGTGTTGTGCCCCATTGTACGCCAACCTGTACCTGGGGGAGTGGGAGGCCGTGGTCCTGGGTGATGAAACCTTATCGATGTACACGGACCACATCCTAGGTTGGTACCGGTACATCGATGATATTTTCATCATCTGGGACGGACCACCTGATCTATTGCAACAATGGCTTTTGAGAATAAACAAAAATGATTTAAATTTAGGATTTACCATGTCCTGCGACAAACATTAGCTGCAATCAAACACATTCTACAGAGGGACAGGAATGTGGATCCTGTATATGGAGAATTTATTCTCTCGGTATTAGAATTTATTCTCGAACACAATGTTTTCAGTTTTAATGGGTCCCACTACCTCCAGGTGCAGGGGGTGGCGATGGGGACATATTGTGCCCCATCGTACGCCAACCTGTACCTGGGGGAGTGGGAGGCCATGGTCTTGGATATGATGAAACCTTATCGATGTACACGGACCACATCCTAGGTTGGTACCGGTACATCGATGACATTTTCATCATCTGGGAAGGACCACCTGATCTATTGCAACAATGGCTTTTGAGAATAAACAAAAATTATTTAAATTTAGGGTTTACCATGTCCTTGGACAAACGTTGTGTTACATTCTTAGATGTTGAAATTTACAGAGGAGAGAGGGGCTCTATCTTGAGTAAGCTGTATAGGAAACCTACTGCTGGTAATACGATTTTGCATGCCACCAGTTTAAACCCCAAGCCTCTTATGGATTTGATTCCTTACAGCCAATATCTGAGGGTAAGGTGTAATTGTACAGAGGACAATGTCTTTAAGGCAGAAGCAAACAAACTTCGTGACAGATTGCTGTCATGAGGGTACTCTGATGCCTCTGAAACGTTTGTTTAAACAAGCATCCTTACAAACAAGAGAAGAAACCGCTATACTCGAAAAAACCTAAAAAAGATGCTGATACTATCAGAATTATTACGAAGTATAGTAACCAGCAAAAAAAGATCAAAAAGATTGTAGACAAATACTCCTTTTACTTGATCCAGTATTAGGAAAATTTGTCCCTGCGAAACCTTTATTCACCTTTAAACGGGCGACATCTATTGGAGGTAGGGTGGTCAGTAGTGAATTTTGAGAGGAAACAAACAAAACTCGCTGCAAGTATAAAGGAACTTTTATTTTTGCGGAAAATGCCATTACTGCAAGGTCATGCTAGTGCGAAAAAATCCCAT
Source organism: Lithobates pipiens (assembly GCF_037356315.1). NCBI lineage: Eukaryota > Metazoa > Chordata > Amphibia > Anura > Ranidae > Lithobates > Lithobates pipiens. Next base: position 10,305,185 of record NW_027507785.1, on the reverse strand, counting down.
CCTACCCAATGGCCAGATATTTTACCCCAAGCACTTTGCCAACTGCCGGACCTTTGGGGTTGTTTATTTGCTATTGTGTGACTGTACCTGTTTTTATATTGGAAAAAACAAAATTAGAATTTTGGAAAAGGGCATATAGACACATTGGATGACACATGAGTACACTACACAAGGGCAAATTCCCCAAAATAAAATTTTTGATTCTGGATCGCATATGTCCGGATCCCGGGGGGGGGTTACTTGAACAAGGCCCTCTCCCAACTGGAATCTGGGTGGATCCATAAATTAAAGGCTACACAGCCGCCAGGTTTGAACAAAAGTATGTGGTTCAAACCCTTTCTCGAGGGTTTCTCCTCCGGCGGTATGGAAAAATGAATGTCCAAACAGAGGTTGCCTTATTAATTTATACAACCATACAACAGCAATGATTGCCTGGATACATCATAGACATCTTAAAAAAAACTTTATGCCTCCCTACAGATATTCTATAGACAGGCATATTCTATTCTATACCTGTAAATTATATATAAGGCCCTTTCATAATTCTATCTGATACTCATACCCCTAGTGAATATTGTTCTTTATGTGTTTCTGATTTGAATTTTCCCTTCTTTCTTTGGTTTTATTTCTATTTGCTGATATATGATGTTATCACGGATTGTCTTGGCACGTTTATGCCATGATAACCCACAACTGTTTAATTATGGATGCTACGGCTCATTATGCTTTATCTATGCTGTTCCATATTCTACAGATTATGTCCGTGGACTCCGAGGTTCTATGTCACTATTTGTCTTTTCATAAAAGAATGACATTGTTATTACGGTCACTGTTGTATACAATATTCCTGTAACGTCTGGTTTCTACCTTCCAAGGTCCCTTTAATTATTCATGAAATATCCCAAGTTATAACCAAGATTGTTGGTCACATTACTATTCATCAGCTTTTGTAACAATTGGCTTCTACTTTCAAGCATTTATATGATATCCAAGTTATGACCCGGATCTATGGTCACTTTATAATCGTATATAGTTACATAGTTAGTAATAAAGTTGAATAAAGACACCAGTCCATCCTGAGTGAGTGCCTACAATTGTCCCTATCCCTGTACATTGCACACTCACATTGGTCCCTACCCTCAAGGAGCCCACAATCCAAGGCCCCCATTCATATACTAGGGCCAATTTCGGACAGAAGCCAATAAACCTACCTGCATGTCTTTGGAGTGTGGAAGGAAACCAGAGTACCCGGAGGAAACCTACGCAGGCACAGAGAGAACATGCAAACTCCAGGCAGGTAGGTGGTTGGGATTTGAACCAGTGACCCTTTTTACTGCTAGGTGAGAGTGCTACCCACTACACCACTGTGCCCTGCAATATATCTTTGACTTAACCAAGCACTTGGGCCCATGTCCTGCTTCCCCGCTTGCTTGGGCAGACCTGAGGATCGCCCAGCACACAAAGCCGTCTGGGTTAACTAACCCACGGCGGGGTGCACTAGGAGGATATAGTCACTGTTTCACTCTTGACTGTCCTCCATCTTGCAACCCCAGTGGGCATGCCCAGTCCACTGGGGAAGCTTGCTGTGTCGGCGGGTTGAGTGGGAGCGGCCCCGTTCCAACGTGCATGCCTTTGCGCATGCGCGCTGGGGACGGGGCCACGCGCACTTCGCTCGGAGGGGGGCAATCATGTAGCCGGTCATTATCCCCTCCCTCTCCAGCAGCTGCTGCAATCTATTGTGCCGGCTGATTGGAGAGGGAAAGGTATTTAATAGCAGTATCTATGTCTGCCTGATATCCACAGAATTTAACTGCGGGATGCCAAGACACGCAGTCAGACCTTTTTTGCTAAGCTTTCCACCTTAAAGGTAATGCTACTCTGCTACATCTAGCCGATATTACTTAGATCCATTTACATTGGCTGCAGTTATATCCATATATCTGCTTAAAAATGTCCCTATACATATAAGTTTATACTAGAGTGAATTGGGCTTTGCGCTAATGGTTTCCCCTTGCGTCAGAGGGGGCAGGGTCAGGTGATGGGTGGCCCCGCCCTCCTCAGTTAAGAAGTGTCAGGCTGCCGGGCTTCCCGCAGTGTCTCCGGTGGAGACAGAGGATGGATGTGCTGCACTGGAGGGAGAGATCACCCATTACTGGATTAGATCAGCCATCGCTGGACCCTAGAGAGATGATCGTCCGACGCTGGATAGCAAGAGTGGATTACCACCGCTGGAATCTTTTTTTTATTTTTTTTATTTTTAATAAAGGAATTTTCCTAATGGTGAGTGTGTCTTTCTTTTACTATTTTTTACACTTTCTTTGTGAAATGGTAGGGGTACTTTTGTACCCCCTTACCATTTCAAACAGGGGGGGGCCGGGATCTGGGGGTCCCCTTGTTAAAGGGGGCTTCCAGATTCTGATAAGCCCCTGCCCGCAGACCCCCACAACCCCCGTTCAGGGTGGGGGGCTTATCAGAATCTGGAAGCCCCCTTTAACAAGGGGACCCCCAGATCCCGGCCCCCCCTGTTTGAAATGGTAAGGGGGTACAAAATACCCCTACCATTTCACAAAGAAAGTGAGGAGACACTGCGTTACATCAGAGGGGGGCGGGGTCACCCATACGTCACTGGGGAACCCCATGGCTTCTCTCATCAGTGTCAGAGGGGGCGGGGTCAGGTGATGGGTGGCCCCGCCCTCCTAATATAAGAAACGTTAGCGCTGGGATCCCCGCAGTGTCTCTGCAGTGGAGACAGAAGGCGGATGTATGGACAGCGCTGGACTGAAAATCACCTGGATCAGATCAGCCATCGCTGGACCCCGAAGAGATGACCGTCCGTCGCTGGATAGCAAGAGTGGATTAGCACCGCTGGAATCTTTTTTTTATTTTTTTTATTTTTAATAAAAGGAATTTTTCAAAAGTGTGTTTGTCTTATTTAACCATTTTTACACTTTCTTTGGCGTGGAGTTCCCCTGAAGGGTCTGGTATGGATATTTGGGGGGGGGAACCCCACGTCATTTTTTTTTTAATTTGACGCAGGATTCCCCTTAATATCCATACCAGACCTGAAGGGCCTGGTAATTGAATTTGGGGGAACCCCACACTTTTTTTTTTTTATCAATGACTTTCAATGACTGTTCTCTGTATTATGGGAGCCGACAATTCATTATAGCTGCAAGTGCTTTTAAATGACTTTTTTTCCTGCAGAAAAGACACTTTGTGCAGGGACAGTTCTAAGCAAGGGAAACATGCGCCCCTTTACAGGCATACTATAGACACCCCCCAGGTACGAAATTTAAAGGAATATTACACTTTTATTGTTTTACTTTACTGCTCCCGAAAAAAATTCAGTTTTTAAAACTTCTTTTTGCATTGATACATGTCCCCTGGGGCAGGACCCGGGTCCCCAAACACTTTTTATGACAATATCTTGCATATTAGCCTTTAAAATTAGCACTTTTGATTTTGAACATTCGAGTCCCATAGACTTTAATAGGGTTCTAAAGTTCACGCGAAGTTTAGGTCTGTTTGCAGGTTCTGGTGCGAACCGAACCGGGGGGGGGGGGGGGGGGGGTGGTGTTCGGCTCATCCTTGTTAGGGGTATGGTGGGCCCTGCCGTCCACCTGAAGCATAACATCTACAGGTGTTTTGGCTCCGACGCTTAACACCATTCATTCTGGGGGAGCCTTTGAAGCTAAGAAACCATTCGAAGTGCCTGACTCGCTCTGTTGCTCTTAACTATAAACATCATGGGATATCTGCCTAATACTCTACTCTGATATGTAAGTGCATTATATAGAAACCTATGTAATATTTGCAAACATATATGGTTATTTCTATGTTTTAATACTTGTCATTTATTTCTTGAATAGAAATGCGCATTTGCTACACACTCACCCCTGAGGAAGGAAATGTGAGTGCTCCGAAACGCGTAGGGTGTTAAAGCAAAATAGTACAAAATAATACACTGATAACCATGCTGTTTAACTTGTCTTTCTCCGATATGTTTTTATGATATTTTCAATCGATACATTTCTTTTTTTATTCTATACTTTTATCTATTGTACGTGCCTTTAAAGTCCACCATCAGGGGTCTCCTTTTGCTAGTTCTGTATTAGGTTTCTGGTATAGAATGTCATGGGAAGCCAAGAATGGAAAGGATCTATGTAATGAGGAATAACACATACAGTATATTTGTTTAAATACTGTTGGGATTAGTGTAATCTCAGTCATAATCATTACTATTTGTATGTATTTAGTTCAATACTGAAACCCCTCAGACCTCAACTGCTTTATTAGCGATTTTTTTATTTTTTTCCAAAGACAAATCCCCTTCCTACTATCTTACTGAATGGAACTCCGTAGAATTATTAGTCACACTCAGGTTTTTTTCTCTAACTATGGATTGGAACTTTTACCTTCCTTCACAGCGATCCTTCCCCCCCCCCCCCTTCCCCCTTATATGACTATCAGTATTATTATGATTATGACTAGCCTTATGTTAAATACAATTTCCAGACTTGTCTTGCTTTTATTGCCCACTTGGTTAAATACGTTATTTCCGGGTGCGTTAAAGGAATTTGGACATTCACACCAATATACCCATACTATGCGATTTTTCGTCCCTCCTGTTTTTATTATAATTTTTTCCATTCCTATCAAAAAATATTCTATGTCCGAACATTCCTCAATCGGTACACCTTTTACATTAAATGGTCCTTTTACATTAACTAATATTTACGATTTTTTTTATATTTTTTATGCATTTTGCATTTTATATCTACTATTACCTCCTTTTTCTCCTTTTATTTAGGCACAAATATACTTTATCCATTACTCCTTATAATAGTTCGTTTTGTATTTTCTCACCTTTTTTGTTTTTTCAAAAACATTGCCTTAATATTTGCTGGCCGATTAGTATTATGTACAGTCTTTTTCGTTTATCTTTTTATTTTTTATTTAGCTCGCTGGATACTCCCTTTTAATATTCCTATGCTTGCCTGTTGTTGGTGGTTAATAACCAAAACAATGGCGGTCGCCGCCCTTCCGGTATTGTAAATACCGGATATGTGCGAGTTATAAACAAAGATGGCCACTATTCTATTTCCGGGTAATATACATACCGGATGTTTTGCACACCAAAAAAATGGCCGCGGTGCCCTTTCCGGCGACATTGTCATCAAGAAAATGGCCGCCGGCGCATTGCCGGGTCTTCACAGTAATGGCCGCCATACTAACAGCGCTCAACCACTATTTAACCACTTTCAGACCGGACCAATTTGCTGGTCAAAGACCAGACCACTTTTTGCGATTCGGCACTGCGTCGCTTTAACTGACAATTGCGCAGTCGTGCGACGTGGCTCCCAAACAAAATTAACGTCCTTTTTTTCCCACAAATAGAGCTTTCTTTTGGTGGTATTTGATCACCCCTGCGGTTTTTATTTTTTGCGCTATAAACAAAAATAGAGCGATAATTTTGAAAAAAACGCATTATTTTTTACTTTTTGTAATAATAAATATCCCCCAAAAATATATAAAAAAACATTTTTTTCCCTCAGTTTAGGCCGATACGTATTCTTCTACATATTTTTGGTAAAAAAAAATCGCAATAAGCGATTATTGATTGGTTTGCGCAAAAGTTATAGCGTTTACAAAATAGGGATAGTTTTATAGCATTTTTATTAATAATTTTTTATTATTTTTTTTTTTTACTAGTAATGGCGGCGATCTGCAATTTTTATTGTGACTGCGACATTGTCGGGGACCCATCGGACATTTTTGACACATTTTTGGGACCATTGTCATTTATACAGTAATCACTGCTATATAAATGCAGTGATTCCTGTGTAAATGACACTGGCAGTGAAAGGGTTAACCAGTGGGTGGCAGTGTAGGGGTTAAGTGTTCCTAGGGGTGTGTTACTAACTGTGGGGGGGTTGGGCTTTCATTTAGTGTACACTGATCTCTGCTCCAATCACATGGAGCAGAGATCAGCGTCACTAGTTGCTAGGCAGAATGGAAAAATGTTGTTTATACAGCATTTCCTCCATTCGGCCGCTCCGTGAGACGATCGCGGGGATGCCCGCGGCGATCGAGTCCGCGGGTCCCGCGACCGGACTCACGGGGGTCCCGACCAGCGCGGGAGCGCGCCGCCGGCGGCGCGCTCCCGATGGCACGGTGGCAACGAATATTGGACGTACATGTACGCCAATATGCCTGCCCGTGCCATTCTGTCGTCGTACATCGTCGTGCGCTGGTCGGGAAGTGGTTAAGGACACTTCCTATAGCTATGTTTATCCCCTGATGAAGTCACGTGACCCGTGACGAACACGCGCCGGGACACTAAGCTACCGGAAGTGACGTAGACCGAGCCCGCACCTCGTTTGTACATTGTCTGTATACACTCTGTGTTTGTGAGTATTTTAATAGTTTTTGAATAAAAGATCTGTTTGTTGAAACATTTTACACTATGGAGTATCCTTCCTCCATGTCTGTTTAAACCCACATACACGCTACTCCACTGAGGAACCCTTACTGCAATACCCCAGAGAAATCCCTTAAAGGGACAACACCATTTGTCAGGACCTGGGAACTTCATACTAAAGGGAAACACCGCCAAAGGATCCTAAAGATCTTTATATACGCTGTTACCTTACAGCGGTGGGGTAAGGGGACACCCATCATCAGAATACACGGAACCACGAAGGATATATCCCCCATCACCAGCACCACTGCCCCCTCCATCGCAATACTCCCACATTTTTCACTAATTATTATGTTGAAGCATTCACACTCTGTGCGATTACAGGAATAATCGCAGCACTTTGCACTTGAAACGGACATTTGTTCGAAACACCGGTATTGTTTGTCACAATATTTCTGTGTATATTTGAAGGGTTGCCTATGTGCATCACACCAGAGCACTTGCACTTTATGCGATTTTTGTTATCGCAACATGCTGCACTTTGGAATTTATATCTTATATTTTTATATTGTTTTTTATATCGTATTTTGTATATTGATGCTCTATACTATCTATTAACACTAAAAGTATCACTACTTTTAATATGCCGCACAGGCTCACATATATGTTGTTGTTTCCTATTCAGTTTACCCTAAATTTTATATTGTACCTCCTGAACTGTGGATTCAGTATATTGCCCTCGTTGATAGGCATATCCCACCATAGTACAGCGCACCACTACCTCCTCTTCTTTATTTATTACTCCCCTGGGTTCAGATATTTCCCTCCCAGTGGGGGCAGCAGTACACTATCTACCTCTACCCTGACTAGGGGCAGCAATAATTTCCTTTACTAATACTGAAACCCCCCCCATCAATTGCAGCCTCGCTGTGCCCATCAAACGCAGCTACTTGTGCCCATCAAATGCAGCCACTTTTGCCCATCAAATGCAGCCAGTGTGCCCACCGAATGCAGCCATTGTGCCCCTCAAACGCAGCCACCAGTGCCCATAAAATGCAGCCACTGTGCCCACGACCCCCCCCCCCCATGCAGATTGCGGCTCTGGCATCCCCCCGCACGTGGATCGCGCAGAGCCAAGGGGACTTACCACAGCACTGTCTGCAGAAGATCCTTTCAGAGCAGCGGCGACCTCCACTCCAGTGCGAGTCACATAGTTAGTCAGGTTGAAAAAAGACACATCTAGTTCAACCACAAAAAAAATATAATAAAATAAAATAATAATATCATACAATCCCATATACCCAATTCTATACCCACAGTTGATCCAGAGGAAGGCAAAAAAAAAAAAAACAGCAGAGTATGATCCAATTTGCTACAGCAGGGGCAAAAATTCCTTCCTGATCCCCCGAGAGGCAATCGGATTTTCCCCGGAACAACTTTACCTATGTAGCGCCGGCTCCTGAAGAGCACGCAATATGTGTTTTTGGCATTTAATATTCCTGGAACCGCAGTTTGGTTTTGGGTTTAATTACTCAAAATTTTGGACTCAGTACTAGTCTGGCTGGATTGCACTGTGTTCTGCTTGACCATAGGTGGCGCTGTCATACCTGGCAGGTGCTAGAACGCAGTCCAGTTGGGTGCATTGAGTGCCTGTTCTCTCTGAGCCAGCCCAGTGGGAGTGTCACTCTTGCTGTGCATTCTGGGAGAGGGTACTTAAGGTGCTGATGTCATGTGCTTCGGGGTTCCGGTCCAGAAGTACTTTCTGACTGTTTGGTCCTGGTCCTCCTGACCAGCCCCCAGGGCTCTCATGGCCTGGGGTGCGGAACCACTCGACTCTAAGTCTCAGGGCTGGCTGACCTGAGGAAAAGTAACTGAAAGAAGGATTCAGAGGTGGTCCGGTGCCGTCTCGGTTTGTGGAGAGGCCCAGCAACTGTAGAAGCATCCAGGGGAGGACTCTTCGGGAGAAGGCCACGCCAAGGTTGGCTTCTCAGCAGGAGCCTGGAGGCTAAGTTGAAAGACCCCAAGCGAATCTGATCTTGTATGGTATCGCCGGACCAGCTGCAAGATACTGGTACTGTACGAGGGTTCTCTGAGTTGTCTACATCTTTCTTATTTGAGTGTTCTACAACACGTCGGTGGCAGAGACTTTGTTTGATTTAAGCACCATGTTGGCTGCAAGGCCTGGTGAGAGAAGGATTATCCGATAAGGGTGAGGATCCAGCTGTGAATGTCTATTCTCTGGATTTCCTAATGTGAAAGACTCTTTTTTCTATTTGACTTAGTTCCAACAGTACCTGGACTTTCCTACCTAAACCCTCTAAATCTACTTTGAGAGACTGTGTTCATTTACTCTTTTTGCAAATAAAAATCCCTTAAGCGGATCTGGTGTCAGTCTCTGCAGTTCTTGGGCCACCTACCTGGGGAAACCCCAAGACATACACAAGGTCAAGAAGGTAACGGTAAGCCCAATTAAATCAGCCGCTCCTTCGGGGGTGAGTGCTACACCTATAAATGTTAGTACCCAGTTATATTACAGTGGTGTGAAAAAGTGTTTGCCCCCTTCCTCATTTCCTGTTCCTTTGCATGTTTGTCACACTTAAGTGTTTCGGAACATCAAACCAATTTAAACAATAGTCAAGGACAACACAAGTAAACACAAAATGCAATTTGTAAATGAAGGTGTTTATTATTAAAGGTGAAAAAAAATCCAAACCATCATGGCCCTGTGTGAAAAAGTGATTGCCCCCCTTGTTAAAACATACTATAACTGTGGTTGTCCACACCTGAGTTCAATTTCTCTAGCCACACCCAGGCCTGATTATTGCCACACCTGTTCACAATCAAGGCATCACTTAAATAGGAGCTGCTTGACACAGTAAGGTCCACCAGAAGATCCTTAAAAGCTACACATCATGCCGAGACCCAAAGAAATTCAGGAACAATTGAGAAAGAAAGTAATTGAGATCTATCAGTCTGGAAAGGGTTATAAAGCCATTTCCAAAGCTTTGGGAATCCAGCGAACCACAGTGAGAGCCATTATCCACAAATGGCGAAGACATGGAACAGTGGTGAACCTTCCCAGGAGTGGCCGGCCGCCCAAAATTACCCCAAGAGCGCAGCGACGACTCATCCAAGAGGTCACAAAAGACCCCACAACAACGTCCAAGGAACTGCAGGCCTCACTTGCCTCAGTTAAGGTCAGCGTTCATGCCTCCACCATCAGGAAAAGACTGGGCAAAAATGGCCTGCATGGCAGAGTTCCAAGGAGAAAACCACTGCTGAGCAAAAAGAACATCAAAGCTCGTCTCAATTTCTCCACAACACATCTTGATGATCCCCAAGACTTTTGGGACAACATTCTGTGGACCGATGAGACAAAAGTGGAACTCTTTGGAAGGTGTGTGTCCAAGTATATCTGGCGTAGAAGGAACACTGCATTTCATAAAAAGAACATTATACCAACAGTAAAATATGGTGGTGGTAGTGTGATGGTCTGGGGCTGTTTTGCTGCTTCAGGACCTGGAAGACTTGCCGTGATAAAAGGAACTATGAATTCTGCTGTCTACCAAGAGATCCTGAAGGAGAATGTCCGACCATCTGTTCGTGTACTCAAGCTGAAACCAACTTGGGTTCTGCAGCAGGACAATGATCCTAAACACACCAGCAAGTCCACCACCGAATGGCTGAAGAAAAACAAAATGAAGACTTTGGAGTGGCCTAGCCAAAGTCCTGACCTGAATCCTATTGAGATGTTGTGGTATGACCTTAAAAAGGCCGTTCATGCTCGAAAACCCTCTAATGTAACTGAATTAGGACAATTCTGCAAAGATGAGTGGGCCAAAATTCCTCCAGGACGCTGTAAAAGCCTCATTGCACGTTATCGCAAACGCTTGGTTGCAGTTGTTGCTGCTAAGGGTGGCCCAACCAGTTATTAGGTTTAGGGGGCAATCACTTTTTCACACAGGGCCATGATGGTTTGGATTTTTTTTCACCTTTAATAATAAACACCTTCATTTACAAATTGCATTTTGTGTTTACTTGTGTTGTCCTTGACTATTGTTTAGATTGGTTTGATGTTCCGAAACACTTAAGTGTGACAAACATGCAAAGGAACAGGAAATGAGGAAGGGGGCAAACACTTTTTCACACCACTGTATGTACACTTAGGAAATAATCCAGGCCTTTCTTAAAGCAATCCCCTCGCTCCTCTTCCTAAGTGCCAGGCATCCACTAGGGTGGCCTGGCGCTTTGGCCAACCAGGAAGCAGGTCTGATGTTCTGCTTACTGATTGGCGGGGCGGAAGCTTGGTATGAAAATAGGGAAAATGTATACGCTATGGTCACACAATTGGGTGGGATCAGGGCGCACTCTCTGTGCCCCGAACCCACCCTATTTTGAAGAGTATTAGAGCCTCTGTCTCTAATCAGGTGCTTCAAAAAATACCACCCCCTCCTGCCCCCACCATAGGAATCCATGCGTCTGGTGTCCTGAAAGGGGCCGGGCACATGGATGGGGGGTCAGCGCCCGTGCGCCCACAGTGCACAGGCCGCCACTGCTTATATTGGTGATCAGTAAAGAAAGGCCCACTTAGGTTGGTGACTAGTGAAGAAGGGTCCCCTTACATTGGTAGTCAGTGGAGAAGGATCCCCTTACATTGGTAGTCAGTGGAGAAGGAGCCCCTTACATTGGTTGTCAGTGTAAAAGGATCCTCTTACATTGGTGGTCTGTAGAGAAGGCCCCCCTTACATTGGTGGCCAGTGAAAAGGGACCCCCTTACAAGTACATTGGTGGTAACTGAAGCAAGACCCCCTTCCATTGGTCATCCGTGAAGAAGTGATCAGTACTAACGAGCTGAATGTTTTGGGTTCAGATTTAGGGCAAGTTTATAAACTTAAAGTAAAACTATAGCCATAATTTTTTTTTCATTTTGGATAGAGGAAGGGAGGGTTATAACCCCTGTCAGATTTTTTTCCCGCCATCTGTGCCCCATTGCAGAGATTTCCCTTAACATCCTGTCCAACAGCCAAACAGGAAGTGAGAGGAAATCCCTGGAAATGAAGGGAATTCCTTTGGGACCCCCCCAGGTCACGAGAACTAGTGTCCCCATTGGAAAATTTCCCCTCTATTACTTTTCTGGGGACAACCCAAAATTTGCAATTTTCTTTTACTTTCACGTTCAATGATAACAGTAAACAGGACAAATAGAGAGGGGGAATCACAACGGGAGGCACAGACATCAATGAAAACCTGATGTGTTCTAATACCTCTCCACTTCAAAGTAAAAAAAAAAAAAGTTTTGCCTTTAGATATACTTAAAGGAAGTTCCAGTGCCACCCGAAAACTCCATTAAAATCAATGGGAGGTGAAAGCAAGGCCCGGAGTAAGGAAAGAAAACCTAGACAGAGGGCCGACATGACAGAATTAAAAGGGGGTTTGGAGTGGTAGGATTTTTAGGAAGATTTACAATAAATAGTAAGGGGACAATTACGGGATTGGTGGAGTGGAGGTTACAGATGGGGCTTCAAAGGTTGACCAGTAGGAGGATCCTGGTGAGGTCTTCACTCAGAAGACAGACAACGTCGGAACAACTTCCCACCCTCCCTCCCTGTTTTGGTGGTTAAATTCTTGGGCACTTTTGGGCTATTTCTTACGGTGTCCTGTCAAGGTCCTAAATGGGTAGGGAGTAGGGAGCCGTCTTGGGTACGGCTCCCTATGGTTTGTCTGGGTTGTACCTGCTAATAGTGGTGTTGTCTTCAAGATGCCATTTTGCGGCTGGAGGCCTAAGTTTGGTTAAGCAGGTACGTGAAGTAGTGGCGCCTACAAGGACCTTGGGGCTCCACATTTCAGAATGTACTGACTGTTGCTTGTATGATTTTAATTTGTTTTATTTGTTAAACAATTTGGTTTGATAAAAGGCTGCTTTGGCCATTAAACTCCAAGTTATGGGGTTATGCGTGTTACTTGGGTAAAGAAATAAGGGGGGAGTGTTGGTCAAGCAGTCATAGAGACAACAAAAGGAAAAAGCCGCGCACATACATAAATACTGTAAATAAAATTAAATATAAACACCTATGAGTGATTAATTGATTGCAATAGTAGTGAAAAAAGTTGATCGACTCCTCTAATAAATCAAACATACCATAATTTATAGAAAGCGTAAGTGTTAATAATGAAATTCGAAAAATCCCAGTGAAGTGATAAAAAAGTCCAATAAATGAAAAATAGTCCAGTGAAAACTTAATAAATACCTAAATTTCATAAGAATTAATGGAAAAAGAAAAAAATATTAGATTAATATTAGTAGCGATAAAAATGAAATGTAAAAAATATATATTAGTGATAATAATAAAAAATGGTGATAATATGAGTGTAATAATAATGTAAAAATAAAAAATAAGGGGGGCGCATGCGCGGCAGGCAAGATGGTGGAAGCTTAATGGAGTAGCTCCGGTCTCCGTTCCCTCACCGAGCGATCCTGCACCGCTTCTGCAGCTTACTCAGCCACAGGATCTACCCAAAAAGCTCCCGGAATCCCCCGGGCACCATATGGGGAAAATTGGACTGCAAAAACACATCTATCAAGGCTTTAATCCGCCTCCTTCATTCCGGCCCTCACAGCACATGGAGTGCTTCCTGTATAGGCCGCAATGCCTGGCCTCGATTAATCCGGCAGACCCGATGAGCTCCGCGGAGCACTCTCCGATACCACCAGGTAAACCACATCCCAGCCCTCACTCTCTGGGGACAGATCATGATAGCTCAGTCACGGTGGCAGTACTGGACTCAAAACTGCAAGGCCTGTTACACGATCTGACACATAATATTACAGCAGCTGTGGGAAAGCTAGCACAGGAACTCAGGGGGGATATTGATCAGTTAGGATCATGCACAGATACCCTGGAAAGCAAATTTGACAAGATAGTACAATATCTACATGTCCTAGAAGAGGCTAACGCAGCCCTTAAACATACTGTCTCCCAGATCTAGCTACAGCAGGAAGATTTAGAGAATAGGGAACACCGCCAAAACCTGAGGGTCCGCGGAGTCCCTGAAACAGTCAGTGACAAGGAGCTGAGGGCCTACCTATTGGGCCTATTCATCACCATAGCCCCACACATTCCAGACATTGACTGGCACATGGACAGGGCCCATAGATCTCTTGCTCCAAAGCCCCCTCCAGGATCCAACCCAAGAGATATAATAATCCACTTCCACTACTATGAGAGTAAGGAATCTCTTACTATGGCCACACGCAATAAAAATTACATCAATTTCAAAGGATCCAAAATACATATCTTTAGTGACTTATCCCTCATCACTTTAGCCAAAAGCGAAACCTCCGTCCGGTTACCATGCATCTCCAACAGCACCAGGTCTCCTACAGATGGGGGTTCCCATTTCGTCTTTCAGCCTCCAGAGATGGAACACAATATTCCATACGTGACCTGCACGAATTGCGAGGCTTTCATTCGCAATTTGGTTTTGCCAAGATTTTCCACCGCCACCCACAAATCTGATCGCTAAACCTCTCCAACCTCTGACAACGATCTGGACCCCAGTTCAACGGAGACACCAGAAAAACTTCTCAACCCCTCAACTATCTACCCCAGCTTAACCTCCAACCTGAGGCATTCGGACCCACTGAAGTGTTATTTTTTCTTCTTATGACTCCAACCGGATTTCCAGATTTTTTGATGGATGTCCCCTGGCGTCTCTAGGGAGGGTTCTCTATTCTGGATTTAAGAGGTCAAGTTTTCCCAGAAGGTTTATAGATGTTGACCTATTGTCTACCTTCCAAGTTAAGGATATGTTTCTGATCCACTCCTTTTTCCCTCTCACCGCAACAAGCTAACTGTTAACGTTATCACAATATCTTGAGGGGATGGGACCGGTTCCGTTCGTCCTGTCGACTGTCATGCTCCTCCACCAGCCCATGGCATCCTGCCATGGTCCCCTGAAGGTTTTTCCACCTTCAGGCTTTCAACTCATCTTTTTTTTTTTTGATGATGTGAATTTTTTTTTTAATCTCTCAAATTTTTACAATTTTTCCTTTTTTTTTTTTTTAAACTTTGTTTTCAATTTTTTTTTAGTTTTCCTTTTTTAATCTCAGGTCCCTTTTTGACCTCTTTTTCTTTTTCTTTTTGTTTTCATTTTCATTTAGGCTCCAATGCCACTCTACCAAATGTGCATTTACTGTCGTTTTGTTGTATGAGAAGTATTCACGTGTGTTACTATCTAGTTCATTTGTAATATGGTTGGTTATACCCATACTCTGTGTTAAAATAACGTTTGATGTTCTATCCATGGCTGCTCCATGGCTTTAAAAATCTTTTCCTGTAATGTAAAGGGCTTGAATTCCATTCAAAGCCCTTGTACACACGGTTGGAGAATCCGTCGGAATGTGTCCTATCGGACCGTGTCGTCGGATAATCCGACTGTGTGTGGTATGCATCGGACTGATTCCGTCGGAATATCCGTCCGACCCAATTTTCCAACATGTTGGAAATATTTCCTGACCAACTGGGCCAGTCGGACATACTCCGATCATGTGTAGCGAATTTTGATCGGACCAAGTGCCACGCATGCTCAGATCAAATTCCTACATCAAAGCTATTGACTACTAGCCTGAATGTAGTCCCATCGTAACGAAATTACGTCATCACGTTCTGAAAGATCGGATTTTTCGACAACTTAGTCCGACCATGTGCATGCAACAGTTTCGGACAAGATCCGACGGACAAAATCCGACGGAGAAAATCCGACGGATTTGGTTGTCGAAATCTCCGGCCGTGTGTACGTGGGCATAAACGTTAATTAGATCTGAAGGAATTTAAGTCCTCCGTGGGCTGATGTGGTCATGGTCCAGGAGACGCATTTCCGGCCAGGGGGTTCATTCAAATTCGCTTCTAAATTATTCCCTAACACCTTTGTGGCCCCCTGACCCTTCAGGGAGGGCTGGAGTAGCCATTCTGATCAAACGATCATGTCCATTAAGAATTACTGCCTCAAGGTTGGATCCCCATGGTCCGTATGTCCTCCGGAACTGTGTCCACCAAAACACGCCCCTCACCTTAGTCAATGTGTACGCCCCTAATTCGGGGCAGATACGATTCCTCACAATGGTTCTTGAGAAACTACACACCTCAACCCTTTACAATAATTGTGCATGTCTCCTAATAAAGACAGATATGCCCTCTTCCAAAACACCCCTCCTCTCCAAACCCACAAACTGTCCACCTCATTCCAAAAGCTTACACGTTCTTACAACCTATTTCAATAAAAATAAAAATTCCTCCCATCGGGTAGCGGGATCAGTGGTCATGGCATGTAAAAACAGGGGAGGCTTGGGAGCCCTCAATTTTATTAAGTATTATTATGCTTCACATCTCAGAATCCTCACTTCTTGGAGTAACAGAAAAGCCACAAACAGATGATCCGAAATCGAACTGAGCATTACCTCACCGGTTCATCACATGTTACATGCTCTGGCCGTCTAGTGACAAACACATGCCCCAGCTGAGAAGTTTATGCCTATCTCCAATGCTTTTTACTTTAGCAATTTGGAAAAGATGTTCTAACCGTTACTCCTTGTATTAGGGTTGCCACCTGTCCAGGATTCACCCGGACAGTTCGGGTTTGGCATCATGCGTCCAGGTTTCAGCCTGCCTGAAACCCAGACACATTATTTAGACTGGACTATGGCTTCCCAGCAGGGTTGCTGGCTGCATTTGTCTAAGCTGAGAGTGTCCGTTACACTCTGTTTCACACTACCCAAAGCCATTATTAACAATCCCCCCCCAAATACACATACAGATGGGAGAGGAGCGAGGGCTCGATCTGCACCTCTTCCTCCCACCCCTACCCCTCTATCCACACTCCAATCCCCAGGGATGTGCCTTGGAAATGGAAAGTGGGGGCTGGAAATTTGAAGTCCAGCAGCCTCAGAGACATCTGGATGAAAGTTGCTGACTGCCAATGGGTAAGTGAGCTCACCATCCATCCCTGTTTGTGACTGAAGTCTCCCACCTTCTCTCTCCTGCCTCTGAGTGAGTACACTAAGGTAAAACAGGGTTCTCAGAGCACCTCTTACATCAGAGTTCCCCTTTACACCAAAGCCACAGTGTTCCCCCTCACATCAGAGTTCTCAGTGTTCCCCCTTAGATCAGGGTTCCCAGAGCAGCCCTTATGTCAGAGTCCCCAGAGTTCTCCCTTACATCAGAGTCTGCAGAGTCCCCCCTTACAGTGGATGGGAACTCTGCGAGTTCAAATGTAAAAGGGGAACTCTGTGGACTCTGATGTAAAGGGGGACTCTTGTTATTAACTTCATATGATTAGAAATGCTATTTAATAGCAAAATATATGTATAGTTTATATTAAAAAAAATATTATAATTCTGTGCGCCGCTAAAGTGTTCGGGTTTGACTTGAAGAAAAGGTGGCAACCCTACCTTGTATGTGCCAAAGCAAACAAAAAAAACAACAAAAAAAAAAAACAACAAATGTACTAAATTGCATTTGGTGTGCGGCAGTAAGTTTAATGATGCTTAAAGGACAACGTTAAAAATGCTAAATTCCTTCCTTCCTGTACAATGTATTAAACTACTAAAGAAAGATTTGATATTTACAAAAATGCTGTTTAAATTGCCAGTTAATTCCACCTCTGAGAAACATTGATCGTAATTAACTTTATTTCTTTCTTTCTTTGTCATTTTCTCGTTGAAAGGTTTTTATTGAAAGATCACCATATGGTAACAAGTATAATGTATCAATTAAAGGTATATTAGTAGTTACATGTAAAATAAAGAAGCAGGTTACGGCATTGTGTAATTTAAAAAATAAATCAAAAAAATTCGCTATGGTCACACAATTGGGTTGGATCAGGGCGCACTCTCTGCGCCCCGAGCCCACGCTATTTTGAAGCCTATTATAGCCTCTGGCTCTAATCAGGTGCTTCAAAAAATACCACCCCCTCCCGCCCCCGCCATTGGAATCCATGCCTCCGGCGTCCTGAAAGGGGGCCGGGCGAATGGATGGGGGGGGGGGGGGCGGAGCCCGTGTGCCCACAGTGCACAGTGTTAATATAACACACAGATGGTAAAATTAATGTTAGAAAAGTTCCCTATTTATCAAAATGATACAAAGTTTTCAGGCTGTTTCAATATTAGCTTACATTAACCACTTCCCACCCAGCCAATGCACATATACGGCCGGGTGGGAGCCGTCTACTCCTGATAGGACGTTCAGGAACGTCCTTCAGAAGGAGCGGGACCGCGCGAGCGCGTGCCCGCGCAGCGGCGCGATCCCGATGTGCTCGTGTCACCCGGACACGGCGCATCTCAGATCGGCAGGAGGGCTCTGTGATTGGCCCTCCTGATCACATGACGGCCGTGTCCAATCACGGCCGTCATGTGATGTATACAAACAGCCGGTTGCTAGGCAATCGGCTCTCCTCTCTTTACACAGAAGTCATCGCTGAGGAGAGGAGAGCAGATCGCTGCAGCCGGCTGATGATCAGTGAGTATGAGCTGTTTTTTACAGCTTTTTACTCACTGATCATCAGTCTAAACACACAACACACCACACAGTACAAACACAGTCCCCACATATGTCCCCAAAACACACATGTCCCCAAAACATACATGTCCCCAAATAATAAAAACACATGTCCCTAATAATGAAAACATGTCCCCCACATATGTCCCACTAAAATCACATGTTCCAATGATTATCTGCACACATATGTACGTGATCACCTGCACACATCTGTACATGATCATTTGCGTACATATGTCCGTGATCACACAAACCAATTATTATACACTTAATGGAATTTTTTTTACCAATAACATGTAGCAGAATACATTTTGGCTTAAATTTATGACAAAATTAGGTTTTATTGGATTTCTTTTAAAATAGAAAAAAGAAAATATTGTTTTTTTTCCAAATTTCCGTTTTTTTGCGCTTATATCGGAAAAAATTAAAAACGGAGTCGTGAATAAATACCACCAAAATAAAGCTCTATTTGTGTGAAAAAAATGATAAAAATTTCATTTGGGTACAGTGTAGCATGACCGCGCAATTGTCACTGAAAGCGCTAGAGTGATGAAAGCTGAAAATTGGGCTGGGAAGGAAGGGGGCGAAAGTGCCCGGTATTGTAGTGGTTAACCACTTAAGGACCGAGCCTCTTTCTGAGATGTGTTGTTTACAAGTGAAAAACAATTTTTTTTTGCTAGAAAATTACTTAGAACCCCCCAAACATTATACTTTTTTTTAACCCCCTAGAGAATAAAATGACGGTTATTGCAATACTTTCTGTCACACCGTATTTCCGCAGCGGTCTTACAAGCGCACTTTTTTGGGAAAAAATAAAAATGTTTGCATTAAAAAATAAGACAACAGTAAAGTTAGGCCATTTTTTTTTTTTTTTTTAGATTGTGGAAGATAATGTTACGCAAAGTAAATTGATACCCAACATGTCACGCTTCAAAATTGCGCCCCGCTTGTGGAGTGGCGACAAACTTTTACCCTTAAAAAATCTCAATAGGCAACATTTAAAAAAATTCTACAGGTTGCATATTTTGAGTTTAAGAGGTGGTCTGGGGCTTAGAAATATTGCTCTCGCTCTACCGATCGCGGCAATACATCACATGTGTGGTTTGAACATCGTTTTCATATGCGTTCGCTTCTGCACGCAAGCTCGTCAGGATTTTAAAAAAGAAATAATAATAATTTTCTTATTTATTTTACCTTTTATTTTTTATTTTTACCCCTTTTTTTAGAAAAAAAAAATGGAGTCACCTTTATGCCCTGTACACACGGTCGGACATTCCGATGACAAAATCCGTTTTTGGCCCAAACTTGTCTTGCATACACATGGTCGCACAAAGTTGTCGGAAAAACCGATCGTTCAGAACGTACAACACATACGATGGGACTATAAACGGGCCATTAGCCAACAGCTTTTGTCTCGAAAATTTATTCTGAGCATGCGTGGCACTTTGTCCGTCGGAATTGTCTACACACGATCGGAATTTAAACATTCAGATTTTGTTGTCGGAAAATTTTAGATCCTGCTCTCAAATTTTGTGCGTCGGAAATTCCGACGGAAAAAGTCAGATGGAGCCCCCATACACGATCGGATTTTCGGACAACAAGATCCGATCGCACATTTTCCGTCGGAAAGTTTGACCGTGTGTACGGGGCATTATTCCTATTAAAAGGAATGTAAACATCCCTTATAATAGAGAAAAAGCATGACGGGACCTCTTAAATATGAGCTCCGGGGCTCAAAAAGACCTTACATCTCATATTTATACTAAAATGCAATAAAAAAATTTTTTTGAAGTTGTAATTAAAAAAAAAATAAGAGGTATGGGCGGAAGTGATGTTTTGATGTTGCTTCCGCCCTCATTGTTATGGAGACGGATGGGGGCCATTTTCCCCTCACTCGTCTCCATGCCCAGCAAGGGTGAAGATCCGATCGCCTCAGCCGCCACCGGTAAGCGGTGGAGGTCACCGGAGTGTGGCGGGAGGGGTGGGGGTCCTCTCCTGCCACCAATAAAAGTGATCTTGCACCGAATCCGCCGCAGGGACCACTTTTATCTGAAAAGAAGAGCATACCGAGGTTATGGCAGCTAGCTTTTACTACCAAGGAACCCTTAAAAAAAATTCTGGGTTTCAAGTAACCCCTCCTAAAAATGATTATATCTATTGTTCATTATACATTAAGGTGATCAAAGAATAAATAGGTGACCGGTGTAAAAGGATCCTCTTAAATTGGTGATCAGTGAAGAAGTGGACCCTTACATTGTTGGTTAGTGAAGAAGGATCCTTAGATTGGCGGTAAGTGGAAAGGGTCCCTTGCATTGCTGGTCACTGGAGAAGGGCCCCTTACATTGGTGGTCATTGGAGAAGGTATTGTTGGTCAGTGATGAATTGTCCCCTTACATTGGCCGTCAGTTTAGAAGATCAGTGGAGAAGGACCCCTTACATTGGTGGTCATGGGAGAAGGCACTGTTGGTCAGTGATGAATTGTCCCCTTACATTGGTCGTCAGTTGTGTAGATCAGTGGAGAAGGGCCCCTTTACATTGGTAGTCATTGACGAAGGCATTGTTGGTCAGTGATGAATAGTCCCCTTACCTTGGTCGTCAGTTGAGAAGATCAGTGGAGAAGGGCCCCTTACATTGGCGGTCATTGGCTGAGGCATTGTTGGTCAGTGATGAATAGTCCCCTTACATTAGCCATCAGTTGAGAAGATCAGTGGAAAAGGGCCCCTTCCATTGGTGGTCAGTGAAGAACTGCCCCTTACATTGTTCATCAATTGAAAAACGGGCCCTTAAGTTGAATGTCAGCGAATAAGGGGTCCTTTCATTGCTGTTCAGTGGAGAAGTGGCCTCCTACATTGTGATGTGTGATATTACTCATTGTTAAAGTGTAAGTTCACCTTCGCAGAAAAATCCATAAGGTGAACTTACACCGGATCCCCTCCTTGCCCCCCCCCCCCGGTCGCGCTGACCTGGACCGCCAAAATCTCCCGTTCTAAGTACTGGTATAGCCGCTTCAGGAGTCCGGGGCTTAGAAATCCCCTGAGCTGAATGTCCAAAACATCCCTGGATAGGAGAGACATTTTGGAGCATTGTAATTGGTCAGAGCCTTCACATGGGTGGCGCGGACCAATCGGCAGCCGCATAGTCTGTCCTGTCATCTGGAAAGAAGATGTGTGGATGCTGCGGGGATTTCTAAGCCCCAGACTCCTGACGCAGATATACCAGGGCTCAGAACGGGAGATTGAAGCGGTCCAGGTCAACTGTTACCTTAACAGTCATTGCAACAGCAAGCTGCCATTACACTCACTGACCACTTTATTATGTAACACCTTGTTAGGATTCCCGGGTTGGAACTCCATTTGCCTTCAGAACTGACTTCATTCTTCATAGATTCAACAAGGTGTTAGAAATGTTCCTCAGAGATTTTGGTCCATAGTGACATGATGGCATCAAACAGTCGTTGCAGATTTGTGCTCTATTGAATTGAGATCTGGTGAGTGTGGAGGCCATTAGATGAGATGTGGTGAGTGTGGAGGCCATTGGAGTACAGTGACCTCACTGTCCAGTGGTGAGATGATTGGAGCTTTGTGACATGGTGCATTATCCTGCAGGAAGGAGCCATCAGAAGACGAGCACACTGTAGTCATAAAGGGATGGACATGGTCAGCGACAATACTCAGGTAGGTTGTGGTGTTCAAACAATGCTCAGTTGGTACTAAGGGGCCCAAAGTGTGCCAAGAAAATATTTCCTCACACCATTACACCACCACCAGCCTGAACTGTTGATACAAGGGAGGATGGATCCATACTTTCATGTTGTTTACACCAAATTCTGACCCGACCATCTGAATGTCGCAGCTGAAATTGAGACTCATCAGTCCAGACAACGTTTTTACAATCATCTATTGTCCAATTATGGTGATCCTGTGGGAATTGTAGCCTCGGTTTCCTGTTCTTAGCTAACAGGAGTGTCAGCCGGTGCATTCAGAGATGGTATTCTGCATACCTTGGGTGTAGCGAGTGGTTATTTGAGTTACTGTTGCCTTTCTATCATCTGGAACCAGTCTGCCCATTCTCCTCTGACCTCTGACATCAACAAGTCATTTTTACTTGATATTTTCTCTTTTTCGGACCATTCTCCATAAACCCTAGAGATGGTTGTGTGTGAAAATATCAGGGAATATCAGGCTATCAGGGAAGGACCAACACACAGTTCTTGATGTTGTAATTTATCTTGTATACAGTTTAGTGGCAATGAAAAAGGTCAGTTTTAGTAGGCACCGATATAAGGCATGTTGATGGGGTTCAGTGTGTGCGGCGGCAGTAAGTCACACAGACAAGTGCAATAGAAAATTGTATTGAAGTAAAGTAACATCAGCAACAAACACGGATGGACGTCTGCCCAACCGGGTACACTCATGACTTCCGGTGATGTGAAGATGACAAGTATCAACTTGGTTGACAGCCTCTGTTAAGGGAGCGGAATGTGGCCTGGTTGTCCAGTGCCCAAAACAGGAAGATGTCCAAGGGGGTTGCGATCCTACACTTTCCCTCCTTATCAGGAACCTCTCCCCACTGCTAATACTGTCTCTAATGCCGCATACACACAATCTGACTATCTGGCGGACTTAGTACGGTGGACCTAGTCGGGCGGAAAACCCATCGGACTTTGCAGCTGAGGTCCGCCGGACTTTCTGAATGACGGACCTGCCCACACATGACCGGACTTTTCCGG
This sequence comes from Lithobates pipiens, assembly GCF_037356315.1. Taxonomy (NCBI): domain Eukaryota; kingdom Metazoa; phylum Chordata; class Amphibia; order Anura; family Ranidae; genus Lithobates; species Lithobates pipiens. The sequence continues at coordinate 10,282,483 of NW_027507785.1, read as the reverse complement.
CGGGCTAAGTCCGGCAGACAACCCGGCAGACTATGGCGGGAGTCCGCCGGACTTTTGAAATGAACGGACTTGCCCACACACGGATGAAAGTCCGTTAATTTTGAATGCGGCTCCAGGTAGACGGGACTAGCGAAGGAGGTCAATGTCGCCACCTCCATGGGCGAGATTGACACGTCGCTGGCCCCGTCACCTGATATGGACTTAAAGGGGAAGCCCTACGCTGAAAAAACGGCGTGGGGGTCCCCCCCAAAGTCCATATCAGACCCTTATCCGAGCGCGCAGCCCAGTCGGTCAGGAAAGGGGGTGGGGACGAGCGAGCGCCACCCCCCTCCTGAGCCGTACCAGGCCACGTGCCCTCAACATGGGGGGGTGCTTTGGGGAAGGGGGGCGTACACCCCCCCACCCTAAAGCACCTTGTCCCCATGTTGAAGAGGACAAGGGCCCCCCCACCCTATGTGAATGAGCATGGAGTACAATGTACCCCTACCCATTCACCTGGTGAAAAACATGTAAATAAAACACAACACAAGATTTTAAAATAATATATTGCACAGCTCCGGGGGTCTTCTTCCGTCTTGGGGGGTCTTCTCACCGGACTCCTCCGCTATCTTATGCTAGCTCTTTTACTAGCAGAGGAGCCCGGCTTTTTTCTTCGCCGCCGCCGTCCCGGGGTCTTCTTCCGACTTTGGGGGTCTTGTCCCCCTCTTCGGTTCTTCTTGCCAGGCCTCTGCTTTCTTCCTATAGCTCTTTTACTAGCGGTGGCCCGGTCTTCTGTCGCTGCCACCTCTTCTTCTGACTTCGGGGGTCTTGTCCCCCTATTTGGTTCTTCTTGCCAGGCCTCAGCTCCTTCTTCCAGCTCTTTTACTAGCAGTGGCCCGGTCTTCTGTCGTCACCGCCGCTGCCTTCTCTTCTCTTCTTCTTCCTTGAGATGTTGACTCATCGCTGTCTCTGGCCGTAATGACAGGGACAGCGTTGTGCGGTGACTTATATAGGGACAATGGGCAGGGTCACCGGGTGATGTCCCCGGCCCTTATGATGTCACAGTCCCAGCATCCTCCGAGGCTGTGACATCATAAGGGGCGGGGACATCACCCGGTAACCCCGCCCATTGTCTCTTTATAAGTCGCCGCACAACACATCCCTGTTATTTGCGACCAGAGAGAGCGTCGAGTCAACATCTCAAGGAAGAAGAAGAGAAGAGAAGGCGGTGGCGACAGAAGACACCGCTAGTAAAAGAGCTGGGAGAAGAAAGCGGAGGCCCCGCAAAAAGAACCTAAGAGGGAGACAAGACCCCCGAAGTTGGAAGAAGACCCCCGGATACATTGTACCCCATACTCATTCACATAGGGTGGGGGCAGGTATCTGGGGGCCCCCTTATTAAAGGGGGCTCCCGGATTCCGATAAGCCCCCCGCCCGCAGACCCCGACAACCAACGGCCAGGGTTGTCGGGAAGAGGCCCTTGTGTGCTTTGGGTCCCTTCTACCCGGATGCTGCGTTCAAAACGAACGGACTTTCCTCTGTGTCCAAGCTAGCACACAGATGGCCAGATTGTGTCCGGCGGACAATTTTTGAGTCAAAACTTCTTTCTAAATCTGCCGGACTTTTGGGGAAAAAAAGCCCACCGGAGCCCACACACGGGCTGATTGTCCGCCGGATAGTCTGATCATGTGTACCCGGCATTACAGGCAGGGAACCTGTCCCTACTCCACAAACTCGTCAAAAGAGTATCAAGCCTAGGAGCCAGGGCCTTAAGTTGGCTCTGTCGGACCCATAATGGCTGCTGGAGTTACATGGGACATCAGCATCCAATTGGGTGCTTCCCCAGTGACCCAGGAAACCATAGAGGAACTGTGTTTCCCTTGATTTCTTCTCCAACTGTGGTGCAGCTGTGGAAAAAACCCACCTGCAGTGGAGGAAGTAGACTGCCTCTGCCTACAGGCAATATATCAGTTGGTATTTATACAGTGTCACCAGACTTGGGCCTCTGCTACTGGAAGAAAAGTTCTTCTGGAGAGGAAGCACCCAATCAGAGCTTCCCCAGTGACCCAGGAAACCATAGAGGAACTGTGTCTCCCTCAATTTCTTCTCCAACTGTGGTGCAGCTGCAGAAAAACTCCACCTGAAGTTGAGAAAGTAGACTGCCTCTGCCTACAGGCAAATATATAAGTTGGTATTTATACGTCACCAGGCTTCACCCTCTGCTACTGGAAGACAAGTTCTGCTGAAGAGGTGATGGTTTGTGGTGTACCAGGATTACACGATAATGCTGAGAAGATCCCCACGTTACTGATTCCAGGATTCTCCTCAAGACAGGCGTTGTCCCTGAGCTACTCTATTCACCAGGAACCTTTCCCTGGACTATGCACTTTCCTTCATCAGCGGTGTCTCTATCCCTGGCCTACCACTCGCTCCAAGCACACCCAAATGAGGTGGGTACATTATTACATAAGATCCCACATCCAGATGGCTGCCTGAAATCTCCAGAGATTAAAGCATCCATTCAGACAAATAACCCCTCTCAGAACGGAAAGAGAGTCCATAAGGGGACAATTCCCTTAACTGACTCCACTCCATCTGTAATAATGGCACAGCGCCAACTACAGGACAGAAAGAAACCTGCACCTGCCTTCAAGTTGAAGGGCAACTTGTCAGACTCAAGAATGCCTTGTGGTGAACTCCATTTATGATTAAGTTTATTTCTGGTAAGGATTGGATACTCCTTGTCTTGGGAACCCGTTACTATAGATGGCCTTGTGGTTCGTCCGGCGGTCGGTTCGCGGCAAATGTTGCTCTTTCTCAATTCGCCAAACCGGCGGACTTCTGGCGATGTTTACAGTGGCCATATTTGTTTACATTATGAAGAACTTTGACCCATGATGATACATCCATCATGGGGTACAGGACGGCCAATTGAGACATTTCAGCACATGGGCACTTGGACATTCCCCCTACCTTATAAATAGACCTGATCTGGCGGCCATTTTACATTCTGTCTTTTGTCAGTGTAGGGAGAGGTTGCTGTGTGGAGCAGGGACAGCTATTAGGTCCACAAAAGTCCTTTTAAGGACTGGTATAGGTGTACAGTATATAGGGTTCTGGTGCACTGCTGCTGACTGCTCTGCTGGTGATTGCTGAGTGCACTGCTGACCGATTCTGCAGCTGTCTTTTGTCAGTGTAGGGACAGGACGCTGTGTGGAGCAGGGATAGTCAGTTTAATCACTAACTATTACTATTAGGTCCACAAAGGTCCTTTTAAGGACTGGTATAGGTGTACAGTATATAGGGTTGTACACGTATAATATACATTCTTTCAAATATAGAAAGCCTATTATACTTGACTGCTGACTGATTCTGCAGCTGTCTTTTATCAGTGTAGGGACTGAGGGACAGTCTGCAAATCACTAGCTACTAAGTCCACAAAGGTCCTTTTAAGGACTGGTATAGGTGTATTATTTGGTGTGCAGTGGTTTAATACACATATAAAATACTTGCACATATAGAAAGCATAGTATAGTGCATTTCCACTGTGCAGCATTGTGACTGCTGAGCGGTTCTGCCACGATACTACACAGAGTGACAAACGCAATTTAAAAAAAGTATTATAACTGGTGTGATAGACCAGTGGCCCCCAAAAAACGACAGATTGAAGCGGGGTGTTATATACCTTCTTCCACATACATACTGAACTTCTCTAGAGACTTTTCTCACAGGGTCATTTAAAAAATGACAGGCAGAGGAAGAGGCAGGCCCTTCCGCAGGGGTGGTAGGGGTAGGGCAGGGGCAACAGACTTGAGCCAAAGTGGCAAATTGCAGAAGGTGCATGAGATTACGTCAAAGGACGCACCAGACTTGGTTGAGTGGCTCACTCAGCCTTACTCTCCTGCACCCTCCTCTCAGTGCTCTCTATCACGGTGCTGGTGTCAGTGCTCATTCTCTATCTCGGTACTGGCGTGGTGTCAGTGCTCTCTATCATGGTGCTGGTGTGGTGTCAGTGCTCTCTGTCTCAGTGCTGGTGTCAGTGCTCTCTATCACGGTGCTGGTGTGTTGTCAGGGCTCTCTATCTCGGCGCTGGTGTCAGTGCTCTCTCTCTATCTCGGTGCTGGTGTGGTGTCAGTGCTCTCTATCTCGGTGCTGGTGTGGTGTCAGTGCTCTCTATCACGGTGCTGGTGTGGTGTCAGTGCTCTCTATCACAGTGCTGGTGTCAGTGCTTTCTACCACGGTGCTGGTGTCAGTGCTCTCTATCACGGTGCTGGTGTCAGTGCTCTCTATCATGGTGCTGGTGTCAGTGCTCTCTATCTCAGTGCTGGTGTCAGTGCTTTCTACCACGGTGCTGGTGTCAGTGCTCTCTATCGTGGTGCTGGTGTGGTGTCAGTGCTGTCTATCTTGGTGCTGGTGTCAGTGCTCAGTCTCTATCACGGTGCTGGTGTCAGTGCTCTCTATCACAGTGCTGGTGTCAGTGCTCAGTCTCTATCGCGGTGCTGGTTTAAGACAGTGAGGGAGATAGCAGCAGAGAAGCCAATCAGCAGGCAGTGCCAGCACCATGGCTGAGGATCAGCACTGGACTGGCCCCTCCGGACCACCACAGTGGAGCCCTGCATAGGTGGGGATAAGGGCCGGGCAGAGGGAGGGGCTCAAGCACAGGTTGGCACACTGGGACACTGGCACAGGACTGCACTGCCCTGACTGTGGCACTGATCATCTCCTGCACCCCCTTCATAGCCTGCCCTGACCTTGCCTCTCCTCCATGGCCTTCATGCGCTCCTGAATTGTCAAAATTTAACAGATAAAAAAAGAATGCTTGTCATTGTCGCTCCCATATTCACTTAATACTTTTGTTATGTCAGTGGTCATGTGGTGGGACTATGTGTGCACAGCTAGTAAATATTTTGTGGCTGAAAATATGACCTGGAGGTTTTTAAGGTTCGCCTGCCATTAAAGTCAATGGGGTCCGCCGCAAACTTTGTGGTTCGCAAACTTTTGGCCGCATTTGCGGTTCGCTTTCGCGAAACGTCGTGTCGAAAGTTCGTCCATCACTACCCATTACCCACTGGAGACATGGAAGCTTCATCCTACCCCTGACACTTGAAGGTCCTAGAGTCTATACAAACAGTCAGAATGTTAAAGTGAATAGATTTAGAAACTTGTAGGAAGTAATATGAGTTTCATACTGCATGTGCCCAGCAAGATGCACAGACCAGTGTGAGACCTCAGGGACATGGCCATTAAGAGGATGAAAATCTCTGTACTAAATCATCACCACAGGATGGTTCTGAGCCCAATGGAGTGCAAGAAATTGTATACACATGCTGCCTAAAATGTCATTTATGGTCTTTTTTCCTGCCGTGAAAGAAATGCAGTACTTGGTGAGAGGACATCAGTGCTTTTCAAAAGTGCACGCCATGCCATCACTTCTCGCCCCGGAGACATGCACAAGTCCAGCTGTATCTGTAATGATTAGACCTCTGAACTGCTGAGCTGAAATTGATTGCCTGCTCTTCAGGGCGTATTAATAATACACATTGCCCTCCATGCTATTGTAGTAAAATGTATTGTATTTAACAGTCTGTGGCAGCTTCAATAATGCTGAACAAATGGATATATTGTGTTACACCTTAGGGGGAGTGTTTACTTTATTTATGAACACTTCCTTCACTGGACCACCTGAAGGATTTGTTAACTCACATGTACTTTTCAAAAATTGATATTCATATTCTTTATTTGAAATGGCATTTTTGTGGCATATTAAACTAATTACCATTTTCCCCATAGGTTCCCTAAGGAAGTTTGAAAACAGATACTTACCTCCTCTACATTGCTGCACCCTGCAGTAAACTATTTCTGCCACAAGATGTCCTAATGCCGCGTACACACAATCAGATTGTCCGGCGTACTTAGTCCACCGAAACGCATCTCAGCGGACAATTCGATCGTGTGTGGGTTTCAGCGGACTTTTCCAGCGTAAAGTCCGGCGGACTAAGAAAGTATTTTTGCACTCCAATCTTCCCGTCGGACTTGGGTTTCAGCGGACAATCCGTTCATCAGTATGCTAGTACTGTGGACTAAGAATGACGCATGCACAGAAGCAAGTACGAAAAAGGAAGCTATTGGCTACTGGCTATTGAACTTCCTTTTTCTAGTCCCGTCGTACGTGCTGTACGTCATCGCGCTAGCAAACGCCGGACTTTCTGTGTGTCCGTGTGTGGCCAAGTCCGTTCGGTAGAAAGTCCGCCAGACTATCCGCCGGATTGTTTACTGGACTAAGTACGTCGGACAATTCGCTCGTGTGTACGCTGCATTAGACTTCCTGGTTGAATATTGTCCACCAGTCCAACCTGGCTGACTGAGGACATCTTGTGAGTGCAGGACATGGCAGCACTGTTCTGTAAAACTATAGAGGACTGCCCCTTACTGGGAGAAGAGGTGAAGAGAGCATCATGCATCACATTACCAGCCTGTAGACATCTTTAAGGGGTAAATATATGGAGGATCTTGACTATGAGGGATGAAGGAGCTCATCTATGGAGGATGGAAGAGCTCGGCTATGAGGGATGGAGGAGCTCAACTATGGAGGATGGAGGAGCTCAGCTATGAGAGATGGAGTACCTCGGCTATGAGGGATGGAGGAGCTCAGCTATGAGAGATGGAGTACCTCGGCTATGAGGGACGGAGGAGCTCAGCTATGGAGGATGGAGGAGCTCAGCTATGAGGGATGGAGGAGCTCAGCTATGGAGGGTGGAAAAATGGCGTCTGCAAAAGTTTGGGCACCCTGCAGAATTTATAGCATGCACTGCCCCCTTTGCAAAGCTGAGACCTGCCAGTGTCATGGATTGTTCTCAATCATCGTCTGGGAAGACCAGGTGATGTCAATCTCAAAGGTTTTAAATGGCCAGACTCATCTGACCTTGCCCCAACAATCAGAACCATGGGTTCTTCTAAGCAGTTGTCTAGAAAACTGAAACTGAAAATAGTTGACGCTCACAAAGCTGGAGAAAGCTATAAGAAGATAGCAAAGCATTTTCAGATGTCAATATCCTCTGGTCGGAATGTAATTAAGAAATGGCAGTCATCAGGAACAGTGGAAGTTAAAGCAAGATCTGCAAGACCAAGAAAAATATCAGACAGAACAGCTTGCAGGATTGTGAGAAAAGCAATTCAAAACCCACGTTTGACTGCACGATCCCTCCAGAAAGATCTGGCAGACACTGGAGTTGTGGTACACTATTCCATTATAAAGAGATACTTGTACAAATATGGTCTTCATGGAAGAGTCATCAGAAGAAAACCTCTTCTACGTCCTCACCACAAAAATCAGCGTTTGAACTTTGCAAATGAACATATAGACAAGCCTGAGGCATTTTGGAAACAAGTTCTGTGGACCGATGAGGTTAAAATAGAACTTTTTGGCTGGAATGAGCAAAGGTACGTTTGAAGAAGAAAGGGCACAGAATTTAATGAAAAGAACCTTTGTCCAACTGTTAAGCATGGGGGTGGATCAATCATGCTTTGGGGTTGTATTGCAGCCAGTGGCACAGGGAACATTTCACAAGTAGAAGGAAAAATGGATTCAATAAAATTTCAGCAAATTTTGGATGGTAATTTGATGCCATCTGTGAAAAAGCTGAAGTTAAAGAGAGGATGGCTTCTGCAAATGTATAATGATCCTAAACACACCTCAAAATCCATGGGGGATTACATCAAGAGGCGTAAACTGAAGGTTTTGCCATGGCCTTCACAATCTCCTGACCTCAACATTATTGAAAATCTATGGATAGACCTTAAAAGAGCAGTGCGTGACAGACAGCCCAGAGATCTCAAAGAACTGGAACACTTTTGTAAGGAAGAATGGGCAAAGATACCTTAAACAAGAATTTAAAGACTCTTGGCTGGCTACAAAAAGCGTTTACAAGCTGTGATACTTGCCAAAGGGGGCAGTACAAGATATTAACTCTGCAGGGTGCCCAAACTTTTGCAGACGCCATTTTTTTGTTTTCTGTAATTTTGAAAGTGTAAATGATGGAAATAAAATCTAACTTTTTTTTTACATATTATAAGAATGTCTAATCTGTAATTTGATGCCATTTGGAGATTTTTCCATCTTTCCTTGGCTTCGTTATGTACATTAATACACATTTTTACCTGGGGTGCCCAAACTTTCGATCCCCACTGTACATATTATTTTTTAGATTTTAGTGCAAATTGCCCCTGAAGAGTGTTTGATACACGAAACGCGTCGGAAATACGTCAGGCACCAAGATAATCAATTTTTTATTAAGGCCTTTTATATGAGTATTTGGTTTTATCCAGTAGTCTGGTGATTAGTATCTTAGTATGTTTTTTTTATCCTTCAAAAAGGACCATTGCCCTGCATAACATGTGGGTTGTTATTGTGTTCACAATCTATTTGTCCTTGTATATACGTTATGTGATTGTTACCCGACAATTGACATGTCATCATATCATTATCTTGTTTCACCAATAAAATGATTTTTTTTCAACAATGACTGATCCTTTGGCCCCACTTACCCACCTCACTCAAAGCCCCAAAACCCCTCTTTTTGCATGCATTTAACAGGCAGGGATGGAGACCTCCATCTCATTCAAAGTCCCAAACCCCTCTTTATTTAGCTATGAGGGATGGAGGAGCTCAGCTATGGGGGATGGAGGAGCTCAGCTATGGGGGATGAAATAGCTCAGTTATGGAAGATGGGGGGAGCTCAGCGATGGAGGATGGAGGAGCTTGGCTATGAGGGATGGATACAAAAAGAGGGGTTTTGGGACTTTGAGTGAGGTGGGTAAGTGGGACCAAAGGATCAGTCGTGGAGAAAAAATAATTTCATTGGTGAAACAAGATAATGATATGATGACATGTCCTTAGTCTTCCTGGTTGAATATTGTCCACCAGTCCAACCTGGTTGACTGAGGACATCTTCTGAGTTCAGGACACGGCAGCACTGTTCTGTAAAACCATAAAGGACTGCCCCTTACTGGGAGAAGAGGTGAAGAGAACCTCACATGACCAGCCTGAAGACATCTTGAAGGGGTAAATATATGGAGGATCTTGACTATGAAGGTTGAAGGAGCTCAGCTATGGAGGATGGAAGAGCTTGGCTATGAGGGATGGAGGAGCTAAGCTATGAGAGATGGAGGAGCTCAGCTATGAGAGATGGAGGAGCTCAGCTATGGAGGATGGGGGAGCTCAGCTATGAGAGATGGAGGAGCTCAGCTATGGAGGATGGAGGAGCTCAGCTATGAGAGATGGAGGAGCTCAGCTATGAGAGATGGAGGAGCTCAGCTATGAGAGATGGAGGAGCTCAGCTATGAGAGATGGAGGAGCTCAGCTATGAGAGATGGAGGAGCTCAGCTATGAGAGATGGAGGAGCTCAGCTATGAGAGATGGAGGAGCTCAGCTATGAGAGATGGAGGAGCTCAGCTATGGAGGATGGGGGAGCTCAGCTAGGAGAGATGGAGGAGCTCAGCTATGAGAGATGGAGGAGCTCAGCTATGAAAGATGGAGGAGCTCCGCTATGAGTGATGAAATAGCTCAGTTATGGGAGATGGGGGGAGCTCAGCTTCGGGGATGGAGGAGCTCAGCTATGAAGGATGGAGGAGCTCAGCTTTTGGGGATAGTGGAGCTATGCTATAGGGGATCGAGAAGCTCAGCTATGAATATCGATGACATAGATGACAATTATTTACTGTGGACAAGAGGCGATTAAGAGGGGAATTATGATTACAATGTACAAAAGCCCTCAACTGCCATTTTATTAGGTACAGTCAATCCCATGGCAGCAACTCAATGCATTTGACAACTTCAGCAAGACGACTGGCTGAAGTTTAAACCCAGCATCGGAATGGAAAAAAAAGGAGATTTACTGTAAGTGACATTGAACGTGGTATGGTTGTAGGTGCCTGACGGGCTGGTCTGAGTATTTCTGGGATTTTCACACACAGCCATCTCTCGGGTTTTCAGAGAATGGTGGGAAAAAGAGAAAATATCCAGTGAGTGGAAATTGTGTGGAGGAAGATGCCTGGTTGATGTCAGAGGTCAGAGGAGAATGGACAGACTGGTTTGAGATGATAGAAAGGCAACAGTAGCTCAAATAACCACTCGTTACATCCAATGTATGCAGAATACCATCTCTGAATGCACAATACATCGAACTAATTGAGCACCGTGTAAATGCCACGGTCTACCTGAGTATTGTTGCTGACCATGTCCATACCTTTATGACTACAGTGTACCCATCTTCTGATGGCTCCTTCAGTAGGATAATCCACCATTCCACAAAGTTCAAATCATCTCACCACTGGGCAATGAGGTCACTGTACTCCAATGGCCTCCACACTCACCAGATCTCAATCCATCAGAACACCTTTGGGATCTGAGATTGGCATCCTGGATGTGTAGCCAGACAAATCTGCAACAACTGAGTGATGCTATCATGTCACTATGGACTAGACTCTAAGGAATGTTTCCAACACCTTGTTGAAACTATGCCACGAAGAATGAAGGCAGTTCTGAAGGCAATAGGGGGTTCAACCTAGTACTAGCAAGGTGTACATAATTAAGTGGCCGGTGAGTGTATATGATTCTTAATATATGGAGGAGCTCAGCTAAGGGGAGGGAGAGGAGCTCAGCTATGGGGGGTGAAAGAGCTCAGTTATGGAAGATAGGGGTGTTCAGCTTGGGGGATAGAGGAGCTTAGCTTTGGGGGATGGGGGAGCTCAACTATGAGGGATGAAAGAGCTCAGTTATGGAAGATGGGGTGCTCAGCTTGGAGGATGGAGGACCTCAGTTTTGGGGGATAGAGGAGCTCGGCTTTGGAGGATGGAGGAGCTCAGGATTGAGTGATGAGAGAGCTCAGTTATGGAAGATGGGAGAGCTCAGCTTGGGGGATAGAGGAGCTCAGCTTTGGGGGGGTGGAGGGGCTTGGTTAAGGGGGGTGGAGGAGCTCAGCTATGGGGGATAAAAAGAGCTAAGTTATGAAAGATGGAGGAGCTCAGCTTGGGGGATGGAGGGGCTGATCTTTGGGGGATAGAGGAGCTTGGCTATGAGGGATGAAAGAGCTCAATAATGGGAGAAGGAGGAGTTCAGTTATGGAACATGGGGAGCTCAGCTTGGAGGATCGAGGAGCTCATCTTCGGGGGATAGAGGAGCTTGGCTTTGGGGGATGGAGCAGCTCAGCTATCAGGGATGAGAGAGCTTAGTTATAGAAGATGGGGGAGCTCAGTTTGGGGGATGGAGGAGCTCAGCTTTGGGGGATGGAGGAGCTCAACTTTGGGGGATGGAGGAGCTCAGCTAAGGGGGGTGGAGGAGCTCAGCTATGACGTCTGAAAGAGCTCAGTTAAGGAAGATGGAGGAGCTCAGCTTGGGGAATGGAGGGGCTCAGTTTTGGGGGATAGAAGAGCTTGGCTATGAGGGATGAAATAAGCTCAGTTATGTAAATGGAAGAGCTCAGTTATGGAAGATGGGGAGCTCAGCTTGGAGGATGGAGGAGCTCGGCTTTGTGGAATGGAGGAGCTCAGCTATGAGGGATGAAAAAGCTCAGTTATGGGAAATGGAGGAGCTTAGTTATGGGAGATGGAGGAGCTCAGTTATGAAAGATGGAGAGCTCTGCTTGGAGGATGAAGGAGCTCAGCTTTGGGGGATGGAGGAGCTCAGCTTTGGTGGATGAAGGAGCTTGGCTAAGGGAGGTGGAGGAGCTCGGTTATGAGGGATGAAAGAGCTCAGTTATGGAAGATGGAGGAGCTCAGCTTCGGGGATGGAGGGGCTTAGTTTTGGGGGATAGAAGAGCTCGGCTATGAGGGATGAAAGAAGCTCAGTTATGGGAAATGGAGGAGCTTAGTTATGGAAGATGGGGAGCTCAGCTTGGAGGATGGAGGAGTTCCGTTTTGGGGGATGGAGGAGCTTGGCTTTGGGGGGTGGAGGAGCTCGGCTTTGGGGAATAAAGGAGCTCAACTATGGGGAATGAAAAAGCTCAGTTATGGGAGATGGAGGAGCTCAGTTATGGAAGATGGAGGAGTTCGGTTTTGGGGGATAGAGGAGCTTGGCTATAGAGGATTGAGAAGCTCAGCTATGAAGATCGATGACATAGATGACAGTTATTTACTTTGGACAAGAGGTGATTAAGAGTGGATATGATTACAGTGTACAAATATATCAAAGTTGACCCCAGTAACAAGACTAAACTGTTTACTCTTAAGTACCTGAAGAGGACATGTGGCCATGATTTAAGGGTTAGAAGAAAGGAGCTTTAACCTTAGATTGAGGAAGGGGTTCTTTACTGTTAGAGCAGTAACATGTGGAACTCCCTACCCCAGGAAGTGGTACTAGCTGAGAAAGTCGACAACTTCACAAAACTTTTAGATGTTTTCCTCGGGAAGCAGAAAATACATGGCTACGGGACTTGTTGGAGAATATAAATCACACAATTTGGACTGGATGGACCTGCGTCTTTTTTCATCAACGTAACACAATAAGACGTGTAATGTGAGTCGACATACATCTCCGTCCTGAATGTTTGGTCATATTCACTGATTTATATATAATATGCCCCGATGAGTAATGAAATGTTTATATGAGTGTGTGTGACCTTGTTCTAGTGGAAGATTCTGCTTTCTGCGCATTTTCTTTCATATATGTATTTTTTATATAAAACTTCTCTTGATCTAACCGCAGATTTTAATACTTTTTTTTTTGTGAATTATTTACAGCAGCTTTTTTTTAAAAAGGACATTTATTAGGGCTCAATAAATTAATCATTACGTGAAAGGCTCTTTGCAGTTCCCCTCCATCCGCCTGTCTGCCGCAATCAGGAGTTCGGAGGATCACTGATGGCGAAAGTTTAGTTCCCGTGTTAGACGGGAGTTTTTGGGCAAAGCGAACGCCGCAAATCCTCCACCTGTTTGTAAAAATCCATAAAATTACCATTTTCCGTTTTCCTGTTTTACTGCTAAATTTTTATACAGTAAATAGTGAACCATAGATGACTTTTTTTAATTATTTTATATTTTATTATATTATTATTTATTATTATATTGTATTGTATTATACAGTATAATATTATATATTTTTTTTTTATTTGAAATATTCGGCTGTAGCAGCAGGAATTTTTTGGGGGGAAGGGTTGGAGAGCGGTACAATAATGAGTGTCTGCAGGAAGACGATGAAGCATGGTGGAGATTCCTTGCAAATTTGGGGCTGCATTTCTGTAAATGGAGTTGGAGATTTGGTTGGGATCAATGGTGTGCTCAATATGGAGTAATACAGGCAGAAAATTACCCATCATGCCATACCATCAGGGAGGCGTGTGATTGGCCACAAATGTGTTCTGAAGCAAGTCAACTACCCCAAACATTCAGCCAACGTATGAACTATCTTCAGTGTAAAGAAGAATGTGATGGATTGGCCCCCACCAGTGGCGGCTGGTGACGTTTTAGGATGGGGGCGCCAGACCCCACCCTTCCCTTTTGACCCCCTCCCACTTGGCAGAAATGGGTGTTGTTTCTGCAAAATAGTGGCCGTAGCTTATATTGTGTGGCTCTAAGGGGGTGTGGTTAGCGTCTGAGATAAATGAGGGATGGAGGGAGATGGAGGGACAGCAGGCCCAGATCCTACACAACAACAGAAATATGTGTATTCTAGAAAGTTTAACAATCAGCAGATAAAGATTCTCCAAACACCTGGTGTTAGCACTTCAATCACCCGGCACCATGGTTGTTATGGTGTCAGGATGACTGAAGCGCATTATTTCTATTATTACATTGTAATATAAAATTAAAAATGAAATCCGGGGACATATTTTTTTTTTACTAGTAATTGTTGCAATCAGCGATCTCTGCCCATTGCCGCTGCCGCCCGCCTCACAGCCTGTCAAGTCTTACTATCCGGGCCCCGGCTACTACTGGGTGGGGAGCAGAGGAAAATCACTCCGCCAGGGAAGGCAAGGAGATAAGCAGGTAGGCGGCTGTCGTCGTAATTCAGAATTTTTTATTTTTTTATTCTGCACTGACTGTCTTTGAAATTGCCCCAGCCCCTGTCCAAATCCAATCCGGGGACAAAACCGGGGACAGACTTGGTCTGGGGACAGTGTCCTCAATCCGGGGACTGTCCCCTGAAACCGGGGACATCTGGTCACCCTATGTCAAAGTTAACCTACATAATTAACCCTCAGAACCCCACTACTGTTCTGAGTAAAAACTAAATTTACACATGAATAACATTTTGTCCAAAATGTCATCCGCTACACTTGTAAACACAGAAGTCGGATTTCTGTGTTTACGAGTGACAGCTCTGCACTCTGTGTGTAACCCCCATGAACTCTGCACTCTGTATGTAATGCAATCCTGATATTTAATGTCCCTTTAAGACCCTTCTACTGTTTGTGAAATATGACCACACCCACGTTTGAGAAAAAAAAAGCCCTGAGAAAGACTAGTAAGTTCGTAAAGGAACTGCCAAACGTATGATGGTCTGCCTAATTACATATTCAGGTCTGACCTGAAATCAAAACCAGAATCTCTGTAGAAGTTTAACAGCCTTGGCTATTATATCACCATAGATGACAGGCTCAAGGCAGCAGGAAACTAATGCCGCGTACACACGACCGGACTTTTCGAGGAACTAGTTCTGACGGTCTTTCCGACTGACTTTCGGCGGAGTTCCGACGGACTTTCCGAATGAACGGACTTGGCCACCCACAATCACACCAAAGTCTGACGGATTCGAATGTGATGACGTATGACTGGACTAGAATAAGGAAGTTCATAGCCAGTAGCCAATACCTGCCCTAGCGTCGGTTTTTGTCCGTTAGACTAGCATACACACGAACAAATTTCTTGGTTCAGCGGAGTTCCGGTGGAAAAATTTAAAACATGTTCTATTTCTAAAGTCCGCCGGATTTTTGGCAAGCAAAAGTCCAATGGAGCCCACACACGATCGAATTGTCCGACGGACACGTTCCGTCGGACCTTTGCTGTCAAAAAGTCCGGTCGTGTGTACGCGGCATTATAGGTGGTGCAGTGGCTCCCTGACATTTTTAGTCAAGCTCTGGGCAGACTTCTGACTAAAAATACCAAGTCAATCACTTGATGAGATGTAGCCAAGGTTGGAAGAAAACAATGCTTTACTTTTTATTACAACTCTAGGAAACCATATTGGATGGAGACCGGACTGGAAGGATCATATTTCTTAACAGCTTTAAAATACGAGATACAGTTTGTATAACGTAAACAATAAAAACATTAGTTAAACAAAAACCATCAGTCACTAATCGCGTTGGTCTTTGAAGGCACCCCAAACTATCGTATGTTCAATAATACACTGCGGTACCATTTACATCTGTGTCCCCAGCGGAGCCCCTCCGGCCCCCCTAGGCCTCCCAGCGGAGCCCTCCTAGGCCTCCAGCCGCAACACACTGGTTCAGAGACAACTCACTAACTGCAGTGCACCCATTAAAGCGGTAGTAAACCCAGTTTCAAAAACCACTTTCCCGGCATGCCGGAAATGCTAACTTTCACATTGGTTGTGCTCTCAACCAAACTTTCAAACCATCCAATGGCTGGTGTCATAACTGATCACATGTGCAGCATTATGGCAGTTGAAGAACCATTAGAGGCCAAGATGGCAGCTTCCTTGACTGAAAATGATAGAAGGGTTTACTTCCACTTTAACCTATTCCAGCTAAACCGACGTTAACTGGAACACACCAGAGGGACCCATACCACCGATGGGTCCTGAACCCTTTCTTATCCTAGGTTTTTTCAGTCACCAGCAAAGACCAACAACCGTCAGCTTCTACGACATCTTTAATCTGTTGCTTCCGATGGGAGAAATGACCAGAATAGGGAGGGTGGGTTGGAAGTTGCTGCCTGCGTCCGTCGAGCTCCACTGAAAGCCAAGGCTGTACCAACCCTCCTTAAAGAGACATAGCCCCCCCCCCCCCCAACCAATGGGCTACCTCCCAATCAGGTAAGCCCTCTCTTCTCAACCCATACGTGACCTGTTCCCCTGTTCACCCCCCCCCCCTTATTTATTTATTTATTCTTTCGCTCCAGGCCTCACTAATCAATGATACAAATTTCAAGTTACAAACTCGAAAAAGTTAGTTAAGAGTTGACCAGTTTTGAACGTGGCTTCTTTGTAGTGTGATTTGACCTCCATGTGGGGACAGGAAGGCCTTCATGCCGGAGCCGCAGCAACCATGACAGGCAGATTGAATGACAAAAAAGGTGACTCTTCCTCGGGGCTGGAGAGTAAAAAGCAATTTTTTCTCCAGAGCTGTGAAGTGTGGATGACCTCCTCTGGGTCCATCAGATGGAAAGACGATGTAGGATTCCGCCGGTAGAGATGCTGAAACTGACCCGCCCTGAGATCTGAATTATATATTTTTTTATCCCTCTAGAGAGATGATTGATTCTTTGTCTGTTATTCATCTGCCAAAAGAAAAGTCACTTAAAGCTATACAGAAAAAAAATATCACAGTAAGGAATTTCCACTTTTGCGAGGATTTAGAAGATTCTTCTCAGTCAGTCAAATATTTATCAGTTCAGTTGTAGAGCTGATTGCCAATTTCAGATGACATTCAACTTGGACCAAAATCGCCAAATCAGAATCCAACATCCAGTGAAATTTTTGGTGGATTGGATTCCCAAAATGCTTTTATAAGAAAAAGACCAAATTCTGTTCCAAAGAATGTATCTGCTTCTGTTGCTCCCTAATGCCGCGTACACACGATCGGGATTCCGGCCAGAAAAAGACCGATGAGAGCTTTTCATCGGAAAATGCGACCGTGTGCATGATCCATCGGAATTTAGCTGTCCGAATTTCCACCAGCCAAAAATTGATAGCATGTTCTCAATTTTCCCGACGGAAAAACTTTCTATCGGTAATTCCGATCGTGTGTATGCAATTTCGACACGCCAAAAATCACGCATGCTCAGATTCAACTACGAGACAGAAGCTATTGGCTACTGGCTATCGAACTTCCTTTTTCTAGTCCCGTTGTACGTGTTGTACGTCACCGCGTTATAAACGATTGGAATTTGATGTGGCCGTGTGTAGGCAAGACAGCTTGAGCCAAATTCCGTCAGAATTCCGTCGGGGAAAACCATCAGAGCTTTTTCCGACGAGAATTCTGATCGTGTGTACGCAGCATTAGACCCCTTAACTTAAAGAGGAAGTGAAGCCAAAAAAAAAAAGTAGACCCTGTCAAGGCAGCATACTAGCTCATTATGAATAACTTACCTGAGATGGAAGCCCCCGAAGCGACCCTTGTTGTCCTCCACCAACGCCGCCATCTATCCCGGAGTGACTTCCGGGTATCGTGTCTCCGGCGCTGTCACTGCCCGGAGCCGCGATGATGTCACTCCCTCGCATACACGTGGGAAGCGCCACTAACGGCATGATCGCCGTTAGCAGTGGTATGCTCAGTGCGCCTGAGCGCCGCTGTCTACAGCGCATGCGCGTAGACAGCGGAACCTGTCTTTTTCAAATATCTTCTAAACCGTGTAGGTTTAGGAGATATTTCTTGCACCTACAGGTAAACCTTAATCTTGGCTTAGCTGTAGGTAATAGTTGTCTGTAAGTGTTTACAACCACTTTAAGTGCCAGAGCCACCAAGTCCAACCAAATACTGCCATGACCGCTTGCAGCCTATGGTGTACTTCAAACTTGGCACCTCGCTTCCACCGTCACTTTACGTTTGGCCTTGTCTTTGGCCAGATTAATGTTCTGCTGTACATCATGGCTGCCATCATTTCCTGGATGTCATCCATGCACCACATTCTGCTCCCCCCTTCTTTCCTTCTCTTTACCTTGCTCTTTTTTACCATCTTGCATATCTCCTCTCCAGACGAGTTTCTTGTGATATGCCCAAATAATTAGCATGACACAAATCAGCATGAGAAGCCAGAGATTACAACGGTGGCCTCTTGAACAACTCCCATCCATGCACCCCTGGGAGTTCAAAAAAGGTTTGCAAGGGTGATGGTAGGGCACAAGTGTCCTGTAGACTATGAACATAGCCTGCAGGAACTGCATTTTATCCAAAGTACTAGTTGTATACAGTATACACAGTGGTGTAGTGGTAAGGACTCTCACTGAACCGGTCACTGGTTCAAATCCTAACCATGACACTACCTGCCTAGAGTTTGCAAGTTCTCCTTGTGCCTGCGTGGGTTTCCTCCCACAGTCCAAAGACATGCAGGTAGGTTAATTGGCTTCTGTCCAAAATTGGCCCTAGTATATGAATGGGGACCTTGGATTGTGGGCTCCTTGAAGGCAGGGACGGATGTGAGTGTGCAATGTACAGGGATAGCGACAATTGTAGACACTCACTCAGGTTGGACTGGTGTCTTTATTCAACCTTAATAACTATGAAACTATCTCACATAAGTGAGTACGCCCCTCACATTTTTGTAAATATTTTCTTCTATCTTTTCATGTAACAACACTGAAGAAATGACACTTGTCTACAATGTAAAGTAGTGAGTGTACAGCTTGTATAACAGTGTAAATTTCCTGTCCCCTCAAAATAACTCAACACACAGCCATTAATGTCAAAACTGCTGGCAACAAAAGTGAGTACACCCCTAAGTGAAAGTATCCAAATTGGGCCCAAAGTGTCAATATTTTGTGTGGCCATCATTATTTTCTAGCACTGCCTTAACCCCAAGAGGCATGGAGTTCACCAGAGCTTCACAGGTCACCACTGGAGTCCTCTTCCCCTCCTCCATGACGACATCACGGAGCTGGTGGATGTTGGAGACCTTGCGCTCCTCCACCTTCAGTTTGAGGATGCCCCACAGATGCTCAATAGGGTTTAGGTCTGGAGACATGCTTGGCCAGTCCATCACCTTTACCCTCAGCTTCTTTAGCAAGGCAGTGATGGTCTTCTAGGTGTGTTTGAGGACGTTATCATTTTGGAATACTGCCCTGCGGCCCAGTCTCCAAAGAGAGGGGATTGTATGTCACAGTACATGTTGGTATTCATGGTTCCCTCAATGATCTGTAGCTCCCCAGTGCCGGCAGCACTCATGCAGCCACAGACCATGACACCCCCACCACCATGCTTGACTGTAGGCAAGACAGACTTGTCTTTGTACTTCTCCCCTGGTTGCTGCTATACATGCTTGTCACCATCTGAAGCACATACATTTATCTTGGTCTCATCAGACCACAGGACATGGTTCCAATAATCCATGTCCTTAGTCTGCTTGTCTTCAGAAAACTGTTTGCGGGCTTTCTAGAGCATCATCTTTAGAAGAGGCTTTCTTCTGGGACAACAGCCATGAAGACCAGTTTGATGCAGTGTGCGGCGTATGGTCTGAGCACTGACAGGCTGACCCCCCCCCCCCCACCCCTTCAATACCTCTGTAGCAATGCTGGCAGCACTCATACGTCTATTTCCCAAAGACAACCTCTGGATATGACGCTGAGCACGTGACCTCAACTTCTTTGGTGGACCACGGTGAGGCCTGTTCTGAGTGGAACCTGTCCTGTTAAACAGTTGTATGGTCTTGGCCACCGTGCTGCAGCTCAGTTTCAGGGTCTTGGCAATCTTTTTATAGCCTAGGCCATCTTTATGTAGAGCAACAATTCTTTTTTTCAGATCCTCAGAGAGTTCTTTGCCATGAGGTGCCATGTTGAACTTCCAGTGACCAGTATGAGAGAGTGAGAGCGATAACACCAAATTTAACACACCTGCTCCCCATTCACACCTGAGACCTTGTAACACTAATGAGTCACATGACACCGGGGAGGGAAAATGGCTAATTGGGTCCAATTTGGACACTTTCACTTAGGGGTGTACTCACTTTTGTTGCCAGCGGTTTAGACCTTAATGGCTGTGTGTTGGGTTATTTTGAGGGGACAGAAAATGTACACTGTTATACAAGCTGTACACTCACTACTTTACATTGTAGACAAGTGTCATTTCTTCAGTGTTGTCACATGAAAAGATAGAAGAAAATATTTACAAAAATGTGAGGGGTGTACTTACTTTTGTGAGAAACTTTATATATTCACCAACAGCATAATTATGTCCTTCTAGATGTGGATGACAGCCTCTCCTGCAACTACTAGAAATGAATAAGGCTGCACGTAGTCCAAGGGCTCATTAAAACAGCCATGTATGATGTGTAGTCTGGTGCACCCCCCAGGAAACATGTGGTAGATGCTTTCCCGAGGACAACACCAGACTACACATCATACATGGCTGTTTTAATGAGCCCTTGCAGCCTTATTCATTTCCGCTACTTGCAGGAGAGGCTGTCATCCACTTCTAGAAGGACATACTTACTGTATGTTGTTGCAGGGCTGGACTGGGACAAAAATTTGGCCCTGGACTTCATCCAGACCAGCCCACTTTAATTTTGCAAACAGGCACAAAAAACAGTTTATAAAACTATATGTAATTGTTCAAAAAAACATAAGTAGCATAACATAAGGAGTCCTCACTAACCTCTTTTATTATTTCACTTATTCTCCTCTGTATTTTTCTCACCTTTCTCACATCACTGCGTGAAGTTGAGGGCGAGCCGCTCAGCCATTACTTTGTTACTGAAACCGGCCCCCTGAGCCATCGGCCCCCCGGGAAACTCCCTGTAGTTTCAATGGCCAGTACATGCCTGTGTTGTTGGTGAATTTAAGTATCACTAGTACTTTTGGATAAAATGCTCATGTTCATACTCCCCCCGCCCCCCCATTCACCTTCCTATTTTCACCATTCATCATCTGTGAATGATATCCTGTAATATATTCTACATAAGGGACATTTTTTGAGTTACTCATCATACAGTTACTAGTAATGGGAGATTACGTTCCCTTATCTACCAGGTGATTTTTGACATTCATTGTGGAAATTTCCATTTGTGGTGAGTAGTGAGACTTGTTCCTTCCAACAACCCCTGAATGTGTCCTGACGAAGCAAAACAGCCAAACGCGTTGACGCATAGCGGCTCACTGTTGTCTATATGGTGTTAATATTTTCGTTACGCCATACATTCATGTTAATTGTTTGTGTTTTTTAATTCTTTCGATACTTGCTCTATGTATCCATTTTGCCTCTAAAGTCTGATCTAGGGCCATCTTTGGTCCTCTTTTTCTCAAAAATTTTCTATGATAGAATTACTGGTAAACTTTTAAAATAAATTGGCTCTGACTTTTTTTTTTTTTGGCCCTATCATCTCATATTGGGCTGGTCTGCAAAGGGTTTCCCAAACTATTCTGAGAAATTTGCTCTGTAATACATAGTTTTTTTTGGAGCCTGTGTTAGAAATTCCAAATTTTCGGAGGTTCGCCAATGTTTTAAAAGTTTTTGGCGAAACCCCAACTGATCAAACTTTTCAGACGATCTCTAATAAATTCTCTTTTTTTCTGGATTAACGGAGCGAGACAGTCCTATGAATGGCACATTGAGAGAAGGTGATGAGCTGTGACAGGCATAGTTAAATTGTCGGAATTTTAAAATGATGTCAAACAAAAGACTTTGGTGAAGTCCAATGTTGCCATCAAAGAAGCATTTGGTGTACAGCTCTAAAGTGCAGCTTTGTGGAGATTGGCAGTACCCGACTGTAGGGCAGAAGCACCTAAGCGTCATGTAGCTCAGAGGCAAGGTTTTTTAGTCATCAGTAGAGTTAAGAGAACTTCTGAAAATGTTGATCAAATGTGGTTCAGCTTAACATTTTCAAAATGTATTACCCTTTGAATTTCAAAATTTCTGAAGCTCAACTGAAGTCAATGGGAGTACGAATCAGACAACTAAGGTATGTACGGAGCAGTAACTTATGCAAAATTTCACCTGACAGCCTGTTGCGATAATGGGGCCAAAAACAACCCAAGAAGCCATGTTCTTTAAAAATTCTACCAGGGATACTAAAATAGATGGGTGGGACCTGGTGGGACTGGCAGTCAAGTTAAGAATGATCAAGGAACAGCAGATACAGATATAAGGCAGAAGCACCCTTTGACCCCTTA
This sequence comes from Lithobates pipiens, assembly GCF_037356315.1. NCBI lineage: Eukaryota > Metazoa > Chordata > Amphibia > Anura > Ranidae > Lithobates > Lithobates pipiens. The sequence continues at coordinate 10,260,507 of NW_027507785.1, read as the reverse complement.
CTCAAAAAAGCCCTTTGGTAATTCAAATCACCAAAAATACGAGGCTGTTGTAAAAAAAAAATGTTGTAATATGGATAATCAGTTTCATTCTCCAATCCACGAGTGTCAGAAACCATGAATCAGACTGAGACAGAAGTACCATTAAATCACACTTGTTTATTAATAAAAATAAAAAGGTAAATAGAAAAAGCGTAGTTAAGCATAACCAGAGTCCAGTAACCAGATCGGGTAGTCAGCCAGGCCAGAAGTCAGGGATCCAAGTAGAGCAACAGCAAGCAGGATCAGAAGGGATGTCAGCAAGCCAGTCTTTAAACAAACAGCAGGAGATGGTTTCTAGTGATGTGACCAAGGCGAAGGCAGAGGTGGAGTGAGCTGGAAGGCTTTAAGTAGGCAGGATCAGACGAGCATCATCAGGAACAGCTGGTAACTGTGGAGAGAGAAGAGAGCTGGCAATTAGCTGACAGCTGAGCAGCCAGCCCAGAGGAGGAAGGGCTAATCCAGCCCTGACAATGAGTTGACCTGGATCCAACAGAATTGATGTTAGCCAAATGCTGCCAAAAATTTTCCAATTTCCTTTGACAGAATGCCAGTACTGGGGTCCCTTGGATCCCTTATGAATTTATTCTCATTCCCTTGCATATTGTACATGCCAACTGTCCTGGATTTGCCAGGACAGTCAAGCATCTTGTCTCTCTCTCCTGCTACAGATGTGTTCTGGGTTATGTCCTGGGATCGCAGTGTCAACCTTATTTGAGTTGCTCCACATGTGCAGTAACTCAAAAATACATTAATTAAAGGGATCAGAGCCATAAGTGAGCAGTCAGTGTATATTTAGAGGAGGGAGCCTAGGCAGGACCTATTCAGAAAGTGGACATGATGGATTGTTCCTGTATATTTAGAGGAGGGGGGTGGGGGTAGGCAGGACCAATCTGTAAAGTGGGCATGATGGTTCCTGCATATTTAGAAGCGGGATCTTGGCAGAACCAATCTGTAATGTGGGCATAGTGGACTGTTCCTGCATATTTAGAAATGGGGTCTTGGCAGTGTGTCTGAAATGTAGTCATGGCGGATATATTTAGAAGCAGGGTTTTAGTAGGACATAGTGGCAGGACATTGTGGATGGTTCTTTTGTACTTAGAGGTAGGATGTTAGCAGGACCAATCTGTAAAGTGGACATGGTGGATTGTTCATGCATATTTAGAAGAGGACCAATCTGTAATGTGAGCATTGAGGACTGTTCCTGCATATTTAGAAGCGCGGTCTTGGCAGGACCAATCTGTAATGTGGGCATAGTGGACTGTTCCTGCATATTTAGAAATGGGGTCTTGGCAGGACCAATCTGAAATGTGGTCATGGCGGATATATTTAAAAGCAGGGTTTTAGTAGGACATAGTGGCAGGACATTGCGGACGGTTCTTGTGTACTTAGAGGTAGGATGTTAGCAGGACCAATCTGTAAAGTGGACATGGTGGATTGTTCATGCATATTTAGAAGAGGGGTCTTTGCAGCACATCTGAAATGTGGCATAGTGGACTATTCATGTATATTTAGAAGCGGGTTTTAGTAGGACATAGTGGCAGGACATTGCGGACGGTTCTTGTGTACTTAGAGGTAGGGTGTTGGTAGGAACAATCTGTAAAGTGGACATGGTGGGCTGTTCATGCATATTTAGAAGAGGGGTCTTGGCAGGACCAATCTGAAATGTGGGCATAGTGGACTGTTCATGATTATTTAGAAGTGGGTCTTAGTAGCACATAGTAGCAGGATATTGTGGACGTTCTTGTGTACTTCGAGGTAGGATGTTGGTAGGACCAATCTGTAAAGTGGTCATGGTGGACTGTTTATGCATACTGTATTTATAAGAGGGATCTTGGCAGGACCAATTTTAAATGTGGGCAAGGTGGACTGTTCATGCATATTTAGAAGCAGGGTCTTAGTAGCATATAGTGGCAGGATATTTTGGACGGTTCTTGTGCACTTAGAGGTAGGATGTTGGCCAAACCAATCTGTAAAGTGGACATGATGGGCAGTTCCTGCATATTTAGAGGCGGGGGTTTAGGCATGACCAATATGTAAAGGGTGCAATGGACAGCTCCTGAGTATTTAGAGTTGGCGTCTTGGTGGAACCAACCTATAAAGCGAGCATGGTTTGGGTGCGCCCACCCAGAAATTGGGCAGGCAAAATGTACACCATGGATTGGGTTAACAGTATCCCAGGATCTGGGACTATATTGCACTAATAGCCAGTTCCAAGGGTAGCCACCGCATTCTGAGGTAAATGCCAAGGTTCTCACCCACAAAACTGGTATAGAGGTACCCGCAGGTATTACAGAGGAGATAAATTAAAAAAAGCAGCCTTTTCATTGTCAACTTTTCAACGAAGCCCATCGTTCTCAAGACATGGCCTATGTTATCCTTCTCAGGCCGCGTACACACGGGCGGACTGCTCGTCCAACTTTGTCCGCTGAACAGTGTTTGGGCGGACAGTCCGCTCGTGTGTGGGCTTCAGCGGACAGTTTCAGCGGACAGTCTGACGAACAAAGTTTTTCGGAATTTCCGTAAAACTGTCCGCTGAAACTTGGTTTGAGCGGACAGTCCGCTCGTGTGTAGGCTTGTTCGTCAAACTAAGTTCCGCGCATACTCAGAAAGGATTTACACGCCGAAGGTTGCATTGCAGTGTATAGGACGTCGTTTTCTAGTCCCGTCGTACGTGCCGTTCACGTCATCGCGCACGGTTTCAGCGGACTGTTCGTTCATCGTGTGTGGTCAAGTCCGTTCATGCTAATTTTGAGCGGACTGTTTGTCAAACTGTTTGACGAACAAGGTTGGGCGAACAGTCCGTGCGTGTGTACGCGGCCTCACTCTCTGACCTCCGCTCAGCCATCATTAACCAAAGAATTATTCTACTCAGTGGCATCCTGTTTTGACTTACATAGTCTACAATATAAATACGTACACATAGCATATAATGTAAAATAATTTGTCTGTTTCAATTTAGAGCATCCTACCCTCTGAAAAAAAAAAAGCTTTAAGGCACCTTTCTTCTTCTCTGGCTCCGTGCCCCCCTCCCCCCATCTCGGTTCAGCAGTATAACCAGTAGTTGGATATTATTAAAGCACAGCGTGCCGAGAAACACAATGGATAATGGCAGACTAAAGAACTGTCTCTCAAATATCTTTCCATCATGAGCGGAGTCTCTTCCACAAAGAAAATGTGAACGGAGTTGGAGCTCTAAATTGCTCCCTTGAGGGAGAGGAACAGAAGAAGCCGCATATACAATGAAAGAATCGCAGCAATGCTGCTTCTAGACCACCGCTGACCTGGTGCCGACAAATACTAAAAAGTGGTTGGTGAGATTTATTACTTACCTTTCTATAAAATTCAAAGCAAACCTCAATTGTTTGCTTTTGTCACCCAGTTCTCTCGCCCCCCCCCCCCCACTCATCTCATGATGGGATCAATGGGCGACAAAGCCATAGATCCTTTACACAGTTGGTTGTGACGACGGGTGATTACGGCAGCAGAGAAGACCCAGCCAGGGGCATCAGAAACAATACCAGCCATCCCAGTTGTGGTATATCCCGCAGATATATTGTAACAACCAAAGTTACCTCATCTATTGTAAAACCCAGAAGATCAGACTTCTCCAGCGGTGCAGAATATTTAAGTGCATCTAATGCCGCGTACACACGAGCGGACTTTTCAACATCCAAAGTCCGAAGGACTGAGTCCGTCAGACTATACGATCGTGTGTGGGCTGCAACGGACTTTTGACTCGCCAAAGTCCGAAGGACTTTAGAATATGGAACATGCTTCAAATTTTTCCAAAGGAACTCCGCCGGACCCGGTCCCCTTTGAAAAATCCGCTCGTGTGTATGCTATTCCGACGGACTAAAACCGACGCTAGGGCAGCTATTGGCTACTGGCTATGAACTTCCTTATTCGAGCCGAGTCGTACGTCATCACGTTCGAATCCGTCGGAGTTTAGTGTGATCGTGTGTGGCCAAGTCCGCTCGGCCGAAAAGTCTGTCAGAACTCCGTCGGAATTCCAGCAGAACTCAGACGGAACTCCTTCGGAAGTCTGTCGGACATAAGTCCTCTCGTGTGTACGGGGCTTGAAGCCAACAAAACAAAATGGAATATATTGCAACTTACGAGTCCTTAGATGTGGTGCCTGTATTATTTTATTTATTTTTTTAGGATTTTTTCCCCCTTAATTTTCATGTGGTGATCTGGCCCATGGCGGATGGTGCTCAATATTTTGGGGGGGGGGGGGGGGTTGTTAAACCAACGCAGGAGACGGACAGGAATGGGGCAGCGATCAGAGGCCTCCTTACCTTAGGAAGGAGGCAGATCAGGCAGACATAGATCCGGGCTCTCAACGGGGCCATTGCTTCTCCTCGGGGCCAAACAGGACGTATATCAAGGAAAAATAATCCCCTTTCATTGGGACTTTGTAGGCAGCAACCACACATATGAATTTAGAAAATATCATTGATTAGGTATACATAAAATCATTCGATCATGTAATGACCGATGGTTAAAAGGACATATAGAAAATATTACACATTTATACCAAAAAAGCATAGACAAGACAAAAAAATACGACAGGTTGCATGCAGGGGCGGACTGACCATTCAGCAACTCGGGCAGTGCCCGAGGGCCCCCGGGCCACTAGGGGGCCCCATCAGGGTTGCCAGCCTCAGTAAAACCAGGGACAGTATGTAAAAATCTGTGTTTTTTTTTTACATCTGCCATCTGAAATGTCCCTTACCGACATCCTTTTGGTCTAAAAATCCCAAGATTATAGCTGCCCCACCTCTCCAGTACCTTCTCAGCCAATAGAAACATATCTGTGTATACTGTGTGTACATGTATGTGTTACCTGTGTGATTTTATACTGTGTGGCCCCATAATCTCTGATTGCCTGGGGGCCCCATAATCTCCTATTGCCCGGGGGCCCCATAATCTCCTATTGCCCGGGGGCCCCATAATCTCCTATTGCCCGGGGGGCCCCTTGAGTTGTCAGTCTGCCCCAGGTTGCATGGCATGCATGACAAAAAGATAGTTGTTACTCTTGGGTATATAGTGATCTCCGTCACCCGACGTGTTTCTACTTCAAGAGCCTTCATCAGGGGTTTTTAATAAGAGTATATGCAGTCGTAATTGTGAAATGTTCCACCATATGACTGCAAAAAAATGGATGAAGCACTGCCAGCGGAGGTGTCAATAGATGCCTACCAAGAGCACCAATATTGCACGATAATATCAGAAAAACTGGAATTTGCCCATTCAATTTGCCTGGTGATCGCAATGAGTCATATATGGTGGATTGCCAAACAAGGTCTGTAAATTTTAAGTGAAATCGCTATCCGAAGCCTTAAATATGGCTCCTGATCCGTATATAGCAGCAACACATTCCAAATCCTTGAGTATTAGACCTCCCTATTGGCAAAGACCCCGCTCTGCAGTGCTCCGAACTGAACCAGGCCGAAAAACAGCAAGTGGGTCCTGACTGAGACCCAATTGCCCAGAAGACCTAAGACTCCCTGGCCAATCGGGTCTCAGGAACTTGCTGATTGGCCAGGGGGAGAATCAGGAAAGAAATAGTGAATATTAATTCCATCCTTTTTTTAAAGCCAATTAGAGCCTCAGGCTCTAATCACGTGCTTCAAAAAAAGCCAAAAAAAACGTCTAACATCCACCAGCTCCATGATGTCGTCATGGAGGAGGGGAAGAGGACTCCAGTGGCAACCTGTGAAGCTCTGGTGAACCCAAGAGGGTTAAGGCAGTGCTGGAAAATAATGGTGGCCACACAAAATATTGACACTTTGGGCCCAATTTGGACATTTTTACTTAAGGGTGTACTCACTTTTGTTGCCAGCGGTTTAGACATTAATGGCTGTGTGTTGAGTTATTTTGAGGGGACGGCAAATTTACACTGTTATACAAGCTGTACACTCACTACTTTACATTGTAGACAAGTGTCGTTTCTTCGGTGTTGTCCAGTGGCGTAACTAGAACCTTCAGGGCCCTGATGCAAGAAACCATGAAGGGCCCCCCTGAACCCCAGCCAGGGCCCTTCCCTCGGAGTACAGTGGTGGAACTCCAGGGCGTGGTCACAGGTATGACCTTTGTGAGTCCTGTAGTTCCACCATTGGCATCAGTATTTTTTTTTATTATTTAATTTTTAGGTGCCCCATTGGCAGGATGGGGTCCCCGTCCCCAGAAGAGATGAGGTCCTTTTCTCCAGGGCAGATGAAGTTACTCCCCCCAGGTGAGAAGGGGTCCCTGTCCCCAGGGGAGATGGGGGTCCCTGTCCCCACGTGAGAAGGGGCCCCTGTTCCCAGGGGGAGATGGAGGGGGGTAAGTAATGGTGTGTGGGGGATGGGGTCTTCTCACTCACCATGACCAAGCTGCAGGCCGCGCACTCATCCATGTTGGCCTGGGGTCCATCCAGTGTGCTGGACTGGTGATCAGCATATGTAGAGGGCACTGCATGGGCCCCCCTGCAGCACAGGGCCCAGTTGCGGTCGCGACTGCTGCACCCCCTATAGTTACGCCCCTGGTGTTGTCACATGAAAAAATAGAACGTGAGGGGTGTACTCACTTTTGTGATATACTGTAGACCCCCTAGTCTTGCATATATGGGATGCTACATTGGTGTCTGCACATTTCAGGATGATCGACAATTGCTGTCCGTGAAACAAAACAAACCTCTCCACTCTGGGTGAGGAATTTCTGCAGTTGGTAATAGATGGCGGCCTAGTAATGAGTCTTATCTAATTCAACAATATGCCGGGGACTGTCTGTAATGTTATTTAATTAGAGGCGCTTGTAAATTTCTTATTGAGCTGCGCTGTATTGATTTCTATTGGTTATTCTTTAACCAGAGCCGTTCCCCGCCGGATGGTGGAATTTATTTACTCCCATAATTTACTGCCCAGGCTGGATTTTATTGGGCACTCTGGGGACAATATCCACGGCACGCAATTCACATTGTGGTGATAAATCTCGTCTTGGAGCTCATGATAAATATTCAACCTAAAGTGAATGAGGAAAAAACACAGCGAAATTAATTAGGCTTATTACCTGCACCGAACAGCATTTGGTATGCAAATAAGACCTTCGCTGGGGAATTCATGCGGTAAATGTTGCATTCTGGATTACAGTGTGTGCAAAGGAGGGATTTGTGAACATTGTTGGGTTTACAGGACATGGAAGTACAAAGTGCAGACCCTACACAGCAACAATGAATGTCGGGCGTTGGGTTTAGATTCTCTTTCTTTGTTATAGTTACATAGTAGGTGAGGTCGAAAAAAATAGACACAAGTCCATCAAGTCCAACCTATGCGTGTGATTATATGTCAGTATTACATTGTATATCCCTGTATGTTGCGGTCATTCAGGTGCTTATATAATAGTTTCTTGAAACTGTCGATGCTCCCCATGGAGACCACCGCCTGTGGAAGGGAATTCTACATCCTTGTTGCTCTTACAGTAAAGAACCCTCTACATACTGTATTTATTGGCATATAACACTCCCTTTTTCACCATTAAAATCGGGTGCAAATAGCGTGTGCGTGTTTTACGCCAATACAAAAATTTCTGTTTTTTCCTGAAACTTCCCTCTTAAAATGAATGTGCGTAAGGTTAAACCTCTTTTCTTCTAATTTTAATGAGTGATCACGAGTCTTATTAAACTCCCATCCATGAAAAAGTTTTCTCCCTATTGTGGGGTCACCAGTCCGGTATTTGTATATTGAAGTCATATCCCCTCTCAAGCGTCTCTTCTCCAGAGAGAATAAGTTCAGAGCTCCCAACCTTTCCTCATAACTAATATCCTACAGACCCTTTATTAGCTTTGTTGCCTTTCTTTGTACTCTCTCCATTTCCAGTACATCAGGGGCGGACTGACCATTGGGCCACTCTGGCACTGCCCGAGGGCCCCATGCCACTAGGGGGCCCCATCAGGGTTGCCAGCCTCAGTAAAACCAGGGACAGTATATAAAAATGTGTTTTTTTTTACATCTGTCTCTGAAATGTCCCTTACCGACATCCTTTTGGTTTAAAAATCCAGAGATTATAGCTGCCCCACCTCTCAGCCAATAGAAACATGTCTGTGTATAGTGTGTGTACATGTATATGTATACTGTGTGATCGTATACTGTGTGTGTTTGTGTATACTGTGTGGCCCCATAATCTCCTATTGCCCGGGGATACCATGAGTTGTCAGTCCGCCCCTGCAGTACATCCATCCTGAGGACTGGTGCCCAGAACTGGACAGCATACTCCAGGTGCAGCCGGACCAGAGTCTTGTAGAGCGGGAGAATTATCGTTTTATCTCTGGAGTTGATTCCCTTTTTAATGCCAATATTCTGTTTGCTTTGTTAGCAGCAGCTTGGCATTGCTGAGCCGATCATCTACTAGGACCCCCAGGTCCTTTCCCATCCTAGATTCCCCCAGAGGTTCTCCCCCCAGTGTATAGATTGCATTCATATTTTTACCACCCAAATGCATTATTTTAGATTTTTCTACATTAAACCTCATTTACCATGTAGTTGCCCACCACATTATTTTTTTCAGATCTTCTTGCAAGGTTTCCACATCCTGCAGAGAAGTTATTGCCCTGCCTAGCTTAGTATCGTCCGCAAATACAGAGATTGAACTGTTTACCCCATCCCCATCCTCCAGGTCGTTTATAAACAAATTAAATAGGATTGGTCCCAGCACAGAACCCGGGGGGACCCCACTACCCACCCCTGACCATTCCGAGTACTCCCCATTTAGCACCACCCTCTGAACTCGCCCTTGTAGCCAGTTTTCAATCCATGTGCTCACCCTATGGTCCATGCCAACGGACCTTATTTTGTACAGTAAATGTTTATGGGGAACTGTGTCAAATGCTTTTGCAAAATCCAGATACACCACATCTACGGGCCTAACTTTATCTAGATGGCAACTCACCTCCTCATAGAAGGTTAATAGGTTGATTTGGCAAGAACGATTCTTCACGAATCCATGCTGATTACTGCTAATGATACCGTTCTCATTACTAAAATCTTGTATATAGTCCCTGATCATTCGCTCCAAGAGAAGCACGGATTAAGAATGAAATGATATAAGGAGTGCTGGACATGACAGTGTGGATGAGGGACACAGAGGGTTAAGCTTTATGGGTGGAGCTGAGGAAAAAGGTTTGCAGGAAACAAGTTCAGTGTAGGGGAGGGGTCATATAAAAGGGAGGGGTGTGGCTTTAAGGGATCATTCGGAGCCCAGCGTGACACAGAGGAGGCAGTTTTTTCGCTGCTCCTCTGCGATGGCTGACCTGGAGGGACTCTTCGCGCGGCTGCGACGGGCGGCGGAGGTGCACGGCGCGGATTGGCTGCGGGACCGCGTGGGTGACCTGGCGGATGGCGAGGAGGACGGCGGGACAGGTGAGGTGCAGCTGCGCGCGCGGAGGTCTCGGCCTCCGGCGCGTTTTTCTCCGGGGCCTACACCTCGGCCACCTCGTGACTCCCGGAGCCCGGGGGAGGACCGTTCGGTCCCCCCGGCGAAACGGCCGGTACTCGGCTCTCCCCGGTCCGGGCGGTCGTTGCGCCGCCGACCGGAGGGGGGCGGGGCTTCGCGGCAGCATGGCACTGGCTCCGGGCCTGGACGGGGCCCGGTGGAGGAGGGGGGGAGTGTGGGTGGCTCGGGGTCTGGTTTTCAGGGGGGGTGCACATGGCGGTTGATCAGAGGCCTGCGGGCTCAGGGGCTGTGATCCGCGCGGTGGGGGGGCGGGGGATGCCTCGGGGGGGCCGCATACTTGAGGGGGGGAGGGCGGGTCGCAGAGGGCCGCCAAGGTGCCTGGCAGGGCCGGTTTCAGACGCCGGCATGCCGGGGGCGGCGGGGGGAGGAGGACATTGCCTGCTGTTCTGGATCGCATGGACCGGAAGGACCGCTCGGAGCACAGGGGGATGGCGGCGTCCCCGGTGCGCGCTGGTGAGGTCGGGTCCGAGAGCGAGCTGTCCCAGGAGGGGGAGGTGTCCTTTGCTGCGCCCGGACCGGTACAGGTCGGCGGGGCCCCGGTGGGGCCAGGTAAGTTGCGTGAGTCTGCGTTGCTGGCGGAAGCTTTGCGTGGTCTGATGGGGGTGTCACAGGGGGGTTCTGGGCCCACGGGGTCCCGGGACGACATGGGGGGGTTTCGGCTGGTCCGTTGGGGGGGCGGGCCAGTAGCCTCGGGGGGGCCCTCGGGTCCGCTGCAGGAGCTGTTGGAGGGGTTGCAGGCCCTAGTTGGTAAGTTTGCTGGGGGCTCGGGGTCGCCTCAGGTGGGCCCCTGGCTGAGTCATGGGGGGGGGGCCGGGGGGTCAGAGGCTGCGCCTGCGATGGACGCACCGCCTGCGATGGACGCACCGCCTGCGGTGGCGTCGGGGAGCGTGGATGCGGGGGCTGGGGGCTCGGGGGTCCCCCCGGTGACCGCGGACCCGGGGGCGCGGTCCGATCTGGTTAGGCTCGCGGATGCTGCCCGGTGCGAAGTTTATGTTTGCTTCGAGGGCCCGTTGGGGGCACATTTGAAGCAGGAGGTGCGGGACAAGATTGGCAAGGGTGAGTATGTGGAGATTTTCTCTTTACTCCCCCTCGAGAAGTTTAACTTGGATAGGGTCAAGCCGGACAGTTCCAAGAAGGACGACGAGGAGAAGCGTAGGTATCGGCTGATCCCGCGCACGTTTGCGAATTGGCTTCAGGCGTTCGCTATCCTGGCCAGCGTGATTAGGGAAAAGAACCCCGAGCATTGCTCGGCGTTATTTTGTTACCTGGACGCGATTGGTGAGGCTCATCGGGTGTATGGGGGGTTGGCGTGGCTGCGCTATGATGAGCAGTTTCGTCAGCGGAAGGCGGTGCGGGCGGAACTGCGATGGGATCACAAGGACATAAGCCTATGGATGAGGCTTATGTCTGCGCCGCGGACGCCCACTCCGTTTCTTCAGGGGGGGGCCGGGAGTGCGTCGTCCTCGGGGCTGCCAGCCGGAAAGAAGTGGGGGGTGTGCTGGCCCTTTAATGAAGGGGCTTGTAAATTCAGGGGCGCGTGCCGTTTCAAACATGAGTGCTCCGGCTGCGGCGGCACCCACCCCCTGTCCCGCTGTTTCAAAAAGGGTAAGCGCGCCGGCGATGCCGGTCACAAAAGGGATGACGCCGGTGAACCTGGGAAGGATGCTTCCTTTCCTAAATAGGTATCCGGATGGTGAGGCGGCGCGAGGGTTGATTTCGGGCTTTCGGGAGGGTTTTAGGATTCCCTGTTCTTTAGCGGGGGTGCCGCCGTTAGCCAGGAATTTGCGCTCGGCTTTAGATCACCCGGGGGTGGTTGATGACAAATTGGGTAAGGAGGTGGCGCTGGGCCGGATGGGCGGGCCTTTCGAAGTGCAGCCGTGGGGGGACCTGGTGGTTTCCCCGTTGGGTGTTGTTCCTAAGAAGGAGCCGGGGAAGTTTCGCTTGATTCATCATCTGTCTTTTCCGAAAGGGGGGTCGGTCAACGATTTCATTGACCCGGAGGCGTGTACGGTTTCCTACATGTCTTTTGACGCGGCGGTTCGGTGGGTCAGGCGGTATGGTCGCGGGGCTCTAATGGCCAAGGCGGATGTGGAATCGGCGTTTCGGCTTCTGCCGGTCCACCCGGACAGCTTCCGGCTGTTGGGGTGCCATTGGCGGGGCAAGTTCTATGTAGATTTGTGCCTGCCCATGGGTTGTTCCATTTCCTGCGCCTATTTTGAAGCTTTTAGCTCATTTTTGGAATGGGTGGTGAGAGATGTTTCGGGCCTGGAGTCGGTCATCCACTATTTGGATGACTTTCTGTGCGTGGGCCCGCCTGCCTCCAATGTGTGTGCGATTCTTCTGTCCACGTTGCAGCACATTGCGGGCAGGTTCGGGGTGCCGTTGGCGGGGGATAAGACGGAAGGCCCGGTTACGGAATTGAGTTTTTTGGGGATAGTGATTGATTCTCTGGCGATGGAGTGTCGCTTGCCAGAGAATAAATTACGGGATCTGCAAGCAGAGTTGGCGGGGATGCAGGGCCGGCAGAAGGTTCAGCTTAGGGCCCTGCAGTCCCTGTTGGGCAAGCTGAATTTCGCTTGCCGGATCATCCCTATGGGCCGTGTGTTCTGCCGACGGCTGTCGGGGGCCACCGCCGGGGTGACCGGACCTAACCATTTTGTGCGTTTACGGAAGGAACACAGGGAGGACCTGCGGGCGTGGCATGAATTTTTGGAGTCGTATAACGGGCGGGCCATGTGGATGTCAGGGCCAGTGAGCAACTTCGATGTGGAGTTGGTTACTGACGCGGCTGGGTCTACGGGTTATGGGGCATTTTTTCGGGGCCGGTGGAGTGCTGAACCTTGGCCGCGCTCCTGGGAGGTTGTGGGGTTGTTGGGCAATTTGGTTTTGCTGGAATTATTCCCGGTAGTGTTGGCGTTGGAGCTGTGGGGGGAGGAGTTTCGTAATTTGAAGTTGCGCATCAATTGCGACAACATGGGGGTGGTTCAGGTCATCAATCGGATGACTGCTTCCTCGCCCCCGGTCATCCGGCTGCTACGGCAGCTGGTTTTTCGATGTTTGCGGCTCAATGTTTACGTTTATGCAGTGCACATACCTGGGGTGGAGAATTCCTTGGCTGACTCGCTCTCTCGTTTTCAGTGGGACAAGTTCCGGCAGCTGGCGCCGGGAGCGGAGGAGTCGGGGGCACCCTGCCCCGGGTGGATGTGGGAGCTGCCCTTGGAATCGCCGCAGGTTGGTTGAAGAGGTCATTGAGTGAGGCTACATGGTCCGCTTATTCTAGGGTGTGGGCGGAATGGTGGGCGTTACTGCGGGAGGTTGGCGTAGCTGGTCGGGGCTCCGACCAACGCTGGGTGGTATTGTACTGGGTGGCCCGGAACATAGAGATGGGACTGTCGCCTGCGTCTATTGAGCGAAAGCTGGCAGGGTTGGCCTTTTTGTTTAAGATGTGGGGGGAGCCGGACGGGACGAAGGATTTTTGGGTGCGGCAAACGTTGAAGGGGTACAGGAAAGATCGGAAGGGTCGGGATGCGCGACGGCCGGTGTCGTTTGACAATTTGGTGGCAATTTGTTCTCGGCTGGTGGACGTTTGCTCGTCTGCTTACGAGACCGTTCTGTTTACGGCAGCTTTTTCGTTGGCGTTTTATGGGGCGTTTAGGATAGGGGAGTTGGTGTGTCGCTCGAAACGGGTGGCTGGGGGTTTGTTGGATCAGGATGTGCAGGTGGTTGCGGATCGGGTGAGTATACGGTTGCGTAGGTCCAAGACTGATCAACGGGGCAAGGGAGTGGCGATTACGCTGCTCGCCCTTCCGGGCTCGGCTGTGTGCCCGGTGGCGGCGGTACGGGCCTTCCGGGCGGTGCGGCCTGCGGGGGCGGGCCCCTTTTTGGTGCATGCGGAGGGCTCTTTTCTATCCCGGTTTCAGTTTGTGTCGGTTTTTCGGCAATGCCTGAGAGCGGTGGGTTTGGATGAGCGGGAATACGCGTCACACTCTTTCCGGATCGGGGCGGCAACGTAAGCTGCACGATGTGGGCTGGAGGAGGCGGTAGTTCGCCGGATTGGTAGGTGGGAGTCCCGGAGGTTCTGGTCCTATGTCCGGCCGCAGTTGATACTGGGGTAGTTTGGGGTGCGGCTGGGGGTGTTGTTTGTTGTTGGGATTTCTGGGGGGGAGTACTGTGATTGTAACATTACGTTGGTTGTTGTGTTATTTCTTTTGTTTTTATTCCAGATGGAGGTTCTCCACGCCTCGTTTGGATCCTGGGGCATTCGTACGTGTGCTGGGGGGCCAGGAGAGGTGATTCTCTACCAGCAGGCAGGCAATTGGGTATCCCCAGGCGGGTGGCTAGGGTGATGTGGTTGGGGTTCCCGGGCATGCGGTGGGAGCGTGTTATGAGGGAGGTGGAGCGCTTTGCTTTGAGAGACAGGCCCCCGGATGTGCTGGTTGTTCATGCTGGGGGCAACGACCCAAGGTGAAGGATATTTTGGCGGACATTAAGTTGGACGTGTTGTGCCTGCGAGTCCTTTTCCCGGGCACCATTTTGGTGTGGTCGGACATTGTGGCCAGAACGGTGTGGCGGTGGGCTAGGTCTTTAGCCAGCATTGAGAAAACTAGGATAAGGGTGAATAAGGTGGTTGGGCGGTTTGTGGTGCAGAACGGGGGCATTGTGGTTCGACATCGGGAGTTGGAGGTGAATGTGGGTCTTTATCTTCGGCAGGATGGCGTTCACCTATCGGATGTGGGGATTGACCTTTGGTCCTCGGGCTTACAGGAGGGGATACAAAAAGCTCTTCGGGTGGGGGGTGGCCCTCAAGGTTGAGGGGGTCACCCTTTCGGGCTGTGGCGGTGTGTTTTCTGGTGGTTTCTGACGGTAGACAGGTACTCAGAAGGGATCTGAGGGTGTGGGGGGCTCATCTAACGATCGGCCCCTCTGGGTATTCCTGAACGTTGGAGGGAATACGGTTATGTTCACTGGCGGAAGTTGTCTCCGACCGGTCACAGGTGGAGGCCTTTGGGAAGTTGGTCAGGTGTACCGCAGTGATTTGGTATTGGCTTAAGTGGGGTCACCGTCAGAGATCACCAGAATGGGCAGTTAATGTTATTTAATGTGGTTTAATGTTAATAAAGTTATTTATATTTATATATTTATATATATTTATATATTTTCATATTTACAAGTTATTGGAGTGAATTTTGAGTTATGTTTAATAAAGGCTGTTGTGGCCAGTTTACTCCAACCTATGGTGTGGTCTCGTTTCTAATAGGGGAAGGTATGGGTAAGGAATAATATAAGGGGAACGTTCAGACTACACTAGTCAAGAGTTTACATACTATTGATGTTAGGCTAACTGGTCTGTAATTACCAGGGATGTATTTTGGGCCCTTTGCGCAACAATTTAATATTTTTCAGGTTATGGGTTATAAAATGTGGTGGCTGTATTCATTTTCAAGCTTTCTTTTTTTTGTTTTCACTCAGTGATCCTGCCAGCAATATACTTCCTGGCTTAGGGTGACAACACTCACTGTACGGTATCTGTGGAAGGTTTCATAAGAAAGTTCACATAAAAAAATTATGTAGCCCTGGCTGATGACCCTTTTAGGGGTGGAGGTCAAATGGGGATGCCTCAGCCTGTTCCTATGTCTCTCCTACATATAGGTGGGACTGCGCAACAGGGAGAGAAAAGAGGAGGGAGTCCAATTTACCTCTGCCAATTTGCCTCTGCCTCTGTCATCGCTTGAAGAGGAGATCTGGCCACCTGCAAATGCAGAGTAGGGGAAACCTGGGAGAAAGGGACATAAGGGGTGGCTGTAAAGAAAGCTGTCATGGACCCAAAGGGCAGTGGAGAAAAGGGTGAAGGTCTTGGATCCCAGAGTGGAGAATGCTGAAGAGGACAAGGGACCAGGAGTTGTTGTTGCAGAAAGAGAACTGTCAGGAGGCCATAGAGTTCTGCCATGCCTGATGTGTGCTGTGATGAGAGCCAAGGAGCAATGAAGAGAGGCTGTGCTGTGAACATGCGGAGAAGACTGCTGTGCTGAGCCAGAGGACCACAGTGGAGCCCAGGATGTGGTGTGACCTCCCCTGGCCTCTCAGGACTGGACTGCCAACCTACACCTACATAGTATCAGTGGTGAAAGGCCCTTTGGCCAACCTTTATTAGAACTGTTCTTGTTTTGCTGTCAATGGAATTTGATGGCGAAGGCGGCGACATAGACGGCGACATTGAATTCCTTCGCTAGTCCCGTCTACCTGGAGCAGTGTTCAAAATGAATAGACTTTCCTCCGTGTGTGGGCAAGTCCGTTCATCTCAAAAGCCATACTCCGGCGGTTGGTCCGCCTCACCTAGTCCGTCAGAAAAGTCCAGTCGTGTGTGGGCAGGTCCGCTCGTTCGGAAAGTCCGGCGGACCTCCGCTTCAAAGTCCAGCGGTTTGTCCGCCGGGGCTAAGTCCGCCGGTAGTCCGATCGTGTGTACGGGGCATAAGATGGTTTTATTGGGCTTTGGAAAACCAAGGATGGTTAAATGCTTTTGGCCTGGTGAACTCTGGTTCAACATGTGCCACCACCGGTGGAAGGTGCTCCATACATTGTAAATTCCTTCCATCAACAGTTGTATTATCTAAACATTTTGGAGAACTCCAGATAAGGCAGCTATTATGAAGAGTAAAGATGAGACTTTTGCTGATTCACTGATTCTGACTATACTCTATACCAGCTTTCCTCAACCTTTTTACCCTAGAAATCTTTTCGGACCTCAGGGACCCCGTGCTAAAACCTATTGATTGGGGATTTATTACTCCTTACAATGGTGGGCCAGAGAGACCCCCCCCCCCCCCCCCTACAGTGGTGGTCTGAAGATCCCTTTTAGAGACAGCTAAAAAGATAATAGTTGTCATGTAGTTGGTTCTGCCAAAGGGCACAGGCTATGGGACTATGGTGGCACCATCAAATGGAGGAAGGTCCATCAGCAACAGCTCAAAGAACCCCTAGCAAACTCAGGAGGGACCCAGATTTAGAATGGCTGCTCTATATCAGTGATCTCCAAACTGTGGCTGCAACCCTTTCCTGTACCTGGCCCTTGGGGCTCTATTCTTTCCACTGATATGAGGCCCTTTTCCTTCCACTGACATCAATGGTGGGTCATTATTCCTTCCACTGACACAAACTATGGGCACTCTTCCTCTCCCTGACACCAATGATGGGGAAATATTCCTCTTATTGACATTAATGAAGGGGCACTATTCTTCTAATACTAATGATTGGGCACTACTCCTCCCACTGATACCAATAATTGGATACTATTCCTCCCATTGATACCAATGATGGGGCACTATTCCTACCACTAGTATCAATCATAGGGCACTATTCCTACCACTAATACCAATGATGGGGCTTTATTCCTCCCACTAATACCAATGATGGGGTACTATTCCTACCACTAATACCAATGATAGGGCACTATTCCTCCCACTAATACCAAGGATGGGGCACTATTCTTCCCACTGATATCAGGGAAGGAGCATTATTCATCCCACTTTTACCAATGATGGGGAACTATTCCTACCACTAATACCAATGATGGGGCACTGTTCCTCCCAATGACACCAATGATGGAGCAACCACCACACTACCTGCCTGGAGTTTGCATGTTCTCCCTGTGCCTGCACAGGTTTCCCCCAGGCACTCCAGCTTTCTCCCACAATCCAAAGGCATGCTGGTAGGCTAATTGGCCTCTGTCCAAAATTTTCCCTAGCATATGAATGGGGACCATGGATTGTGGGCTCCCTGAGGGTGGGGACCAACATGAGTGTGCAATGTACAGGGATGCAGACAATTGTAGACACTCACTCAGGTTGAACTGGATGGACTGGTGTCTTTATTCAACCTTACTAACTATGAAACTATTGGTTCCACTGACACCAATGATGGGGCACTATTCCTTCTTTTACTGACCACAGGAACTATGTTTTTTACTTAAATTATATAAAAACACTGCGCTATCTCCTATTAACCAGCCGCTGACACACTAAACGTGGAAAACTTAGTGAAAAACAATAATAAAGAAAAGTGCCGCGCTAAATATGATAATTATGCAAACATCTATGCAAAACTGGTGAATTCATATACGAATATGAGTAACAACTATGATAATTCAATGTGTATATATAATTTACACGTGAAACAATAGTACACTTGAAAGTCCTTCTATATATTGTCCATGAAAAAAATGAATGAAATGAGCAACTGCGACTTCTTTTTTCCCCTTCCGTTTTTACGTGAGAAGTGAATGAAAAGAGTCCATCAAGAAATCCAAAAAGGTGCACAATCCACCATTACGTGATTACCACCACCATAAAAAGAATCAAGGCTTACCAGATGCCTTGGACCCAAACAAGCATACACCTGAAGAGTCGACAAAGCTTTATTATGAATGGGTTGAACGGTCTCCAGACAATTGGATCAGCGGGTCTGGGTGATAGACTGGGAGTTCAGTTGAGTGAAGATCCAAAGAGGAGATTGTGGAGAAAGTGAAAGAGTTCATTGCAACCTTTGTTAGAAAACTGTTCAAGATTGTTGCCATAGGAGACAGAGTGTCTACACATGCAGATGTGGCATGGCTGTCTACCTATAGAAGTCTCGGAGTCTGCTAATTAACCACTCAAGCCCCGGACCAGGCCTCTTTGGCACTGCGTCGCTTTAACTGAAAATTGCGCGCTCGTGCGACGTGGCTCCGAAACAAAATTGGCGTCCTTTTTTTTCCCACAAATAAAGCTTTCTTTTGGTGGTATTTGATCACCCCTGCAGTTTTTATTTTTTGCGCTATAAACAAAAAAAAAGAGCAACAATTAATTTTTTTACAATTTGCTATAATAAATATCCCCCAAAAATATATCAAAAAACTTTTTATTTACCTCAGTTTAGGCTGATACGTATTCTTCTACATATTTTTGGTAAAAGAAACTCGCAATAAGCGTTTATTGATTGGTCTGCGCAAAAGTTATAGCGTCTACAAAGTAGGGGATAGTTATATGGCATTTTTACTAATAATTTTTTTTTTACTAGTAATGGCGGCGATCATCGATTTTTATTATGACTGCGACATTATGGCGGACAATTTTGACACATTTTTGGGACCATTGGCATAAATACAGCAATCAGTGCAATTAAAAATGCACTGATTACTGTAAAAATGTCACTGGCAGTGAAGGGGTTAACCACTACGGGGCAGTGTAGGGGTTAAGTGTGTGTTTTTTTTTAACTGTAGGGGGGCGTGGCTTGGCATCTGATGTCACTGATCGTCTTTCTCTATAACAGGGAACAGACGATCAGTGACAGCCTCAGTAGGAAGCACGAAGAGAGGTTTGTTTTCACTTACCTCTCTTCATTCTTCAGCTCTGTGACCCGATCGCGGGACACCAGTGGCGATCGGGTCTGCGGGTCCGTGGCCACAGTCACGGAGCTCAGGACCGGGTCGTGAGTGTGCTGGCGGCGGCGCGCTCGCAACCCACGGCTGGGCACTTAAAGGGCAACGTACCTGTACGTGCTTGTGCCCAGCTGTGCCATTCTGCCGACGTACATCGGCGTGAGGCGGTCCTTAAGCGGTTAACCTTGGAACTACCAAAGGGTGTCCTGGCCCTAAACCCACTTTCCCACAGTTCTGTTCAAAAGACAATAAATCTCTTTGCATTCAAGAAGTGTCTGGCGCCCTTTAATCTACCTTACATTGCACCCACCATGCCTTCTAACCCACTCTACATAAAAGGATGCCAGCTGTCCCTAACTCTGGAGGTTCTCATTAGACCAAAGGGGACTTGGCTACAAGTCTATCATGAATGTCTCTGCCAGACTCATCCACCTTACCAAACGTTTTGGTGTCTGCCACCCCTCTCCGCCAATCCCTACACTGGTATCCCATTGCCCAACAAATAAAAATTGAAACACTAACAATAGCATACCAAGCCCCCCTACCCTCTATCTCCCTTGCCTCCTTCTCCCAACGCTCATCTCCAGGACTTCTCCAGAGCTTCTCCCATCCTCTGGAACTCACTAGCCCCCATTCTGTTCGGTTATCTCCTACTCTGTCCACATTTAGGCGATCCCTGAAAATTCATCTCTTCATGGAGGCCTTTCCTGCCTTCGGCTAATGATCAAATCTTCTACTTCCCTCATCAGTTCATCCCTCACAGTTATTACCTTCTGTTTCACCAGCCTCCTAACCCTCTTGTATTGAATTGTATTGTTGCTGTATTGCCTCCCATTATATTGTAAAGCGATGCGCAAACTCTTGGCACTATCAATATAATGCGTGCAGGCTGGTAATCCACATAAGGCTGGTATAGCGATCCCAAAAGAAACAATGCAAGAAAAGTGGCTTTATGCCACATCCATTCATCATTTCAAAGAAGTACCAAGAACATTATTATTATTATTATTATTATAATACAGTGTGCATATAGTGCCAAGAGTTTAATGCAAGAAAAGTGGCTTTATGCGATTCGCATAGCCAGTACCCCAAGGGATATTTGAGATATAACAAGCCGTAAAACAGTGTAATATCAATAGATTTATTAGTCAAAAAAGTGTATTTGATACATAACAAACAACATATACTGGCAATACATAAACAAATTACTAAACCAATTAGAAATAGTGTCAATAGTAAACTTGCGACTGAGGACCAAAGCTACCCTAGCTTTCTAATTGGTTTAGTAATTTGTTTATGTTTTACCAGTATATGTTGTTTGTTATGTATCAAATACACTTTTTTTGACTAATAAATCTATTGGTATTACACTGTTTTACGGCTTGGTATATCTCAAATATCCCTTGGGGTACTGGCTATGTGAATCGCATAAAGCCACTTTTCTTGCATTAAACTCTTGGCACTATATGCACACTGTATTATAATAATAATAATAATGTTCTTAGTACTTCTTTGAAATGATGAATGGATGTTCCCTGACACTTCTGGCTCTTTGCTTCACATTTCACAGAGAGGTGGACAGAGATTTAATTATCTCGGTGGCAACCTCCAAGACCTGCAAATGTCTGGCCCGGAAGGATTTGTGTCCTCCATGATTATCCGTCAGACCGGCCACAATATATATTGTGTAATGAGACAGATTAGTCACACCATGTTAATGTGACCTGTAACCCCAACAGCCATCCGTTCTTGCTGAATGTATGAAATAAATTAAAGACGTGCCCGATTGAGACATCTATTTAGGAGAAGACCTTCAGAGCTCAACGAGAAGGGCAAATTCAAAGCAACCCCGACGCCAAGCTGAAAGTCCTATTAAAATCACTTCTTCACAGGAACATACATTAGCTGACACTTTGGAGGGGGTGTCGAGGCCGCCTTTCATCGGCGGACTATATCTCTAATGATAATACACCAAGGCACATGCGTAAAAGAAATACACAACTGTATTGTAGAAAATTTGACATGGACAAGTAAAAAAAAAAACTATAATACACCCATATTGGCTAGTTAACTGGCGATACCAAAACATTTGGTCGTCTGCCAGCTGTGCAATTATTATCAGATGACTTTGGTAGAAATCCTGCTGTAGACAAGTCATAAGAGATCACCGTATGTAGGGCAACTCGTTTCGCTGGATCCCCCCCCCCCCCCGCTTCATCAGGACCTTGGATCTCGCATAAGAGAAAGACATAAGCTGGAATCATATTCCAAAAAGAATCCTGTTAAAAAAAGCTTAAAAATTGCATACAGCAGACATAATAAACCTTTGAAAGAAAAATCTGTGGATGAAACGCTGAGTCAGGGTGCAGCTGCACGGCAATCTGTATTGGCACCACACATTATCCTGGAGGTGTGGGTGAAGATGCGTGGGGGCAGCCAATTGCAACTGCTAAGCGATCAGCTGAGAGATATGATATGCCTTTGGCATCTTTATGTTTGGGAGTAGTTATTGGATGATTCAGCACTTGCCTACCGGGCACTCCCGCCCCCCCCCCCCCCCCCCCCATCCTGCCCAGGCCAATTTTCAGCATTCAGCGCTGTCACTCTTTGAATGACAATTGCGTGGTCATGGTTTCTTTGTTATAGTTTAGTACTACTATTGGGTACTAAGTATTACTTCCAGTGATTTCCTGTGATATTCAATGCTTGTACACTCAACCTTGTGTGTCCGAGGGGCTGTGGTTCTTGAGAAGGTCGAGGCAAAGAACAGAGGACCCACGCTATCCAGCGGCACCTACAGGGGTTAGCTCTACATTTGCATCAGCAACAATTTGACACCATTTCTCTTATCCTTGTCTCTTTTGTTCTCTACCCTTTTTAGCAGGGGATTGTGGCAAATATAAGACAAAAGGGACCATGTAAGGAGCTGTATCCGAACCGATCGGTTTTCAAGATGCTAGAAGCCTGCTTTGGGTATTTACATAAAAAATGTTCAACCAAAAGACCAAAAAAAAAAAATGTAATAATAATAAAAAATAAAAAAAACAGAACCTCAAATTCATTATTGGCCTAGAAAAAGGTAATAATAATAATAATAAAGCTTGGTTTAGTTTGCACAGTGACCGTCAGATCCTCCCTGGCACTCCTGTCTATTTGCTTCATCTATTACAGAGAGGTGGAAGAGGTTTAATTATCTCGGTGACAATTTCCAAGACCTGCAAATCTCTGGCCAGAAGGATTTGTTATCCTCCATGCTCATCCATCAGACCGACCACAATATATATTGTGTAATGAGACAAATTAGTCACACCTTGTTAATGTGACTTGTAACCCCAACAGCCATCCTTTCTTACTGAATGTATTAAACAAATCAAAGACGTGTCTGATTGAGACATCTTTTCGGGAGAAGACCTTCAGAGCTCAACGAGAAGAGCAGATTTAAAGCAACCCTGTGTCTGATTGAGGCATCTTTTCGGGAGAAGACCTTCCGACCTTCAGAGATCAAAGAGAAGAGCAGAATTAAAGCAACCCTGTGTCTGATTGAGGCATCTTTTCGGGAGAAGACCTTCCGACCTTCAGAGATCAAAGAGAAGAGCAGAATTAAAGCAACCCTGTGTCTGATTGAGGCATCTTTTCGGGAGAAGACCTTCAGACCTTCAGAGATCAACGAGAAGAACAGATTTAAAGCAACCCTGCCACCAAACTGAAAGTCCTATTAAGGCGTGGTTCACACCTATGCACAATGATGAGAGCCAACGTTAGAGGAGGACCGGGTCGGCAGAGGAGAAGACAGCAGCGGAGGAGAAAACGGTAGTGGCGGAGAAGACAGCAGTGGAGGGAGAAGACGGGTGGAAGATTGAAGTGCTAACACCAGGTGTTTAGAGTATCTTTATTTGCTGATTGTATGTATATTGTGTAATGAGACCAATTAGTCACACCTTGTTAATGTGACTTGTAACCCCAACAGCCATCCTTTCTTACCAAATGTATTAAACAAATCAAAGACGTGTCTGATTGAGGCATCTTTTCGGGAGAAGACCTTCAGACCTTCAGAGATCAAAGAGAAGAGCACATTTAAAGCAACCCTGTGTCTGATTGAGGCATCTTTTCGGGAGAAGACCTTCCGACCTTCAGAGATCAAAGAGAAGAGCAGAATTAAAGCAACCCTGTGTCTGATTGAGGCATCTTTTCGGGAGAAGACCTTCAGACCTTCAGAGATCAAAGAGAAGAGCACATTTAAAGCAACCCTGTGTCTGATTGAGGCATCTTTTCGGGAGAAGACCTTCAGAGACCTTCAGAGATCAACGAGAAGAACAGATTTAAAGCAACCCTGCCACCAAACTGAAAGTCCTATTAAGGCGTGGTTCACACCTATGCACAATGACGAGAGCCAACGTTAGAGGAGGACCGGGTCGGCAGAGGAGAAGACAGCAGCGGAGGAGAAAACGGTAGTGGCGGAGAAGACAGCAGTGGAGGGAGAAGACGGGTGGAAGATTGAAGTGCTAACACCAGGTGTTTAGAGTATCTTTATTTGCTGATTGTATGTATATTGTGTAATGAGACCAATTAGTCACACCTTGTTAATGTGACTTGTAACCCCAACAGCCATCCTTTCTTACCAAATGTATTAAACAAATCAAAGACGTGTCTGATTGAGGCATCTTTTTAGGGAGAAGACCTTCAGACCTTCAGAGCTCAACAAGAAGAGCAGATTTAAAGCAACCCTGCCACCAAACTGAAAGTCCTATTAATGCCGGCCATACACGGTTCGAATTTCGAAATAATTTTCTTTGGAAAATCGTATCTAAGAATTTTCGTATGAATTTCACACCATTAGTGGGCTTGCGCAACAGCCGATTTTTGTGCGGAAATAAAATTTGAGGAATCAGACATGTTGGAAATTTTTGGAAAAACAAACGATTTTCTAATCAATGATGGGAGAATCCTACGAGAAATGTAATAAGAAAAGAAAATTTACGGAGATAAAAGAAAATTTACGGAGAGAAAAGAAGATTCCCGGCCAAGAAAATTCTGAAAATTCTTTTCTGTAGCAACATGAGGTGAAATTGAAGGCTTGGTCGGCCGAATTTCGAAAATCAATGGTGGCGCCATCGGATCACAAAAAAAAACGAATTTTCTGATTTTGAAAAGAAAATTCATTCTAAATTCGACCGTGTATGCCCTGCATAAGACGTGGTTCACACCTATGCATTTATTTTTTTGTGCGTTTCCAGTTTTTCAGAAACACACTGCAGCCCATTTAACACGGTTTCCTATGGATGTAGTTCCCATCTGTGCATTTTATGGAAAGGGCCAGGGATTTTTTCTGGTTTATGGTTCCGTAGACTTCAATGGATCAAAAAAACGTGAATTGAAAAATTCAAAACGCACCTGGAATATGCAAACTGCAACCTGCATAGGTGTGAGCCAGGCCTAAACGCTCTACCTAGGTAGGTACCCCTGCCTTAAAGTGTCATGTATCTAGAGAGGGCTTCCCTTGCACCTCCTGTCCCATTTCCCCTGATAAAAAAAGAGAAATGAGATTGCGCGATGGGTTAACTACTTCCCGCCCAAGGTATGTCCAGGGACGTCTTTGACTTTCCGGGGGTATATCTGAATGATGCCTGAGGCCACAGACATCATTCAGATATTGCCGTTTTCAGCCGGCGATTCCCTGCACCATAAGAAGGATCATAGCGGCTGTTCCACCACTTAATCGTTCTCACGGGAGGAGGGAGGGGACTCCCCCCCTGCCGCCCTCCGGTGCTTCTATCGACTCACCGCTTCCATCGGTGAGTCGGTCACAGGATCCGCCGCCCCCCAGATAATACCATAGAGATTTCCAGCGGACCAGATCGTCCCCGGAGTCTCTATGATCGTTCGGAGGCCGGGCGCAATGTTATGACGTCACGCCCGGCCTCTGCATTCAAAATAACGGCGCAAATTTGGCTAGGAAGCCAGGATCGTTTTTTTATTTTTTTTATTTTAGCCTAGAGGTGAGATGTGGGGTATTATTGACCCCATATCTCAATATAAATAGGTCCGATCGTGCCATATTTCTATTACAAGGGATGTTTACATTCCTTGTAATAGGAATAAAAGTAATCAATTTATTTTTTTATTTTATTTTTTAAGTGTCAAACTAAAAAAATAAAAGTAAAATTAACAATAAAAAAAATTAAAAAATTAAAGCGCCCCTCTCCCCGTGAGCTCGTACGCAGAAGCGAAAGCATACGCAAGTCCCGCCCATGAAAACGGTGTGCAAACCACACATGTGAGGTATTGCCGCGAACGTTAGAGCGAGAGCAATAATTCTAGCACTAGACCTCCATTGTAACGCAAAACATGTAACCAGTAAAAAAATTTAAAGCGTCGCCTATGGGGATTTTAAAATACCAAAGTTTGGCGCCATTCCATGAGCGCGTGCAATTTTGAAGCTTGACATGTTGGGTATCTATTTACTCTGCGTATCTTCATCTATCACATTATGCAAAAAAATTGGGCTAACTTTACAGTTTTTTTCTTTTTTTTTTTAAGCATGAAACTGTTTTTTTTCTGAAAAAAAAGCGTTCGAAAAATAGCTGCGCAAATACCGTGCGAGATAAAAAGTTGCAACAACCGCCATTGGATGCGAAGTGGTTAAGCCAAAACAATAATGGTTATGAGCTGCCTCTACTTAATACCTACTTAATACCTCCACCCTAAAATGGGGGGGGGGGGGTTAATTCTGAAAAAAGAAAGGAAGGGTAGATGTGGCGCTATACCTTCGAAATCCCTTCGAAATCCCTAGGATAATATGATTAATTGAAAATAGATAAAAGCAAACAAATCCTGTGAAATATGCGAATTACAACCTTGTAAAAAGAGGCGTAAACGGCGTGTTAGAAAAATAGTGACAAGAAAATAAATAAAATTATATAAATTGAAAAATTAAAAAAATGTAATAAAATATTCTTATATATGTATATATGTCGACTCTATACATGCATAAATAATGTGCTAAGTGCTTGTGCCAATCTAGTGAATCTAATTAATATATATGCAATAAATAACTTCTCGTGCAATAATTCATAAAATGTGACATAAATTATTTCATCCACAAAAATTAATAAAAATGTGAAAGTATGTGACAAAATAAATAAATGATATAATTGAAATACAATATATTTGAGAAAACAATCAATCCAACTGAGGATTAATTAATAAATGTAGTGAAAGTATGTGAATTAACAAAATAAATAAATAAAAAAAATGAAATAAAATATATCTAAAACAACAATCAATCCAACTGAGGATTAGCCAATCAGTCCAAATAAGTTCTTATTAGTGCAAGGAAAAAGGGTGTTGCCACTTCAAAGAGAAAGATCCCCCAACATGTGTATCCAAAAAAGTGCTCTTGTTGCCCTCACCAGATCACTTGCCCCCTTCAGGGGTGAGCTCGCTGCCACAGTGTAAGCCCCTGTGTCGCTGTCTGGTTTTCCTCTGAGGGGGTCCTTAATTGGTCCGTTGGGGGTGCCTCATATATAGGTATCAGTAAAAGAGAAGGGCATCCATAATATAAAACCACTTAAAAAAAACAGCTTTATTAACAACTTACAGACCGGACCATTTTGCTGGTCAAAGACCAGACCACTTCTTGCGATTCGGCACTGCGTCGCTTTAACTGACAATTGCGCGGCCGTGCGACGTGGCCCCCAAACAAAATTTACGTCCTTTTTTTCCCACAAATAGAGCTTTCTTTTGGTGGTATTTGATCACCCCTGCGGTTTTTATTTTTTGCGCTATAAACAAAAATAGAGCGACAATTTTGAAAAAAACTCATTCTTTTTTACTTTTTGTTATAATAAATATCCCCCAAAAATATATATATAAAAAAAAAAATTTCCCTCAGTTTAGGCCGATACGTATTCTTCTACATATTTTTGGTAAAAAAAATCGCAATAAGCGATTATTGATTGGTTTGCGCAAAAGTTATAGCGTTTACAAAATAGGGATAGTTTTGTGGCATTTTTATTAATAATTTTTTTTTTACTAGTAATGGCGGGGATCAGCGATTTTTATTGTGACTGCGACATTGTGGGGGACCCATCGGACATTTTTGACACACTTTTGGGACCATTGTCATTTATACAGTAATCACTGCTATATAAATGCAGTGATTCCTGTGTAAATGACACTGGCAGTGAAGGGCTTAACCAGTGGGTGGCAGTGTAGGGGTTAAGTGTTCATAGGGGTGTGTTACTAACTGTGGGGGGGTTGGGCTTTAATTTAGTGAACTCTGATCTCTGCTCCAATCACATGGAGCAGAGATCAGCGTCACTAGTTGCTAGGCAGAATGGGGAAATGCTGTTTACAACGGAATTTCTACATTCAGCTGCCCCGTGAGACGATCGCGGATATGCCCGCGGCGATCGAGTCCGCGGGACCCGCGTCCGGACTCACGGGGTTCCCCGACCGGCACGCCAGCACGCCGCCGGTGGCGCGCTCGCGATGGCAGGGCGGCAAATTTAAAGGGACGTACAGGTACGCCCATTTGCCTGCCCGTGCCATTCTGCCGACGTACATCGGCGTGCGCTGGTCGGGAACCAGTTAATTAAAAAACTACTCACATTTTGCACAGTGTATCAATCACTTATACAAATACAGCAGCCGTCCGCCGTGGCGTTCTGAGCCGGAGAGAGTGCGTTCTATGGCCACGCCCTACGCGTTTCGTCACTACGACATCCTCTGGAGACTCTGGAGACTATTAATTAGATTCACTAGATTGGCACAAGCACTTAGCACATTATTTATGCACGTATAGAGTCGGCATATATACATATATAAGAATATTTTATTCAATTTTTTTATTTTTCAATTTATATAATTTTTTTTTTGTCACTATTTTTCTAACACGCCGTTTACAACTCTTTTTACAAGGTTGTAATTCTCATATTTCACAGGATTTGTTTGTTTTTATCTATTTTCAATTAATCATATTATCCTAGGGATTTTGAAGGTATAGCGTCACATCTACCCTTCCATTTCCCCTGATGTTGACCAGAGGGTATAGCAGATAGAGATGTGCACAACAGAAAAATGTTGTTTTGTTTCGGATTTGTTCTTTGTCCTCATGCACACGGGGCATTCGAAAAAACGAAATGCAAAGCCACTACCGACGCCAGGAAAAAGCAACTGTAAAAACACGCTTTTAGTAGCTTTTTGTATTCGTGTTAACGCGCGTTTAGCCGCGTTAGCGTTTAGGAGTGGTTGTCTGCCTCTTCTATTTTTCATTTTTACTACAGAGCACAAGACGCATGACATGTCAAAATTAATGGTTCCCTATTAGCCCCTGTACACACGGTCGGACATTCTGCCAACCAAATCCGACGGATTGTGTCCGAAACTGTGGAAAATATTTCCAACATGTTGGAAAATTGGGTCCGACGGATATTCCGATGGAATCAGTCCGATGCATACCACACACAGTCGGATTATCCGACAACACGGTCCGATAGGACACATTCCGACGGATTCTCCAACCGTGTGTACAAAGGCTTAGAGCTGTCTAAACTGATCCAACTTTCAGCCCATTGATTTGAATGGAAGCTGCGTCCAAGTCCGATCATCATGATTCGATTTGTGGCACGTGACTTGTGCTCTGAGGATCTTAAAGGGGAACCCCACACCAAAATGGAAAAAAAAAACAGCGTAGGGTCCCCCCCCCCCAGATACATAACAAGCCGCTTGAGTCTGGTATGGATAATGAAATGGAACCCCACGCTAAAATGAAAATAAAAAAAACGACGTGGGGTCCCCCCCAAGACCATACCAGAAAACACCACACCAAAAAAAAACTTTTGTGGGCCCCCCAAAATCCAAACCAGACCCTTATCTGAGCATGCAGCCTGGCAGGTCAGGAAAGGGTGGGGTCGAGCCCCCTCCTGGACCATACCAGGCCACATGCTGTCAAAATGGGGGGAGCGTGGGTGCATTGAGGCCGGGGGCCCCCAGATCCTGGCCCACCTATGTGAATGAGTATGGGGTACATTGTACCCCTACCCATTCACCTCCAAAACAGGCAGTGTAGTGTAAATAAAAACAAGAGACAGTTTTGACAAGTCCCTTATTAAAAATCTTTAACGTGTCTTCTTCCTCCGGGGATGTGTCATTCCTCCGGTCTTCTCCCTCTGGTGATGTGTTCTTCCTCCAATCTTCTCCCTCTGCTGCTGTTTTCTCCACTGCTGCTGTATTCTTTGCTGCCGACCCGGTCCTCTTCTGATGCCGGCTCCCATTGTGGTGCCAGCTCCATTCTCTGCTGGTTCTTATAAAGCCATGGGACTTGGCTGACCATCTGGTATCATCACCATGCGACTCCACCCCTTGATATGACACGTGTCAAGGTGATTTCACCAGCTTGCCGGCCACGCCCCATGCCATAATAATGTGCAGAAATTAAACTCAGAAACGGAATATTTTAGTGCTCCTTAATATTGGCTGGCAGTGGCGACAATCACTGGCCCCAAGTAAGGATGAACCCGGTTTTGGTTCTGAACCTGATAGCCAGGTGTCAGTGCTGAGCAATCCTGCCCCGCAGCGGCACATATACAAAGGGCCAGAGATGCTTGTGACATCATTGACTTAAAATGACCACATGGCTATACATGGACAGTCATTGACCTAATATGGCAGCTAGTTGGCCTGGCATTGATAGCTATCTTCCAGCCCAAACCCAAGCTCATCCCTAGTATAAGATCTTTGGCATTGTTGTTGCTGGAACTACACAAGCACTGTCAGCCAGAACTATATCTACTACTGCTTACTGCTCGCGGAACCCTCTAGCAACCTCTGGAGGAAAACTAGGGCCCCATAGAAACCTGGTTGAGAAAGGATGATCTAATCCAACCTTTCTCAACTAGGGTTCCTCTTGAGGTTGCTAGGGGTTCCTTGACCAGTATCAGATCTCTGGCATTGTTGTTGGAACTACACAAGCACTGTCAGCCAGAACTATATCTACTAGTGCTTACTGCTCACTGAACCCTCTAGCAACCTCTGGAGGAAAACTAGGGTCCCATAGACACCTGGTTGAGAAAGGATGATCTAATCCAACCTTTCTCAACTAGGGTTCCTCTTGAGGTTGCTAGGGGTTCCTTGACCAGGAACCAAAGGCAAATTGATCTCCCACTAAAGCCTCATAAACACAATCAGAAATTCTGCCAGCAAAAGTTGGATGTGAGCTTTTGGTCAGAAATTCCGACCATGTGTAGGCTCCATCAGACTTTTCCTGGCAGAATTCCAGCCAGCAAAAGATTGAGAGCAGGTTCTCTATTTTTTGGTTGGAAAAGTTCCAATCGGAAATTCCGATCGTCTGTACAAATTCCGAAGAGAAAAATTCATACGCATGCTCGGAAACAATTTGACGCATGATCGGAAGCATTGAACTCAATCGTAGTGTTGTACGTCACCGCGTTCTTTACAGTCAAAAGTTCAGAGAACTTTTGTGTGACCGTGTGTTTTCATGCCAAGCTTGAGCGGAATTCCATCGGAAAAACCATCCAACTTTTTTCCGATGGAAAATCCGCTCGTGTGTACGCGGCATAATGCCACGTACACACGATCGGAAATTCGGCCAGCAAAAGACCGATGAGAGCTTTTGGTCAGAAAATGTAATCGTGTGTATGCTCCATCGGTCTTTTGCTGGCCGAATTTTGTCCAGCAAAAGATTGAGAGCAGATTTTCAATTTTTTGATCGGAAAAAGTTCCTATCCAAAAATCCATTCATGTGTATGAAGGGGGGGCACAGAACACTGCTATTGGGAGGGGGGCAGAGGACAATACAGTGGGGGGATGTGAAGGGAGACAGAGGACACTGCTTGGGGGGGGGGGGGCAGACACTACTGTGGAATGGGAGGGGGGGCAAAGGACACTAGGGGGGGTGATGTGAAGGGGGAAGAGGACACTACAGTGGGGGTGGGGTGGTTTGAACGGGGTATAGAACACTGCTATGGGGAGGGGGGCAGGGGGCAGTACAGTGGGGGGATGTGAAGGGAGACAGAGGACACTGCTTTGGGGAGGGGGGACAGGACACTACTGTGGGATGGAGAGGGGGGCAAATTACACTACAGGGGGGTGATGTGAAGGGGGGGAAGAGGACACTACAGTGGGGGTGGAGTGATTTGAAGGGGGCACAGAACACTGCTATGGGGAGGGGGGCAGAGGACAGTACAGTGAGGGGATGTGAAGGGAGACAGAGGACACTGCTTTGGGGGGGGGGGGCAGGACACTACTGTGGGATGGAGGGGGGCAAAGGACATTGCTATGGGGAGCAGAGTGCACTACAGTGGGCGAGGAAGTGATGTGAAGGGGCAGAAGACACTGCTGTGAGAGATGGGCTGAAGACACTACAGTGGGAGGAGTGTTGTGAGGGGGGGGGGGCAGAGGAAACTACTGTGGTGGGATGATGTGAAGGGGGGCACAGGACACTACTGTGAGGAGGGGGGCAGAGGACAGTACAGTGGGGGGATGTAAAGGAGGACAGAGAACACTGCTTTGGGGGGGGCAGGACACTACTGTGGGATGGAGGGGGTCAAAGGACATTGCTATGGGGAGCAGAGGACACTACAGTGGGTGGGGAGGTGAAGGGGCAGAAAACCCTGCTGTGAGAGAGGGGGTGAAGAAACTACAGTGGGAGGAGGGTGTTTTTTTTGGGGGGGGGGCAGAGGAGACTACTGTGGTGGGGTGATGTGAAGGGCGGCACAGGACATAACTGGGGGGGGGGGGGGTGATGTGGAGTGATTTGAAGGGGGTAGAGGACACTATTATGACACATAGGGGTTTTCTTCATGTAAACCTTTTTTGAGGGCTTAATCGTTTTTACTTTTTTCTCTTAGAAGGTGTCACATCCCCCCCGGGAATATTTAATTTACTCCATGCTGTCAGGTAGATCTGAACCCCTGAATGGTTTCCTACCCATGATCTAGTCTACTTCCTCATTCTTCATGGGACTTAGCAAATCTGATGGCTTCCCCTCTGTTCATTAAGCTGCTCTCGGCAATTCCCCGTCTGGTTTTTGCTATGTTTGAACAAAGAAGATAAATGATCCGGGTTACAATTTGTTTTACTGAGAACTTTGCTGGTTTCTAATAAGACTCTCCACTTGTTTAATACAGAATATTTCAGAGACAATTCACTTCACCTAAACCTGATGCAGTCCATTATTTTCTTGAAGGAGAATTGAAAAAGGGAACTTTTGCTTAGATTTACCTAATTAGATTTAAAGCGTGTCCAAACCAAAGAGGAAAACTCTAATGCTGCGTACACACGACCGGTTTTTCCATCGGACTAAACTCTGACGGTTTTTCCGACGGAGTTCCACTGAAACTGTCTTGCCTACACACGATCACACCAAAGTCCGACCGGCAAGAACACGGTGATGTACAACACATACGACAGGACTAGAAAAAAGAAGTTCAATAGCCAGTAGCCAATAGCTGCCGTCTCGTACTTGCTTCAGAGCATGCGTCGTTTTTGGTCCATCGGCACAGCATACAGACGAGCGGTTTTCCCGATAGGAATTTATTCCGTCGGAAAGATTTAAAACATGTTCTATTTCTAGGTCCGCCAGAATTAAAAAAAAAAAAAAAAAGTAAGATGAGTCCCACACATGATCGGATTATCCGATGAAAAGATTCCGTCTGACTTTTTCTGCCAGAAAGTCCAACCGTGTGTACGCGGCATAATAGATTACAGACTACCGATCCTGAGACGTGTGAGAGCTTCATCTTAAAGGGTAAGTTCACCACAAAAAAGATGAACTACAAATATTCCCAGATATGAAAGGGCATGTAGGAAAGGGGGGGGTGAATTGGGTGGGGATCTGTGGGGGGTGGGCCGTACGCTCTCTCTCTGTCTCTTTCTCTGTCTCTCTCTCTCTCTCTCTCTCTTTTTCTCTGTCTTTCTCTCTCTCTCTCTCTTTCTTTTTCTCTCTCTCTGTCTGCCTGTCTCTTTCTCTGTCTCTCTCTCTCTGTCTCCCCCCCTCTCCCTCTCTTTCTCTGTCTCTCTCGCTCTCTCTCTTTCTCTCTATGTCTCCCTCTCTCTCTCTGTCTCTCCCCCTCTCTATTTCTCTGTCTCTCTGTCTCCCTCTCTCTCTCTGTCTTTCTCTGTTTTTCTCTCTCTCTCTTTCTCTCTCTCTCTCTGTCTCTCTCTCTCGCTGTCTCTCCGTCGCTCTCTCTCCGCTCTCTCTCTCTCTCTCTGTCTTTCTCTCTCTCTCTCTCTCTCCCTCTCTCTGTCTCTCCCCCCTCTCTCTTTCTCTCTGTCTCTCTATTTCTCTGTCTCTCTGTCTCCCTCTCTCTCTCTGTCTTTCTCTCTCTGTCTCTCTCTCTTTCTCTGTTTTTCTCTATCTCTCTTTCTCTCTCTGTCTCTCTCTCTCTCTCGCTCTCTGTGTCTGTCTCTCTCGCTGTCTCTCCGCCTCTCCCTCTCCCCTCTCTCTCTGTCTTTCTCTCTCTCTGTCTCTCTGTCCCTCTCTTTCTCTCTCTCTCTCTCTCCCTCTGTCTCCCTCCCCCTCTCTCTGTCTCTCCCCCCCTCTCTCTTTCTCTGTCTCTCTCTCTCTGTCCGTTTCTCGCTTTCTCTGTCTCTCTTCCCCTCTCTCTCTTTCTCTCTCTCTCTCTCGTTTTCTCTTTTTCTCTCTCTCTCTGTCTCTCTCTCTTTCTGTCTCTCTCTCTGTCTCCCCCCTCTCTCTCTGTCTCTCTCTGTTTATCTGTCTCTCTCTTTCCCTGTCTCTCTCTCTCTCTGTCAGTCTCTCTCCCTCTCTCTCTTTCTCTGTCTTTCTCTCTCTCTTTCTCTCTCTGTCTCTTTTTCTCTGTCTTCCTCTCTCTCTCTCTGTCTCTCTCTCTTTATCTCTCTCTCTCTCTCGCTCCCTCTCTCTCTGTGTCTGCCTGTCTCTCTCTCTCTCTCTCTCTCTCTTTCTCTGTCTCTCTCTCTCTTTCTCTGTCTTCTATCTCTGTCTTTCTCCCTCTCTCTGTCTCTCTGTCTGTCTTTCTCTTTCTCTGTCTCTCCTTCTCTCTCTCCCCCCCTCTCGTTCTCTGTCCCTCTCTCTCTCTGTCTGTCTCTCTCTCTTTCTCTCTATTTCTCTCTCTCTGTCTCTCTCTTTCTCTGTCTCTCTCTTTCTCTGTCTCTCCATCTCTCCCCCCCTCTCTCTCTCTCTTTCTCTCTCTCTGTCTGTCTGTCTCTTTCTCTCTCTCTTCCCCCCTCTCTCCCCTCATCTCTCTCTCCCCCTCTCTCTTTCTCTCTCCTCCCTCTCTCTCTGTCTCCCTCCCCCTCTCTCTGTCTCTCCCTCTCTCTCTCCACCCTTGATAATTTAAAGAAATGTGAAATATTTTTCCTTATATAAAGTGTATTGGATATCATGTAGGGATTGCCGGGGACTTGGAGTATATTATCAGCTGGTGATATGAAATGATGAGTGGGAAAATGAAGGTGTTGTTATGGAATGTGTGGGGGTTGGGGGATTGGGGAAATAGACGGGCAGTTTTTGAAGCAACTGAGTTCTATAAACCAGCAATAATATTTTTGCAAGTGCCCCCCCCCCCCTTGAACACGAGGATACAACGCTTTTTGAAAGATCAAGATTCACGTATCAAACTCATGCAGTATATTCTACAGATTCTCGAGGCGTTAGCATTCCGATTTCCCGTTCGGTACGATTTTCATGTAGAGAGTTTTAAAGATCCTGGGGGGGTCGAAAAATTGTACTTCGGTGCTCACTAAATGATAAAAACTTTTTTGTTGGTGAATGTCTATGTTCCTCCTACATATAACGAGGAAGTGCTGAAAAAATGTGTTTAAGAAAATGGTACAGTGGCCAAATTTACCATCCCTAGTAATGGGAGATTTTAATAACATAAAGAATGAGGAGGAGGAGGATAGACATAGATGCACAAAGAGTAAACAAAGAACGAAGAGAACTAGACTTGCTGGCCCTACACAAGAAATGGGGAGAATTAGACACCCACTAAAGAGAATATTCTTGTTGTTCGAGTACATATGGATCTCTGTCTTGGCTTGGCTTTGAGGAATGATAACTTTCTCCCATGGCTAGAGTCAAGTCAATATGGCCCCAGGGGGCTCTCCGATCATTCCCCACTGATACTGACCATACAGACTGTTTTCTTCTCTGCCCTGGAAAATGAATCCACAATGGCTGTTATTAATGACAGAGGAGGACAGGGTGGAACTAGAGCTGCTAGAATTTGAAAAAATAAATAAAAACTTGACATCTTTATGTCAGGGCTGGCTTAGCCCTTCCTTCTCTGGGCTGGCCACTCAGCTGTTGGCTAATTGCCAGCTCTCTTCTCTTTCCACAGTTACGAGCTGTTCCCGATGATGCTTGTCTGACCTGCCTATTTAAAGCCTTCCAGCTCATTTCTCCATTGCCTTCACGTTGGTCACATCACAAGGAACCATCTCCTGCTGTTTGTTTCAAGACTGGCTTTGCTGACATCCCTCCTGGCTTCTTATCCTGCTTGCAGTTGCTCTCCTTGGATCCCTGACTTCCGGCCTGGCTGATTACCCGATCTGGTTTATGAACTTTGGACTGGCTGACTACCCGATCTGGCTACTGGACTCTGGCTATGCTTGACTACGCTTTTTTCTATTTACCTTTTTATTTTTATTATTAATAAACAAGTGTGATTTGATTGCACTTCTGTCTCAGTCTGTTTCATGGTTCCTGACACTTTATTAGTAGTGGGGGATACTATGAAGGCATATATGCGTGGGGGTAATGATTAAAGAAATATATAAAATGAATGCCGCGTACACACGATCGGACTTTTCAATGGACTTGGTCCGGCGGACAATCCGACGGACTTTGCAGCTGAGGTCCGCACGGACTTGCCCACACACGATCACTCCAAAAGTCAGACGGATTCGAACGTGATGACGTAGAGTAAGGAATTTCACAGCCAGTAGCCAATAGCTGCCCTAGCGTCGGTTTTAGTCCGTCGGACTAGCACACAGACGACCGGATTTTTTTTTTTCGACCGGACTCGAGTCCGTCGGAAAGATTTGAAGCGAGTTTTATTTCTAGGACTTTTGGGAAGGAAAAGTCCGCTGGAGCCCACACATGATCGAATTGTCCGACGGATTCCAGTCCGCCAGACCAAGTCCGTCGACAAGTCCGATCGTGTGTACGCGGCATTAGAGTTCATCTAGAAGTCGTGAGGAGGAGGTAATGCAAAGGGAAATTCAAACAGAGCAGGACTATATTACGGACCCCATAGAAGAAAAGCGCTTAGCTTGGCAGGAAGCTCAAAAAACCTATAAGATGTTATTTTTAACCAAAGCAGATTTTTTCAAAACCAAAAAAAAACGATGAGATGGGGGAACAGGTGGGACGTATGGCAGCTGCGATAGCTCAGGCTCAAGGGAGCCCAATAACTATCGCAGCAGCCAGAGACGCAGAAGGGGTCGTAAGGTATGATACAAGTAGTATCCAGAATATACAGTATCTCACAAAAGTAAGTACACCCCTCACATTTTTGTAAATATTTTCTTCTATCTTTTCATGTGACAACACTGAAGAAATAACACTTGTCTACAATGTAAAGTAGTGAGTGTACAGCTGGTATAACAGTGTAAATTTGCCGTCCCCTCCAAATAACTCAACACACAGCCATTAATGTCTAAACCGCTGGCAACAAAAAGTCAGTACACCCCTAAGTGAAAAAATGTTCAAATTGAGCCCAAACTGTCAATATTTTGTGTGGCCACCATTATTTTCCAGCACTGCTTTAACCCTCTTGTGCATGGAGGTCACCAGAGCTTCACAGGTCACCACTGGAGTCCTCTTCCCCTCCTCCATGATGACATCACAGAGCTGGTGGATGTTGGAGACCTTGCGCTCCTCCACCTTCTGTTTGAGGATTCCCCACGGTTGCTCAATAGGGTTTAGGGCTGGAGACATGCTTGGCCAGTCCATCACCTTTACCCTCAGCTTCTTTAGCAAGGCAGTGGTGGTCTTGGAGGTGTGTTTTGGGTCGTTATCATGTTGGAATACTGCCCTGCGGCCCAGTCTCCGAAGGGAGGGGATCATGCTCTGCTTCAGTATGTCACAGTACATGTTGGCATTCATGGTTCCCTCAATGAACTGTAGCTCCCAGTGCCGGCAGCACTCATGCATTTTTCTCTCTGATGTTTGTGAAGTACAATTTTGGTAACATGTTGGAAGAGAGACCGCCTGGGTGGGTTGGAATTTTCCAGTCCTGGAGCTTTCTGTGAGACTGGGAAAATGGTGGGCCAGTGAACAGCCTGGGGGTCAAGCATGATAAGCTCCCGGCTTATGTTGCCCCGTGTTTGAAAATGCTTCGGCAGTGGCAAGTAACAGCAGAAGTCAGATCTCTACCAAGGAAACTTCTTGAGAAGCGGATCATGAGCTCTGCTTTTTGCTAGCCACTGGCCTTGAGGGATTGCCCAAGCCTGGTTTTGGGGGTGGGTTTTTGCGATTGATTCATTTGGAGAGAATCCCAGTTTAGGGATCAGGCTTGGCTTGCCTTTCATGGAAAACTATATGTGAAGGGCAACTTGAAGTTTCTTTCCATGAGTGATCGGGGCTGCCCGAGAGTGGAGTGTGGAGGAGTGGTGGAGTCCATGGATCACTTTCTACTTCAGTGCCCTTTTAATACAGAGGTGTACAAGAGGGTGGGGAGGGCTCTGAGTATACCCTTCCTCCCCCATATGAGTTATGCAGAGTGGGTGTATGGGGCTTTCCAGACACAGGATTATGATTTGGAAACACTTTTTTTAGTTAGAATAGTAATCTGTTATTTCATGTGGAGTGATAAAGGACGTTCTGGGTGAGGTTGGGAAGATTCGGGGTCTTGAGAAAGACAGGTGGCAGCAGGAGGCCTGGATAAAGGCGTGGAGGAATATCAGGGCTCTGTAGCGGCTGCCTGTTGATCTCGGGGTGTGCGGCTTTCTTTGTATTCTTCTTTCACTTCCAGTATGGCCGTCCATCACCATGCATGTAGCCTTTTATCAAAAATATATTTTTGATAAAAGGCTACATGCATGGTGATGGTGATGTTCCTTAGTCTGGCTCTCCCATAGGGATTATGATGTGCACAATTTGGCTTGCAGCATTTATTATGTTCTTATGTTTTTTTGTTTTGTATAGTCATATTCAATTATTTTGTAAATATGTTTTATTGATTTATTGTGGTTTTATTGTATATAAGTTGTTGTTTGTAAGATTTTTCAATAAACAAAATGAACCCCTCATAATGGGCACAGCAGGTGTACAGACCTGGGAACTCAGCACAGGGATGGTGGGAACCCCTCATAATGGGCACAGTATGTCTAGGAACTCAATGCAGTGTTGATGGGCACCCCTCATAATGGGTGCAGCAGGGATGCAGGTCCAGTATCTCCTCACAGGGATGGTGGGAACTCCTCATAATGGGCACAGCAGGTGTACAGACCTGGGGACTCAGAACAGGGATGGTGGGAACCCATCATAATGGGCACAGCAGGTGTACAGCCCCAGGAACTCAGCACAGGAGTGGTGACAACACTGTATAATGGGCACAGCAGGTGTACAGACATGGCAACTCAACACAGGGATGGTGGGAACCCCTCATAATGGGCACAGCAGGTGTACAGACCCAGGAACTCAGCACAGGGATGGTGGGAACCCCTCATAATGGGCACAGTGGGTGTACAGACCCGGGAACTCAGAGCAAGGATGGTGGGAACCCCTCATCACGAGCATAGAAGGTGTACAGACAAGTGAACTCAGCACAGGGATGGTGGGAACCCCTCATAATGGGCACAGCAGGTGTACAGCCCCAGGAACTCAGCACAGGAGTGGTGACAACACTGTATAATGGGCACAGCAGGTGTACAGACATGGCAACTCAACACAGGGATGGTGGGAACCCCTCATAATGGGCACAGCAGGTGTACAGACCCAGGAACTCAGCACAGGGATGGTGGGAACCCCTCATAATGGGCACAGCAGGTGTACAGACCCAGGAACTCAGCACAGGGATGGTGGGAACCCCTCATAATGGGCACAGCAGGTGTACAGACCCAGGAACTCAGCACAGGGATGGTGGGAACCTCTCATAATGGGCACAGCGGGTGTACAGACCAGGGAACTCAGAGCAAGGATGGTGGGAACCCCTCATCACGAGCATAGAAGGTGTACAGACATGTGAACTCAGCACAGGGATGGTGGGAACCCGTCATAATGGGCACAGCAGGTGTACAGACCCAGGAACTCAGCACAGGGATGGTGGGAACCCCTCATAATGGGCACAGCAGGTGTACAGACCCAGGAACTCAGCACAGGGATGGTGGGAACCCCTCATAATGGGCACAGCAGGTGTGCTGATCAATCATTGTCAACCCGCGGCAGGAAATGTGTTACTAAACAAAAAAAAAAAAAAAAAAACATCCAGTAAAATGCAGATTTATGACAGAGTTGTCAGAATTGGCTTTGGAAGCTAGGGGTTAAGGTTAAATCGCTTCTGATCAAACTTCATTGAGTGGCTGTAAAAGATTAGAATTGGTCAAGTGGCATTGTGACCATAAAGCAGTCCAGATTATATTGTTTTTTTTCATATTTTTGAGAATGTAACAGAGGGGCAGGTATGTGGGTGGGGACACAGAGATTGGCGCAAACTGACAGAGGTGGGCGGGGACATAGAGATGGGTAAAAACAAAACAGGATGGGTTGGGATAACCAAACTTCGAGGTGGACATATAGGAAGCCAATAGTGTATTCAGCTCACCAGTCTCCAATTATATCAACATACACTTACTGGACACTTCATTAGGTAGACCTTGCTTGTACTGGGTTGGACCCCCTTTTGCCTTAATAGCTGCCTTATTATTATTTGTGGCATGGATTTAACAAGGTGTTGGAAACATTCCTCAAAGATTTTGCTCCATAGTGACATGATAGCATCACGCAGTTGCTGCAGATTTGTCGGCTGCACATCCATGATGCAAATCTCCTGTTCCACCATATCCAAATGGTGCTCTATTGGATGAGATATGGTGAGTGTGGAGGCCATTGGATGAGATCTGGTGAGTGTGGAGGCCATTAGATGAGATCTGGTGAGTGTGGAGGCCATTGGAGGACAGGGACCTCATTGTCCAGTGGTGAGATGATTGGGGCTTTGTGACATGGTGCATTATCCTGCTGGAAGGAGCCATCAGAAGATGAGGACACTGTAGTCATAAAGGGATGGACATGGTCAATAGCAATACTCAGGTAGGCCGTGGCATTTAAACCATGCTCAGTTGGTACTAAGAGGCCCAAAGCGTGCCAAGAAAATATCCCCCCCCCCCCCCCCACACCATTACACCACCAGCCTGAGCCGGTGATACAAGGGAGGATGGATCCAGGCTTTCATGTTGTTTACACCAAATTCTGACCCCACCATCTGAATGTCGCAGCTGACCTAGAGACTCATCAGACCGGCAATGTTTTAGCAATCTTCTATTGTCCAATTTTGGTGATCCTGTGCCAATTGTAGCCTCAGTTTCCTGTTCTTAGCTGACAGGAGTGGCACCCGTTCTGGTCTTCTGACTCAAGGTTCCATGTGTTGTGCGTTTCGAGATGGCATTCTGCATACTTTGGTTGTTAACGAGAGGTTATTTGAGTTACTGTTGCCTTTCTATCATCTGGAACCAGTCTGCCCCATTCTCCTCTGACATCAACAAGGCATTTTCCTCCACCCAACTGTCGCTCACTGGAACAACACTTAAACTTCTCCTTCTAGAGCAGTGATTCTCAAGTAGGGTTCCTCCAGAGGTTGCTGGGGGTTCCTTCAGCATTGGGCCATTTCTGCCTCTCAGATAAGTTCCCACTGACACCATTGATCTTTTTAACCATCTGTAAGGAGGTAATTTATCCAATGGCCACAAGTGTAAGGACCATTCTTCCCAATGACCACAAGTGTAAGGACCATTCTTCCCAATGACCACAAGTGTAAGGACCATTCTTCCCAATGACCACAAGTGTAAGGACCATTCTTCCCAATGACCACAAGTGTAAGGACCATTCTTCCCAATGACCACAAGTGTAAGGACCATTCTATCCCACTGACCACAAGTGTAAGGACCATTCTTCCCAATGACCACAAGTGTAAGGACCATTCTTCCCAATGACCACAAGCGTAAGGACCATTCTTCCCAATGACCACAAGTGTAAGGACCATTCTTCCCAATGACCACAAGTGTAAGGACCATTCTTCCCAATGACCACAAGTGTAAGGACCATTCTTCCCAATGACCACAAGTGTAAGGACCATTCTTCCCAATGACCACAAGTGTAAGGACCGTTCTTCCCAATGACCACAAGTGTAAGGACCATTCTTCCCAATGACCACAAGTGTAAGGATCATTCTTCCCAATGACTACAAGTGTAAGAACCATTCTTCCCAATGACCACAAGTGTAAGGACCGTTCTTCCCAATGACCACAAGTGTAAGGACCGTTCTTCCCAATGACCACAAGTGTAAGGACCTTTCTTCCCAATGACCACAAGTGTAAGGACCTTTCTTCCCAATGACCACAAGTGTAAGGACCGTTCTTCCCAATGACCACAAGTGTAAGGACCTTTCTTCCCAATGACCACAAGTGTAAGGACCTTTCTTCCCAATGACCACAAGTGTAAGGACCGTTCTTCCCAATGACCACAAGTGTAAGGACCATTCTTCCCAATGACCACAAGTGTAAGGACCTTTCTTCCCAATGACCACAAGTGTAAGGACCGTTCTTCCCAATGACCACAAGTGTAAGGACCTTTCTTCCCAATGACCACAAGTGTAAGGACCTTTGTTCCCAATGACCACAAGTGTAAGGACCACTCTTCCCAATGACCATCACACTAATGTATCATGAGTTGTAGATTTCTAATTTTTAGCAGGGGGTTCCCCGAGACCGGAGAACTATTTTAAGGGTTCCTCTGTGCCGAAAAGGTTGAGAAAGGCTGCTCTAGAGCGTCAACATAAAAATAATTCTTTGAAATTGCAAGCAGCCTCTATGTTCTTCATCTGGGGAAACCCTAAAACAAGGACATTGACTTCTTTGGTACTTGTCGGGTTTAGTCGTACTGCGGTGGAGGCTTCTGGGTAGTTCTATATGGAGGAACCGTCCTGATTGAAGAAGCAGTTCTGAGACGTGAAGTGGGATTCCAGCTCTCCTCTCACGTTCATCTCAGACAAGGCCAAGGTCAGAACAAAGAGCGCTTAATGAAGGAGGTGAAAGGATCGGGACGATCGTAACATTTTTTTTCATTAGAAACGCAAAGCTTGAAGCTGCGGGGGGGAGGCGGCGGGGGCCACCTTATGGGAAATGAAGGTCACGCCGGAGATATTTTTACACGAAGAACACAAAAGTCATTTATTTTATACTTGTAAAGATGAAGATTAGGAGTTGTTGACCTTAAAGAATTACATTTTTTTTTTCTTTCATAATTGGGTCACGGGATAAAAGTGCGGCGGCGGGAACAAAGAGAACCGGTCCGTGGGAGCAGGAAATGCAAAAGTGTGAAAAATGTAGAAAAAAATAATGATTAACCGGGAAGTAAAATGCATCTTATAGAGCGGGGGCTTCTCTCTCTTTTTTGAGGTCTGGTAAATTCTTCCAAAAATTTTCACGCAGTAAAAAAATAGAGTTTAGGTCTCGTGCCCACTGGGCAATGGGCATCAAAAAATCCACTTTTAGGGCTCTTGTACACTGGCTTTGACTTCAACACACATTAAAGCACCTACCCCTTTAACATGCTTTTTTTTGTGTGATTTTGATGCTTCATTGATGCTTTTTTGAAGCTTTAATAAAGCTTCTAAAGTGCCTTGTGTGTGTGTGTTGATATCCTATTTGTTTTAAAAGGACC
Source organism: Lithobates pipiens (assembly GCF_037356315.1). Taxonomy (NCBI): domain Eukaryota; kingdom Metazoa; phylum Chordata; class Amphibia; order Anura; family Ranidae; genus Lithobates; species Lithobates pipiens. The sequence goes on along the minus strand of NW_027507785.1, from coordinate 10,217,683 downwards.
CAGTAAAACCCCAGCTCAGTAGTACCCCCAAGTCAACAGATCCCCAGCTTAATAGTACGTTTTTTTTCAGTAGATCCCCAACGTATTAGTACCCCTGTTCAACAGATACCCAGATCATTGGTACCATCGTTCAGCATATCCCAAGCTCATTATTACCCCTGTTCAGCAGATCCCCAGCTCATTGGTACCCTCGTTCAGCAGATCCCCAGCTCATTGGTACCCTCGTTCAGCAGATCACCAGCTCATTAGTCCCTGTTCAGCAGATCCCGAGCTCATTATTACCCCTGTTCAGCAGATCCCCAGCTCATTGGTACCCTCGTTCAGCAGATCCACAGTTTATGAGTACCCCTGTTCAGTAGATCACAATCTTATTAGTGCCCTTGTTAAGCAGATCCCCAGCTTATTAGTACCCCTGTTCAGCAGATCCCCAGCTTATTAGTACCCCTGTTCAGCAGATCCCCAGCTTATTAGTACTATTGTTCAGCAGATCCACAGCTCATTAGTACCCCTGTTCAGCAGATCCCCAACTCATTAGTACCCCTGTTCAGCAGATCCCCAGCTCATTTGTACCCTCATTCAGGAGATCCCCAGCTTATTAGTACCCCTGTTCAGCAGATCCCCAGCTCATTAGTACCCCTGTTCAGCAGATCCACAGCTCATTAGTACCCCTGTTCAGCAGATCCCCGGCTCATTAGTACCCCTGTTCAGCAGATCCCAGCTCATTAGTACCCCTGTTCAGCAGATCCCCAGCTCATTAGTACCCCTATTCAGCAGATCCCCGGCTCATTAGTACCCCTGTTCAGCAGAACCCAGCTCATTAGTACCCCTGTTCAGCAGATCCCAGCTCATTAGTACCCCTGTTCAGCAGATCCACAGCTCATTAGTACCCCTGTTCAGCAGATCCCCGGCTCATTAGTACCCCTGTTCAGCAGATCCCAGCTCATTAGTACCCCTGTTCAGCAGATCCCCAGCTCATTAGTACCCCTGTTCAGCAGATCCCCAGCTCATTAGTACTCCTGTTCAGCAGATCCCCAGCTCATTAGTACCCCTGTACAGCAGATCCCCGGCTCATTAGTACCCCTGTTCAGCAGAACCCCAGCTCATAGGTACCCTCATTCAGCAGATCCCCAGCTCATTAGTAGCCCTATTCAGCAGATCCCCAGCTCATTCGTACCCTCGTTCAGGAGATCCCCAGCTTATTAGTACCTCTGTTCAGCAGATCCTCAGCTCATTAGTATGGCTATTCAGCAGATCCCAAGCTTAATAATACCCTTGTTCAGCAGATACCCAGCTCATTAGTACCCCTGTTCAGCAGATCTCCAGTTCATAGGTACCCTCGTTCAGCAGAACCCCAGCTCATTCGTACCCCCGTCCAGCAGATCCCCAGTTCATTAATACCCCTGTTAAGCAGATCCCCAGCTCATTCGTACCCTCATTCAGGAGATCCCCAGCTTATTAGTACCCCTGTTCAGCAGATCCTCAGCTCATTAGTATGGCTATTCAGCCGATCTCAAGCTTAATAATACCCTTGTTCAGCAGATACCCAGCTCATTAGTACCCCTGTTCAGCAGATCCCCAGCTCATTGGTATCCTTGTTCGGCAGATGCCCAGACTATTGGTAGCCTTGTTCAGCAGATTCCCAGCTCATTAGTACCCCTGTTCAGCAGATTCCCAGCTCATTGGTACCCTTGTTCAAAAGTTCCCCAACTTATTAGTAGCCTTGTTCAGCAGATCACCTGCTCAAAAGTACTCCCAGCTCTGCTGATCCCCTCATTAGTAGTAAACCCAAGCTCTGCTGATCCTCCGTTCAGTAGTAAGCTTCAGCTCTGCTCATCCCCCACTCAGTAGTAACCCCCAGCTCTGTTGATTCCCCACTCAGTAGTAACCTCCACCTCACCTTCCTGCTGCTCCATGCTGCACACCAGATGTGATGTCTGCACCAGACACTCATTATTTTCCTCAGTTGTACACATATTTTGAAATTAAAAGTCCATTAGTACCCCCGTTCAGCAGATCCCCAGCTCATTAGTACCCCTGTTTGACAGATACCCAGCTCATTGGTACCCTTGTTCAGCAGATCCCCACCTTATTAGTACCCTTGTTCATCAGATCACCTGCTCAGTAGTACTCCCAGCTCTACTGATCCCCTGCTTAGTAGTGATCCCCAGCTCTTCAGATCCTCCGTTCAGTAGTAACCCCCAGCTCTGCTGATCCCCGACTTAGTAGTAACCTCCAGATCTGCTGATTCCCTATTCAGTAGTAACCTCCAGCTTTCTTGATCCCCCATTCAGTCGTTACCTTCAACTCTGCTGATCCCCCACTCAGTAGTTACCTTCAACTCTGCTGATCCCCCGCTCAGTAGTAACCCCCAATTTTGCTGATCCTTTGGTTTGCTGTTCCTCCTCTCTCTCTCTGGTCCCCACTCACCTCTAGCGATATTTCTCCAACGCTGCGCTGCATGTGTGACATTGCTTGTTTCTCCTGCTCTGGTCCCCCATCTCTGCTGATCCTCTTCCGCTTAGCCCTCTATCTCCGGTCCCAGCACACCTACTGATATAGCTTTCCCATGTTGCACACTGTGTGTGTCATCTGCTCCACTCTGGACCCTGCTTACCTCCTGCTGCTTCACACTGCACATCAGATGTGACGTCTGCACCAGAAACTCATTATTTTCCTCAGCAGTACACATATTTAGCAGGTTCCCAGATCATTAGTACCCCTATTCAGCAGATACCCAGTTCATTAATACTCCTGTTCAGCAGATACCCAGCTTATTGGTACCCTCCTTCAGCAGATCCCCAGCTTATTAGTAGCCTTGTTCAGCAGATCACCTGCTCAGTAGTACTCCCAGCTCTGCTGATCCTCCGCTTAGTAGTAATGGCCAACTCTGCAGATAACCCAGCCCGTTCAGTAGTAACCCACCAGCTCTACTGATCCCCCACTCAGTTGTTACCCCCAGCTCTGCTTATCTCCCACTCAGAAGTAACCCCCAGCTCTGCTTATCTCCCACTCAGTAGTAACCCCCAGCTCTGCTTATCTCCCACTCAGTAGTAACCCCCAGCTCTGCTGATCCCCCACTCAGTAGTAACCCCCAGCTCTGCTGATCCCCCACTCAGTAATAACCCCCAGCTCTGCTGATCCCCCACTCAGTAGTAACCCCCAGCTCTGCTGATCCCTCACTCAGTAGTAACCCCCAGCTCTGCTGACCCTCCACTCAGTAGTGACCTTCAGCTTTGTGGATCCTCTGATTTGCTATTCCTATTTTCTCTCTCTCTGGTTCCCCTCTCACCTCCCGCTACCGCTATATTTCTCCCATGCTGCGCAGCATGTGTGCCATTGCTAGTTTCTCCTGCTCCAGTCCCAGATCTCTACTGATCCTCTGCTGCTCAGTCCTTTATCTCCAGTGATCAAATAACACCAAAAGTAAGCTCCATAAGGATATAGATTGTATTCGTGTACAGCATTGCATGACCGCGCAATTGTCAGTTAAAGTAGCGAAGTGCTGAATAGGGGGGGGGGTAAAATCTCCCTGAGCTCAAATAAATGTAGGTCTTATTATCACATAACGGGGGGGGGGGGGGGGAGCTCAAATAAATGTAGGTTTTATTATCACATAAAAAAACTGCAAAATAAAGATAGACTTGGGAAACCAGAAAAAAAAAATTAAAAATCAATGCATCGGGAGATGCCAAAAGGCTGTTCGATGCGTTTCAGGGGGGGCTGCTACACCGCTTCATTAGGAGCTCCCGATGCACACAGCTATCAATCTAACACTGGCAGGAAAGCAGCTGAGTTTTGTAGCACTGCCGTCCAATCAGCAGACTGGGGGGGGGGGGGGGGGGTTGGTGGAGGTGAAATGTTATTTAACCATAATATAAAAAGCCGTGTCATGCTTTTGTCTTTTTTTTTTTTTTTTTTTTTAGCAGAAATGGGAATGATGTAAATAACCAAAAATATATAAATGTTATATGAGGGGAAAAAAAATATATATATATATATATATATATATATATATATATATATATATATATATATAAAATAATATATATATATATACATATAAAAATATAAAATAACCAAAAATAACCAAAAATATATAAAAAATATATAAAAAATATATAAATGTTATATAAGAAAAAAAAATTATATATATATATATATATATATATATATATACATATATGAAAATATATATATACATATATGAATATATATATATATATATATATATATATATATATATATATATATATATATATATATATATATATATATATATATTAAAAAGAAAATATATAAAAAATATTATTTTCTTTCAACTATATGAGAAAAAAAAATATATATATATTTATTTTCTTTCAACTATATAAGGAAAAAAAAAATTATATATATATATATATATATATATATATATATATATATATATATATTAAAAGAAAATATATAAAAAATATTATTTTCTTTCAACTGTGCTGTTATCCATTTGGCTGAAGTTTCAGACTACTAGGCACCAGAGCTGGAGCTTCGCCATCAGGCACTTGCAGGAGTTCATTGAGCAGCGGAAAAACATCTGCTGAATTGAGCGAATGAAGAGGGGAAACTCAATGAGCGATCAGCTCCGAGATGTGATGGGAATGATAAATAAAATAAGCACTAATAAATGCCGCATTCCGGCATCCTCTCATCCCCTTCCTGCCTTATCCTTTATATCTAATATCTGAGCCCCTGCTACTCATAGTAGCTTTCAATGACCAGCATTAACTTAGAAAAGAAAAGAAAAAAAAAAAAAGTAACCACGTTTTATTTAATAGAAAATAATCCCTAGTGCTTAATGTGTCAAAAATGGAAAATGGGAATAAAAAGAAAGCTCCAAGGAAGAAATATAAAAAAAAAATCAAATGCATGTGAGTCATTCTTATCTATGGAAGAGCCCTAGGGCCATCATCATTTTTTTTTTTTTTTTTTTACAGAAATCTGATTTTGAAAGAAAAAATGTCTCTATCTGACTTTATTACCACTTTAACTATTTTTTCCCCCGCAGTTTTTTTTTTTATTCCTATTTTCACCATTATTATTTAAACTTTTTTTTTTCATTATTCTTTTTTTTTTTTTGTGCCATGTTTGAAAAAAAAAATGCTAAATTAAATAACAAAAGGTATTAATTTTATTTGTAAATAATTTTGCCATGCTTTGTAATAAGTAATAAAAAATGTAATTGTACTGCCATTATAAGACAAATCATTCTGAGTTTGAAAGAAAATAGAAAATAGAAAAAGTCTCCATCTGCCTTTATTACCACTTTAACTATTTTTTTTTCCTGCTGTTTTTTTTTTTTATTCCTATTTTCACCATTTTTATTTAAACTTTTTTTTCATTATTCTTTTTTTTTTTTTTTTGTGACATGTTTTAAAAAATAAATTGCAAAATTAAAAAACAAAACGTATTCATTATATTTGTAAATAATTTTGCTATGCTTTGTAATAAGTAATAAAAATTTAATTGTACTGCCATTATAAGACAAATCATTCTGAGTTTGAAAGAAAATAGAAAATAGAAAAAGTCTCCATCTGCCTTTATTACCACTTTAACTATTTTTTTTTTCCTGCTGTTTTTTTTGTTATTCCTATTTTCACCATTTTTATTTAAACTTTTTTTTTTCATTATTCTTTTTTTTTTTTTTTTTTTTTGTGACATGTTTTAAAAAATAAATTGCAAAATTAAAAAACAAAAGGTATTCATTATATTTGTAAATCATTTTGCTATGCTTTGTAATAAGTAATAAAAATTTAATTGTACTGCCATTATAAGATGAATCATTCTGAGTTTGAAAGAAAAAATGTCTCCATCTGACTTTATTACAACTTTAACTATTTTTTTCCCTGCTGTTTTTTTTTATTCCTATTTTCACCATCATTATTGAAACTTTTTTTTTCATTATTCATTTTCTTTTTTTGTGACATATTTAAAAAAAAAAAATGCTAAATTAAAAAACAAAGGGTATTAATTTTATTTGTAAATAATTTTGCCATGCTTTGTAATAAGTAATAAAAATTTAATTGTACTGCCATTATAAGACGAATCATTCTTTATTACCACTTTAACTATTTTTTTCCCCCGCTGTTTTTTTTATTCCTATTTTCACCATTATTATTTAAACTTTTTTTTTCATTATTCTTTTTCTTTTATTTTTTTTTTGTGACATGTTTTTAAAAAAAAATGCAAAATTAAAAAAAAAAAGGTATTAAATTTTATTTGTAAATAATTTTGCCATGCTTTGTAACAAAAAATTTCATTGTACTGCCATTGTAAGACAAATCATTTAAAAAATAAAATAAATAATGAGTGGGGCAGCTTTTATTTATTTATTTTTTTTTTTGTTTTGTTTTTTTTTGTTGTTTTGTTTTTGTTTTTTTGTTGGGCTGGATGTGTGAAAGAGGGTGGGATGTATGAGTGACAGAGGGAAAGATAATAGGGTTACAGATTTAATAAAAGAATAATAAATGGAATTGAGATAATAATGGTTATGGATTTGTAAATAATAGCTATGTAAAAATAGAATGTAATCCGATAGTATTGTGAAATAGAGAATGGATCTGTAAATGTCGGATGATAAAAAATTGTAAAAAAAAAAATGTTTTGTTAAATAAAGATTAAAAAAAAAAAGAAAAAAAGGGTATTTTTTTATCTGTAGGAAGCCTTGTGGTTTTACTGGTCATGCTAAAAATAAAGCGTTTATTTTTTTATTTTTTTAGTGTCTCTAATGTATAGAAAATTAAAGAAAATGCATTAAGCTCTTTCCAACATGTTTTGATCTATGGGAAAACACACTGAAGAAGTGGACCCTCAAGCCCCTGATCATAAATCAAAGCAAAAAAAAAAAATGAAAAATTCAAAAATTCATAGATTATTATCTTGTATAATAAAAAAATAAATAAAAATTCATAGATTATTATCTTGTATAATAATAATAAAAAAAAAGAAAAATTCAAAAATTCATAGATTATCTTATGTAGTAAAAAATAAAAAAATGAAAAATTCATAGATTATTATCTTGTATAATAATAAAAAACATGAAAAATTCAAAAATTCATAGATGATTATCTTGTATAATAAAAAAATAAAAATGAAAAAATCATAGATTATTATCTTGTATAATAATAATAATAATAATAAAAAAATGAAAAATTCAAAAATTCATAGATTATCTTGTATAGTAAAAAATAAAAAAATGAAAAATTCATAGATTATTATCTTGTATAATAATAAAAAAATGAAAAATTCATAGATTATTATCTTGTATAATAATAATAAAAAATGAAAAATTCATAGATTATTATCTTGTATAATAATAATAAAAAATGAAAAATTCAAAAATTCATAGATTATTATCTTGTATAGTAAAAAATAAAAAAAAATAAAAATTCATAGATTATTATCTTGTATAATAATAAAAAAAAATTGAAAATGTCAAAAATTCATAGATTATTATTTTATATAATAAATAAAGAGGATAGGAGCTATTGGCAAAGAAACATAATGCAATGTCTGAGAATAAAAAAACTGATTTTTCACTCAACCACCTCTTGAATAAATTAACAGAAAATCTCAATAAATCTCAAAAAAAGACTTCAACTAATTAGACTGGCTTGAAAAAAGTTTATTTATATCAGACAAGTCTATAGAAAAAAAAATCTAAATCTATAAGTATGGCACCACACCACGAAATCTCAATCATATTGATAAAAAGACATCCACCTCACTCATATTATAATATATACAGTCGGTGACCATAATCCCGTGTATGAGTATATTTCCCAAATAATTAATAAATTGCCAACTGATGGGGAAAAAATAACTAGGTGATCCTCAAAGGATCACGCATGGGAAGCTCTTATGTAGTCCTTCATATATCGTATCTCACAAAAGTAAGTACACCCCTCACATTTTTGTAAATATTTTCTTCTATCTTTTCATGTGACAACACTGAAGAAATGACACTTGTCTACAATGTAAAGTAGTGAGTGTACAGCTTGTATAACAGTGTAAATTTGCCGCCCCCTTAAAATAACTCAACACACAGTCATTAACCTCCTCGCGCCCGCCCTATGGCCGAATGACGGCCGTAGAGCAGGCGCCTTCGTCCGGGCGGTCGTCCCTGGACGGCCCGATGTTTACTTCCGCAATGCGCGCCCCCGCGGGCGCGCATCGCGGAAGTTCTGTGTTCGCCGTGTCCCCCGGGGACAGGCAAACACAGATCGCTGTAAACGGCCAATCACAGCGGCCGTTTACAGCGTGATCGGCGTGTCCAATGGGAGATGATCTCATATGTAAACATATGAGATCATCTCTCGGCGCCGCTCTCCTTCCTCGCACAGACAGTGCGAGAGGGGAGAGATGAACGGCTGCAGCGGCAGCCGTTCAGCCTGTGGGATAAAAAAAATAAAAAAAAGTAAAAAAATAAAATAAAGTTCCATCCTCCCCCAGCAGTGCCATCCGCCCCCAGCAGTGCCATCCACCCCCAGCAGTGCCATCTGCCCCAATGCCATCTGCCCCAGTGCCATCTGCCCCAGTGCCATCTGCCCCAGTGCCATCCACCCCAGTGCCACCTGCCCCCAGTGCCATCCACCCCAGTGCTACCTGCCCCCAGTGCCATCCACCCCAGTGCTACCTGCCCCCAGTGCCATCCACCCCAGTGCTACCTGCCCCCAGTGCCATCCACCCCAGTGCTACCTGCCCCCAGTGCCATCCACCCCAGTGCTACCTGCCCCCAGTGCCACGTGTCGTCAGTGCCATCAGTGCCACATAGTGCCATCTGTCATCAGTGCCACGTATCAGTGCCATTTGTCATCAGTGCCACCTGTCAGTGTCACGTGCCATCTGTTGTCAGTGTCACGTGTCATCAATGCCACCTGTCATCAGTGTCACGCGTCATCGGTGCCATGTATTAGTGCCATCTGTCATCGGTGGCACATATTAGTGCCATCTGTCATCGGTGGCACATATTAGTGCCATCTGTCATCAGTGCCACGTTTCAGTGCCACGTGTCTTCAGTGCCATGTATTAGTGCCACAGGTCATCAGTGCCACGTATAAGTGCCACGCGTCATCAGTGCCACATATTAGTGCCCTCTGTCATCAGTGCCACATATTAGTGCCATCTGTCATCAGTGCCACCTGTCATCAGTGCCACGTATAAGTGTCCTCATTGCCACGTATCAGTGCCATCTGTCATCAGTGTCACGTGTCATTGTCCTGGTGCTTCAAAAGTGTAATAAATAGTCAACAAGTTAGATGTGTAATTTATGTTCCTAGAACACATGATGGCGCTACCTGCATGTTGGGCCTCTCTATGTGGCCAGGCTGTGAAAAAGTCACACAAATGTGGTATTGTAATACTCAGGAGTAGCAGCAGAATTTTTTGGGGGGTGTCATTTGTGGTATACACATGCCACGTGAGAGAAATAACCTATTACAATGACAATTTTGTGGAGAAAAATAAAAAAAATGAAAAATCTTAATTTTGCAAAGAATTGTGGGAAAAAAATGACAACATCAAAAAGCTCACTATGCCTCTTACTAAATACCTTGGAATGTCTACTTTCCAAAAAGGGGTGATTTGGGGGGTATTTGTACTTTCCTGACTTGTTCGGGTCACAAGAAGCGAGATAGGCCACCAGTACATCAGATGTGATCAATTTTGTGCGATTCGCACCACAGCTTGTAGACTCTCTAACTTTCACAAAGACCAAATAATATCCACTAATTTGGGTTATTTTTACCAAAGATATGTAGTAGTATAAATTGTGACCAAAATTTATGAAGAAAAATTAATAATTTGCATAATTCTGTCACAGAAACAAAGAAATATGCGTTTTTTTTTCAAAATTTTCGGTCTTTTTTCATTTATAGCGCAAAAAATAAAAACCCCCAGAGGTGATCAAATACCACCAAAAGAAAGCTCTATTTGTGGGAAAAAAAGGACAAAAAATCCATTTGGGTACAGTGTTGCATGACTGAGTAATTGTCATTCAAATTGTGAGAGCACCGAAAGCTGAAAATTGGTCTGGGCAGAATGGTGTTTAAGTGCCCAGTAAGCAAGTGGTTAATGTCTAAACCGCTGGCCACAAAAGTGAGTACACCCCTAAGTGAAAATGTCCAAATTGGGCCCAAAGTGTCAATATTTTGTGTGGTCACCATTATTTTCCAGCACTGCCTTAACACTCTTGGGCATGGAGGTCACCAGAGCTTCACAGGTCACCACTGGAGTCCTCTTCCCCTCCCCCATGATGACATCACGGAGCTGGTGGATGTTGGAGACCTTGCGCTCCTCCACCTTCCGTTTGAGTGAGTACACCCCTAAGTGAAAATATCCAAATAACCATTTTCCCTCCCCGGTGTCATGTGACTCGTTAGTGCTACAAGGTCTCAGGTGTGAATGGGGAGCAGGTGTGGTAAATTTGGTGTTATCGCTCTCACTCTCTCATACTGGTCACTGGAAGTTCAACATGGAGCCTCATGGCAAAGAACTCCCTGAGGATCTGAAAGAAAAAAAAAAAAGAATTGTTGCTCTACATAAAGATGGCCTAGGCTATAAGAAGATTTCCAGGACCCTGAAACTGAGCTGCAGCACGGTGGCCAAGACCATACAGCGGTATAACAGGACAGGTTCCACTCAGAACAGGCCTCGCCATGGTCGATCAAAGAAGTTGGGGTCACGTGCTCAGCGTCATATCCAGAGGTTGTCTTTGGGAAATAGACGTATGAGTGCTGCCAGCATTGCTGCAGAGGTTGTAGGGGTGGGGGGGGGGGGGTCAGCCTGTCAGTGCTCAGACCATACACTGCACACTGCATCAAATTGGTCTGCATGGCTGTCGTCCCAGATGGAAGCCTCTTCTAAAGATAATGCCCAAGAAAGCCTGCAAACAGTTTGCTGAAGACAAGCAGACTAAGGACATGGATTACTGGAACCATGTCCTGTGGTCTGATGAGACCAAGATAAATATATTTGGTGTCAGATGGTGTCAAGTGTCTGTGGCAGCAACCAGGTGAGGAGGACAAAGACAAGTGTGTCTTGCATACAGTCAGGCATGGTGGTGGGAGTGTCATGGTCTGGGGCTGCATGAGTGCTGCCGGCACTGGGGGGCTACAGATCATTGAGGGGACCATGAATGCCAACATGTACTGTGACATACTGAAGCAGGGCATGATCCCCTCCCTTCAGAGACTGGGCCGCAGGGCAGTATTCCAACATGATAACCACCCCAAACACACCTCCAAGACCACCACTGCCTTGCTAAACAAGCTGAGGGTAAAGGTGATGGACTGGCCAAGCATGTCTCCAGACCTAAACCCTACTGAGCATCTGTGGGGCATCCTCAAATGGAAGGTGGAGGAGCGCAAGGTCTCTAACAGCCACCAGCTCTGTGATGTCATCATGGAGGAGGGGAAGAGGACTCCAGTGCCAACCTGTGAAGCTCTGGTGAAAGCCATGCCCAAGAGGGTTAAGGCAGTGCTGGAAAATAATGGCGGCCACACAAAATATTGACACTTTGGGGGGCAATTTGGACATTTTCCCTTAGGGGTGTACTCACTTTTGTTGCCAGCGGTTTAGACATTAATGGCTGTGTGTTGAGTTATTTTGAGGGGACGGGAAATTTACACTGTTATACAAGCTGTACACTCACTACTTTACATTGTAGACAAGTGTCATTTCTTCAGTGTTGTCACATGAAAAGATAGAAGAAAATATTTACAGAAATGTGAGGGGTGTACTTACTTTTGTGCGATACTGTAGGTGTTAATGGCTCTATAGAGACCTCGGTGTAAATTGGATGTACAAGCAAATGACCATTGTCCAAAGTGCGATGTTTGATGAGTATAGTTCATAGAGGAATCCAACAAAGTTGTACAATTTGTACGGTGGTCTAGAGGAGGTTCGTTGATCAAAGCTTAAAACAGAAGTCCGGCTTTCCTTGTGGGTCAGCAGAAAGTACTGCCGGCATAACCATGCCGGGAAATATCAATCAATATACTTTGCAGTCCTCCCACGCACTGTGGGTAAAGTACTACAACTGTATAAAGAAACCTACCCAAAACCACTCTTCTGGGGACTCCACATCCCCATCAGTACTGCATATGAAGTCCTTGTAAATCCTAAAATGAGATCATGGTCAATGTTCCAACACCCACAAGAAGCATGTATACAGTGATACTTATCAGATCCTGTGGTCTATGGTGGTCTCAAAGCCAACGGATGTAACATCCATCCTAGAGAAATCCCATCCCATACAGGCCACTGTACATCCAAACTAAACTAAACTAATCTAAACTGAGGTCTCTATTTTATTGGGATTTTATGTGATAGACCAACACACCAACCCTCAGAGGTTTGTTAGAGAACCTTAGTGAACAAAGAGCATCATGAAGGCCAAAGAACACACCAGACAGGTCAGGGATAAAGTTGTGGAGAAGTATAAAGCAGGGTTAGGTTATGAAAAAATATCCCAAGCTTTGAACATCTCACGGAGCTCTGTTCAATCCATCATCGGAAAATGGAAAGAGTATGGCAAAACAGCAATCCTACCAAGACATGGCCGTCCACCTAAACTGACCGGCCGGGCATGGAGAGCATTCATCAGAGAAGAGCCAAGAGGTCCATGGTAACTCTGGAGGAGCTGCAGAGATCCACAGCTCAGGGGGGAGAATCTGTCCACAGGACAACTATTAGTCGTCTCTCCACAAATCTGCCCTTTATGGAAGAGTGACAAGAAGAAAGACATTGGAGAAAGAAAGTCATACGAAGTCCTGTTTGTAGTTTGTGAGAAGCCATGTGGGGGACACAGCAAACATGTGGAAGAAGGTGATCTGGTCAGAGGAGACCAAAATTGAACTTTTTGGTCTACAAGCAAAATGCTGTGTGTGGCGGAAAACTAACACTGCCCATCCCCCTGAACACACCATCCCCACTGTGAAACATGGTGGTGGCAGAAACATGGTGTGGGGATGCTTTTCTTCAGTAGGGACACGAAAGCTGGTCAGAGTTGATGCGAAGATGGATGGCACCAAATACAGGACAATCTTAGAAGAAAACCTGTTAGGCCGCGTACACACGGGCGGACTGTTCGCCCAACCTTGTCCGCTGAACAGTGTTTGGGCGGACAGTCCGCTCGTGTGTGGGCTTTCAGCGGACAGTTTCAGCGGACAGTTGGACGGACAAAGTCTTTCGGAAATTCCGAAAAACTGTCCGCTGAAACTGTGTTTGAGCGAACAGTCCGCCCGTGTGTGGGCCAGTCCGCTGTACTTTCGAAATGAGCGGACTGTTCCCGCCCAGAGGAAAGTCTGCTCATTTCGAGCGCGTGTGAAGGTAGGCGGGGCCCGCGACGGAGACGTCGCGGGCTCCGCCGCCTGGAATGGGCTTAAAGGGGAACCCCAACGCCGAAAAAAATCGGCGTGGGGGTTCCCCCAAAGTCCACACCAGACCCTTGTCCGAGCACGCTACCCGGCCGGCCAGGAAAGGGGGGCGAGCGAGCGCGCCCCCCCTCCTGAGCCGTACCAGGCCGCGTGCCCTCAACATGGGGGGTGCCTTGGGGAAGGGGGGGCCGCGCGGCCCCCCCACCCCAAAGCACCTTGTCCCCATGTTGATGAGGACAAGGGCCTCTTCCCGACAACCCTGGCCGTTGGTTGTCGGGGTCTGTGGGCGGGGGGCTTATCGGAATCCGGGAGCCCCCTTTAAGAAGGGGGCCCCCGGATACCGGCCCCCCACCCTATGTGAATGAGTATGGGGTACAATGTACCCCTACCCATTCACCTGTGAAATAAAGTACAAAAAAAAACACAACACAGGGAAAAAATATTTTATTGCACAGCTCCGGGGGTCTTCCGTCTTCGGGGGTCTTCTCGCCGGACTCCTCCGCTATCTGTGTGTAGCTCTTTTGCTAGCGGAGGAGTCCGGCTTTCTTCCTCCCCGCCGCCGGCCTCTTCTCCCGACTTCGGGGGTCTTGTCCCCCTCTTCGGTTCTTCTGCCGGGCCACCGCGCCTTCTTGTAGCTCTTTTGCAGGCGGTGGCCCGGTCTTCTGTCGCCGCTGCCTTCCGTTCTTCTGTCGCCGCCTTCGGTTCTTCTGCCGGGCCACCGCGCCTTCTTGTAGCTCTTTTACAGGCGGTGGCCCTGTCTGACAGACGCTCTCCATCCAATCTGACAGAGCTTGAGATATTCTGCAAAGAAGAAGAAGAATGGGCAGAAATGTCCTCTCTAGATGGGCAAAGCTGGTAGAGACATCCCCAAAAAGACTTGCAGCTGGAATTGCAGAGAAAAGCAGTTCTACAAATTATTGACTCCGGGGGGCGCTATACAATCCCCCCCCCCCCCCCACACATTTTTCACATATTTATTTGTAAAAAATGTTGAAAACCATTTATCATTTTCCTTCCACTTCACAATGATGTGCCACTTTGTGTTGGTCTATAAAATCCCAAAAAAATAAAAATTTACGTTTTTGGCTGTATCATGACAAAATGTGGAAAATGTCAAGGGGAATGAATACTTTTTCTATGCACTATATATATATATATATATATATATATATATATATATATATATATATATATATATAATTATTGGCAATGGCTTTGTCATTATGTAAAAAGGCATATATATAAATATAAATATATATTTATATTTAATATATATATATATTTAATATATATATATATATATATATATATATATATATATATATATATATTTAATATATATATATATTTAATATATATATATATTTAATATATATATATATTTAATATATATATATATATATATATATATATATATATATATATAAAATTATTTTTATATATACATACCTTTTTACATAATGACAAAGTCATTGCCAAATAACGAGGCCCATAGTAGAAATGTAACAATTACTAATGGATGACGCATTGCAGCACCCTCTCATCCCCTTCCTGCCTTATCCTTTATATTTTATATCTGAGTGTCTGCAACTTATAATAGCTTTCAGTGACCAGCAGCATTTAAAAAAAATAAAAGAAATAAACATTTAAAAAAAGAAATAAAAAAATTCCTTACTGCTGAATGTGTCAGAGATGGAAAATGAAGAAAGTTCCAAAAATTTTAACTTTCCTTAATATGACATCCGCCACTGGTACATACAAACACGTCTGTTCTCCATTTCCTCATCAGTGTGGCAAGGTGGATAATACTACCTCTCTGGGTTAATCCCAACGGACCCTCTCTGCAAGAATGCTTAAAGTGGACCTGTCATAGTTCCATATTTACACATGCTGAAAAAAAGACACAAGTCCATCTAGAAAAATTGAGGCAGAAGGTTTGAGGCAGCTATGGACTCTTCGTGGTACAGCAAAGACTCGCTTACATATATACGTAAAAAAGTATACATTTATTTAAGACAAAAACCGTCATTAAAAAGGTCTTATAAGTTGAAATATATAATATACACAGTATTAGATCTCTGAAGAGGAACTCTACAACTGGGCACGTGTCCGCCCAGACAGGAGGACCATGGATCTCCTCCTATGTCGACATGTTTCGCGGTATGACCGCTTCTTCAGGAGTACATGTCAGAGGGTAATGTGTGTAGATAGCTCTACAAAGAACAGATAATATATGATCAAGTTAAAGAACAAACAACATATAAATAGCAAGATAGCATATAATAAGAATTTACCGAGACTGAACCAGACCAAACCAACAAGGCATCTGCAGGCCCCAATGGGGCAATATCTCGATCCAGTCTCGGCAAGCTCCTATTATCCATCCTATATGCCTATGTTTGGGGGATTACATGCTGTATATTACTTTATATGATCGCTGGGTTTTGAACTGGCCCATCTCTATGGCAGAATTGATATGGGCTCTTTATATGTTCTAATCTATGCTATCTTTGCTATGTATATGTAGCGGCCATTACCCGTTGAAGGGCGGCCTTGACTGAATGGGCTTACCGGTTACCTTCTCCTGGCCTGCTCTTCCGCATCTATGGGTTCCCAGGGTTGATACCCAACAACTTGTACACTGACACAGAGAAAGTCCTTTCAAAAGGTTTATTTTGCAGTAGAACTTTCACAAACTCAGTCTCTTTGGGAACAGAGGGCACGGAGGAAGAACTCAGGCACGTTGAACTGCAGGTTTAACAAAGTCTCTGCTTCCACCCAGAGAGTAGCCACTCGCAGCTGGGTACTTCAAGGCTGAACAGACCTCTATCCAGAGATCATGGCAGTCAGCACGTTGACTCAAAACTTGAACAATCAACCGAAGATAAACAGGAACCTTTTTCCAACCGTACCTGGAACGTTTCTCGCTTCCTTTGCGGTACTGGAAAAGCGTGTACTCGTCAATGTCCTTCCCAACTCAGCAACCAGGCACTTACCGGCCCTCCTCCGAAGAGTCCTCCCCCGGTCACTTTCACGAGCTGTGGTGCCCCTCCAAGCCGAGAGCACACCCGGACACTCTGAATCCTCCCTCAGTTACTGCGCCTCGGACCGGCAGGTTCCGAGACTCGGGAACAGACAGGTCCCTACCCCAGACCAGTCGGGTCTAACAGGGGCCACCAACAGGAACTTGCTGCGGGATGTCAAAACACCCCGTGACCGGGACCCCTCACGGGGCTACCCCGGTCCTGGAACCAGAACAGACCACACGGGTCTCACGAACAACTCCGAAACCCCGAACACGTGACCCACACCTGTTTAAGTACCCCCTCCCAGACTCCTCGGTGGGTCCGGCACTCCCGCTGATTGGCTCCGAGAGGGCCGATACCAAAACATCCAACCAGGCCTGGTTCTCGCCTGTCATGTGCACCTCCCCGCTCACATGACCAGGCAGAACATCAACCATGGCCTGGCTAGACTGGTGTTAAGTCTTACCTACACAATTAACCCTCAGTACTATAAGGTTCTGAGGCAAAAACTAAATTTACAAAGCGTGCGACATTTGGTCCCAACTGTCATCTGCTACACATATGTTGTTTGTAGAGATCTGCTTCCAAGAGCTCATCACTGCATTGTTTGTCCTTTCCCTGTCCAACCATAGGATGGGGGCATGTCCAGGGCTCAGAGGAAGTCTGTCGGATGATGATGACCACCATACTGAGGATACCTCCCCTTGCTCCTGAGCGTACGCAGATGTGCATACTCGGCTTCCGGGGGTTATACCGGCATGATGCCCGCACCTGTACTGATTTTTACAGCAGGCAATCGGCTTTCCAGACATAACAACCGATGCGGCTAGAAGCCGCTCGGCTGTTATGCCGGAGGAGTGGGAGGGGACGTCCCGCCCTTCCGCAGCCTCCCGCCGCTCTTACCGTTCAATCAGGAGCACCGATCACACATCTGCCGCTTCTAGCATCTAGGGAGGGACTGGAATGAAGCCGTAAGCGGCTTCATTCCAGTCTCCTAATAGTAAACACGGAAGCGACGTCATGACGTCACTTCCCGTTTACTCGGCTGCCAATGGCGCCGGATTTAAAAATATATACAG
Source organism: Lithobates pipiens (assembly GCF_037356315.1). Lineage (NCBI taxonomy): Eukaryota > Metazoa > Chordata > Amphibia > Anura > Ranidae > Lithobates > Lithobates pipiens. The sequence goes on along the minus strand of NW_027507785.1, from coordinate 10,200,169 downwards.
TATTCAGAATCTCCGAAAATGGCGATCTGAATACTTTGAAGTGCAAAGGAGGGATCGGGGGTCTTTTTGATCCCCGATCCCTCCATAAAGAGTACTTGTCACCACCTATTACTGTCACAAGGGATGTTTACATTCCTTGTGACAGCAATACAAGTGATCAAATTTTTTATTTTATTTTTTAAAAACAATTTATTCATTTTAAAATAAATAAGAAAAAAATAAAATAATTTTAACCGGTTCCCGACCAGCGCACGCTGATGTACGTCGGCAGAATGGCGCGGGCAGGCATATTGGCGTACAGGTACGTCCAATCTTCAATGCCACCCTGCCATCGCAAGCGCGCCGCCGGGTCCCGCGGACTCGATCGCCGCGGGCACACCCGCGATCGTCTCATGGGACGGCTGAATGGAGGAAATGCTGTGTAAACAGCATTTCTCCATTCTGCCTAGCAACTAGTGACGCTGATCTCTGCTCCATGTGATTGGAGCAGAGATCAGTGTTCACTAAATGAAAGCCCAACCCCCCCACAGTTAGTAACACACCCCTAGGAACACTTAACCCCTACACTGCCACCCACTGGTTAACCCCTTCACTGCCAGTGTCATTTACAGTGATTGCTGTATAAATGACAATGGTCCCAAAAATGTGTCAAAAATGTCCGATGTGTCCGCCATAATGTCGCAGTCACAAAAAAAATCACTGATCGCCGCCATTACTAGTAAAAAAAAAAAATAATAAAAAAATTATTAATAAAAATGCCATAAAACGATCCCTATTTTGTAAACGCTATAACTTTTCGCAAATCAATCAATAATCGCTTATTGCGATTTTTTTTTACCAAAAATATGTAGAAGAATACGTATCGGCCTAAACTGAGGGAAAAAAATGTTTTTTTATATATATATATTATAACATAAAGTAAAAAATAATGCGTTTTTTTCAAAATTGTCGCTCTATTTTTGTTTATAGCGCAAAAAATAAAAACTGCAGAGGTGATCAAATACCACCAAAAGAAAGCTCTATTTGTGGGAAAAAAAGAACGTCAATTTTGTTTGGGAGCCACGTCGCACGACCGCGCAATTGTCAGTTAAAGCGACGCAGTGCTGAATCGCAAAAAGTTGTCCGGTCTTTGACCAGGCAAAATGGTCTGGTCTGTAAGTGGTTAAAGCACCCCCCGTCCCCGTGAGCTCGCGCAGCAAAGAAAACACATACGGAAGTCGCGCCCGCATATGTAAACGGCGTTCAAATCACACATGTAAGGTATCGTTGCAATCGTGAGAGCGAGAGCAATAATTCTAGCACTAGACCTCCTCTGTAACTTTAACCTGGTAACCGGGAATTTTGTTTTTAAAGCGTCGCCTATTGAGATTTTTATGTACCGTAGTTTGTCGTCATTCCACGAGTGCGTGCGATTATAAAGTGTGACATGTTTGGTATCTATTTACTCGGCGTAACATTATCTTTCACATTACGCAAAAAAAATTGGGATAATTTTACTGTTTTTTTTTTAATTCATGAAAGTGTCCCTTTTCCCAAAAAGTTACGTTTAAAACACCGCTGCGGAAAAATACAGTGTGACATAAAATATTGCAACAATCGCCGTTTTATTCTCTAGAGTCTCTGCTAAAAAAAATATATATATATAATGTTTGGGGGTTCCAAGTAATTTTCTAGCTAAAAAATAGGATTTTTATATACAGCTTACCTGTAAAATCCTTTTCTTGAGAGTACATCACGGGACACAGGAGCTTCATTACATAGTGGGTTATATAGGCACCTCTGGTGATTGGACACTGGTTGACCCAATTAAAGAGAATTCCTCCCCTATATAACCCCTCCCATTAGGGAGGCACCTCAGTTTTGTAGCAAAGCAATAAGAAACCACGTAAAACCCAAGAGGGGCGGGAGCCCTGTGTCCCGTGATGTACTCTCAAGAAAAGGATTTTACAGGTAAGCTGTATATAAAAATCCTATTTTCTTGATCATACATCACGGGACACAGGAGCTTCATTACATAGTGGGATGTCCCATAGCAATGCTCAGGTTGAGGGGAGGGAGACACAGATCATAATTCTAGACCGCCAGGGACCTGAGGACCTAAACTGCAGCTTGCAGTACACTGCGCCCGAAGGCGATATCCTCTTGCCCTCTAACATCCACCTGATAGAATCTGGTGAATGTGTGGACTGATGACCAAGTCGCAGCCTTACAGATCTGAGCCAGGGAGGCCTGGTGATGCACTGCCCAAGAAGCACTGACAGCCCTAGTAGAGTGCGCTTTCACCTGAAAAGGAGGAATCTTCCTCTTTAAGTCATAGGCCTGAGAAATAACCTGTCTGATCCACCTTGAGAGAGTGGACCTTGACGCTGCCTGACCCCTTTTAGGGCCTTCTGGCAGAATAAATAAACAGTCAGTTTTCCTTATCTGAGCAGTTGCTTGAAGATAAAGACTGATTGCTCTAACCACATCTAAAGTGTGTAAGGATTTTTCCTCTGTGGACTGAGGATTTGGAAAAAAGGATGGTGGGATTACATCCTGATTCAGGTGGAAACCTGAAACTACCTTAGGTAGAAAGGACCTGTTGGGACGCATGACCACTCGGTCCTTATGGATAATTAAATAGGGCTCTTTACAGGAAAGAGCTGCCAATTCTGATACCCTTCTAGCCGTGGATATGGCTACTAGGAAAACCAGCTTCTTTGTCAGGAGAGTCAAGGAAGCTAGATGCAGAGGTTCAAATGGTTGGGCTTCTAAGGCCGAGAGAACCAAATTCAGATCCCAAGGGCATACCGGAGGTTTGACTGGCGGTCTCATCCGCATAGCCCCCTGGATAAAGGCCCGTACTAGGGAATGTGATGCAAGCGATCTTTTGAAAAAAGACCGATAGGGCCGAAATCTGCACCTTGATGGTGCTTATGGCCAAATTCATTTCAAGGCCTGACTGGAGAAAGGCCAAGATTCTGCCAATGACATACCTTCTAGGATGCCATCTCCTGAGTTCACACCAGGAAACATATGTCCTCCAGATCATGTAATAGATACGCCTGGAGGCCGGTTTTCTGGCATTGACCAGAGTGGAAAGGACTGGCCCCGAAAGACCACGGCCTCTCAAAATGTGGGTCTCAGCAGCCAGACCGTCAAATTCAGACTGCGTAAAGCAGGATGGTAAATTGGGCCCTGTGAGAGCAGATCTGGCCGGAGAGGGAGGGTCCATGGCCTGCCCACTGCCAACTTCATGATTTCTGCGAACCATGGTCGCCTGGGCCAAGCCGAGGCCACTAGAAGGACCGGCTTCGTCTCCCTCTTGACCCTTCCCAGGAACCTCGATAGCAGCGGGCTCGGGGGGAAGGCATAGATCAGATTGTACTGATCCCAGGGAACTGTCAGAGCATCTGACCCCTGAGCAAGTGCATCTCTTGTCCTTGATACAAAGCTGTCCAGTTTCCTGTTGAATCTGGACGCAAACAGATCCACGTCTGGAGTGCCCCACTTGTAACATATGTCCTGAAACACATCGGGGTGCAGAGCCCATTCTCCTGGGCACAACTGCTGGCGGCTGAAATAATCCGCCTGCCAATTGTCCACTCCTGGGATGAAGACTGCAGAGAGGCACGGCACATGCTCTTCTGCCCAGACAAGTATGCGATTCACCTCCTTTTGGGCCACCAGACTTCTGGTACCGCCCTGGTGATTGATATAAGCCACTGCGGTGGCATTGTCGGACTGAATCCGAACCGGGAAACCTCGCAGTCTGTGGGACCACTCTCTGAGTGCCATGTAAACTGCCCGAATCTCCAAGATATTTATGGGCAGCAGACTTTCGGTCGCAGACCATTTTCCCTGCGAGCATGTTCCCTGTAACACGGCTCCCCAGCCTGTCAGGCTGGCATCCGTGGTGACAATCTTCCACGAGAGGGGAAGAAAGGTTTTGCCCTTCAGCAAATTTTCGGTCTGTAACCACCAGACAAGACTTTTGCGTGCCCGAGGGGATAAACGCATAGGAAGATCCAGGGATTGGGGCTTCCTGTTCCAAATCGCAAGGATGCATCTTTGCAGGGGCCTTGAGTGGAACTGGGCGAATGGAACGGCCTCGAAAGAGGCGACCATTTTTCCCAACAGTCTCATGCACAACCGAATGGAGGAAGATCTTCTGCCCAGAATCAGGCGCACCAGATCTCCAATGGCCAAGGCCTTTGGCTTTGGAAGGAACACCCTGCCTTGAGCGGTGTCGATAATCAGACCCAGGTAATCCAACCTGGTGGTCGGTTGTAAAGACGACTTTTCTAGGTTTATAATCCAACCTAGGTGGCCCAGATGTTCTAGCGTTTTGGTGATGCTGCGACTTAGGCATGTTGCAGTTCTCTCTACGAGAAGTAAGTCGTCTAGGTAAGCCATGACGGCTATGCCCTGAACTCTTAAGATTGCTAAGAGAGGGTCTAGAATCTTCGTGAAGACTCGGGGGGCCGTGGCTAGGCCGAACGGCAGGGCCACAAATTGAAAATGGCGCTGCTCTACCGCGAACCTCAGAAACTTCTGGTGTGCGGGAAATATTGGCACATGAAGATATGCGTCTCTGATATCTATTGATGCCATGAATTCTCCTCCTTGTAGGGAGGAGAGCACAGTGCGTATTGACTGCATCCGGAAGGTCTGGATGTGTAGAAACCGGTTTAAGTCTCTCAGATCCAAGATAGGTCTGACACTTCCGCTTGGTTTTGGAACGGTGAAGAGATTCGAATAAAAACCTGAACCCTGATCTTTCGGGCTCACTTCTACTATCACACCCTGGGATAGTAATTGATCTAAGGCCACAAATAGCGGTTTCTGCTTTATCGGATCCCTGGGGATCCTTGACCTTAGAAAACGAGAAGGTGGAATCTCCTGAAACTCTAGCCTGTAGCCCAGAGACACTGAAGAGATCACCCATCTGTCCTGAATCTCCTCCCGCCAGGCGCCTGCAAACTGCAGGAGCCTTCCCCCCACTCGGCCGAGCGGGGGCGCCCCTTCACAAGGAGGTCTTGGAGGTCTGCTTGGCAGGCTTCCGCCCTCAAGTTTTCTTCTGTCCCTGGGCTCAGCCCTGAGGCTTTCCAGCCGAGGAGGGCTGGGAAGGCCGTCGCCACTGTTTAGAGCTTGATGCTTCGGGAGAAAGAGTACGCCTGAATGAAGGACGTTTACTCTTCTTGACTGGAAGGAGTGTAGATTTACCTCCCGAAATATTTTGGACGAATTTATCTAATTCCTCTCCAAACAACCGTTCCCCTTTAAACGGGAACCCAGCCAAATGCTTTTTGCATGACATCTCAGCAGCCCAATCCTTTAGCCATAGAGCCCTTCGTATGTGTACCAACATGAGGGACAAACGTGATGCTTGTTGGACAGAATCCAAAATCGCATCAATTATGAAACATAAGATGTGAGGCATTTCTGCATATTTCTCTACTTCCTCATTGGGAAGGAGTTCAAACATCTGTTTAACCTGTTCCTTAAGGAACTGACACAACCCCACGGCTGCGACTGTAGGTTGCACCACAGCGCCGGCCATGGAAAGGGAGGCTTTTAACAAGGTTTCCAGCCCCTTGTCAGCTGGATCCTTAAATACCTGCGCATTATCCAAAGGACAAGTTAGGTTTTTATTCACACAAGAGATAGCCGCATCAACAGATGGGGCCCCCCATTTCTTGGTGAAACTTTCCTCCACGGGATAATACATAGAAAACCTCTTGGGAGGAGAAAACAGTTTATCGGGATGTCCCCAGTCCTTATACATCAAGTCAGCCATTAAAGGATGAATTGGAAAGGAACAAGCAGTCTGTGGGGCTTTCCTGACTCCCAGGGAAGAGACAGAGGATGTAGCGACTTCAGCAGCTGGCATTCTGAACGTGGTACGCACCAATTCAGTGTAATACTGCACCTGCTTTCTGAGTGCCTGGGAGGAGGGGACTAACTCCTCATCCTCTGACTGATCCGACTGCTCATGATCCCTATCCAAAGATAGGGATCTCTCCTCATTTTCAGAACAACTGTCTGAGAGAGGGATTTCAGCAGAGGGAGGGGATCTACCCCTTTTTCTGCTATCTTTTAGGGAAGCAGAAATAAAATTCATTATCCTCCCTTCAAAACTCTCCAATGTAGCCCTAAGGGAGTCCTCAGTGACATAGACCGGGGCTGCGACATTAGGAGAGGCTGCAAAGCCTGAAAGGGGCACTGACTCGTTTTGAGATGCAGGCTCCACTCTTGCAGAGGGGGATGGTAATCTGCATGCACCTTTGGAACCCCTGGACCTAGGCGGTGACCTGCCAGTGCTTTTGTTACCTGCCCCTGAAACCCTCTTACGAGGAGACATAGTACTGAGCTACAAAGCAGAGTTACTAATGTAAAATGCAATCACTTGTTTGTGCTTAAAGTCTCACAATAAATCAATATTAGCTTAACTGCACAATATGATGCTGAGTAGGTGTCTTAAGGTTCGCCTGGATCCAATCCCACGGATGCTTACAGCCCACAGCTCCTGTGTCTCACCTTACAGTCCCCTGACGCTCTGGGCTTTTAAAAACGGCCGTTTTGGCGCCTGCACTGCAGCATAGAGCACCTGATTGTGCACAGCTGGCAACCACACCCCCCCCCCTTTCCCCATTAGGCCGGGAGCGCGCCCGGCGCGCGTGCACGCGCCCGCGCGCGTGCACGAGGACCGCGGGATCCGGGGGGGGAGGAGAACCCAAAGGGAGTGACATGGGACCCCCTGATCTGCGTGGGACCCCTCTTTTACCTTCATTGTGGCAGGGACTGCAAGGAGACGTGAGTAGCTGGGAGGACCAGGCATTTCACTGAGCGTGTTTGTTTGAAAGGCATGTAAGTATGCATCAGGCTTGCTCTTACTCCCTCAAGTGGTGGAAACCAGGTAAGACATACAACTACTCACAATGAAGAAATCCATTCATATATTAAATATATAGGATGACTTCCCATACCTGTTCCCCGCCGCAGGAATTGCTGTGTTCAGACCAATTCCAGCCTTCACCCATCACGGCGGGTATTGTTAGCCAACCTTCAGGCGTATCTGGGGTTCTTACGAAAAGATCCTCCTACCTGGGCCTTGTAAAAAACTCTGCCAGAAACTTACGGGCGCCCTGAGTAAACAGTACCCCAAGTCTGGTTGTCCCAGAGTCCAGTCTTCCAATGGAGAGGACTTACAGGCAAAACCTCGTGTCTTCGGCAGACGAGGCCCGGGTACCATACCATCTTGGGAGTCAATTATCGGCCCGAGGTATGGATCCGGTTTGTTGTAGCCCTTCGGCCCTCGCCGGGACCCGCATAGAGCTAAGTTTTACGTGACCATCGACCAGACACTGGCGAAAAAACTGAGGTGCCTCCCTAATGGGAGGGGTTATATAGGGGAGGAATTCTCTTTAATTGGGTCAACCAGTGTCCAATCACCAGAGGTGCCTATATAACCCACTATATAATGAAGCTCCTGTGTCCCGTGATGTATGATCAAGAAATATGGATTTTAACTTGTAAACACCAAATGTCAAAAATAGGCTTAGTCATGAAAGGGTTAAAGTAACTGCAGAGGAATTCTCTGGATTAAGGCTGAATATCGCAAACAATAAAAATGTTTATCTATTTTTTTTTGTTTACAAAAGTTTTTATTTGGAAGACATGAAATAAAACATATTATGCATTGGGTTTGAACAGGTATGGGGAGTGTTACAAGAGAATTATAGGGTTAGGGTACATGGTTGAAACATGCAATGGGGAAAGAAATGGTTTATCTTTTATTGGGCTTTTCATTTTTGTTTCTTTGATTTTTTTGTTGTTTTTTTTGTTTGTTTTGCTTTAACTTTTATTACATTTCCTATCCCAGGGAAAGAATCTGTAATAAATAGTTCATCGTTTCATTTTATCATTTTATTCTCATTACCTCGCCAGGCATTATTTGCAGCTTGCAGAACATTTTGGAAGGGGTGCGTAAGCAAAGTTCTGAATAATTATTTTTCTCCCAGGGCAATCTCCTTCAAAAAAAGAAAAATAAATGTAATATCTATTTCTGGATTATGATAAATTATAAGTGAGGGAACAAAGTCTCACCGTTTTCAGAGTTGGAGAACACACACGTGCGCGGCATTAAAACAGAATATGTATTAAAACATTTATCACGGCAAAAATGTTTAGTGCTGATGGTGGACATTTTTTAGGGTTTCTTCAGAAGGTGATTAAATAGTCAACTTTATCCAACTGTTCTTTTTCAAATGCTGCTTTATGCATCTCCATACCTCCAGAGAACCAGTCTCTCTGGGCAGTATGGTCAACTGCTGACTTGGTACCATCCACACGCAACTTACCTCTACATCCAGGGTCTCCAAACTTTCTAAGTAAAGGGCCAGTTTACCGTCCTTCAGGCTTTGGGGGGGGGGGGGGGGGGTCAGACTGTGGCTAAAGGTAGTAGAAAATGCCCCGGCATCAGTGCCCCATTGGTGATATCAACGAGAAGAATAGCGCCTCATTCATGGTGTCAGTGTGAGGAATGGTGCTCCATCATTGGTGTCAGTTGGTGGAATAGTGCCCCAAGAGCCAGATAAGGGCAAGCAAAGGGCCACTTCCCACAGATTGAAGACCGCGGCTCTACAATAAGCCTTTAGAAGTTAAATCCAACACTATTATACGGGGGGAGGCCAACAAGTTCTTACCCTCACCATGATCTAGATGTGTTCGGGATCTGAAATTTTGCAGGTTTATAGGTGGATATCTTAGTAATATGCATGCCAATTATTATTTTTTTTCGTAGGTCGTGGAAAATTATAGTTAGAGCCAAGAGAAATAGAGTAGGTGTCATCCCGGACAAAGTTGAACATTGAGCCGTGATTCCAAAAATAACAATGGGGGGAATGTGCGCAAAGCATTTTGGACCTGTACCACAAAGTTGAGGAGGACTTTTTACACAGATTAGTGACCACGGATGAAAGCTGGGTATATCTATATCAGTGATTCTTTCTCAACCAGGGTTCTGTGGAACCCTAGGGTTCCTCCAGAGGTTGCTAGGGGTTCCTTCAGCACTGGGCCATTTCTGCCTCTCAGATAAGTTCCCACTACACCATTGATCTTTTTAGCTATCTGTAAGGAGGTAATTCTTCCCAATGACCACAAGTGTAAGGACCATTCTTCCCACTGACCACAAGTGTAAGGACCACTCTTCCCAATGACCACAAGTGTAAGGACCATTCTTCCCAATGACCACAAGTGTAAGGACCATTCTTCCCACTGACCATCACACTAATGTATCATGAGTTGTAGATTTCTAATTTTTATCAGGGGTTCCCCGAGACCGGAGAACTATTTCAAGGGTTCCTCTGTGTTGAAAAGGTTGAGAAAGGCTGATGTATGTGATCCTGAGACTAAAGAAATGAGTAAAACATGGAAACATGCTTCATCACCCATACCCAAAAAGGCTTAGGTGCAACATTCATCCATTAATCATGGCTCATATTCAACTGGCTCAGAGCAGGTCTTCTGGGATGTTACCAGTTTGCAGTGGTCAGGACCCACCAAAAGTGGTCCAAGGAAGGAAAACCAGAGTACTGGTGACAGGTTTATGGGTGGCCTAGGCTTATTGATGCACGTGGGAAGGCGAAGGCTGGCCTGTGTAGTCTGATGCAATTGAAGAGCCACTGTAGCTTAAATTGCTGAAAAAGTGGTAAGGACCTACCAAAAGTGGTCAAAGGATGGAAAAACGATTTATCCAGTGTCAGGGTCATGGGTGCCTAATGCCCCGTACACACGAGAGGGATTAAGTCTGACAAACCTCCGACGGAGTTCCGCTGGAGTTCCGACGGAGTTCTGGCGGATTTTTCGACCGAACGGACTTGGCCACACACCATCACACCAAACTCCGACGGAGTCGAACGTGATGACGTACGACGGGATTCGACGTAGGAAGTTCATAGACAGTAGCCAATAGCTGCCCTAGCGTCGGTTTTAGTCCGTCGGAGTAGCACACACACGAGCGAACTTTTCGAAGGGGACCGGGTCCGGCGGAGTTCCGTCGGGAAAATTTAAAGCATGCTTCATTTCTAAAGTCCGTCAGACTTTAGCGAAGCTAAAGTCCGTTGCAGCCCACACACGATCGGATAGTCTGACGGACTCGGTCCGTCGGAGTTTGGATGTCGAAAAGTCCGCTCGTGTGTACGGGGCATTAGGCTCATCAATGCACGTGGACAGCGAAGGCTGGCCTGAGTAGTCCAATCCAATAGAAGGGCTCATGAAGCTCATATTGCTGAAAAAGTGGTCAGGACTTACCAAAAGTTGTCCAAAGATGGAAAACTGATCAACCAGTGGCAGGGTCATGGGTGGCCAAGGCTCATTGATGCACGTGGATCTATTGGATCGGCCTCTGTAGTCCAATCCAATAGAAGAGCTCCTGGAGTTCATATTGCTAAAAACATGGCCAGGACTTACCAAAAGCTGTCCAAGGTTGAAAAAATCTGTCAACTGATGACAGGGTCATGGGTGGTCAAGGCTCATTGATGAAAATGGCGAGAGAAAGCTGGTCTGTGTAGTCCAATCCACTGACAGAGCTACTGGCGCTCATATTGCTGTAAAAGTGAATGCTGGTTCTGATAGAAACATGTCAGAACACACAGAGCATTGCAGTTTGCTGTGTATGGGGGGCTGTGTAGCCGCAGACCAGTCAGGGTTCCCATGCTGACCCGTGTCCACAGATAAGAGCACCTACAATGAGCATGTGAGCATCAGAATTGGACCATGAAGCAATGGAAGATTGTGGCCTGGTCTGATGAATTCAAGAATGAATTGGGGAACACAAGATCAAGTTGGAGCTTTGACTTTTTTTTTCTCCATCCCTCCTTTCTCTTTTTTTCTCCATCATCCTTTTATGAATAATATGTTTTATCTTGTACTTTGTGTGATTATATGTTTACATTTTTCACTATATTTGTAATTTTGTTCATTCAGCTATATCCACGTTTTCTATGTGCGAGCATGGATCCTGAGGAAGCAAATTACGTGAAACGGGTTGATCCTTTATGGTTCTACAAGACGTTGAGTATATGTTCTTGGAAACAATTTGGATATGGCTGATGGCGTGATCAAATATGCACTATTTTTGAATGTAATGTTTAAATTATGGTAATAAAAACTTGCGATTTTATTGATGTGATGTGAATTTATCTTAATTCGGGACAATTCAAAGTCCAATGCTTTGTGGTCTCCCAGTTACTCTGGGAGTTTGTCCATGGGGTTGGTGGATTCCATTTTTTTTTTTTATGTTCTATTACACTTTGATAGGGATGGTGCCCCGAATAGGTTTAATGTGTGTAGCTTAATCCACATTTTCTATGTTCGATCCATGGAAGCCCCACTTCGCAACTTACTGGACTTAAAGGATCTGCTAGGGACAGCTTGGTGCCAGATACCACAGAGTACCTTCAGAGGTCTAGTGGACTCCATATCTCGATGGGTTATGGTGGGTGGTCATAATGTTATAGCTGATCAGTGTATAGGGCAGTGATTCTCAACCAGGGTTTCCGTGGAACCCTAGGGTTCCTCCAGAGGTTGCTAGGGGTTCCTTCAGCATTGGGCAATTTCTGCCTCTCAGATAAGTTCCCACTCACACCAGTGATTTTTTTAGCCATCTGTAAGGAGGTAATTCTTCCCAATGACCACAAGTGTAAGGACCATTCTTCCCAATGACCACAAGTGTAAGGACCGTTCTTCCCAATGACCACAAGTGTAAGGACCATTCTTCCCAATGACCACAAGTGTAAGGATCATTCTTCCCACTGACCACAAGTGTAAGGACCATTCTTCCCAATGACCACAAGTGTAAGGACCATTCTTCCCAATGACCACAAGTGTAAGGACCATTCTTCCCAATGACCACAAGTGTAAGGATCATTCTTCCCAATGACCACAAGTGTAAGGACCATTCTTCCCAATGACCACAAGTGTAAGGACCATTCTTCCCAATGACCACAAGTGTAAGGATCATTCTTCCCAATGACCACAAGTGTAAGGACCATTCTTCCCAATGACCATCACACTATTGTACCATGAGTTGTAGATTTCTAATTTTTAGCAGGGGTTCCCCGAGACCGGAGAACTATTTCAAGGGTTCCTCCATGTTGCAAAGGTTGAGAAACCCTGGTATAAGGCATCCATGTGATAACAAAAGACCTTAAAAAAATTATTCTTGTTCCCCTTTAATAATAATTTTGTTGTATTAATTTTCTTTTCACTATATTGATAGAGTGACCTCACCGCTCTCCCAGAATTATCCGGAATCTCTCAGCTTAAATCTGGGATTGTCCATTTTCACACACTGCGATTCTATGCCAAGACCCCGGATTACACTAAGGAGCTTATTCCACAACGCGGCGTAAAAAGTCAGGACAAGGAGAGCATGTCCCCACCGCAGCAGCCAATCATCTTTAAGGTGACATCATGCTGTCGTTTGCTGTGCAATTCAGTAAAAAGAGAACAGAGTAGGTTGTAGTAAGGAAGGATTAGAGCGCCGCAGCATTTCATCAACGCAGGATTGCAGCTGGGGGGGGACTTCTATCAACTGATTTCTGAAAAGGAACATTCTTTTTTTTCACATTAAACATTTCCGGACAAGTTTAATAAAATAATAAGACAGTCTATGTCCGGGAAGAGTACAAGTCACAATCTGACCATCTCCTGTAGTATGTCTGCAGTCTCTGACCATCTCCTGTACTATGTATTCAGTCTCTGACCATCTCCTGTACTATGTCTGCAGTCTCTGACCATCTCCTGTCCTATGTTTGCAGTCCCTGACCATCTCCTGTACCATGTCTACAGTCTCTGACCATCTCCTGTACTATGTCTGCAGTCTCTGACCATCTCCTATAGTATGTCTGCAGTCTCTGACCATCTCCTATAGTATGTCTGCAGTCTCTGACCATCTCCTGTACTATGTCTACAGTCTCTGACCATCTCCTGTACTATGTTTGCAGTCTCTGACCATCTCCTGTACCATGTCTGCAGTCTCTGACCATCTCCTGTACTATATCTGCAGTCTCTGACCATCTCCTGTACTATGTCTGCAGCCTCTGATCATCTCCTGTACTATGTCTACAGTCTCTGATCATCTCCTGTACTATGTCTGCAGCCTCTGATCATCTCCTGTACTATGTCTACAGCCTCTGATCATCTCCTGTACTATGTCTACAGTCTCTGATCATCTCCTGTACTATGTCTGCAGTCTCTGACCATCTCCTGCACTATATCTGCAGTCTCTGACCATCTCCTGTTCTATGTCTACAGTCTCTGACCATCTCCTGTACCATGTCTGCAGTCTCTGACCATCTCCTGTACTATGTCTACAGTCTCTGATCATCTCCTGTACTATGTCTGCAGTCTCTGACCATCTCCTGCACTATATCTGCAGTCTCTGACCATCTCCTGTACAATGTCTGCAGTCTCTGACCATCTCCTGTACTATGTTTGCAGTCTCTGACCATCTCCTGTACCATGTCTGCAGTCTCTGACCATCTCCTGTACTATGTCTGCAGTCTCTGACCATCTTCTGTAGTATGTCTGCAGTCTCTGACCATCTCCTGTAGTATGTCTACAGTCTCTGACCATCTCCTGTACTATGTTTGCAGTCTCTGACCATCTCCTGTACCATGTCTGCAGTCTCTGACCATCTCCTGTACTATGTCTGCAGTCTCTGACCATCTTCTGTAGTATGTCTGCAGTCTCTGACCATCTTCTGTAGTATGTCTACAGTCTCTGACCATCTCCTGTACTATGTTTGCAGTCTCTGACCATCTCCTGTACCATGTCTGCAGTCTCTGACCATCTCCTTTTCTATATCTGCAGTCTCTGACCATTTCCTGTACTATATCTGCAGTCTCTGACCATCTCCTGTACAATGTCTGCAGTCTCTGACCATCTCCTGTACTATGTTTTATCTTGTACTTTGTGTGATTATATGTTTACATTTTTCACTATATTTGTAATTTTGTTCATTCAGCTATATCCACGTTTTCTATGTGCGAGCATGGATCCTGAGGAAGCAAATTACGTGAAACGGGTTGATCCTTTATGGTTCTACAAGACGTTGAGTATATGTTCTTGGAAACAATTTGGATATGGCTGATGGCGTGATCAAATATGCACTATTTTTGAATGTAATGTTTAAATTATGGTAATAAAAACTTGCGATTTTATTGATGTGATGTGAATTTATCTTAATTCGGGACAATTCAAAGTCCAATGCTTTGTGGTCTCCCAGTTACTCTGGGAGTTTGTCCATGGGGTTGGTGGATTCCATTTTTTTTTTTTATGTTCTATTACACTTTGATAGGGATGGTGCCCCGAATAGGTTTAATGTGTGTAGCTTAATCCACATTTTCTATGTTCGATCCATGGAAGCCCCACTTCGCAACTTACTGGACTTAAAGGATCTGCTAGGGACAGCTTGGTGCCAGATACCACAGAGTACCTTCAGAGGTCTAGTGGACTCCATATCTCGATGGGTTATGGTGGGTGGTCATAATGTTATAGCTGATCAGTGTATAGGGCAGTGATTCTCAACCAGGGTTTCCGTGGAACCCTAGGGTTCCTCCAGAGGTTGCTAGGGGTTCCTTCAGCATTGGGCAATTTCTGCCTCTCAGATAAGTTCCCACTCACACCAGTGATTTTTTTAGCCATCTGTAAGGAGGTAATTCTTCCCAATGACCACAAGTGTAAGGACCATTCTTCCCAATGACCACAAGTGTAAGGACCGTTCTTCCCAATGACCACAAGTGTAAGGATCATTCTTCCCACTGACCACAAGTGTAAGGACCATTCTTCCCAATGACCACAAGTGTAAGGACCATTCTTCCCAATGACCACAAGTGTAAGGATCATTCTTCCCAATGACCACAAGTGTAAGGACCATTCTTCCCAATGACCACAAGTGTAAGGACCATTCTTCCCAATGACCACAAGTGTAAGGACCATTCTTCCCAATGACCACAAGTGTAAGGATCATTCTTCCCACTGACCACAAGTGTAAGGACCATTCTTCCCAATGACCACAAGTGTAAGGACCATTCTTCCCAATGACCACAAGTGTAAGGACCATTCTTCCCAATGACCACAAGTGTAAGGACCATTCTTCCCAATGACCACAAGTGTAAGGATCATTCTTCCCAATGACCACAAGTGTAAGGACCATTCTTCCCAATGACCAGCCTCTGATCATCTCCTGTGCTATGTCTGCAGCCTCTGATCATCTCCTGTACTATGTCTACAGCCTCTGATCATCTCCTGTACTATGTCTACAGTCTCTGATCATCTCCTGTACTATGTCTGCAGTCTCTGACCATCTCCTGCACTATATCTGCAGTCTCTGACCATCTCCTGTTCTATGTCTACAGTCTCTGACCATCTCCTGTACCATGTCTGCAGTCTCTGACCATCTCCTGTACTATGTCTACAGTCTCTGATCATCTCCTGTACTATGTCTGCAGTCTCTGACCATCTCCTGCACTATATCTGCAGTCTCTGACCATCTCCTGTACAATGTCTGCAGTCTCTGACCATCTCCTGTACTATGTTTGCAGTCTCTGACCATCTCCTGTACCATGTCTGCAGTCTCTGACCATCTCCTGTACTATGTCTGCAGTCTCTGACCATCTTCTGTAGTATGTCTGCAGTCTCTGACCATCTCCTGTAGTATGTCTACAGTCTCTGACCATCTCCTGTACTATGTTTGCAGTCTCTGACCATCTCCTGTACCATGTCTGCAGTCTCTGACCATCTCCTGTACTATGTCTGCAGTCTCTGACCATCTTCTGTAGTATGTCTGCAGTCTCTGACCATCTTCTGTAGTATGTCTACAGTCTCTGACCATCTCCTGTACTATGTTTGCAGTCTCTGACCATCTCCTGTACCATGTCTGCAGTCTCTGACCATCTCCTTTTCTATATCTGCAGTCTCTGACCATTTCCTGTACTATGTCTGCAGTCTCTGATCATCTCCTGTACTATGTCTACAGTCTCTGATCATCTCCTGTACTATATCTGCAGTCTCTGACCATCTCCTGCACTATATCTGCAGTCTCTGACCATCTCCTGTTCTATGTCTGCAGTCTCTGACCATCTCCTGTACCATGTCTGCAGTCTCTGACCATCTCCTGTACTATGTCTACAGTCTCTGACCATCTCCTGTACCATGTCTGCAGTCTCTGACCATCTCCTGTACCATGTCTGCAGTCTCTGACCATCTCCTGTATCATGTGTGCAGTCTCTGACCATCTCCTGTACTATGTCTGCAGTCTCTGACCATCTCCTGTATCATGTCTGTAGTCTCTGACCATCTCCTCTAATATGTCTGCAGTCTCTGACCATCTCCTGTAGTATGTCTGCAGTCTCTGACCATCTCCTGTACTATGCCTACAGTCTCTGACCATCTCCTGTACTATGTTTGCAGTCTTTGACCATCTCCTCTTCTATATCTGCAGTCTCTGACCATCTCCTGTACTATGTCTACAGTCTCTGACCATCTCCTGTACCATGTCTGCAGTCTCTGACCATCTCCTGTACCATGTCTGCAGTCTCTGACCATCTCCTGTATCATGTCTGCAGTCTCTGACCATCTCCTGTACTATGTCTGCAGTCTCTGACCATCTCCTGTATCATGTCTGTAGTCTCTGACCATCTCCTCTAATATGTCTGCAGTCTCTGACCATCTCCTGTACTATGTCTGCAGTCTCTGACCATCTCCTGTAGTATGTCTGCAGTCTCTGACCATCTCCTGTACTATGTCTACAGTCTCTGACCATCTCCTGTACTATGTTTGCAGTCTCTGACCATCTCCTGTACCATGTCTGCAGTCTCTGACCATCTCCTCTTCTATATCTGCAGTCTCTGACCATCTCCTGTACTATGTCTGCAGTCTCTGACCATCTCCTGTACTATGTCTATAGTCTCTGATCATCTCCTGTACTATGTCTGCAGTCTCTGACCATCTCCTGCACTATATCTGCAGTCTCTGACCATCTCCTGTACCACCTCTGCAGCCTCTGACCATCTCCTGTACCATGTCTGCAGTCTCTGACCATCTCCTGTACTATGTCTACAGTCTCTGACCATCTCTTGTTCTATGTCTGCAGTCTCTGACCATCTCCTGTACCATGTCTGCAGTCTCTGACCATCTCCTGTATCATGTCTGCAGTCTCTGACCATCTCCTGTAGTATGTCTGCAGTCTCTGACCATCTCCTGTACCATGTCTGCAGTCTCTGACCATCTCCTGTATCATGTCTGCAGTCTCTGACCATCTCCTGTACTATGTCTGCAGTCTCTGACCATCTCCTGTACTATGTCTGCAGTCTCTGACCATCTCCTGTACTATGTCATCTCTATATTAACCACTTTCCACCCTCGCTATAGCCGAAAGATGGCTACGGTGCGCTTCCGGTGCCGGGACGCCTTCAAAAGACTTCCTCCTATGATCGCGTTTCTTGCGTACCCCCTGTGGCGCAAGGTCAGCACGATCTGTCATCGTTGAGTCCTTCGGACTTGGCTAATCACAGAACAGGGAGAAAGGGCCAATCAAGGCACCCCTTTAACACGTAATCAGCTGTTAGCCAATGACAGCTGATCACTGAAGTAAACAGAAGCCGGTTACCGCCTTTTTTTCTCGTCACGATCAACGGGAGGAGAATAGTAGAAAGCCGCTACCCAGCTTATGTTACAGGGACATCGGTCCCAATCTGTGCCCACCAGTGCTGCTAATCAGTGCCACTTATTAGTACCCACCAGTACCACCTATCAGTGCCCACCAGTGCTACCAATCAGTGCCCAACAGTTCCTTATGCAGCGGCCATAACCCTCAATTTGGCGGCCTTAACTTTTGGGCTTACCGGTTACCTCCGCTTGGCTTGTTCTTCCATGTCTAGGGGTTCCCAGGGTTAGTACACAACAACTTTGGATGCTGACACCATAAAAGTCCTTTAGAAAGGTTTTTATTTGCAGGGGTAACATCCAACAACACAGTCTCGTATGGGAACAGAAGGCAAGGGTGAAGAAACTCAGGCACCTTGAACTGCTAATCGCTAGAAAGTCTCTAACACAACCCAGAGAGTAGCCACTCGCAGCTGGGCGCTTCAAAGCTGAACAAATCTCTAGCCAGAGATTATGGCAGTCAGCACTTTAATCTAGAATTTGCAAAGTCTCTAACCTTGAAAAAATTTGCAACCGAAAGTGAACCGGAACCTTTCCTCAGTACCTGGAACGTTCTCTGTCTCCTTAGCAGTACTGGAAAAGCGTGGATCCGCTAGTGTCCTTGACAACCCAACAACCAGGCACTTCTTGGGATGCCAGCTTGTTGGCCCTCCTCCGAAGAGTCCCCCCCCCGATTGCTTACACGGGCTGCGGTGTCCCTCCAAGTTGAGAGCACAGCCGGACACCTTGAATCCGCCCTCAGTTACTGCGCCTCGGACCAGCCGGTTCCGAGACTCGGGAACAGATGGATCCTTACCCCAGACCATGCAGGTCCAGTGGGGCTAGTCAAACTGACCATGTTGTGGAGCGGCATACGCTCCCATGACCGGGACCCCTCGCGGGGCTACCCCGGTCCAGCTTCAGGAACAGGCAGCTCCGGCCTAACGAGCGAACCCCGAACACGTGACTTCAGGCTCATAAGTACCCTTCCCCAGACTCCTCAGCGGGGTCAGACTCACCCACTGATTGGCTCTGAGGAACGCTGATACCCAAAGCGTCCAACCAGGCCTGGTTCTGGGCCTGTCACCTGCACCTAACTGTACACATGACCAGGCAGAACCCTAACACAGCCCAGCCAAACTGAGGCCAAAGTTAAACCTGCATAATCAACCCTCAGAACCCTTTTTACTGTTCTGAGGAAAAAACGAAATTTGCACATAGCGGACACCTTGTCAAAAGGGTTGCAGCTACACTTATTATTAGTGGCACCTATCAGCGCCACCTACCAGTGCCTATCAGTGCCCATAAGTGCCACCTATCTGTAACCATCAGTGTCGCATATCAAAGCCCATCAGTGCCACATATCAGTGCCCATCAGTGGCACCTATCAGTGCCCATCAGTGCAGCCTCATCAGTGCCTCCTCATCAGTGCCCATCAGTGCCCATCGGTGCCGCCAATCAGAGCCTATCAGTGCCACCTATCAGTGCCTTTCAGTGCCATCTATCAGTGCAAAATAGTGAAACAATATATAATCAGCACAATATTAAATATATTGTGAAATAAATGTAAATTAATCAATGTATTAGCCTACTGATAGGATTAATGTGATTGCTGCCCACGCATGTGACTCTCAGTAATTAATAGCGCAACCAAAAACGAAGAAATCAAGTCCAAATGATTAATAAAATTTCACTGTTGTGCCACTTTCAGTGACCGTTCATTGATATCAGTGACTTCAGTGACCACCACCCCCAGCTGGAATGCCGTCTCACCTCCAAACATTGGCCCCACTACAGAGTCACACACGCCTGTGATTTTATCTCTTAGCCCTTGTACACACGGTCGGGCATTCCGACGGAAAATATCCGATCGGACCGCGTTGTCGCATAATCCGACCGTGTGTGGGCTTCATCTGACTTTTTCCATCAGAATGTCTGACCAACAAAGTTTGAGAGCTGGATATAAAATTTTCCGACAACAAGATCCGATCGGACTTTGTCCGATCGTTTGTAGAGAATTCCGATCGGACAAAGTGCCACGCATGCTCAGATCAAATGACGAGACCCAAGCGATTGGCTACTAGCCGCAACATAGTCCCGTCGCAATGAACGAACGTCATCATGTTACGAACGGTCGGATTTTCCGACAACTTTGTCCGACCGTGTGTATGCAACACCAGTTTCGGACAAAATCCGTCGGAAAAAATCCGACGGATTTTGTTGTCGGAATGTCCGACCGTGTGTACAAGGGCTAAAGATGCCTCGGGGAAGCCACTCCTCCTCCTGGTGTTCCTGGAGAAGACAGATCTCCTCCCGGGTTCTCACGATATGGACCCCACTACAGAGTCACGCACCCCTGGTGTAAGATCTCTCTGGATACCCCAGGAACACGAATCCTCCTCACAGTGCACCTAGACAGCTCAGACCTCCTCCCGGGATCCATAGTGCTCTCCATAGCCAAACCATAGTGCTCTCTGCAAATAGCATTTAATAAAACTTAAAGCGGAGTTCCACCCTGACATTTTTTATTTTTTTTTGCATACTCACAGACCTTTAACAGTATTAAAATATTAAAAAAATTATAATTACCAGAAACGCCCTGTTGCTATGTAGTGGTTCCTAATCTGCCACTTCCTGGTCCGCGGAGCTCCTCGCCACTTCCTCCCTCGCCTGTGCTCCTGGGAAATATGAGTCACCATTTCCCAGGAGTCAGTGGGCAGTACTGTGAGCAAAAAACGCATTATTTCCCAATAGGAAATGACGCGATTTAAGGAGGTTGCCATAACAATGGGGCGGGGCCTTCCTCCGTCGCCGCCCCCATTGTTATGGCAACGTTCTAAACAATCAGCGCTATGGCTGCCGTAGCATGTGCCGGAGCATCGCGCATGCGCGATATCGAGAGGTGCATGCTGGTGGCCCAGCATGCACCTCTCCATCGGTAATCCAGGAAGAGATTGCGATTGGGCTTCACATGCCCACAATCATCATGACAATGGCCAGAAGAGGATTTACTAAGTTGTGAGTATAAAATAAATATATTATCAACACCCACTAGCAAACATATAAAATCGGCCTTTATGTTAATAAAGCATTATGCTCGGATACCTGAAAAAAATAAAAATAAAAAATGTGGCCGTAACTCAGGGATAAAATGCTCACATACATACGTGAAAAACAAGCATATCATCAATAATGATGTGAACAGAGAAAAAGTCCTGAATGGCGGCACCTCACACCTGTACGTGTTACGCCCTTCAATGAGCTTCTTCAGGAGGTAAGGAACGTCAGAAATGAGAGGAATAAATTAACTTCTACCTTATCATCAATCATCACACAAGTCTGGACACTCAGCTGAGGGGTATCATCATGGGTGACACTAGATTCTGTGTCCCATGACACCATATCCTCTTTCTCCCTGCTTGGTGTCTAACGTGTGGGCACTTCTACCCTACTCCTAAACTGGAAGGGACATATTCTAGATGTAAACCTATCACTCAGGGCTCAGAAAACCCCCCAGAAATGATGAGGCCGGAAATGGCGTTCTGGACCCGACTCCAGACTGGAAATGGCGTTCTGGACCCGACTCCATACCGGAAATGACGTTCTGGACCGCAAAAGACGTTTCGGATTGAACTCTAATCCCTCCTATAGGTTACGCTATTCCCTAATCGCTGGAATACACACCTGGAAACTTGCTTACATTAGGCAAATCTACTCAAGCTTGGTGTCCTTCACCCACTGAAGGGCACCAGAGACAAATATATTGCTATTATTGTGAACAAACTAACCCCTCAGCTGAGCTAACAAGATGTCCGCAGCCCTGGAAGTCAGTCACAAAATTATAAATAAACAATAAAATATATATAAAAATACAATAATACATCAAATGACTAAAAATGTTGATTGATATCTCACACCCATATATATAACGAACTCTCCATATTACATGACATTTGTAGGACTCAACCCAGTGTTATATTTCTATATTACCTCAGAACATTCATAACCCAGCCTACCCGCCCCCCTCCAACCGTCCCTCTTAACAAATGACTGGATAGATTTTGGCGTAAATGGCCATCAGGCCTAAACTTTATTAACAAAAATATAATCTTTAATAAATACCAACATTTAAATACGGTAAAAACTTTCCCAGCCTTTCCAAGGGGTCATGGGTACGTAGCATCACAACATAAAATGGTCACTGCCAACAACTTCAACTGTAACCTCTTGACCTCCAGACGGCAACCCCTGTCTCGGAGGCTATAATCAACTGTAGCAGTGACCTACCCGTTTTAAACCCTTCCAGGTTAAACCCTCGTAACCTGGAAGTACATAAAACCACCCCCATCCCATGGATGGGTACAACAGGCCTTTTACCTGTACCTCACTTCCTCATCTAAAGCCCCCAGAACCACCCATTGAAACACACTGTCACCCAAGACCGAAGCCCCCTACTAAAACCAGGGAGGGTGGGTGGGGATTGCTTCCTCCTCCGCTCTCCAACTGCTAGCATTGTCCCTGCTAGCATGTAATAGACACCGTGGCTCCACCCCCTGGCTCCACCCACCCCCTAACCATTAAAGCAGCCATACACCCCCCTTAAAACGGAAGAAAGCGGAGGCCCGTCAAGAAGAACCGAAGAGGGGGACAAGACCCCCGAAGTCGGAAGAAGACCCCCAGGTGGCAACGAAGAAGAAAGCCGAGCGCCTCCGCTAGTAAAAGAGCTAGCAAAAGAGCAGAAGATAGCGGAGGAGTCCAGCGAGAAGACCCCCCAAGACGGAAGAAGACCCCCGGAGCTGCGCAATAAATGATTTTGAAACCTTGTGTGGTGTTTTTTATTTTTGTACATTTTTTTCACCAGGTGAATAGGTAGAGGTACATTGTACCCCATACTCATTCACATAGGGTGGGGGGCCGGTATCTGGCAGCCCCCTTATTAAAGGGGGCTCCCGCATTCCGATAAGCCCCTCGCCCGCAGACCCCGACAACCAATGGCCAGGGTTGTCGGGAAGAGGCCCTTGTCCTCATCAACATGGGGACAAGGTGCTTTGGAGTGGGGGGCCGCACGGTCCCCCCTTCCCCAAAGCACCTCCCATGTTGAGGGCACGCGGCCTGGAACGGCTCGCTCATCCCCACCCCCTTTCCTGACCGGCCGGGCTGCGTGTCAGTTAAAGTGACGCAGTGCCGAATCGCAAAAAGGGGCTTGGTCCTTTGGCTGCAAATTGGTCCGGGGCTTAAGTGGTTAAGGATATAAAAACATTGATATAAAATCCATCAGGTGTATCTCACTTGTTGCGACAGGTTCCACCGCCAGGCTCCACCTCTACTGGTTACGCCACCTCCCACGTGGCTTCATCTGGAGGAAAATGGCCTTTTTTCTTGTGTTTTGTTTTACTTGCTTTTTAGCAGAAGAATTGTCACTCATATTGATGTATGGATGTTTTTTCATTGAGCGCTATTCACCTGTATTCATATACGGACGCTTTTCATTGAGTACCATTTTTTTTTCTTATGTTGATTTTTATGTTTAATATTTGAGCATATCACATCTTTTTCTATGTGGGAACACTTCGGTGACAGCAGCAGCATTCCTTCATTTTTTTTCAGTAGTTTCTCTTTAACGTTAGATTATTGATTAGCAGCCAGCAACTACCTTTCCATTTAATTCTCTAACCACATGGGTCTTCCCTGTGGCTGAGGCTAGAAACTCTTTTTCTTTTTACACTTAGAGGTTTTACATGGTTTTGCATTCCCGTTCACATCATTATTAATGATATGCATGTTTTTTCACATTTGTATGTGAGTATTTTATCCCTGAGTTAAGTTTTAACAAATGTTATTACCATACCCCAGAGGATGTCTATTTAGACGAAACACGTCGGGTTGACTGCTACTTTTTTTTATGTCCGCTACATCAGTGAAGCAGAAGAATTACCTGTGTGCAAAATTTTATAACAAACTATGAAAAAGAAAATATTTTATCAAAATTTTCGGTAATTTTTTTGTTTATTTAGCAAAAAAATAAAAATAAATAAAATGGTGATTAAATACCACCAAAATAAAGCTCTATTTGTGTGAAAGAAAAATTGGTTTGGGTACAGTGCTGCATGACCGCACAATTGTCATTCAAAGTGCGACAGCTGAAAATTGGCCTGGGCAGGAAGGGGGTACAAGAGCCCAGTAAGCAAGTGGTTAAAATTGAATACAAAAGTTTTTTTTTTTTTTTTATTGAGCTATTTATTTTAAACTTGTTATTTTTGGCTGGGGCTCTGCTTCAATTTGTTCCGGCTGAAAAAAAAAAGAAGAGGTTTTATATTGTATAAACATTTTATTTGTTCCATGGTGTGCAACTTCAGAACAATCCCGCCCTACTATTATTCGATTCCTATCAGATACTAAATAAAAAAAATATATATATTTTTTTTTCTTGAAATCTTGATCACTCTCTCCATCGCTCACCATTATCGCGACGCAACCTCGCCTCCATCCGGCGTTACAAAGGCTGATGCTAGAGGGAGATTCGAAGATTCCCCCTGTAAGCTTTGAAGGAGTTAACGGAGGCGATTGGGATAAAAGGATCGGCGGCGATGGCGAGGACGCGGCTCCGCAGATGAGAACGTGAAAGTCTTTCATTCTGAGATTGTGTCGGCAGTTTGTGAAGGGAAGTGGCGGAGGGGCTGTTTAAATATTAATTGGCGGGGGACATGATAAGGGATGGAGCCTGGTGGCTGGATTTCCAAGAACGTTGCTACTGAATTATTTATAATCGGAGTGCGCGGGTCGCGCTCGGAGAGCTGTATGTGATCTCGGCGTTGGGTGGGGAAGCTGAGTGAAGAGATGTGGTGCAGAGGTCCTCGATAATTGGCAGAACAAAGGCTTGACATTTGTAGGACTTAAGCCCAGTGACCTGATCCCTTTCACGCTGACCACCCCCCCCCCCCCTCCAAAACCCCTCACAAACGACTGGACTAGGTTTTGGAGTAAGTGGCCAGCCGGCCTTTTTATTAACAAAATATAACTTCAAATAAATAACATATTTAAAATTAACCATCTACTTCCAACTTATTTCAAATGGGTCATGGGTGGGGGGAAACAACAAACCACTGGTCACTGCTAACCACTTCTTTTGAACTTTAAACTATATGCCTCCAGTCGGAAACCCCTGACTCGGAGGCGTTACCAAACCTTAGCAGTGACCTACCCGTTTGTAACCCTTCGAGGTTACCCCCCCGTAACCTGGAATTACCATAAACCACTCCCATCACATGGATGGGTACAAAATGTTCCATACATGTACCTCTCTCATCTCCTCTTCCAGCAACCCAAAAAAACTGCCCTAAAGTGAGGAGCAATTCTTACACATTTTTATCCTCTCCAATCAGGGCGGGTGGGTGGGAATCACTTCCTCCTCCACCCTGTGACTGATGTCACTTCCCCTTTCTCATAATACTTTTTGCCTGAGCACCGCCCAGCCCCTAGCTCCTCCCCTTTTCTTAAAGCACTGACCTTCAATTCTCCAATCAGGGCAGGTGGGTGGGAATCACTTCCTCCTCCGCTTTGTGACTGATGTCACTTCCCCTTTCTCATAATACTTTTTGCCTGAGCGCCGCCCAGCCCCTAGTTCCTCCCCTTTTCTTAAAGCACTGACCTTCAATTCTCCAATCAGGGCGGGTGGGTGGGAATCACTTCCTCCTCCGCTTTGTGACTGATGTCACTTCCCCTTTCTCACAATACTTTTTGCCTGAGCGCCGCCCAGCCCCTAGCTCCTCCCCTTTTCTTAAAGCGCTGACCTTCAATTCTTAAAGCGGCGACTATGCAGTCCAGCACCGTCATGCCGTCCCTGTGCCCATTCCTTTTCTTTTGCTCCGGGACTCTCTGGATGTTGAAAGTAGGACCTGCATTGGGGCAACTTGGGGTCCAGCCCGGTTGCTCAGCGTAGTGAATAACACAAAACCATTGCAGTACCCGGGTCTTGGGTTTATTTGACAATGGGTATTTAGCTGCATGGAGTTTGTAAGCTCTCCTTGTGTGTGTAATGCCGCGTACACACGAGCGAATTGTCCGGCGTACTTAGTCCGGCAAACAATCCGGTGGATAGTCCGGCTGACTTTCTACCGAACAGACTTGGCCACACACGGACAAACGGAATGTCCGGCATTTGCTAGCGCGATGACGTACAGCATGTACGATGGGACTAGAAATAGGTAGTTCAATAGCCAGTAGCCAATAGCTTCCTTTTTCGTACTTGCTTCTGAGCATGCGTCATTCTTAGTCCACCGGACTAGCATACTGACGAACGTATTGTCCGCTGAAACCCAAGTCCGATGGGAAGATTGGAGTGCAAAAATACTTTTAGTCCGCCGGACTTCACACTAGAAAAGTCCGCTGAAACACACACACGATCGAATTGTCCGCTGAAATGGGTTTCATTGGACTAAGTTAGCCAGACAATTCGATCGTGTGTACGCGGCATTAGGCTTTCCTCTAAGGCCGCGTACACACGCGGGGACTGTTCGCCCAACTTTGTCCGCTGAACAGTGTTTCAGCGGACAGTCCGCTCGTGTGTGGGCTTTCAGCGGACAGTTTCAGCGAACAGTCCGCTGAACAAGGTTTTTCGGAAATTCCGAAAAACTGTCCGCTGAAACCTTGTTTCAGCGAACAGTTCCCTTGTGTGTAGGCTTGTTCGACAAACTAAGTTGCGCGCATGCTCAGAAAGGCTTTACACGCCGAAAGTTATAATGCAGTGTATAGGACGTCGTATTTTTCGTCCCGTCGTACGTGCCGTTCACGTCATCGCGCACGGTTTCAGCAAACTGTTCGTACGTCGTGTGTGGGCATGTCCGTCCATGCTAATTTTGAGCGGACTGTTTGCCGAAACTGTTTGACGGACAAAGTTGGGCGAACAGTCCCCGCGTGTGTACGCGGCCTAAATATTACAAATAACCAACACCTTTCCAGCCGTATACTGACTTGCTGAACATTTTTGCAACCCTTTAAATGGCTAATGTTTCTGAAAAATGGGCAATTTAATGGCTATAGCACAACAATGGGTGTTTTCATTAAAAAAATGGAATGAATGTACCATTTATTGGGGGTCAGTCAGTGGAAAGAGCGCAGCATTTTTTGGAAGTCCTTGGAAATAATGTACCATTTATTGGGTGTCAATGAAAATAATGTACCATTTATTGGGTGGTAATGAAAATAATGTACCATTTATTGGAGGATCAGTAGAAAGTATGACAAATTTATTGGGAGTGAATCGAAAGAATTCACCATTTATTGGGGGGCAATGGAAATAATGCACCGTTTCTTGGAGGTAAGTGGAAAGAATGGCCCATTTTCGAGGGATCAGTGGAAAGAATTTCCCATGTATTGTGGGTCGGTGGAAAAAATGCCCCATTTTTTGGGGGGCCAGTTAATAAATTACTTATTTATTAGGGGTCAGTGAAAAGAATGCACCATTTATTGGGGGTCAGTGGAAAGAATGTCCATTTATAGGGGGACAGCGGAAAGAGCGCACCATTTATTGAGGGTTGGTGGAAAGAATGCACCAATTATTGGGGGGGGGGATAATGACCCATTTATTGGGGGTCAGTGAAAAGAATACACCATTTATTGGTGGACGTTGGAAAGAATACCCCATTTTTGGGGGATCAGTGGAAAAAAAATCCCCCTATATTTTGCGGGTCAGTGGTAAGAATGTCCCATTTTTTGGGGGTCAGTTAAAAACAAATTACCTATTTATTAGGGGTCAGTGGAAAGAATGTCTATTTTTTGGGGGGGCAAGTGGAAAGGATGCATCATTTATTGAGGGTCAACAGAAAAATTGCCCCATTCATTAGGGGGTCAATGGAAAGAATGCACCATTTATAGAGGGGAAGTGGAAAAAGTGCACTATTTATTGGGGGGAGAGTCAGTGGAACAACTTACTAATTTATTGGTGGTCAGTGAAAAAAACACACCATTTATTGGTGGTCGTTGGAAAGAAAACCGTATTTTTGGGTGTCAGTGGAAAGAATGCACCATTTTTTGACGGTCAGCGGAAAAATGCCCCATTATTTGGGATTAATAGAAAGAATGACAAATGTGATGGGGGTCAGTGGTAAGAATGCACAATTTATTAGATGTCAGTAGAAAGAATGGAAAATGTATTGGGGGGTCAGTGGAAAGATCACACTATATATTGGGGATCAATGGAAAGAATGACCTATTTATTGGGGTGCCAGTGGAAAAAATGTCTCATTCATTGGGGGTCAGTGGAAATAATGAACCATTTATTGGGAAGGACAACAAATTTATTGAGGGTCTATGGGAAGAACAACACATTTATTGGGGGGGGGGGTCCCTGGAAAGAATGACAAATTTATTGGGGGTCAGTGGAAAGAATGAACCATTTATTGGGGGTCTATAAGAAGAACAACACATTTATTGGGGGGTTATTGGAGAGAATTACAAATTAATTGGGTTTCAGTGGAAAGATTTCTCTATATATTGGGGGTCATTGGAAAAAATGCACCATTTTTTGGGTGTCAATGAAAAAACGACAAATGTACTGCGGGTCAATGGAAATAATGCACCATTTATTGAGAGTCAATGGAAAAAATGAACTATTTATTGGCGGGACCAGCGAAAAAAATCTCTCATTTATTGGGGGTCAATGGAAAGAATGCACCATTTATTGGGGGTCTATGGGAAGAACAACACATTTTTGGGGGATCTATGGGAAGAACAACACATTTATTGGGGGCTCATTGGAAAGAATGACAAATTTATTGGTGGTCAGTGGAAAGAATGAACCATTTATTGGGGGTCTATGGGAAGAACAACACATTTATAGGGGGGTCATTGGAAAGAATGAAAAATGTATTGGAGGTCAGTGGAAAGAATGCACTATATGTATTGGGTGTTAATGAAAAAAACTCCAAATTTACTGCGGGTCGATGGAAATAATGCACCATTTTTTGTGGATTAATGGAAAGAATGACCTATTTATTGGGGGCCAGTGGAAAAAAAAAGTCTAATTTAGTGGGGGTCTGTGGAAAGAACGACACATTTATCGGGAGGTCATTTGGAAAGAATGACAAATTTATTGGGGGTCAATTGAAATAATGCACTATTTAATGGGGGTCAATGGAAAGAATGTCCCATTTATTGGGGGTCAGTAGAAAGAATTCACTATGTATTGGGAGTCAGTACTCCTGGAACATGGCACCACCTCAATGGGTAGGCCACTATTTAGTATTGCTGTTTAATTTATTTAAGAGACTCTGTAAAGATAGTTTGCCCCTTGCACACCATTTGAAAGAATATATATACAAAAACTAAGGGGGGCTCTTCGAAATTCTACCACTCCACGATGTGATACTATTGTAACCAGGGCTTTTTTCTTAGAGAATAGGTGCAGGGCATTCCTTCCTTGGGATATAAAGGGTAATGGCCAGGAATGTCATTGGCATGGAGATGGATAAAAGATGGCGGAGGGCTAAGGCTTTAAGCAGGAAGGTTGTTGTTCTAGTAGGAAGGAGTGGGCCAGGGACTTTCGCAAACCCCCTTACATACATAGTAGAAATGTTCAACGCATTTATTTTATTTATACAATGCACAAATATAGCTCAGTTTATGAATAAATACATGTAAAAATACACTGTGGTAAAGATAAAGAGATGTTTACCATTGGCATTGCTGTCACGCATGTAATGAAGTCCTATGACCATGCCAACGGTAAACATCTCTGTATCTTTACCACGGTGTACTTGTATATGTATTTATTCATAAACTGAGCCATATTTGTGCTTCTTATAAATAAAATATGTTATATACACATTGAACATTTCTACTATGTGAACTTGTCTGGCTTTGTTATATACAGTAACTTGCATTATTGAATTGGTCTGCTTGTTCTATGTGATGAATGTATTCTGCTCCGACTGCAGGAGCTGTAGGTCTTTTTCCAAGAGGTCTTTCTATAGATCAGCCATTCTCAAACTTTTTTTTACCCCTCAAGGAACCCTTGAAATAATTATCAGATCTCACGGAAACCGGACTAAAAATGATATCTAGAGCCCATGATATCTGAGAAAGATCAGCGAGATAATCACCATAAATGAAGAATGTTGCAAAGCACTTGACACGTGAGGTGGGTCATTTCTTTTCATTTCATTTCAAAATGCTAACCACAACATACAAGGCCACCCACAACATCGCCACCAGCTACATCACCAACCTCATCTGCAGATATCGCCCAAATCGTCCCCTCCGCTCCTCCCAGGACCTCCTGCTCTCTAGCTCCTCTTACTTCCTCTCATGCTCGCCTTCAGGACTTCTCCAGAGCCTCTCCCATCCTCAGGAAATCCCTGCCCCAGTATGTCCGATCAGCCCCTAGCCTGTCCGCCTTTAGGAGTCCCCTGAAAACGCACTTATTCAGGGAAGCCTATCCCACAACATTATACTAGAGGAGAAATGCCTCCTTCCATTGTTGAAGGGCCATCTTACACTAGTTGTTAGTGTAAGCCCTTGTACACACAGTCGGACATTCCGACAACAAAATCCGTTGGATTTTGTTCCGACGGATTTTGTCCGAAACTTGTGTTGCATACACACGGTCGGACAAAGTTGTCGGAAAAGCCGATCGTTCGTAACGTGATGACGTTATTTCGTTACGACGGGACTACGTTCAGGCTAGTAGCCAATAGCTTTGGTCTAGGAATTTGATCTGAGCATGCGTGGCACTTTGTCCGATCGGACTTCTCTACAAACGATCAGACAACGTCCGATCAGATCATGTTGTCAGAAAATTTTATAGCCCAACTCTAAGCCCTTGTACACACGGTCAGACATTCCGACGGAAAATGTCCGATCAGACCGTGTTGTTGGATAATCCGACCGTGTGTGTGGGCTCCATCAGACTGTTTCCCTCAGAGTATCCGACGGACCAAGTTTTCCAGCTTGGCTATAAAACTTTCCGAAAACATGATCCGATCGGACCTTGTCAGATCATGTGTAGAGAATTCTGTTCGGACAAAGTGCCACGCATGCTCAGATCAAATTCCTACACCAAAGCTATTGGCTACTAGCCTGAACGTAGTCCCGTCGTAACTAAATAACGGCATCACGTTCTGAACGATCGGATTTTCCAACAACTTTGTCCGACCGTGTGTGTGCAACAGTTTCGGACAAAACCCGTCTGAGAAAATCCGACGGATTTGGTTGTCGGAATGTCCGACCGTGTGTACAAGGGCTAAAACTTTGTGGGACGGATATTACGACAGAAACAGTCCGATGG
This sequence comes from Lithobates pipiens, assembly GCF_037356315.1. NCBI lineage: Eukaryota > Metazoa > Chordata > Amphibia > Anura > Ranidae > Lithobates > Lithobates pipiens. The sequence continues at coordinate 10,169,196 of NW_027507785.1, read as the reverse complement.
AGCCCTCACACGGTCGGATAATCCGACAAAACGGTCCAATCGGACATTTTCTGTCGGAATGTCCAACCGTGGGTACAAGGGCTAAGAGGAAGAATGTCCTTTGCGTTGGGTACCCAGTGGAAAGAATGCACCATTTATTGGGGGGGGGGGGGGGGTCAGTGGAAAAAATGCACCATTTGTTGAAGCTGGCAGGAAAATGTAATTTACCAGCAATTTAACCTGCACCGTTTTTTTCTTTGTCAGTTTTTTGGGGGTCTCTCTATAGATCAGCCTTTCTCAACCTTGTTTAAATAATATTCAGATCTCAGGGAACCCAAGCTTAAAATGATATCTAAATCTCATGATATCTTAGAAAGATCAGTACGATAATAATCATAAATAAAAAATGTACGGTATATTGTTGCAAAGCTATAGTTCTCTAAGACTGGAGTCGGATCATTTTTTTCTAATGACTAATGCTCTATATGGTAAAATAACTTACTTTCAGTAATAATTGCAAAGTTAAAATAATAAAAATAAAAAACAATATCCAGAATAGATAAAATCCATTATATTAGTGGTCAGTGGATAAATGACTCCTTCTATTGGTGAAGGACCATCTTTCACTGGTTGTTAGTGGAATAAGAAGAATTTCCCTTGCATTGGGTGCTCAATGGAAAGAACGCACCATTTGTTGAAGCTGGCAGGGAAACGTAATTTACCAGCAATTTAAATTGCATCTATTGTTATTAGTCAGTGTAGCACTGACCCCCGAAGGAGTGGCTGGTTTTATTGGGCTTACCGTTACCTTCTTGACCTCGTGTGCGTCTAGGGGTTTCCCGAGGTAGATGCAGGGCCGGTTCTATCACTAGGCAAACTAGGCAGCCGCCTAGGGCGCCCTGCTACCTAGGGCGCCTGTCCACTGGTGTTCCTACTCTCTTCTCTCTGCAGAAAGCAACTAAGTCTCAGCATCAGCAGGCAGCCACTGCTCCATTCGCACATAGTGTCAGAGGCGGAGGACTGTGCCTGTTGTCCCGACTCCAGAATGAATGGAAGCAAGCAAACATTGATGGGCGCTGCTGAGGCTGAATTTGATGGACGCTGGTGAGGCAGCCTTTGATGGGCGCCGGTGAGGCTGCATTTGAAGGGTGCTGCTGAGGCTACATTTGATGGGCACTGATGAGGCTGTATTTGATGGGTGCTGGTGAGGCTGCATTTGATGGGCGCTGGTGAGGCTACATTTGATGCGCTTCATTAAAAAAGGTGGGGTTTACATGGGCAGGGGAAAAGGGGTGGAGCCAGGGGGTGGCAAAATTAGGTTTCGCCTAGGGTGTCAAAAATCCTTGGACCAGCCCTGGGTAGATGGCCCAAAGAATTGCAGAAACTGACACTGGATCCACTCTTGGGATTTTCATTTGACAACAAGTAGACAAAACAGTCTCTCAAAGAAGAGTAGAAGGTTGGGTAGGAAGTTCAGGTACTCTTGGAACTGCAAAAGATAGGAAGTCTCTCACTATAGAAATCCAGAGAATGGCCACTCACAACTGGATCCTCACAGCTACCGGATAGACCTCCTCTCACCAGGCCTAGCAGCCGATAGAGTGTTTAAGCAAAACAAAGTCTCTGCCACAGACTTGGATGTAGAACACTTGAATAAAGTCTCTTCCACAGAGTTGAATGTAACTGAGGGACGTAGACAAATTTTAAGAGCCATCATACGGTACCAGTATCTCTCAGCCGGTCCGGCGATACCGTATGAGTGTAGATTCACTTAGTGTCCTTCAACTGAGCCTCCAGGCTCCTTCTGAGAATCTAGCCTTATGCATGGTCTTCTCCCAAAGAGTCCTCCCCTGGGTGCTTCTCCAGTTGCTAGGCCTCTCCACAGATGAGACGGCACCGGACCACCTTTGAATCCTCCTCCCAGTTACTTTGCCTCGGGCTGGCCAGCCCCGAGACTTGAAATTGAATGGATCCGCACCCCAGGCCATGAGAGCCACGGGGACTGGTCAGGAGGACCAGGACCAAGCAGACAGAAAGATCTTCTGGACTGGAACCCAGAAGCACGTGATGTCAGTACCTTAAGTACCCTCTCCCAGAATGCACAGCAAGATGACACTCCCACTGGGCTGGTTCCGAGAAAGAATGTCACTCAATATGCCCAGCTAAACTACGTTCTCACATTTGCCAGTGGTGACAGCGACACCTGTGGCCAAGCAGAACCCAGTGCAATCCAGCTAGACTGGTACTGAAACCATAATTTTGGTATAATGAATCCTAAAACCCAACTGTGGCTTTAGGAACTCTAAATAGAAATAAACACATAGCGCGTGCTCTTCAGGAGCCGGCGCTATATCAGTTTTTAGGGGTCTTTCTATAGATCAGCCTTTCTCAAACTTGCTTATCCCCAAGTCCCCAAGTATCCTTTAAATAATTTTGAGATCTCAGGGAAACCAGGCTAAAATTTTTATCTAGAGCTCATGATATCTTCGAAAGATCAGTAAGTTAATCATACAGTAAATAATTTAGTCCGAATTTCAGGTATTTTCGTTATCGTTTTGACAAACAATAACGAAAGTGCAGAATCCGAAAAACGAAAGATCCGACATAAATAAATGCTTTATTTTCGTTTTCGTTTTGACACAGTTCCATATAGACAGGAGATTCGACGTGACTCTGACCATAACAATCTGTGTCTATTGAACTTGTATCATAATAGTCCATTCACACAGGGGCAACACAACTTCCAGCGTGACTTTGGGAGGCAACGTGGACACGACTTGAGTGTGAATCACAGCGCGACTTACAACACGACTTTAATTTAAAAAACAAAAAGCCATGGGTTCCCCTTCAAGAGCATACCATACCAGGCCCTTCAGGTCTGGCATGGATTTTAAGGGGAACCCCACGCCCAAAAAAAAAAAAATGGCGTTGAGGTCCCCCCTCAAAATCCATACCAGACCCTTATCCCCCCCCTCCTGAGCCATACCAGACCACATGCCCTGAACATTAGGGGGATGCCCCCCCAAAGCACCTTGTTCCCATGTTGATGAGGACAAGGGTCTCATCCCCACAACCCTGGCCGCTAGTTGTGGGGGTCTGCGGGTGGGGGGCTTATCAGAATATGGAAGCCCCCTTTAACAAGGGGCCCCCCAGATCCTGCCTCCCCCCCTGTGTGAAATGGTAAGGGGGTACTTCCTATCATTTCACCAGAAAAGTGACAAAAGTGTTAAAAATTACAGGAGACGGTCTTTGACAAGTCCTTTATTAAAGTCTTCTTTCATCTTCTTTCTTCTGGTCTTCTTCCGTCTTCCTTTCTTCATCCTTCGTTTTTTTTCCTCCATCTTTTTCTTCCTCCGATCCGCTTCTTCTTGCTCCGGTGTTCTCGTCCGGCATCTTCCTCCACGGCGTCTCTTCTTCGTTCTCGGGCCGCTCCACGCAATGGGAGGCTCCCGCTGTGTGATGCTTCTCTTCTTCTGACAGGTCTTATATAACGGAGGGCGGGGCCACCCGGTGACTCCGCCCCCTCGCATGCATGGAACCTCGCGTCAGAGGGGGCGGGGTCACCGGGTGGCCCCGCCCTATGTTATATAAGAACTGTCAGAAGAAGAGAAGCGTCACACAGTGAGAGCCTCCCATTGCGCGGAGCGGCCTGAGAATGAAGAAGAGACGCCGTGGAGGAAGATGTCGGACGAGAACACCAGAGCAAGATGAAGCGGATCAGAGGAAAAAGAGGATCGGAGGAAGAATAAGATGGAGGAAGAAACCGAAGGATGAAGAAAGGAAAAAGGAAGAAGACCAGTAGAAAGAAGATGAAAGAAGACTTTAATAAAGGACTTGTCAAAGACCGTCTCCTGTAATTTTTAACACTTTTGACACTTTTTTGGTGAAATGGTAGGGGTACTTTTGTACCCCCTAACCATTTCACACAGGGGGGGAGGCCGGGATCTGGGGGGGGGTCCTTGTTAAAGGGGGCTTCCAGATTCTGATAAGCCCCCCGCCCGCAGACCCCCAAACTACCGGCCAGAGTTGTGGGGATGAGGCCCTTGTCCTCAACATGGGGACAAGGTGCTTTGGGGGGCATCCCCCTAATGTTGAGGGCATGTGGCCTGGTACGGTTCAGGAGGGGGGCCTGATATGGATTTTGAGGGGGACCCCCACTCCAGCAAAATGGACCACCGCAGCCAGATCGGACCCCCCACCTGCTGGAAGGCAGGCACGTACGGGTACGTGATTGTGCCCGTACATGCCATTCTGCCGACGTATAATTACATGTGTCGGCCCTAAAGTGGTTAATAAAGGACTTGTCAAAGACCGTCTCTTGTCATTTTTAACACTTTTGTCACTTTTTTGGTGAAATGGTAGGGGTACAAAAGTACCCCCTTACCATTTCCTTTGGGGGGGGGAGGCCGGTATCTGGGGATCCCCTTGTTAAAGGGGGCTTCCAGATTCCGATAAGCCCCCTGCCCGCAGACCCCCACAACCACCGGCCAGGGTTGTGGGGATGAGACCCTTGTCCTCATCAACATGGGGACAAGGTGCTTTGGGGGGGCCCCAAAGCATCCTCCTAATGTTGAGGGCATGTGGCCTGGTATGTTTCGGGGGGGCGCTCTCTCATCCCCCCTCTTTTCCTGCGGCCTGCCAGGTATGCGTGCCAGGATAAGGGTCTGCTATGGATTTTGAGGGGGACCCCCACGCCATTTTTTTTTTTTGGCACGGGGTTCCCCTTAAAATCCATGCCAGACCTGAAGGGCCTAGTATGGATTTTGAGGGGGACCCACACGCCATTTTTTTTTTGGCACGGGGTTCCCCTTAAAATCCATGCCAGACCTGAAGGGCCTGGTATGGAATTTCGGGGGATCCCCACGCATTTTTTTTTCTTAATTATTATTTTTTTTTAATACTAATGCTAACATGACCCATGTGCAATGCAAATAGCCTTAAAAAAACCCATAGAAGACGTACAACATTAGAATCCTACTATAGCTTGTAGTTGAAATATTCGACTGGGAATGTATGATTGCAGCATCATACAGTGAGTTTCGCTGCTCCGTCGAATCTTCTTTAAACATTCGACAGACACCATAAGCCTTCAATGACAGATTTGGCACTGCCAGTAGTGTGATTGTATGATCCTACTATCCCTGTGTGCCTGAACAGTGTGGATGAGTGGTGTGCCCATCAGATTGCTCCTGTCACCTGTCACCATGCTCATGTCACCCCATCCCGGCAGCTTACAGTCTCTCCTGTCCAGATGGATATGCCCCCTGTCTCTGTGCAGAGCTCATCGGCGCTTTGGCCAATCTGGAAATAGGTCTCACTGACCTGCCTCCTGATTGCTGGGGAGGCGCTGTAGTGTGAAAATAGCGAAAAATTTATTTGCTATGGTCACACAATTGGGTGGGATCTGTGCGTATTCTCTGCTCCCGAGCCCACCCTATTTTGAAGCCTATTAGAGCCTCAGGCTCTAATCAGGTGCTTAAAAAAAAAAACATCCCCTCCCATCCCGCCATAGGAGTCCATGCGCCCAGCATCCTGAAAGGGGCCAGGCGCATAGCTAGGGAGGACAGCGGCAGGGATTGGGGGTGGCACCCAATGCACAGGCACCATTGGCTCCCGCTGTTTTCATTCAAAGTCAGCTTGCCAATCAGGGGAGAAAGGAGGCAGGGCCGGGTCGGGCTCCATATCTGCATGGACACAGAGAGCTGTGCCTTAGCTCGGGTGCCCCCATAGCAAGCTGCTTGCTGTGGGGGCACTCAACAGGAGGGAGGGGCCAGGATCACAGAAGAGGGACCCAAGAATAGGAGGAGCCGGGCTGCTCTGTGCAAAACCAACTGCAACAGAGCAGGTAAGTATAACAGGTTTGTTATTTTTATAGGGAAAAAAAACACAAGAGTTTACAATCACTTTAACCACTTAACAACCGCCCATTGCCGATTAACGGCATCAGGGCGGTTGTTTAACTCTAAGAGGCCGTTAATTAACGGCCTCCTAGAATTCTGCTCTCGCGCGCCCCCTGGGGCGCGCACACGAGAGCATCCGTGACCGCTGGGTCCAGTGGACCCGGCGCATCACGAATCACGGTAAACGGCCGCTCATCGCGGCCGTTTACCACGTGATCGCTCCGTCAAATGACGGAGTGATCACTTGTAAACAAGCCGGCGTCATGTTATGACGCCGGTTCCTCCCTCCCCCTCTCTGTACCGATCGGTACAGCGGAGGGGGAAGAGATCGGTGTCAGCAGCGATGTGGGCTGCATCTGCAGTGCCCACATCGCTGCTCACCGAAAATTAACCCCTCAAATCCCTGCAAATACTCTGCATTACTCTGCAATTCCCTGCAAATACTCTGCATTACTCTGCAATTCCCTGCAAATACTCTGCATTACTCTGCAATTCCCTGCAAATACTCTGCATTACTCTGCAATTCCCTGCAAATACTCTGCATTACTCTGCAATTCCCTGCAAATACTCTGCAATTCCCTGCAAATACTCTGCAATGCCCTGCAACACTCTGCATTGCCCTGCAACACTCCGCAATGCCCTGCAACACTCCGCAATGCCCTGCAACACTCCGCAATGCCCTGCAACACTCCGCAATGCCCTGCAACACTCCGCAATGCCCTGCAACACTCCGCAATGCCCTGCAACACTCCGCAATGCCCTGCAACACTCTGCAACACTCCGCAATGCCCTGCAACACTCCGCAACGCTCTGCAATACCCTGCAACACTCTGCAACACCCGCCAATACCCTGCAACACTCTGCAATGCTCTGCAACCCCCGCCGATACCCTGCAACACTCTGCAATGCTCTGCAACCCCCGCCGATACCCTGCAACACTCTGCAATGCTCTGCAACCCCCGCCGATACCCTGCAACACTCTGCAATGCTCTGCAACACCCGCCAATACCCTGCAACACTCTGCAATGCTCTGCAACACCCGCCAATACCCTGCAATGCTCTGCAACGCAGTACTCTGCAACACCATGCTCTGAGATACCCAGCCATAGTCGGTGATACCCTGCAATACCCAGCCATAGACATCTCCCGCCGCCCTCCGCCCTCCGGTGCTTCTACCGAATCGCTAATACGATCAAAGCCAGAATCTTTTTTTTTTTTTCAGGCTTCCCAGCTTAGAGGTGAGATGTGGGGTCTTATTGACCCCACATCTCACTGTAAAGAGGACCTGTCATGCCATATTCCTATTACAAGGGATGTTTACATTCCTTGTAATAGGAATAAAAGTGATCAAAAAAATTATTTTTGGGGAAAAAAATGTCAAACTAAAATAAATAAAGTAAAATGAACAATAAAAAAAAAATGTTTTTTTTAAAGCGCCCCTGTCCCCATGTGCTCGCATGCAGAAGCGAACGCATGCGTAAGTCCCGCCCACATATGAAAACGGTGTTCAAACCACACATGTGAGGTATCGCTGCGAACGTTAGAGCGAGAGAAATAATTCTAGCCCTAGACCTCCTCTGTAACTCAAAACATATAACCAGTAAAAAAAATGTAAAACGTCGCCTATGGGGATTTTTAAGTAGCGACGTTTGCCGCCATTCCACGAGCGTGTGCAATTTTGAAGAGTGACATATTAGGTATCTATTTACTCAGCGTAACTTCATCTTTCACATTATGCAAAAATTGGGCTAACTTTACTGTGTTTTTTTTTTTTTTTAAGCACAAAACAGTTTTTTTTCCAAAAAAAAGCATTCGAAAAATTACTGCGCAAATACCGTGCGAGATAAAAAGTTGCAAAGACCACCATTGTATTCTCCAGGGTGTTTGCTAAAAAAACATATATAATGTTTTGGAGTTCTATGTAATTTTCTAGCAAATAAATGATGATTTTTACATGTAGGAGAGAAATGTCAGAATTGTCCTGGGTGCTCCAGAACGCCTGATGGCGCTCCCTGCATGTTGGGCCTCTGTATGTGGCCACGCTGTGTAAAAGTCTCACACATGTGGTATCACCATACTCGGGAGTAATAGCAGAATGTGTTTTGGGGTGTAATTTGTGGTATGCATATGCTGTGTGTGAGAAATAACCTGATAATATGACAATTTTGTGAAAAAAAAAAAAAAAGTAAAAAGAATCTTGATTTTGCAAAGAATTGTGGGAAAAAATGACAACTTCAAAAAACTCATCATGCCTCTTACTAAATACCTTGGAATGTCTTCTTTCCAAAAAGGGGTCATTTGGGGGGTATTTGTACTTTTCTGGCATGTTAGGGTCTCAAGAATTGAAATAGGCCGTCAGTACTTCAGGTGTGATCAATTTTCAGATATTGGCACCATAGCTTGTGGACTCTATAACTTTCACAAAGACCAAATAATATCCACCAATTTGTACTTATTTTTACCAAAGATATGTAGTAGTATAAATTTTGGCCAAAATTTATGAAGAAAAAATTTCTAATCTGCTAAATTTTCTAACAGAAACAAAGAAAAATTCGTTTTTTTACAGAATTTTCGGTATTTTTTCTTTTATAGCACAAAAAAAAAAAAACCCAGCGGTGATTAAATACCACCAAAAGAAAGCTCTATTTGTGTGAAAAAAAGGACAAAAATTTCATATAGGTCCAGTGTTGCATGACTGAGTAATTGTCATTCAAAATGCGAGAGCACCGAAAGCTGAAAATTGGTCTGGTTATTAAGGGTGTTTAAGTGCCCAGTGGTCAAGTGGTTAATGGTTGACGCAGTAAGCCCACTAAGGGGGCAAAAATGGATTGAAGGGACCTCTCCTGCGGAACAAGAGCAGAGCTGAATACATCTTACACCTGGTTCAGTTTTGGTCACAGTGAGTCAAAGTCTTGAGTGCAATCGGTTGCCATTATTCTGTCGCACGCTAGGGTTGATTTACTAAAACGGGAGAGTGCAAAATCTGGTGCAGTTCTGCATGGTAGCCAATCAGCTTCTAACTTCAACTTGTTCAAGTAACCACTTCCCGCCGGGAGGGGCGTGCATGGGCTTCCTCCCCATTTCAGTGGTTATACCGGGATGGTGCTGGCACCTACAGGCATCATCCCGGTATCGATCTTTTCAGCCAGCTATTCTCTTAGCCCTTGTACACACGGTCGGAGAATCCATCAGAATGTGTCCTTTCGGACCGTGTTGTCAGATAATCCGACTGTGTGTGGTCTGCATCGGACTGTTTCCGTCGGAATATCCGTCCGACCAAATTTTCCAACGTGTTGGAAATATTTTCCGACCAACTGGTCCGATAGGACTTACTCCGATCATGTGTAGAGAATTCCGATCGGACAAAGTGCCACGCATGCTCAGATCAAATTCCTACATCAAAGCTATTGGCTACTAGCCTGAATGTAGTCCCATCATAACGAAATTACGTCATCACGTTCTGAAAGATCGGATTTTTCGACAACTTTGTCCGACCGTGTGTATGCAACAGTTTCAGACACAATCCGACGGATTTGGTTGTCGAAATGTTCCGACCGTGTGTACGGGGTCTTACAAGTGATCTGAGTGGCTAAATAGCTAGCTAAACTAACATAGTTAAACAAAGACACCAGTCCAACCTGAGTGTCTACAATTGTCCCTATCCCTGTACATTGCACACTCACAACAGTCCCTACCCTCAAGGAGCCCACAACCCAAGGTCCCCATTCATATACTAGGGACAATTTTTTTTTGACAGAAGCCAATTAACCTACCTGCATGTCTTTGGAGTGTGGGAGGAAACCCATGCAGGCACAGGGAGAACATGACCCATGCATTAGGGACATACCTCTCCGTACTTTATTTCCCCTTGTAATTACCCCTTCTTCCCTTCTAATGATTCCTATACCATAATTCTCTTAACTTTTACATTCTACCCAAATAATCAGGCCACACAGGAGTTGGAGTATAACTGGCCATAGCAGCCTTTTATTAACACTCTTCAAACCAATAACTTAAATAGCTTTATTAAATATATATATATATATATAAATATATATATCAACTGTTTGGTAACGGTAATTTTAAAAGAACTCCCAGTCAGTTGGTCTTTGACGGTACCACGTTCCACCTTTTAAACATAACCTTTTTCCACCATTCCACTGCGGGACCAACTTTTTCATACCAGGCCTCCGGCCGTTTATAAGCCTGGAGACAACCACCTTCCCGCAATGCCACCAAATCCCGTATGCCAGCCTACCCTTCCGCTGGGATACACCAAAAGGGAGGGCCCATATCCCTATGAGCTCCCCCCCACATTTCCATCATCTGTTTCCTTTTGCCCCATCAAAGACCAAAAGACACCGCCGCTACAGCTGCTATGACGACCCTCATCACCGAACCTGCCAAAGAAACAAAAACACAGACAAGAACGACCACAAACACAACACACCAGCATATTTTTTTTTTTTTTTTTTATATTATTTGCTTATTTATTCATTTATTCATTTATTCATTTATTCAATTTATTTATTTATTTATTTATTTATTTTTTTTTTTTATTTTTTTTTTTTGGAAAAACAAAGAGAAAATAAAAATTACAGGGCGGGTGGGTGGGCAACTCTCCTGTACACTGAACACCACGCTGCCGTCTCAGCTCCTCCCCTTCCTTTTATCATGCTCCGCCCCCCCTTCTTCCTTCTTTCTCTCCGCCCTCCCCTCCTTACTTTTCTCTATTTTATTAACCCCCTACGCTCTTCCCTCAGCATTCGTCATGTCCGGCCCTCCATCCAGCCTCTGGCTTAATTCCGTGCCTTTCTTGACCCATGCATTAGGGACATACCTCTCCGTACTTTATTTCCCCTTGTAATTACCCCTTCTTCCCTTCTAATGATTCCTATACCATAATTCTCTTAACTTTTACATTCTACCCAAATAATCAGGCCACACAGGAGTTGGAGTATAACTGGCCATAGCAGCCTTTTATTAACACTCTTCAAACCAATAACTTAAATAGCTTTATTAAATATATATATATATATAAATATATATATCAACTGTTTGGTAACGGTAATTTTAAAAGAACTCCCAGTCAGTTGGTCTTTGACGGTACCACGTTCCACCTTTTAAACATAACCTTTTTCCACCATTCCACTGCGGGACCAACTTTTTCATACCAGGCCTCCGGCCGTTTATAAGCCTGGAGACAACCACCTTCCCGCAATGCCACCAAATCCCGTATGCCAGCCTACCCTTCCGCTGGGATACACCAAAAGGGAGGGCCCATATCCCTATGAGCTCCCCCCCACATTTCCATCATCTGTTTCCTTTTGCCCCATCAAAGACCAAAAGACACCGCCACAGCCCGCAAGGATGACCCCCTTATCCTTAAGGGCCCCTCCACACCCGCAGGGCCCGCTCAATCCCATCTTGCAACCCCAACGCCCAAAGGTCCATGCCCACTGCCGACAGATGGACCCCATCCCCCCGAAGGTACATACCCACGTTAACCTCCAACTCCGCGTGTCGCGCCACTAAACCTCCATTACGTTTGATGAACCTCCCCCAAAACCTTGTTAACTTTAATACGGGCTTTGTTAAGTCGGACCACAGACCGTGCCCTCCGCCAGGCCGTGCGTGCTACAAAGTCAGACCAGACTATGACCATACCTGGGAAATCCCTCCGAAGCATGAGAAAATCACACTTCACGTCCGCTATTAACTCCCGAGTGGACCTAATCCCCAGGTCATTCCCCCCAACATGGAGAACCAGCACAACAGGGGGCCTATCCAGTCTGGTGTATCGGTGTATTTTAGGTATGACCCTACCCCACTGCATCCCCGGGATACCCAACCACCTGCTGCAAGCCTCTCTACACGGGATCCCCAACTGACGTCTTTCCGGCCTGACCTCTGCTCACCTGGCACCCCAAAAAACATAGGAGTGTCCGAGAATCCAGACGAGGCGTGGTAAACCTCCATCTGAAACGACACAGACAAAATCACACAACCCCCTTACACAAGCCCCCACTCACCCCCCGACACCGGAAAAACAGCCTACACCAAGTGCGGCCGAACATAGGACCTGAAACGCCTGGACTCCCATCGCCCAATCCGTTTTTTACCGCAGCCTCGTCCAACCCGCATCTGGCAGCCTCTGTGCCCGCCCCGATGCGGAAGGAGTGCGAAGCAAACTGTGCCCCGTCAAACCCCCCCAACGTCAAACATATTCTAAACACCGCTATAAATCGGAATCTAGACAGGAAACTCCCATCCCGATGCACTAACAGTGGACCCTCCCCTGGTGTACGAAGCCTCATGAACTCCGTCACCGCCATCACCGGACATATTTCTGAACCCGGCCATGCATACAACCAAACGTCCACACCCTTCACCTTCTGGTCCGTTTTAGACCTACGCAGTTTCAAACACACGCAACCCTCCCCCAATGCCACATCCTGACCCAACAAACCCCCCCCCCAACAGTCTTCGCTGGACTGACCAGCTCACCCACCCGGAAAACCCCGAAAAAAGGCCAAGGAAAAGCTGTTCGAAATAGCTGAGCTTCATGAACGGACGCACACAAACCCCCAAAATGCCGGCCAACCGCCTTCAAAATAACAAAAGGCACCGGCCTCTTTCCGTCCGTCTTCTGATTACCCTTCCTGTACCCCTTCAACGCTTGCCTTACCCAGAAACCTTTTTGTCGCATCCGGTGCTACCCCGCAACTTAAACCAACATGCCAGCGCCGCCAGCTTCCGTTCAATCCCAGAATCTGACCCTCGCCCCTCCATCTGCCTCACCACAACATAAAAACCAACAGACTATTGTCCGCCCCCCTACCCCCCAGCCCGGCGTCCGCCAGCCGTGAAAACTCCAGCCACTCCATCCAAACTTTACTGTACGCCGACCAAGTCGACTCGCTCACCGACCTCCTGATCCAACCCGCGGCGATCCCCAAAGCAATTGTCCAAAGCCATGCCGGGCAGAGGATCCCCTCTCTCGCCTCTCCCGGAGCCAAGTCCCGAAACCTCCGCCATTAAAATCGAGACAAGGCATCGGCCAGGTTATTCTCCACCCCCGGAACGTGTACGGCATACAGAAATATGTTCATCTGCAGGCACCTCAGCACCCGGTGGCGCAGCAGCCCGATCACCGGAGGGGAAGAACCCGAAATCCGGTTACTCACCTGCACCACTCCCATATTACCGCAAGTCAACCGAATCTTAAGGTCCCGACAGGACTCACCCCCAATTCCAAAGCCACCACCACCGGCAACAACTCCAGCAGAACCAGGTTCTTAGGCAACCCCTCCTCTACCCGAGTACGCGGCCAGGCCTCCGCACTCCACAGACCTTGAAAATACGCCCCGTACCCCGTCGACCCCGCCGCATCCGTCACCAGCTCCAAGTCGAAGATACTCACCGGCCCATCCATCCACACAGAACGTCCGTTGTAATCCTCTACAACGTGTGCCAGACCCGCAAATCCTCCCTATGTTCCCTGGGCAATCCCACGAAATGATTCGGAACAGAGACTCCCGCCGCGGCCGCCGACAGGCGTCGGCAAAACACCCTGCCCATGGGGATGATGCGGCAAGCGAAGTTGAGCTTCCCAACTCCGACTGCAGCTTCCTGAGCTGCACCTTCCGCAGCCCCACCAACTCTTTTATCTCCGTCCGGAGTCCCTCCCCCATTCCATGGCAACCGTGTCCAGCTCAATGCCTAAAACTCAGCACCTCCACCGGACCTTCCGGTTTGTCCGGCGCTAGAGGGACCCCGAACTCCTCAGCAATGTGCCGCACCGTGGCCAAAAGTATCGCACACACATTGGAAGCTGGGGGGGCCCACTACGAGGAAGCACTCCAGATAGTGGATGACCGAACCCCCTCCGGACAAATCACGCACTACCACCCCCAAGAAAGAGCTAAAAAGCTCAAAACAGTGCGCAGGAGACGGAGCAGCCCATGGGCAAGCATCTATCCACCTAAAACCGATCCTGCCAACAGCACCCCAAAAGACGAAAACTTTCCGGGTGTACCGGCAGCAACCGAAACGCAGACTCAATGTCCGATTTTGCCACGAGAGCTCCCCGCCCAAAATGCCGCACCCAACCCACCGCCTCATCAAAAGAAGCGTAAGACACCGTGCAGGCTTCCGAGGCAATTGCGTCATTCACCGAACCCCCCTTCGGAAAAGGAAGGTGGTGAATAAGCCGAAAACTTGTTAGGTTCTTTCTTAGGCACCACCCCCAAAGGGGACACCACCAGATCCGGCAACGGCCGATCCGAGAAGGGGTCACTCCTCCTCCCCAACGCCACTGCCTTGGTCAATTTTGCCGAAACCACCCCCGGGTGCAACCGCGCGGAACCCAAGTTCCGAGCCATCGGCGGAGCCCCAGCCATGGAACACGGAATCTTAAAACCCACCGCAAAAAACCTTCCCCCAACACCCACGCCGCCTCCCTATCCGGGTACCCATTTTGGAAAGGACGCATCCTTTTCACCTTCACCGGCGTTGTCCCTCTTCACAGCAGCGACTGCGCCGCGCTTACCCCGCTTGAAGCAACGGGACAGTGCGTGGCTCCCCCCACCACCGGAACACTCGCGCTGGAAACGACAGGACCCTCCAAACTTTCAAGACCCCTCGTTAAATTGCCAGCACCCCAAACTTCCTGCCAGCCTGAAGTCCCGAGGCGGGGGTTCCCCCGTCTCCCCCCCCTGAAAACTGCGACGGCGCCCCCGCCGACGACATCAAGCGCATCCAAAGGCTGATAGCCTTGTGATCCCACCGGATATCCGGCCGAACCGCCCTCCTCAGCCGAAATTTCCCGTCGCATCTTCGCCACGCCGAGCCCCCATAAACCCTATGTGCCCCGAAAGGCGTCCATATAGCAAAAGAGAGACGAGCGATGCTCCGGAGATTTCTCCCCGATCACGCTGGCCATGATGGCGAACGCCTGCAGCCAGTTCGTGAAAGTCAGCGGTATAAGCCTATACCGCCTCTTCTCCTCGTGGTCCTCCTTGAAGTCATCAGGCTCGACCCTATCCAGATTAAATGTCCTAGGGGCAGCAAGGAAAATATCCCCCCATACTCACCCTTGGTGATCTTGTCCCGCACTTCCTGTTTCAGATGTGCGCCCAACCACCCCTCATGGCACACCTACACCTCGCACTTCGCGGCGTCTGCCATCCTAACCACCTCCACCCTGGGCACCGCTGCCTCCAACCTGGATTCCCCCCACGAAGGATTGGAAATGACCGTGTGACCCGCCGGCGGCGGGCTGACCGCCCGCCCCCCACGGACCCACAACGCCAGGCCCAAAACCACCCCCAGTAGCCCGCACAACCCCCCCAACAATCCCACACCAAGCATCATCAAAAGCACTATGCGGGAGATGTAAAGTCTTACCTGGCTGCCTGGGTCCGTTCCCGTCAGCCGCCGCTCCGGATGCTCCAGCCGCCGAGACGCCGTCCCGAATCTCCTCCTCCGAACCCGATATCGCACCTTCCGAATGCTCTCCTGCCGTAGGTAGCAGAGGCGTGTTCAGCCTGCCGGGCGACTCCACCCCCGCGGCCGGGGCTCGACAACTGCTTGTAGAAGCCCGCACACCGTCGTCCCGTCCCTTGGCTCCACTCCGTGCGACCGCCGCCAGCCGACTCCTCACCGGTCCCCCAGCTCTCCCCCACCCGTCAGCCGCCAATCATCTCCCCTCCGATCGTCCGGACCTGCCCGCAGCGCCTGGTTGCCGGCGCACAGGCGTGACACTCCGTCTCCCCCGCCGGGTCCCCCCCTGCGGCAAAGACGCCGCGCTTCCACGGGTGACCGCCGTTCCCTCCTGCACTGCCCTCGCCAGCGGGGAGCTGGCTCCGTCCGCATCTCCAGCCTCGCTCCCCGAGCCCCGCCCATGAAGATGATTCCGCCCGGACCCCCCAGGCACTGTGGCGCCCGAACGTTTTGCAGGGGGGGGGGCGCGGCGGGTTCCGTCCCCGGGCTCCTAGGGTGGCGCTGGGCTCTGGTGCAGGGGCCTGGTGAAAAACGTCCCGGCGGCCTGGCCCGCCGAGCGCGTGGAGTTGGTACCCCCCTGTAGCCGCCCCCCCCTCCCGCCGCGGCGGTAATGGCCGCCACTTGGCTCTGCAGCCAGTCCGCCCCACGTGACGCCGCCGCGGCCCGCAGCCGCGAAAACAGCGCGTCCAGATCCGACATGCTATGTCCCGCCGTGCAGTGCTGTAAAAAACCCCCCCGCCGCTAAGGACACCCCCAACCGAGGCCAGACCGTCCCACTGAGTAAGTCCGCTGAGTGACCCCCGCCGCCCACAGCGCGCCTCCGCAAAAACGCAGCACCATCACGAAGCAGCTCCTACCTCTGGCAACTCTCCTGTACACTGAACACCACGCTGCCGTCTCAGCTCCTCCCCTTCCTTTTATCATGCTCCGCCCCCCCTTCTTCCTTCTTTCTCTCCGCCCTCCCCTCCTTACTTTTCTCTATTTTATTAACCCCCTACGCTCTTCCCTCAGCATTCGTCATGTCCGGCCCTCCATCCAGCCTCTGGCTTAATTCCGTGCCTTTCTTGCAAACTCCAGGCAGGTAGTGTAGTGGTTGGGATTCAGGCACAGGAAGAACATGCAAACTCCAGGCAGGTAGTGTTGTTGTTAAGGCACAGGAAGAACATGCAAACTCCAGGCAGTGTTGTGGTTGGGATTCAGGCACACAGATAACATGCAAACTCCAAGCAGGTAGTGTCATGGTTGGTATTCAGGCACATGGAGAACATGCAAACTCCAGGCAGGTAGTGTCATGGTTGGGATTTGAACCAGTGACTCTTCTTACTGCTAGGTGAGAGTGCTACCCACAACACCATCATGCTGCACCTACAGGCATCATCCCGGTATTGATCTTTTAAGCCGGTGATTCGCTTCAAGGTTGAAGTGATCTGAGTGGCTAAATAGCTAGCTAAACTAACAAATTGGCCTGGGCAGGAAGGGGGTTTAAGTGCCCGGTAGGCAAGTGGTTAAAACTGTAATTTTGCAACTTTTGGAAATGCCCATAAAAACTTGGCTGTGCCAGTAAATTTCGGGGGTCATGTCAGTAAATTTCAATCGTTGAAACGTTGGCAGCACTGGTTTTCTAGGCAGAACTGCTCCAGAGTTTGCACTGTCTGGTTTTAGTAAACCCATTGCAGCCTGACCATCTGTTTTCTACAACCAGCACCAGTTCATCATTACATGTCCTATTGGCTGATACCAATGATAGAAGCATTAGAGTGTTACTTTTATGTTTGTGTTTATATGTGGAAGGTTACAAAACAGGGTAAAAAAAAAATAAAGTCCTCATTCTTTTTCCTGGAAAATGTCCTTCATGTTGATCCTCCTAAGCGCCCAGCTGCGCAATTCTAACCATCGCAGACACAGCGCCATGGGCAGACACATGTGCCCCATGAGTCAGTGTCAAGGACTGTCAGGAACGAGTGACGGCTATTGAGATGTGATACGGATCAGTCCCCCTCCACAGACGAGGAGTAACCCTCCGAATTATAATCACCAAGAGATATTCAGACTTGAAGCATTTAGTGCTGTATATCATTCATCTAGTACTCTGACTTCATTGTATATGACAACTCGTTTTCAGCAAGGCAGAAATTGCTAAATAAAGGTAGAATTTTGGTTATGTGTTTGTGCAGGGGTCCCTTCTTCCCTTAGTTATTGGTTAGTGTCAGGATGCAGAGCTTGTTCACACAGGCAGGGGGCAGTAAAAGCAGGTGTATGAGCCACCAATGGCGGCTGGTGATTTTCTGTTTAGTGGGGGGGAGGATTGAAGTGCCGTGCGAGGGTGGTTGTTTGCCGGTGTTGTGTCGAATAGTGTCCCCCATCGGATAGTGTCCGCCTCTGGACAAGGAGATTCCAAAAGTCTCTGAAGATGAACAGCGCCTGCGCACTGAGTCCAGGTTCAAGTCCCACCATCCAAGTGGACATAGAGCTAGAACAAAAAATAACCGAGCGAGGCGAGGCCGTGCACGAAGCGTGGCCAGAGAAGTGAGCCCGCGAGGGGCCTTGTTACTATGTGCTACCGTGTGTCCACTTGGATGGTGGGGCTTGCACCTGGACTCAGTGCGCAGGCGCCGTTCTTCTTCTGAGATTTTCGGAGTCTCCTTCTCCTCCGTACTACGCAAGCGCTGCGCCTGTGCAGTACGGGGCGGACACTATCCGATGGCCGTACAGTTTTTGACAGAATACCGGTCCGCCGGCACTTACCCCATCTAGGCGGTGGGCACATAGGGCAGCGGCGGGGATCGGGCAGTGACAGGCACATTGGGCAGCGGTAGGGATTGGGGCATCGGTGGTGTCAAGAAGGTCAGCCCAGTCATCCGACTGCTCCTGAAGGTTCGGGCCGCAAAGCCCCTGTTGTGAGTGTCTGTCGGTGCACGCGGGTGCGCGCTAACGCAGGTGGACGCGCGCGGGTGCGCGCTAACGCCGGTGGATGCACGCGGGTGCGCGCTAACGTAGGTGGGCGCACACCGGTGCGCAGATGTCCTGATGGGCGCACGCGGGTGCACGTTAACGTAGATGGCGCACTTCCTTCCCATGAAAGGTACCCCCTCCGCTGCTGAGACTGCTAAGGTGTTTGTTAGAGAAATTGTGAAGCTTCATGGGATTCCTGTGGACATTGTCTCTGATCGGGGGGTACAGTTTACTTCAAGGTTCTGGAGGGCGTTATGTGGTTCCCTGGAGATCAACCTTTCCTTTTCCTCTGCTTATCATCCGCAGACTAATGGCCAGACGGAAAGAACAAATCAAACTTTGGAACAGTACTTACGTTGCTTCTCATCTTTCTCTCAAGATGATTGGGTCTCCCTCTTACCTCTCGCTGAGTTTGCCTACAATAATTCTGTCCACTCTGCCACCAAGCAAACCCCTTTCTTTGCGAATTACGGATTTCACCCCCTGTTTCTAACAAATAATCTTCCAGAATGCTCGGTACCTGCCGCTCAGGAAACTTTGACCTTCTTCAGCAACAACAACAAGCTTCTTCAGGAAACAATGTCCAGAGCTCAGGAGTATTATAAACAGATCTTTGATAGAAAGAGGAGAGGGGAACTTAGCCTGGAGCCTGGGGATCAAGTTTGACTGTCAACCCTGAATTTAAAGCTGGCATGTCCCTCCAGGAAACTGGGTCCAAAGTTCATTGGTTCTTTTCCGGTTAAGAGGAAGATCAACAGTGTGGCGTACGAGTTGCAACTACCAGAGTCTTTCCGAATCCACCCGGTCTTCCATGTGGCTCTTCTCAAACCCGCTGTCCCAGATCCCTTCGTTGGCAGAGATGTTGGTCCACCTGAACCTGTCCTGATCGACGGAGAAGTCGAATTTGATGTAGATTCGATTCTGGACTGCAGGAGGAGACGGGGACAGGTTCAGTACCTGGTGAATTGGAAAGGATACGGTCCTGAAGATAATTCTTGGGAGCCGGAAAGTAACATTCATGCTGAAAAGCTGATTCTGGCCTTCAAGAGAGCGCACCCAGCTAAGCTGGCCCAGTTGGGCATCCGGGGGCTGCCCCTTGGGGGGGGGCAATGTCAAGAAGGTCAGCCCAGTCATCAGACTGCTCCTGAAGGTTCGGGCCGCAAAGCCCCTGTTGTGAGTGTCTGTCGGCGCACGCGGGTGCGCGCTAACGCAGGTGGGCGCACGGGGGTGCGCGCTAACGCAGGTGGACGCACGCGGGTGCGCGCTAACGTAGGTGGGCGCACGCGGGTGCGCAGATGTCCTGATGGGCGCACGCGGGTGCGTGTTGATGCAGATGGGCGCACGCGGGTGCACGCTGGTGTTGTTGAGTGCACGCGGGTGAGCGGGCGCGCGGGCACGCGCTTGTGTGCGCGGGAGCGCGCCGTGACGGCTCTTGGTGCCAAAGGGGTTACTTAAAGGGACCTGTTGCCTTGCCTCCTTGCTGTCCGGTCTACAGCGTTCCTGTCGTGATCCCTTTGCTCCTGCTTGATACTTATTACTCCTGTGACCCGGCTTACCCTGACGACTACTTGTTTGCTGCCTGCCCACGACCCCGGCTTGTCTGACGATTCTTCTGCCTGCTGATTCGGTACCTATCTGCCTGCCTGTTCCTGACCCGGCTTGTCCACGACCTCGTCCAGTCTGCCGTCCCTCCACGGTGCCAGCCTTCCAGTATCCTGCCCTACCTGCTTGCGGGTCTGCTGTGAGAAGCCGTACTACAGAACACTTTCCCCGCTGCTTCAGCGTGTGCATCTTCCACTGCTCACACCTCCTGCTGGTCTCTGTTTCTGCTGCATCTGCTCCTCTCCAGTACCCGGAGCCGGATCAGTCCTGACACCTGTGTCCTGCTTGGCACTTGTGCCCCTTCCGTGCTCTTGAACCTCTATCTCCTCTACCAGGAGTTCCTGAGCCGGAGGAATACGAGTAGCCGCTCCCAGCATCCGTGGGCTCAACCACCAGGTACGTGACAGGTGGGCACATCGGGCAGCGACGGGGAGCGAGGCAGTGCTGGGGATCGGGCAGCGGCAGGCACATCGGGCAGAGGTGGGGATTGGGGCATTGGCAGGCACATCAGGCAGCAGCGGGGATTGGGCAGCAGCAGGCACATCGGGCAGCAGTGGGGCATTAGCGGACACATCCTGCAGCGGAGGGGATCGTTGGCATTGGCGGGCACATCAGATAGCGCCCGGTGATTGGGGCAGCAGCGTGCACATCGGGAAGCGACGGGGATCGGGGCATCGGCAGGCACATCGAGCAGTGGCGGGGATCAGGACATCAGTGGACATCGGGCATTGGGCAGCGGCTCCTGAGTCTTCTCCTCGTGCGTCTCCTCCCCTCCTCCTAGGCATCCAATAGGATTGCCTGTCCTTTCAGCCAATCGGGTGACGGTTATCAGACCCGCTTCACGATTGGCCAGGGAGGAAGATCAGTGTTGCAACAGCGAATATTCATTCACTGTTGTAACACCTTAAAGACAATTAAAGGAGTAGTTACAGGAGCCAATCTGAGAAACTTTAACAAGCTGCAGGAAGCAGCTGCAAAGGACTCTGGAGTATGAA
The DNA here is from genome assembly GCF_037356315.1 of Lithobates pipiens. Taxonomy (NCBI): domain Eukaryota; kingdom Metazoa; phylum Chordata; class Amphibia; order Anura; family Ranidae; genus Lithobates; species Lithobates pipiens. Next base: position 10,148,264 of record NW_027507785.1, on the reverse strand, counting down.
GTTCCAGCACAGAGCGGCCCCATAGCCTTGTATGGTATCTGAAACTACCAAGACCAGCATTCTCTGTGGGAGGAAAGTAAAAGACTCCCATTTTTATTTCAGAAGAGATTCTCAGTCACCATGAGGCAGTGAAAGAGATCAGACCTAAAGGAGAGATGCTGTCTCTCAGATGATCTCCCCACGCGATTCAGGCCTCCACCGCCAGTTGGGACATCCAGCCTAAGAGGGAGGGATTCCAGGTGCATATTGAGGCACACCTGCACCGTTGGTGAAACGTTCCAGTGTGTGAGGTGACTAGTTGGTTCACCACTAAAGCCTTCTGTTCCAGGGCCTGTTCCGTTCATTTGGGCCTTGACCACAGGATTTGGTGAGAAGGCATTTTGCCCATCTGCAGGAAACAGAGACACTGCACCATAGAAAGAGTATGAACACTGTATACAGAGACCGTTTCTGGTCATCTTGCTAAAATTTGTAATGCCACAGAGATAAGGGATAAAGCTATCCATTTATGGGACACTGTATACAGACACCATTGTCCTCCCACCTTGCTGAGGAGGATCCTGCCTGTTTCACTTGATAAGCTGGGCCAGTTGTGTTGTTTGGGCCCGCAATCCAGGAGTTTAAGTGCACCAACGAAAGTGGCTAGCTGAAGACACCAAATCATTACCTGTTGATTTGAATAAAGTGTTTAAAGTTGGGCTTGTGGTGTCAGGAGACAATAGAGAGAGAGGCCTGACACAGAGGGTCATTTTTATGCTCTCCTCCTGCCTGGATTCATGGAGCCAATTTGAGTAAAGGTAACCAATCCGATTTAAAGTGATATATTGTGCTTTTTTTACTATTTAAGTGTGCCTCTGATCTTGGGGACATTCTCAGGCTTGGAATCCCCTGAAAGCAGCTTGAATATAGGATTGAGAGCGCTACTGCTCTTAAATCTCAGTTATTGAGCTCTAGTTGATTACTTGATTGTATATTGTTATTGTCTGTTATTCTTTCACTGAAATCTTTCAGTAAAGCCAATTTCTGTGTTTTATCATAATGTGTGTGTTTCTCATTGGTCTTTGCACTTACACTATTGCCAGGTGTGCCAGATGGTGCTGAGGGTGTTATTAGGGTTAATCCGGTAAGCCAGGGGTTAACTCTCCCAGGAGGTCATTGGTAAGCCAGTGGGGGGGGGTGAGTGCCCGCAGGGGTCAGTCGATGGGGATGGACTGGCAGCAGTCTCAGGTAGCTGCCATGCAGGGAGCCTCCTCCTTGGCTCTGGCTGCTTCCCCTGTGAGATGCGCTTGGCTGGCAAGCCCCCCGGAGCGCTTCAGCCCTTCACCCCCCTCCTGTGCAGAGCCAGTCAGGGTGCCCAGCCATGAACCCTCCAGCCCAGCCGGTGCAGCCTCCTATGGCTAGCTCCGGTGCGAGCGCTGGGAGGAATCCCCATAGTGGGCAGGGCTCTGTAGGATGGGTCGGAGCCCAGCATTGTCCCCGGTCCCTGCACACAAAAGATCTCGGAGGGATACTGCCGCCTCCCAAGTGGAGCCCTTCACCGATAGATCCTGGCAGGATCGGCAGAGCGTGGGACCCGGTCTACACATCAGGGCCCCTCATACCTCATACCAGCGGAGGGGTGAAGAGGAGCCATGCCAGGCGTGCAAGTCCTGCAGAACAGAGGCACAGGCGGGGCAGTGGGCAGCCTGAGCCCTCTGCGATTGGCACATCCGTGCCAGACCCTCGGCTGCAAGATGATCCCCTGGATTCCTTGCGATCTGAGGGCGAGCTTTCCGGCTCTGTAGACAGGGTCATTCTGCTGAGATTGGCGATGGGGAATTCCAGATCTGCGGCTGTGGGATCGGGTCCTGGTCAGCCTGGTAAGTCAGTTTCTAATTCCATATCTTCTTTACAGCTTCTTTTGTCTTCTATGTTGGGGTTAGGGTGGGTCCGATCCCCGGGTATGGGTACCCTTACGGCTGTAGTGGGCGGGGCCCCTTCCCCCCTCTTACCACAGCCAGCGGGCTCTTGGCCCACTGTGCAGGGTGATTCCGCAGCTGTTCTTGATCTTATGGCTGGGCTGCTTCTGTTAGTATAATGTTTTGATGCGGGCACAGCTCCGGTGGAGATGTGGGTTTCGAATCCATTGGGTGCCAGCCAGGCGGGGGCACAAGCCCAGGTTCCTGAGCCTGCGCACAGGTTTTGGTTCCTGAGCAGGTGCCTGGAGGGATGTCCGGGGACACAGCAGCTCCGGGGATGGCTGCAAAGTCCTCAACGGACTTGCCGTTAATAAGAGCACAGACACGGTTCACTTGGCCAATGCGGGCAAATGCGAGGTTTATATCTGTTTTGAGGGTCCTTTGGATGCGCATATCAATTCGGAGGTGCGGGACAAGATTTGGTGGGGGGATTATGTGGAAATCTTCACAATGTTACCTATTGAGAAGTTTAACCTGGATAGGGTTAAACCGAAAGAATCCAAGAAGGAGGATGAGGAGAATCGTTGCTACTGTTTGATACCGCGGACGTTTAGTAACTGGCTCTAGGCATTCGCCATTTTTGCTAGCGTGATCGGGGAAAAATCTCCTGAGAATTGTTCCCCCCCTTTTTTTTATCTGGATGCCATTATCGAGGCCCAGAGGGTGTAGGGGGGCATGGCCTGGCTGCGTTATGATGAACAGTTTAGTTAGCGTAAGGCTATTTGTCCCTCACTATGTTGGGGTCATAAGAACATCAGTTTATGGATGAAACTTATGACCTCGCCTCGGGCCTCCACTTCATTTTTTTCCAGTGGGGGCTGGAAGTCCGACTGCTCCCGGACAACGGTGGTGCCAGTGCTGGCATTTCAATGAGGGTTCTGCAGATTCGGCACTGGCTGCAAATACAAACACGAATGCTCTCACTGCAGGGGGGGCTCACCCCCTGTCTCGCTGTTTAAGATTCCGGTTAGGGTGGACAAGATGGCTCCCTTTCTAAGTATATATCCGGACCAGCCTGCAGCCCAGTTATTGCAAGCGGGTTTTATCAAAGGTTTCTTAATCCCTTGCTCCCTTTCTCAGATCCCTCCCATCGCAGACTCTTTGCGGTTGGTCGGTTCGCTTACTCTCTGAGGTGGTTTCAGGAAATCTCGCTAAGGAGGTGTTATTGGGCTGGATGTGTGGACCTTTTCCTAACCCCCCTTTAGACAACTTGATGGTCTCCCCTTTGGATGCCATTCCTAAGAAGGAGCTCAATAAATTTAGCTTGAGTCACCATCTTTTGTTCCCGAAAAGGTGGGTCGGTTAACGATGCTATTGACCCAGAGGCATGTGCAGTGTCTTACACCTCATTTGATACTTCGGCTTTTTGGGTGTGGTGCTATAGTAAGGGTGCTCTCATGGCAAAGACCGACATTGAGTCAGTCTTTCACTTGTTGCCGATCCACCTACGCAGTTTTCACCTGTTTGGGTTGTAGGTGGTTGGGCTCCTTTTATGTGGATCTGTGCCTTCCTATGGGCTGCTCCATATCTTGCGCCCTTTTCGAGACCTTTAGCTCTTTCCTGGAATGGGTGTCAATTCATTTACCGTATATACTCGAGTATAAGCCGAGATTTTCAGCCTCTTTTTTGAGGCTGAAAGTGCCCCCCTCGGCTTATACTCGAGTCATCGCTGTCTGCCTGCTCGATCAGCGTGTCGAGCAGACAGACAGCGGCCATTCTATAATTCAAAAGCCGCGCCTCCGGCTCCGCCTTCGCCTGTGATAGGCGGAACACTGAATTTCCCAGCAGCCTGTGTTCCGCCTATCACGGACATCGTCTCATCTTCGTACTACGGACGAGGATGAGACGATGTCCGTGATAGGCGGAACACAGGCTGCTGGGAAATTGTGTTCCGCCTATCACAGACAGGGAGGCGCGGCATTTGAACAGGGAAATGGGCGCCGACGAAGAGCGGTGATCCTGGGACGGGACCGGACGGAGGCTCGGCTCGGGACGGGACGGGACCGGACGGAGTCTCGGGACGGGACGGGACCGGACGGAGGCTCGGGACGGGACGGGACCGGACGGAGGCTCGGGACGGGACGGGACCGGACGGAGGCTCGGGACGGGACGGGACCGGACGGAGGCTCGGGACCGGACGGACGCTCGGGACACAGGTAGGCTGGACACACAAGGCCACACACACACACACACACACACACACACACACACACACACACACACACACACACACACAGGGATGGATGGATGGATGGACACACACACAGGGATGGATGGATGGATGGACACACACACACACAGGGATGGATGGATGGATGGACACACACACACACAGGGATGGATGGACACACACACACACAGGGATGGATGGATGGATGGACACACACACAGGGATGGACAGGCATATCTCACCCTCGGCTTATACACGAGTCAATAGGTTTCCCAGTTTTTTGGGGGTAAATTGGGGGCCTCGGCTTATACTCGGGTCGGCCTATACTCGAGTATATACGGTATTCATTACTTGGATGACTTTTTGTTCGTTGGCCCTCCCTCTTCTGATTTATGTGGGATTCTCTTGGCTAAGGTTCAGCACCTCATCGAGCGGTTTGGAATTCCCCCCACAGCTGACAAAACGAAGGGCCCCACATCGTGTATCAAATTCCTGGGGATAGTAATTGATTCTCAAGCGATGGAGTGCTGTCTGCCTGATGTCAAGTTACTTTTTCTTAAGGAAGAGGTCCGTTTGTTGAGTTGCAAACATAAAATCCAGCTACGGGAGTTACAGTCTCTCCTCGGCAAGCTGAATTTTGCATGCCACATTATGCCGATGGGCAGAGTTTATTGTCGGTGGCTATCGGCAGCTGTGGCGGGGGTACGTTCACCTAGGCATTTCGTCCCAGGGAGCATAGAGCTGACCTGTGAGTGTGGCATGTTTTACTATGGATGGAGGGGCCAGCAATTATGACCTCAAGCTTTTTATTGATGCCGCCCGCTATACTGGCTATGGAGATTTCTTAGGGGGTCGGTGGAGTGTGGAGTGCTGGCCTGCAGAATGGCGGGAGGCAGGCTTCTTAAAAAATGTGGTGCTTCTGGAACATTTTCCGGTTGTGGTCGCCGTAGCAATCTAGGGGGAATCTTTTCGCAATAAAAAGGTTTGTCTCAGCTGTGATGGGGTGGTTCAGGTCATAAATTCTCTGTCAATGTCCTCCCCTCCTGTAATCCGGCTTCTGCAACATCTTGTTTTGTGTTTTCTTCATCTAAATATGTTTCTTTAAGCTGTTCATCTTCTGGGGGTGAAGAGTTTGTTGGCGGATGCTCTCTCTCGTTTCCAATTGGACAGGTTCTGGGAGTTGGCGCTGGGTGTGGAGCAACGTGGAACCCCTGTCCTCCCCGGCTGTGGCAGATTGCATTGGCGTTGCCTCCGTTTTGATTCGAGGCTCCTTGAGTGAGTCAACGTGGTCTTCATACAACAAGGTTTGGCGAGGCAAGGGTGGGTATGGGCAGCTCTGAGGTGAGACATCTCTTGATCTGTTTTGTCTGTTTAATTTTTGTTGAGGGCGTGACTATCTCTGCCATGAACCACAATTTGGCAGGGTTGAACTGCAGGGCATCTTGGATTTTACCAAGGACTTTTTGGTGAAACAGGCCCTGAGTGGTTACCGAAAATGGGCTCGCAGGCTGGACTGCCGATGGCCTATTACTTTTGACATACTGCAATCTTTGTTACTGCTGACAAATGCGTTGTGTTCTTCTGTTTTTGAAGCTCGTTTACTCAGTGCAGCTTTCGCCTTAGCCTTTTGCCGAGCTCTTAGGATAGATGAGTTGGTCAGTAAATCCAAGGCTGCCCAAGGGGGCTTGTCAGTGATGGACATCCGCTGTGATGGCTCCTCAGTGGTCCTTTTTATCCACCGATCTTAGTCCTTGTACACACGGTTGGACATTCCGACAACAAAATCCGTCGGATTTTGTCTGACGGATTTTGTCCGAAACTTGTGTTGCATACACACGGTCGGACACAGTTGTCGGAAAATCCGATCGTTCAGAACGTGATGACGTTATTTCGTTACGATGGGACTACCTTCAGGCTAGTAGCCAATAGCTTTGGTTTAGGAATTTGATCTGAGCATGCGCGGCACTTTGTTCGATCGGAATTCTCTACACACAATCGTACAAAGTCCGATCAGATCATGTTGTCAGAAAGATTTATAGCCCAGCTCTATAACTTTGTCCGTCGGATATTCCGATGGAAACAGTCCGATGGAGCCCACACACAGTCGGATTATCCGACAACACAGTCCGATCGGACATTTTCCGTCGGAATCTCCGACCGTGTGTACAAGGACTAAGACGGTTCAAGTGGGCAAGGGGGCGCATTTGCAATTGCTGAGGGTTCATGGCTCTCCCATTTAAAGTTTCGCCCTGTTGGGACTGGTTCTTTTCTAATTCACTTAGATGGCTTAGCCTTGTCCACTTTCCAGTTTGTGTCAGTGCTTCAGCGTTGTTTAATGGCTGCGGGGTTGGAGGCACACAGTTACTCTTCCCATTCGTTCGACTTTGGGGCGGCCACTGAGGCCGCCTGGTGGGGTTTAGACGATGCAGCGGTAAGACGCATTGGCAAGTGGGAACCAGACCAGTTTAGACTTTATGTCCATCCTCATTTGATTGAAGCATAACTGGGTTTGTGTTTTTTGGGGGGCATCTTATTGTTATTCATATTCTGTATGTTAATCTGTGTTTTGGTTACAATTTATCGTTGTATGCGTTGTGTTCATGTATTTCTTTTTAGATCATGTTTGCCTCTTGTGGATTTTGGGTCACTCTTTCATTCACTGGTGGGCCAAGAGGGCTGGCGTCAGACTTAATGGCTGTCAGCTGGGTTTCCCTAGGCTCGAGGTCAGCCTCAGGTGGATAGGTGTTCCGGGAATGTTGAGGAACAGAGTGGTCCTGGATACCCATCGGTTTTCACAATGGGATAGGCCCCCAGACGTTCTGGTGTTGCACGTTGGTGGCAATGATCTGGGTGTCCGTTCCAGCCGACACTTCATTCGGGAAATTGAGTTTGATGTCTGAAACTGTAAGCTGCACGTCTTGGTATTTTGCTTAGAGAAAGCTACATAATAAACATATATTAAGAAATAAATGAATGCATTAGGAAACAAAATGTCATCTAAATGTCATCTATTAAGGATTTACATCTACATAGGATATAAAATGCATGCCACATAAAGCAAGCTTCAAACAATTAATATGATAAACATCTACAACCAAATCATATCAATTCCAAATCATATTTCTGATTAGATGTTAATAATCTAAAATTGAATTTGTTGCTATGGTGCCAACACTTTGCATATCATTGTTCTTTTTTGCACTGCTTTCTCTGTGCTGTATTTATTTTCAATTTTTTTTTTGTGTAGCCGTACGCCCGTAGGGGCTGCTGGTTGCTGTGGTCTGTCTGTCACCCTGCACAGCCAGGCACACAATTTCCAAGAATTCAGAAGACGTGAAAATAGTCCAAGCACTTTGTTTTTATGTTTTATTGGGGGAAATAAATTTGGATAGGGATAGGGTAATTATGAGATGCCCAGATGATTGAAAAGCAGAAAATATAGGGACTAAGAACTATATACATCTCCAGTATATACAACTTCCTCTCTTCCTCCAGCACAAAACTTGCTTGCAGATTATCTCTCCCAGGACCAGCTAGCACTGAAATGCAGGCCTGACACTGGCTCAGCCAGGCCTAAAGCAGATGCCCTTTGCAGGCAGGGACTGCGGGCTCCTTTGGTGTAGCAAAAAAATGAAGGTAGTTCCAATGCTAGCTGTCCCATGTGGCTACTGATCCCAGCACCACCTCTTTAGGCCCTGCCAGCTGTCCTGGCTGCAGCTGTCTCCCTCCACTGCCCTTGCCACCACAGTACACTTCACTGGTTCTGCACCCATCCCAGACTGCTCCATCCCAGTGCTCTCAGGCGTCCCTCCCCAGTCCTCCCAACTGTCTGTCACTCACCAGCCCCCCTGGATGCAAATTGTTGTTCCTCCCTGGAGACTTTCCTGGCAGTGCTCTCCTGCTGTCCTCTCCTTGCTCTCGTGCCTCCTGTCCAGGACACTTCCATGTTGTAAGAAGGTCCTGAGGACATGAGCCCAGGCCCAAGGTCATCCCCCCGACCCAGACTAGGGAGCTCCCTCCTAAGGCCACGGCAGCCTAGCACTCCATCTCCGGCTTCCAACCGAACAACTCCTGCCCCCTGCCAATCAAGGTTAAGGATTGGTCAGGGCTCCTCAGAATACTCCAGGCAGCTCCACCTCTCCTCTCCTCCGTCCTTTCCAGAAGATTCCAGCATGTTCTGGAAAGAAGTTGGAGGTCTCAGTGATGCTACCTTTGAGTCACCCAGCTTTGCCTGAGTCACTTCCAACCCAGATCAAAACAAACAGGCTTGGCTGCCAATCAAACCTGAAATTTACCTACACTACAGAAAACCTAACTACTGTAGCAACCTAGCAACACTAGAGGGTGCTACATTTGGCTGCAAAAAGAAAACAACGGGGATCCCCAATTTTCAGACGCTTTAGGTAGAAGACCTTAGACCTGTGGGAAACACTGATTGGCTCCTTTACAAGACCAATTTTTAGTTGTCCTGTCCAACTTCTGACCAAGTAAAAACACGTATTCATCGTGTATCAATTTTCAGCTAAAAAGAGATGTATCTGGGTCTAGATGAGGTTGGAAAGGCTCCCAGGACCCACCTTACCCATGTCTAGTATAGATGGGCCCCCTTGTGTGGCTGCACAGTCTGCAGAAGTGGCATGTTCCCGCCTTTCCCCAGCATATTACAGATAAGGCATCATTTTTACGGAGTTCCATTCAAAACAATTAATGGGGAAGCGGTTTTGATAGTAAGGAACTGAATGTTTCTCATGTCTATAATTATTTCTTGTAACAAAGTGAAGTACATGTGATGCAAGTCATTAATCACACAACAAGCTGACAGTTTAATGACTCCTTCGAGAAGATTTGTAGTTCCCATTTATTGCTTTCCTTTCCTTTTTTTTCCTGCAATTTGCACTTACGTTGATTGATTAATAACACTGAGATTCATTCATTGATTCTGGTGCCGTGATTAGATGGATAATATAGTGAAGTTTCCCATTAGTTCTGTGTAGTGGATCACGCCCTTGGTTGACCGGATGTAGATGCCAAGCAAGGGATCTTCCTCTAACCGAACTGTTAACACATCTAAAGAAAGACAGCCAGCAGCACAACATAATGTCCAATGCTTGTAAAACTTTTAATATTCCAGGTCCAACTCCAAAGTAACCTCGTCTGAGACCTCCTCCTCTGGTGGATTTCACCCAATGCTTGGCTTAATGGCTGAATCCAGGAAAAGATACATCCATCAGTCTATAAGCTGCTCATGGGTCACATTTGAACTTTCCAACTAGACAATTAGCCAAAATATATGGCCAAGTTGACCTTTCCTTGATTACAGCAGAAAAAAGTGAAGGCTCTAGAGAGCCATCACAATCCTTTGATCTCAACAGCATTGAACCACTTTGGGGTGATCTCAAACATGCATGCAGTCCTTTTTGCCCACCCCCTCCCCCCATTTAGCCAGTTTCTGTGCTAAGGCCTATGATGACATTTGAAACAAGGAATGTTAGACCCCTCTTCATTGCTCTAGCTCAATCTTTTTGTCCTATGGGCCTGTCACTGGTATTATACCGCTGAATGTCATTGGTGCCGGAACTATATGTAGCGGCCACAACCCTTGGCAGGGCGGCCTTAACTTCTGGGCTTACCGGTTACCTCCGCTTGGCTTGTTCTTCCACGTCTAGGGGTTCCCAGGGTTAGTACCCAACAACTTTGGATGCTGACACCATAAAAGTCCTTTAGAAAAGGTTTTTATTTGCAGGGGTAACATCCAACAAACACAGTCTCGTATGGGAACAGAGGGCAAGGGTGAGGCAACTCAGGCACCTTGAACTGCTAATATCAGAAAGTCTCTAATACCACCCAGAGAGTAGCCAATCGCAGCTGGGCACTTCAAAACTGAACAAATCTCTAGCCAGAGATTATGGCAGTCAGCACTTTGATCCAGAACTTGTGAAACCTTGGACCTTGAGTAACTTGTACCGGAAGTGAACAGGAACCTTTTTCCTCAGTACCTGGAACGTTCTCTGTCTCTTTGGCAGTACTGGAAAAAGCATGAATCCGTCAGTGTCCTTCACAACTCAGCAACCAGGCACTTCTCAGGATGCCAGCTTGTTGGCCCTCCTCCGAAGAGTCCTCCCCCGGTCACTTACACGAGCTGCGGTGCCCCTCCAAGCCGAGAGCACACCTGGATGCCTTGAATCCTCCCTCAGTTACTGCGCCTCGGACCAGCCGGTTCCGAGACTCGGGAACAGACGGATCCTCACCCCAGACCAGGTGGGTCTATTGGGGCTAACAAACTGAAGCATGTTGCGGAGTTACATACGCTCCCATGACCGGGACCCCTCCAGTATCTGGGACAGGCCGCTATGGCCTCACGAACGAACCCTGAACACGTGACTTCAACATCTTAAGTACCCTTCCCCAGACTCCTCAGCGGGGCCCGGCACACCCACTGATTCTAGGAGAACGCTGATACCCAAAGCGTCCAACCAGGCCTGCTTCTAAACCTGTCATGTGCACCTAACTGTGCACATGACCAGACAGAACTTCTAAAGCCGCGTACACACGGGCGGATTGTATGGCCTACTTAGTCCGCCGAAACACATTTCAGCGGACAGTCCGCTCGTGTGTGGGCTTCAGCGGACTTTTTCAGCGTGCAGTCTGGCGGACTAAGTATTTCGGAATTTCCGTAATACTGTCCGTCATACTTTGGTTTCAGCGGACAATCCGCTCGTGAGTAGGCTAGTTCGACGGACTAAGAATGGCGCATGCTCAGAAAGGATTTACACGGCGGAAGGGTGCATTGCTGTGTATTGGACTTCCTATTTCTAGTCCCGTCGTACGTGCTGTACACGTCACCGCGCAAACTTTCAACGGACTGTTTGTGCATCCGTGTGTGGTCAAGTCCGTTCATTCGAAAGTATGACGGACTGTCCGTCGGATTGTATGACGGACTAAGTAGGCCATACAGTCCGCCCGTGTGTACGCGGCTTTACACAGCCCAGCCAAACTGATGTCAAAGTTAACCTACACCATTAACCCTCAGAACCCCATTACTGTTCTGAGGCAAAAAAAAAAATGTATACATGACAGACACCTTGTCCAAAGTGTCATCGCTATATATACACACACCATTAAATGGGAGATCTGCCAACCACAGCTCAAGGAACCCCTAGAAACCTGTGGAGGAACCATGGGGTTCCACAGAACCCTGGTTGATAATGACTGCTCTATGGTTTGCTGCTTTTCCCAAAACCTGGGTTTTGCAGCATTCCTAGAGTAAATTTCTGGTTCCAGGTTGGAAAGTTGTAGAATTTTTGCTCTCTGACACTCGTTTGAGGTGAACTGATGATAATTCAAATACAGATAAACCAAGTGCAGCTTTTATTGTCGTCCAGCTTATAAAGCCATTATTTAGTTTCCTGGGTATTTAAATATTCATGTGACTCCTGCAGATGAAAGTAATTTGATTTTATTCCTGTAGACACCGAGCCATAAATCTTTCTCTTAAGGGCCCTGAAATAAATTGCTCTTTACTAAAAAAACACTTAAAAGGTGAGTAAATCGTCTTCCCAGGATTCCATTAACTCCTGAAACATGGCATAGAGACAAATCCTGGTATTAAGAGATTATTCTATGTGTCTTTAAAAAAAAAAAAAAAAAGCAACAATGGCAGTTTTGCTAAAACAGACATGAGGATGTACAGATGATTGGCGACTTTCAAGTCCATCTAAAATGCAAAGGCCCTAATTACTCTAAGCCCCTGTACACACGGTCGGAGATTTCGACAACCAAATCCGCCGGATTTTGTCCGTCGGATTTTGCCCGTCGGATGTTGTCCGAAACTGTTGCATACACACGGTCGGACTAAGTTGTCGAAAAATCTGATCATTCAGAACGTGATGACGTAATTTCATTACGATGGGACTACGTTCAGGCTAGTAGCCAATAGCTTTGATGTAGGAATTTGATCTGAGCATGCGTGGCACTTGGTCCGATCAAAATTCTCTACACATGATCGGAGTATGTCCGATCGGCCCAGTTGGTCGGAAAATATTTCCAACAAGTTGGAAAATTGGGTCCCACGGATATTCCGACGGAATCAGTCCGATGCATACCACACACAGTCGGATTATCCGACAACACGATCCGATAGGACACATTCCGACGGATTCTCCGACCGTGTGTACAAGGGCTTACACCACTGGCCAATGGGATGTGGAACTAAACTCAGTTTCTGCCGGTGTTTGGGCCTTGATACTTTTGTTGAAGCACTCAACTGAATTTAACTGCAAGAACACCAAGGTGGCCAAAAGTACATGACATGCTCTGAAAATACAGACATACTCCAGTGAAGGACAAGAAAACAACATTTCTGTATCACCTTTAAACTAAGGAAGTGGAAAGTTTGAGTCACAAAAGGAGTTTTTGGTGAACTAAAGAAATTTGATGTTCATTCAGTACAATGACCCCACTCCATACATTTCTATGGGTGTCTCTGCTGTTTCAACTACCGATGAGTTTTTACGTATTTAAAGTGGAAGTAAACCCTTCTATTGTTTTCAGTCAAGGAAGCCGCCATCTTGGCCTCTAATGATTCTTCAACTGCCATAATGCTACACATGTGATCAGTTATGAAACCAGCCATTGGATGGTTTGAAAGTTTGGTTGAGAGCACAACCAATGTGAAAGTTAGCATTTCCGGCATGCTGGGAATGTAAGTGTTTTTGGAAACTGGTTTTACTACCGCTTTAATTACCGGGATGAGGTGCCTTATCTATCAAGGACATACCAAACACACCCTTTTCTGTGACCGATGAGTTTTTGTTCCTTCTCAAACAACAAGCTGAATATCCCACCAATGGTCCCTCCAAGGTCCTAGGTCTGAGACCCCCAAGGCATTGAGAACAACCAGCCCTACTCTGCATGGAGACAGGACTATTCTCTATTACTAGAAAGGTTGCATGTCTTACCCAACAGATTCACCGCAACTTCTCAGAATGCAAATTATGATTTTAAGTATTACTATCTAAATCACTATTATCATAATTTTTAGTTTTACATACATAGTTACATAGTTAGTCAGGTAGAAAAAAGACACAAGTCCATCCAGTTTAACCATGAAAAAATAAATAAATAAATAAAATAAAAAATATCGTACAATTCCATATACCCAATTCTATACCCACAGTTGATCCAGAGGAAGGCAAAAAACCCCAGCAGAGGACGCTCCAATTTGCTACAGCAGGGGAAAAAATTCCTTCCTGATCCCCCCGAGAGGCAATCGGATTTTCACCGGATCAACTTTTACCTATAAATGTGAGTACCCAGTTATATTATGTACATTTAGGAAATAATCCAGGCCTTTATTAAAGCAATCTATTGAGCTGGCCAGAACCACCTCTGGAGGGTGTAAAGAAATTCCGTATTTGGAGATGAAATCTCTTTTCCTCTAGATGGAAAGAGTGCCCCCTTGTCCTCCTGTGTTGACCGTAAAGTGAATAACTCAACACCAAGTTCACTATATGGACCCCTTATATATTTAAACATGGTGATCATATCCCCCTTATTCTCCTCTTCTAAAGAGTGAATACACTCAGTTCCTCTAATGAGTTCCTCCATGCCTCTTATCAGTTTGGTTGCCCTTCTCTGCACTTTTTCCAGTTCTCTGATATCCTTTTTGAGAACTGGAGCCCAAAACTGAACTGTATATTCCAGATGAGGTCTTACTAATGATTTGAACAGAGGGGCAAAATGATATCTCTCTCTCTGGAGTCCATACCTCTCTTAATACAAGAAAGGACTTTGCTCGCTTTGGAAACCGCAGCTTGGCATTGCATGTTATTATTGAGCTTATGATCTACCAAAACCCCCAGATCCTTCTCCACTATGGATTCCCCCAGTTGTACTCCCCCTAGCATGTATGATGCATATTCTTAGCCCCCTAGTGCATCATTTTACATTTCTCAACATTAAACCTCATCTGCCACATATTCGCCCAATTAGACAGAGCATTGAGGCCGGCTTGTAAATTGGAGACATCCTGTAAGGACGTTATTCCACTGCATAGCTCGGTGTCACCTGCAAAGATGGAAATGTTACTTTTGATCCCAGACCCAATATCATTTATAAAGATACTAAAAAGTAAGGGTCCCAGCACTGAACCTTGGGGTACACCACTGATAACCTTACACCATTCAGAGTAAGAATCATTAACCACGACTCTCTGAATTCTATCTTTTGGCCAGTTTTCTTTCCATTTACAAACTGATGTTTCCAAACCTGTAGACTTTACCTTACACATGAGCCGTGTGTGCGGAACTGTATCCAACGCTTTTGCAAAATCCAAGTATACCACGTCAACCGCCACCCCTCTGTTCAAGTATACCACGTCCACTGCCACCCCTCTGTCCAAGTATACCACGTCCACCGCCACCCCTCTGTCCAAGTATACCATGTCCACCGCCACCCCTCTGTCCAAGTATACCACATCCACCACCACCCCTCTGTCCAAGTATACCACGTCCACCACCACCCCTCTGTCCAAGTATACCACATCCACAGCCAACCCTCTGTCCAAGTATACCACATCCACCACCACCCCTCTGTCCAAGTATACCACATCCACCACCACCCCTCTGTCCAAGTATACCATGTCCACCACCACCCCTCTATCCAAGTATACCACATCCACCGCCACCCCTCTGTTCAAGGTTTTACTTACCTCCCCATAAAAAGAAATCAGGTTTGTCTGACAACTTCTGTCTTTCATGAATCCATGCTGTCTGTTGCTTAAAATGTTTTTTTTTTTCCAGCAAGAACTCATCTATGTGGTCTTTTATTAAACTCTCCAGTATCTTCCCAACTATATAAGTTAAACTAACACTATAGATATTTGGTAAAGAATTTGTTCCCTTTTTAAACTGGACCATAAAATTGTCCTGTATTAGGTTTATACATTTTTGCCCATTAACTGTCCCAGCAGTGCCATTACACCAGTCAATTTCTGGGTAGTTAAAATCCCCCATTATTATCACCGTCCCAGCCCTTGCAGCCCTTTCCATCTGTGCAAGGAGCTGAGCTACTCGATAAGGGCTCCCCCGTCTCTCCTCACATTTTCTCGGTGGATACCCCAGGTTGTTCTTTGGTACTTTTATATTATTGCCTTGGCTATATGCCATTTGAACCCTGAGGACTACCACCACATGAACGAAAGGTGGGCAAGAGGTCTTTCATCAAAGAAGCCCATTCTGGTCAATCTTGTGTCTTTTGTCAACCTTATTGACTATGACAATAATAAATAATTAGCAACCCTATGGTTCTAACGTTACTGTATTTTTCCACTTTCCTCAACATAATCACGATTAAGTCTTCTTGGTGCACACGTGTCCAAAGTATGGATCCAAAACACCTCATGTTGTCTCAGGAGAAGGACCCTGTCCCCATGCCAATGATATTTGGGGACATGGTCTATTCCCTGGAATTTTAACTGTCTAGTCTCGTATCCTGCCTCTACAGAATGTCTCACCACCCGCGATTCTGTTAAGGCAGAAAGGATGGAAAAATTTGTGCTGTACAATTCCGTCACAAACTTTCTGTGTAGTCTCCCCGACGTACTTACAGCCACATGGTCACTCTATCAGATAAATTACAAATGGGTACTCATGTATTCTTTTGTGTTATAATTGAAGAAGATTGGACCATTGGACCTGCTACTGCATTCTGAACACGAGAGACATTAATTGGAACCTTTTCTTCTTGCATAGCTTACCCACTTAAGGACCAGGCCTCTTTTGCAGACTTGGTGTTTACATGTTTAAAACTGTTTTTTTTTTCTAGAAAATTACTTAGAACCCCCAAACATTTTATATTGTTTTTTTATAACACCCTAGAGAATAAATGGCGGTCATTGAAATACTTTTTTTCACACCGTATTTGCGCAGCGGTCGTAAAAGCGCACTTTTTTTGGAAAAAATTCACTTTTTTGAATAAAAAAATAAGACAACAGTATACTTAGCCCAATTTTTTTTTATATTGTGAAAGATAATGGTACGCCGAGTAAATTTATACCCAACATGTCACGCTTCAAAATTGCGCCCGCTCGTGGAATGGCGTCAAACTTTTAGCCTCAAAAATCTCCATAAGCGACAATTACAAAAATTCTACATGTTGCATTTTTTGCGTTACAGAGGAGGTCTAGGGCTAGAACTATTGCTCTCACTCTACCGATTGCGGCAATACCTCACATATGTGGTTTGACCACCGTTTTCATATGCGGCGCTACTGACGTATGCGCTCGCTTCTGTGCGCAAGCTCGTCGTGATGGGGTGTTTTAAAAAAAAAATAATAATTTCTTATTTATTTTAATTGATTTTATTTATTTTTACACTGTTTTAAAAAAATAAATAAAGAAATGGATCACTTTTATTCCTATTACAAGGAATGTAAACATCCCTTGTAATAGAAAAAAGCATGACAGGTCCTCTTAAATATGAGATCTGGGTGTCAAAAAGTCCTCAGATCTCATATTTGGGCTAAAATGCAACAAAAAAAAGAAAAAATGACATTTAAAAAAAATATACCTTTAAGAGGTATGGGTGGAAGTGACGTTTTGATGTCGCTTCCGCCGTCCTATGGTATAGAGACGAGTGGGGGCCATCTTAGTCTCACTCGTCTCCATACCCAGCTAGTGAAAGGACCCGATCGCCTCCGCCGCTACCGACGGCTCCGGTCAGCGGCGGAAGGTGCGGGAGGGCGGCGGGAGGGGGGGTGGCACCTCTCCCGCCGCCGATAGCGGTGATCTCGTGGTGAATCCGCCGCGGAGACCACCATTATTGTACGGCCGACCGGCGCCTGAAGAGATGGATATCTGGGTTGTGGCAGCAGCTGCTGCCGTTACCGAGATATCCCTCTTCAAAAATAGGACGTACATCGGCGTGCGGCGGTCGGCAAGTGGTTAAGGAGGTTTTCCGCACAGTAGGTGGGGAAATGTTTACCACGCGGGGTCTTATTCCTATTCCTTGCATAGAAGAAGGCCTAAAATGCAGGAACATGTGGATTCCCTTCCCTTAACATTCGTGTATAATAGAAAAAAATCTTGCTAGAAAGTGATTCTGCCACACAAAAGGGATTCTATTATTATTCGCTTCTTTGTCTTCTTTCTTGTAATAGAGACTCAGGACAACGTCCTTCTTGTAGCTCCATATCATTTTTTCTGTCTTCTCTAATCTTTTCATCATGTACAATTCTTTTACGTCTCAACCTCTGACTACAAACAATAGATCTGAAAACAAAAACAGGCAACAGCTCCTGTAATGTAATATTTGGTTCCGATCCATTGGTTTCACAAACAAATCAGTTCTCGGTCAAGATTCTGATCAACTGGGGTAACGACTTTCCTGATGCGGACATAGTTGACAAGATACTGCAGGGTCTCAACAAGGTGAAACGACTAACCCCCAATGAGATATGGAGAGAAACGCAATTAAAAATCGCCCACAGTGCACACATACCCTTCCTTCCGTCCAAGACCGACCAGCACAGTGCCAAATGCCCCCATTGCCTACAACACAGGCCTTCTTGGCTCACCGCTTTTGGTCGTGCTCCTACATCTCCACCTTCTGGGATCAAGTCTTATTCTACATTTTCGAGATAACACTGCTAAAACTACCAAAGGACCCCCCTCCTCCTCATCTTTGGCTATTGGGACCCTCTACTGCTACCATGGTCTCTTAACACGAATCACGTTTCCCGCGAAACACCCAAGAGCCCACCCAGCACACTCAGACTGGTCATTGATATGCCTACTCATCGCTAGGAGAACCATCCTAAAGAACTGGACTTCATCTCTCTGCCCTACTGTCACCCAAATACAAAGAGAGCTCCTCTCTCTCTTATATAGGGAACGCTTCAACGCAAACTTCCATGAAGAAAGATCGAAAGCTCTCTTCTACGCTTTGTGGCAACCCTTCATGCTCTCAACACTTCCTCCAGAAGACATAGCCAATATTGGCCAATTCTCCTTCTCATACTATGGCACGCACCCAACAAACCAAGGGGTCTCCGTCACCCCATCTATGGATTAACCTATCGCCAGCAACCTATAAGGTTACATGATCCATCTTTCTGGACTTTCGTCTCCCAGGGTCTCCTCCCAAGGACTCACCCCCCCCTCCTCCCCTCCTACTTTCAACTATTACTGTATAGAACAAACCTAGAAATAACAACATCAATGTTAATATTGCCATTGCAACTAACTCCCACCATATGATCCATCCAGTTAGTAAGATAATAGAATAATACTCCGTTGTGTACTAGGCACTGCCGTTCTGTTAGATGTATTTTTATTTTTATCTATCTAACTTGATCTTTCAGTTTTTCCCTGATTTAGCTATTTCAATCCTGCTAAATGTATGGTTATTTTCTTCTACGTACCTCGATTGTATTGCTGATCACTCGATACTGTGCCTGTTACTGTTGCAACTTTTATTTCTCAATAAATACTTAACCGGTTCCCGACCGGTGCACGCCGATGTATGTCGGCAGAATGGCACGGGCAGGCATATTGGCGTACAGGTACGTCCAATCTTCAATGCCGCCCTGCCATCACGAGCGCCGCGTGCCGGTCGGGACCCCCGTGAGTCCGGTTGCGGGTCCCGCGGACTCGATCGCCGCGGGCATACCCGTGATCGTCTCATGGGACGGATGAATGGAGGAAATGCCGTGTAAACAGCATTTCCCCATTCTGCCTAGCAACTAGTGACGCTGATCTCTGCTCCATGTGATTGGAGCAGAGATCAGTGTTCACTAAACGAAAGCCCAGCCCCCACACAGTTAGTAACACGCCCCTAGGAACACTTAACCCCTACACTGCCACCCACTGGTTAACCCCTTCACTGCCAGTGTCATTTACACAGGAATCACTGCATTTATATAGCACTGATTGCTGTATAAATGACAATGGTCCCAAAAATGTGTCAAAAATGTCCGATGTGTCCACCGCAATGTTGCAGTCACAATAAAAATCGCTGATCGCCACCATTACTAGTAAAAAAAAGTATAATAAAAAATGATTACTAAAAATGCCATAAAACTATTCCTATTTTGTAAACGCTATAACTTTTGCGCAAACCAATCAATAATCGCTTATTGCGATTTTTTTTTACCAAAAATATGTAGAAGAATACGTATCGGCCTAAACTGAGGGAAAAAAAAAATTTTTATATATATTTTTGGGGGATATTTATTATGACAAAAAGTAAAAAATAATGTGTTTTTTTCAAAATTGTCGTTCTATTTTTGTTTATAGCGCAAAAAATAAAAACCGCAGGGGTGATCAAATACCACCAAAAGAAAGCTCTATTTGTGGGGAAAAAAGGTCAATTTTGTTTGGGAGCCACGTCGCACGGCCGCGAAATTGTCAGTTAAAGCGACGCAGTGCCGAATCGCAAAAAGTGGTCTGGTCTTTGGCCAGCAAAATGGTCCGGTCTGTAAGTGGTTAAAAAAAAAAAAAAAAGATTCTGATCCACAGACCCCTATTGTCCAAAAAAGACACATGTTCACAGCCATAAAAAAGTTCAGTAAGAAAGTTCACATCTGTCCAATTAAAGTCTAACTCCACTTGTTGGGAGATCACCTCCTAGATGCAGGTTGGATACTCACAAGCCATTAAAGGTACCACTCAACACTCAACACTCAACACGCAGCGGCTCATAATCCTGATCACGTCATATGACGTCCGGTCAGGATATTAAAACCACTTTGCCACCATAATTTTGCTATATGGCGGGCGGCAAGTGGTTAAAAGCTTATATGCAAGTTATTGTCCTAAAAAGTTTTTGGGGACCCGGGTCCTGCCCCAGGGGACATGTATCAATGCAAAAAAAAAGTTTTAAAAACGTCTGTTTTTTCGGGAGCAGTGATTTTAATAATGCTTAAAGTGAAACAATAAAAGTTTAATATTCTTTTAATTCCAATGAATTGTCGGCTCCCCGTAATACAGAGTCATTGAAAGTCAATGATAAAAAATAAAAAAAAGCGTGGGGTTCCCCCCAAATTCAATTACCAGTCCCTTCATATCTGGTATGGATATTAAGGGGAACCCCGCATCAAATAAAAAAAAAAATGACGTGGGGTTCCCTTCAAATATCCATACCAGACCCTTTATCCGAGCACGCAACCTGGCAGGCCACAGGAAAAGAGGGGGGACAAGAGAGCGCCCCCCCTCCTGAACCATACCAGGCCACATGCCTTCAACATTGGGAGGATGCTTTGGGGGTCTGTGACCCCTCAAAGCACCATGTCCCCATGTTGATGGGGACAAGGGCCTCATCCCCACAACCCTGGTCGGTGGTTGTGGGGGTCTGCGGGTGGGGGGCTTATCAGAATCTGGAAGCTTCCTTTAACAAGGGGACCCCCAGATCCCACCCCCCCCTGTTTGAAAGGGTAAGGGGGTACAAATGTACCCCTACCATTTCACAAAGAAAGTGTAAAAAATTGTTTAAAAACACACACACTGTTGGGAAAAGTCCTTTATTAAAAATAAGAAAAAATAAAAAAAAGATTCCAGCGGTGGTAATCCACTCTTGCTATCCAGCGATGGATGATCATCTCTCTGGGGTCCAGCGATGGGTGATCTGATCCAGCGATAGGTGATCTCTCCCTCCAGCGCAGAGCATCCATCCTCTGTCTCCACCGGAGACACTGCGGGAATCCCAGTGTTCTCAAAGTGTCCACCTATCGGATAGTGCCCGGGCCGTACTGCGCAGGCGCAGCGTTTGCGCAGTACAGGGACAAGGAGAAGCCGAACATCTCCGAAGAAGAACGCCGCCTGCGCGCTGAGTCCAGGTTGAAGCCCCACCATCCAAGTGGACATACGGTTGCTCATAGTAATAGGGCCCCTAGAGGGTTCGCTACACTCGCCACGCTTCGGGCACGGCCTTGCTTCGCTTGGCTCTTTTATATGTTAAATCTATGTCCACTTGGATGGTGGGGCTTGAACCTGGACACAGTACCCCCTTACCATTTCAAACAGGGGGGGGTGGGATCTGGGGGCCCCTTGTTAAAGGGGGCTTCCAGATTCTGATAAGCCCCCCGCCCGCAGACCCCCACAACCACCAGCCAGGGTTGTGGGGATGAGGCCCGTGTCCCCATCAACATGGATCAACATGGGGACATGGTGCTTTGAGGGGTCACAGACCCCCAAATCATCCTCCCAATGTTGAAGGCATGTGGCCTGGTACGGTTCAGGAGGGAGGGGGGCGCTCTCTCGTCTCCCCCTCTTTTCCAGTGGCCTGCCAGGTTGCGTGCTCGGATAAAGAGTCTGGTATGGATTTTTGGAGGGAACTCCACGCCATTTTTTTTATTTGGCGTGGAGTTCCCCTTAAAATCCATACCATACCTGCAGGGTCTGGTATGGATATTTAGGGGGAACCCCACGTTATTTTTTTTTATTTGACGCGGGGTTCCCCTTAATATCCATATCAGATCTGAAGGGCCTGGTAATTGAATTTGGGGAACCCCACGCTTTTTTTTTTTTTATCAATGACTTTCAGTGACTGTTCTTTGTATCACGGTGAGCCGACAATTCATTATAGCCGCGAGTGATTTGAAATTACTTTTTTTCCTGCAGAAATTACACTTTGTGCAGGGACAGTTCTAAGCACGGGAAACATGCGCCCCTTTACAAGCCTACCATAGACACCCCCCAGGTAGGAAATTTTAAGGAATATTACACTTTTATTGTTTCACGTTAAGCATTATTAAAATCACTGCTCCCGAAAAACTGCAGTTTTTAAAACTTTTTTTTGCATTGATACATGTCCCATGGGGCAGGACCCAGGTCCCCAAACACTTTTTATGACAATACCTTGCATATAAGCCTTTAAAATTAGCACTTTAGATTTATCCCATAAACTTGTACAGGGTGTTCCGCAGCTTTTCGAATTTGCTGCGAACAGCCCAAATTGTTTGCTGTTCAGTGAACAGGCAAACAGGCAATGTTCGACTCGAACATGAGTTCGACTTGAACTCGAAGCTCATCCCTACTCAACACATAGCCATTAATGTCTAAACCGCTGGCAACAAAAGTGAGTACACCTCTAAGTGAAAATGTCCAAATTGAACCCAAAGTGTCAATATTTTGCGTGGCCACCATTATTTTCCAGCACTGCCTTAACCCTCTTAGGCATGGAGTTCACCAGAGCTTCACAGGTCACCACTGGAGTCCTCTTCCCCTCCTCCATGATGACATCACAGAGCTGGTGGATGTTGGAGACCTTGCGCTCCTCCACCTTTCGTTTGAGGATGCCCCACAGATGTTTAATAGGGTTTAGGTCTGGAGAAATTCTTGGCCAGTCCACCACATTTACCCTCAGCTTCTTTAGCCAGGCAGCGGTCTTCTTGGAGGTGTGTTTGGGGTCGTTATTGTGTTGGAATACTGCCCTGTGGCCCAGTCTCCAAAGGAAGAGATTCATGCTCTGCTTCTATGTAACAGTACATGTTGGCATTCATGGTCCCCTCAATGATCTGTAGCTCCCCAGTGCCGGCAGCACTCATGTGGCCCCAGACCATGACACTCCCACCACCATGCTTGACTGTAGGCAAGACACACTTGTCTTTGTCCTCCTCACCTGGTTGCCGCCACACACGCTTGTCACCATCTGACACCAAATACGTTTATCTTGGTCTCATCAGACCACAGGACATAGTTCCAGTAGTCCATGTCCTTAGTCTCCTTGTCTTCAGCAAACTGTTTGAGGGTTTTCTTGTGCATCATCATTAGAAGAGGCTTTCTTCTGAGACAACAGCCATGCAGACCAATTTGATGCAGTGTGCGGCGTATGGTCTGAGCACTGACAGGCTGACCCCCCACCCCTTCAACCTCTGCAGCAATGCTGGCAGCACTCATACGTCTATTTCCCAAAGACAACCTCTGGATATGATGCTGAGCACGTGACCTCAACTTCTTTGGTTGACCATGGCGAGGCCTGTTCTGAGTGGAACCTGTCCTGGTAAACCTCTGTATGGTCTTGACCACCGTACTGTGGCTCAGTTTCAGGGTCCTGGCAATCTCCTTTTAACCTAGGCCAGTGATGCAAACCTTGGCACCCCAGATGTTTTGGAACTACATTACCCATAATGCTCATGCACTCTGCAGTGTAGTTGAGAATCATGATAAAGGTAGTTCCAACCCATAACTGGCCTAGGTCATCTTTATGTAGAGTAACAATTCTTTTTTTTCAGACCCTCAGAGAGTTCTTTGCCATGAGGTGCCATGTTGAACTTCCAGTGACCTGATGAGAGAGTGAGAGCGATAACACCAAATTTAAC
Organism: Lithobates pipiens; assembly: GCF_037356315.1. Taxonomy (NCBI): domain Eukaryota; kingdom Metazoa; phylum Chordata; class Amphibia; order Anura; family Ranidae; genus Lithobates; species Lithobates pipiens. Next base: position 10,124,822 of record NW_027507785.1, on the reverse strand, counting down.
ACACCTGCTCCCCCTTCACACCTGAGACCTTGTAACACTAACAAGTCACATGACACCGGGGAGGCAAAATGTGTAATTGGGCCCAATTTGGACATTTTCACTTAGGGGTGTACTCATATTGCTGCCAGTTCAGACTTTAATGGCTGTGTGTTGAGTTATTTTGAAGGAGCAGCAAATTTACACTACAACTACTTTACATTGTAGCAAAGTGTAATTTCTTCAGTGTTGAACATGAAAAGATATTTTCAAAAATGTGAGGGGTGTACTCACTTTTGTGAGATACTGTATGTGTGAGACACACTGTGCTTTGTGAATAGTCCTGAAGTCCCCTGGGATCTGTGATGTATCCCAGGAGGTTGCAGTTCCAGAGGGGGAGTGACCAGCTGAGTGGAAGTGGGAGTGGGTACCTGTCAAAGCTAGATTCCCGCTCCCAAAAAAAAAAAAATTCACAATGTGGAGAGTAGAAGGAGGAGGATAAGTGGAACTTCCCTTTAAAGGTGAAGTTCTGCTTAAACTGCTTCATGCCTGGAACAAATTGTCAATGTAGACCCAAAAACGGAGACAGAACATGCCCCTCTCTTCACTAGCCTCCCCTTTCTCCTCTTAACGACATGCCTGATTTGTTAGCACTGCTCTGTAACCAAAATTCACTTTGCCCCTTGGGCACCTACCAGTGAAAGGCGCCATACTTTTTGTAATACAAAGCCTTGCTCTTGTGACTCCCCGGGTCAGGTCCCTGGTCTAACCCTGTGCCACAGCAGCCTCCAATATGGAGACCAAACTCGTGAAGTAAGGGACGTGAAGTACCCTTGTCCCCTCACCAACAGGGCCGCCATCACAGTCACCCGCTTCCTCTTCCAACCGGCCACTATTTATTGTAAATGGATCCCAACCCCATGTGTGATTCACTATATGTACCTAACCACAACAGTTAACAGGGTAAACATGTTCTAGAGGCAAGGTGAAAACCGAACTCCCAGCTTCCGTTAAAGCAGAAGGCCGGTCAAAAAGCTAACTAAGCCTAAAACTACTCTCACCCCAATTCTAAACCCTGTGCTAACTACGCTGTAAAGGAAAGACCTCTATACTTACCTAATCTAAGGGTGTTTCGGCCCAGTCACATGATTGGGTCCCATCACCGGCTTCAGTGGAGAGGAGAGGAGAGGGACAGTGGACAACAGATGGGTGACTGTCCCTTGCCCCACCAATTTCATTCATTGGATTTAATTTCTTCCAATCATTGGAGGCTCAGAATTTCCTTAAAATTTTATTTAACGCCTACAACCTACTCATATCTTATCTTCTACATTCTATCAAAATCCATTAGAATTATTTTAAACCATATAGTGCTGCTCCAGGTGGGCCCCCGCCGTCACCTTCCTGCACACACTTCCTGTTTGGGTGCAAGCTCAGCTCGTCGTGCTGAACACAGTATACAATCCAAAGGTCTGGGCAGCTCCGCTCCGAAGATATCCAACTTTATCAAGTCATAAAAGCAACAAATCACATCAACAAAACACTGTGTGGCATGAGAAGTCTACGCGTTTCATGCTTCATTGTGTAGACTTAATATGTTGTTTTTAAGACCTAATAAAGATGGGTATCTTTGGAGTGCAGCTGCCTGGACCTTTATATTTTATACATTATAATTATTCCTTTTATAAATATTATAGAATATTATCAATTGGAATGCTTTACACTATGTTACCCAAAGTATTGGGACGCCTGCCTTTACACACACATGAACTTTATTGGCATCCCAGTCTTAGTCCGTAGGGTTCAATTTTGAGTAGGCCCACCCTTTGCAGCTATAACAGCTTCAACTCTTCTGGGAAGGCCGTCCACAGGGTTTAGGAGTGTGTCTATGGGAATGTTTGACCATTCTTCCAGAGGTCAGGCACTGATGTGGACAAAAAGGCCTGGCTCGTAGTCTCCACTAAGGGTGTTCTATCAGGTTGAGGTCCGGACTCTGTGCAGGCCAGTTAAGTTCTTCCACCCCAAACTCCCTCATCCATGTCTTTATGGACCTTGCTTTGTACACTGGTGTGCAGTCATGTTGGAACAGGAAGGGGCCATCCCCAAACTGTTCCCACAAAGTTGGGAGCATGAAATTGTCCAAAATGTCTTGGTATGCCAACGTCTTAAGAGTTCCCTTCACTGGAACTAAGAGGCCAAGCCCAACGTCTGAAAAACAACCCCCACACCATAATCCCCCCCTCCACCAAATGATTTGGACCAGTGCACAAAGCAAGGTCTATAAAGACATGGATGAGCGATTTTGGGTTGGAGGAACTTGACTGGTCCTGACCTGAACCCGATAGAACACCTTTGGGATGAATTAGAGGGGAGACTGCGAGCCAGGCCCTCTTGTCCACATCAGTGCCTGACCTCACAAATGGCCTTCAAAGAAGAATGGTCAAACATTCCCATAGACACACTCCTAAACCTTCTGGACAGCCTTCCCAGAAGAGTTGAAGCTGTTTTACCTGCAAAGGGCCAACCCAATATTGAACCCTACGGACCAAGACTGGGATGCCATTAACGTTCATGTAAAGGCAGGCGTCCCAATACATTTGGTAATATAGTGTATGTGTTGAGTGACATGACATATGTCCGGACCCCTCCCTTTGTTCAGCACTTGGTGGGCTCATTGTCACGCCATGTTAGCTCTCTCATTGCCGTACCCGGTGTTAATAATAAAGGAAATGTAGCGGTGGCGGTGAAATCAAAGTCTGCCGGGAGTTTCTATGGAGACCGGTCACCTTGGGGCCTCCATTTGCTGCCTTTCCCAACTACAAATGTATCCTAATTGTCTGCTAGGGATCCGCCGCGTCACTGTCTATTATTAATTATCATTTATCCCCTCACATTTCTCTCCCCAGCGGGAACCGCCACAAAATCAATCTAGATGCCACGATTTCTTCACTAGAGGCAATGATTCATCATATTTAAATTAGGATGTCCTTAGACATATGCTTGGCGCCTTAAGAAATGGGCAATATTTCGTTAATTGTTTATTTTTGTTTTAAGAATGTTCATGACACACAAATTGATGTCAAGAGAACAATCAATCATCGGTTCTTGGAGTTTTTTTTATATATAAATGACATTCTTGTATTATTGCCATTAGATGGCGTGGATGATCATAGGCGTTATTACAAACAAAACGGTGATCATTTGTGGAATGCTAAAGGGGCCATTTATGCAAACACGACCCTGTATGGATCGCTTTTTAGAGCGTGTTTGACAGGCGGTAAAGATGTCCGCACCACTTCGCCACAACCGCTGCCTTATTCAGTTGAATGCGATCACATTTGAGGTGGTGCACTCCCATCTGCTGCCTTGCAGCATACGGGGGGGGGGGGGGGGGATTTCTAGGGTAAAAATGTGACTCATCTGCATTTTTTTTTTTTTTTTTTTTTTTTACCCACCCCCAACAGCCTAAGACAGTGATGGCGGACCTTGGCACCCCAGATGTTTTGGAACTACATTCCCATGATGCTCAACTACACTGCAGAGTGCATGAGCATCATGGGAAATGTAGTTCCAAAACATCTGGGGTGCCAAGGTTCGCCATCACTGGCCTAAGATATCTGCAAACTCATAAATACGCCCTCTAAGTGTTTTTTTGGGCTCGTCTACAAGTCTGACATGCCCTAGATTTACACAAGAAGGTGCCAGTGTCTAAACTGTCCGGGTCAATATAACCCTGTACTTGTGTGTTGTTTTAATCATTGTACTTTATACACAAATCTGAAGGGAAAATATGAATGAACCTGTCAATAAATTAATAAATGTAACACAGAATTTAACACCTTGTTACACAGACCAAATGGTGTCATTGTTTGTTAAGGCACTCTCAGCCAGGCCCCATAGTGTCATTGGTTGTTAGGGCACACTTGGCCAGGCCCCATAGTGTCACTGGTTGGTAAGGTGCACTCAGCCAAGCCCCATAGTGTCATTGGTTGTTAGGATGCTCTTGGTCAGGCCCCATACTGTCATTAGATGTTAGGGCACTCTCAGCCAGGCCCCATAGTGTCATTGGTTATTAGGGCGCTCTCAGCCAGGCTCCATAGTGTCATTGGTTATTAGGGCGCTCTCAGCCAGGCCCCATAGTGTCATTGGTTATTAGGGCGCTCTCAGCCAGGCTCCATAGTGTCATTGGTTATTAGGGCGCTCTCAGCCAGGCCCCATAGTGTCATTGGTTATTAGGGCGCTCTCGGCCAGGCCCCATAGTGTCATTGGTTGGTAGGGAACTCTCGGGCAGGCCCCATAGTGTCATTGGTTGGTAGGGTGCTCTCAGCCAGGCCCCATAGTGTCATTGGTTGGTAGGGCACTCTCAGCCAGGCCCCATAGTGTCATTGGTTGGTAGGGCACTCTCAGCCAGGCCCCATAGTATTATTTGTTGTGAGGGCACTCTCAGCCAGGCCCCATAGTATTATTTGTTGTGAGGGCACTCTCGGCCAGGCCCCGTAGTGTCATTGGTTGTTAGGGCGCTCTTGGGCAGGCCCCATACTGTCATTAGTTATTAGGGCACTCTCAGCCAGGCCCCATAGTGTCATTGGTTGGTAGGGCACTCTCAGCCAGGCCCCATACTGTCATTAGTTGTTGGGGCACTCTCAGCCTGGCCCCATAGTGTCATTGGTTGGTAGGGCACTCTCAGCCAGGCCCCATAGTGTCATTGGTTGGTAGGGCACTCTCAGCCAGGCCCCATAGTGTCATTAGTTGTTAGGTAGTGATGGACGAACTTCCGACGGGACGTTTCGCGAACGCGAAACGCGAACGGACACAAACGTTCGCGAAAACGACCGTTCGCCGCGGGCTCCATTGACTTCAATGGGAGGCGAATTTCGCAAACCTTTAGGTCGAATTTGCGGCCACGGGGTAATTATTAGGGGGTAGCACGTAGTCCCACCACCTGGACAATAGCATAATACATGTATGAGGTGAATTTGGGATCGATAACTACAAGCATTTTTTTTTTATTTGGGAAATTGTTCTGACAATTCAGGACTATGGAGCTAATGAAGGCAATGGAGGAGAGGGAAGGTCAGGGACCAGGGTAGGCAAACAAGAGGGTGCAGGAGATACAGAGCACTGACAGCAGCACCGTAATACAGAGCACTGACATCAGCACCGTGACATACAGCGCTGACAGCAGCTCCGTGACATACAGCGCTGACAGCAGCTCCGTGACATACAGCGCTGACAGCAGCTCCGTGACATACAGCGCTGACAGCAGCTCCGTGACATACAGCGCTGACAGCAGCACCGTGACATACAGCGCTGACAGCAGCTCCGTGACATACAGCGCTGACAGCAGCTCCGTGACATACAGCGCTGACAGCAGCTCCGTGACATACAGCACTGACAGCAGCTCCGTGACATACAGCGCTGACAGCAGCTCCGTGACATACAGCGCTGACAGCAGCACCGTGACATACAGCGCTGACAGCAGCTCCGTGACATACAGCGCTGACAGCAGCTCCGTGACATACAGCGCTGACAGCAGCTCCGTGACATACAGCGCTGACAGCAGCTCCGTGACATACAGCGCTGACAGCAGCTCCGTGACATACAGCGCTGACAGCAGCTCCGTGACATACAGCGCTGACAGCAGCTCCGTGACATACAGCGCTGACAGCAGCACCGTAAGCAGCCCCAGGAGGAAGTCAGCACAGCACAGGGATGGTGTGATCCCCTCATAATAAGAACCCCCAGGAGGAAGTCAGCACAGCACAGGGATGGTGGGAGCCCCTCATAATAAGAACACCCAGGAGGAAGTCAGCACAGCACAGGGATGGTGGGAACCCCTCATAATAAGCAGCCCCAGTAGAAATATGACACCGCTCAACCTCTTCAAAGAGGAGGGTAGGGGCATATAGTACGGTGTGCTTTTTTGGGTCAGGGAAGTGAGCCAAATGAATTAAGAAGGTCTGTGTGCTTGATTCCAAAAATTGTTTATAGACATATACATGGTCTACTGATCACATGTGTTGAATTCCTCCGAGATCCATGCCTCATTCATTTTTAGAAATGTGAGGTAGTTAACACTGTCGTGAGCTAGGCGAGTACGCTTATCGGTCACAATCCCCCCTGCTGCGCTGAACGTCCTTTCGGACAGGACACTGGATGAGGGGCAAGCCAACAGTTCGATTGCAAATTGGGCAAGCTCTGGCCAGAGGTCAAGCCTGCCCACCCAGTAGTCTAGGGGTTCATCACTCCTCAGAGCGTCCACATCGGCCGTTAACCCAATGTAGTCGGACACCTGACGGTCTAGGCGTTCCCTGATGCTGGATCCGGATGACACCTGTCGATGGGTCGGCTGAAAGAATGACCTCATATCCGAAGTCACCAACACATCTTCAAACCGGCCTCTTCTTGCAGGCGCTGTTGGATTGGTACCCGCAAATCCTTCTCTGGGAGTGGGAATTGCTCCTCTGCCAGCGCACGCAAAAGCAGAATGCAGCATTTCTCGAAGCAAGGCCTGGAAGTGCTGCATTCTGACAGCCCTCTGCGACGGCGGTAACATTTCCGCCATTTTGTGTTTGTACCGGGGATCTAAGTACGTTGCCACCCAGTACTGGTCCTTGACCCTCATGCTTTTTATACGGGGGTCCCTATTAAAACACTGGAGCATGAAGGCCCCCATTTGCACTCAAGCGGAAGGTATGTGGTGGTGGTGGTGTTGTTGGTGGTAGTGTCTTTGGGGGTGCACATAGCAGAGAGTGAAGAAGAGGGTGCAGATCGAGAGGATGAGGAGGGTGCAGAAGAATAAGGCTGAGTGAGCCACTCAACCAAGTCTGGTGCGTCCTTTAAAGTAATTGAACGCACCTTCTGCAACTTCCCACTTTGGCTCAAGGCTGTTGCTCCTGCCCTACCCCTACCACCCCTGCGGAAGGGCCTGCCTCTTCCTCTGCCTGTCATTTTTTAAATCACCCTGTGACAAAACTCTTAGTCCCTATACCGCTGAAGGACTGCTGCAGTATAGGGCAGCGGTCAGCAGTAGTGCACGTCAACCCTATGTATTGTGGACCGATAGCGGTCCTTACAGAACAGCAGACTGTACTGCACTCAGGCCTATGTACCGTAGCACCCTATACCAAGTTACCAGTCCTTATAAAAACTTTTGTGGACCAAGCAGGTTGTGTGTTAGTGTTTAGCAGACTGTGCGTCAGTCCCTATACCGCTGAAGGACTGCTGCAGTATAGGGCAGCGGTCAGCAGTAGTGCACGGCAACCCTATGTATTGTGGACCGATAGCGGTCCTTACAGAACAGCAGACTGTAACGCACTCAGGCCTATGTACCGTAGCACCCTATACCAAGTTACCAGTCCTTATAAGAACTTTTGTGGACCAAGCAGGTTGTGTGTTAGTGATTAGCAGACTGTACGTCAGTCCCTATACCAATGAAGGACTGCTGCAGTATAGGGCAGCGGTCAGCAGTAGTGCACGGCAACCCTATGTATTGTGGACCGATAGCGGTCCTTACAGAACAGCAGACTGTAACGCACTCAGGCCTATGTACCGTAGCACCCTATACCAAGTTACCAGTCCTTATAAGAACTTTTGTGGACCAAGCAGGTTGTGTATTAGTGTTTAGCAGACTGTGCGTCAGTCCCTATACCGCTGAAGGACTGCTGCAGTATAGGGCAGCGGTCAGCAGTAGTGCACGGCAACCCTATGTATTGTGGACCGATAGCGGTCCTTACAGAACAGCAGACTGTACCGCACCCAAGCCTATGTACCGTAGCACCCTAGACAGACCAAGTTACCAGTCCTGATAAAGAGCTTTGTGGAACAAGTGAGTTGTGAATGATTAGCAGACTGCAGCAGAAGGGCAGCAGTCAAGTATAATATTCTTTCTATATTTGGAAGAAAGAATATTATACGTGTACAAGCCTATTACCGTACCACTGATACCAGTCCTGAAAAGAACCTTTGTGGAACTAATAGTAACAGCAAGTCTTTAAAATTATCCTCACTGCCTGACACACTGCTTCCTGCCTGTCCCTATACAAATTGGCAAAAAAGAGTAGGCTGGAACGATTAGCTGGAACAGCTCTTTTGTGGACCTGATAGTAACAGCTAATGATGATGATGATGATGATGATGAAGAAAGACTAATCTGGCTGAGCTGTCCCTAAAATAGCAGCATACAGCGCTCTGTCCCTTTATCTAAACTGACAAAAGAAACTCAGGCTGCTGACCTAACACCTATACCAGTCCTGAAAAGAACTTTTGTGTACCAAATAGCTAGCGTTTTCTCTGTCCCTACTCCACACAGGATCCTTTCCCTACAGTGACAGAAGAAAGAATGTAAAATGGCCACCGGATCGGGTGTATTTATAGGTTAGGGGGAATGTCCAAGTGTCCATGAGCTGTCATGTCTCAATTGGTTGTCCTGTAACACATGATAAACGTGTCACGAAAGGTTAAAGTTCTTGTATACATTAAACACGTAAGTCCGCCGGGGCGAACGACGGAAAAAGGCGTTCGAACCCGCGGACGGCGAAAGTCGGAAATTCGCCGCGAAACGACCGCCGGGCGAAACGTTCGTCCATCACTATTGTTAGGGCACACTTGGCTAGGCCCCATAGTGTCACTGGTTGGTAGGGTGCACTCAGCCAAGCCCCATAGTGTCATTGGTTGTTAGGACGCTCTTGGCCAGGCCCCATACTGTCATTAGTTGTTAGGGCACTCTCAGCCAGGCCCCATAGTGTCATTGGTTGTTAGGACACTCTTGGCCAGGCCCCATAGTGTCATTGGTTGGTAGAGTGCACTCAGCCAAGCCTCATAGTGTCATTGGTTGTTAGGACGCTCTTGGCCAGGCCCCATGGTGTCATTGGTTGGTAGGGCACTCTCAGCCAGGCCCCATAGTGTCATTGGTTGGTAGGCAGGCTCGGACTGGCCATAGGGCAGACCGGACATTTGCCCGGTGGGCCGGGGGCCGCCGGGCTGCATGTCTGGGACATGCAGAGTCGGCCACGGGTTCTGACATGCAGGAACGGTGTACTAACAGTGGCCGTTGATGTTTTCCGCCAGTGGTGTACTAAGTGGGGGCAGGCCGCCAGTGACAGGCTCTTTGAGAGCTGTAGTTGCTGTTTGCAGTGGGGGGTGGGTGCGTGCTAGCCTTGGAGCCGCACTCCAGTGACACACGTAGGCACATGGGGGGGCAGAACCCGCAAAGATTCCCCTTCTCTCTGGCACGGTGGAAGTGGCTCTGATCAGTCTCGGTTTGGCTGTCTCCCACAGCCGAGCAGAGTGAAGCCGCCTCCCCCTACCCCTCCTCCTTTATGTCTACACAGGGGGAGGGGACTCGACATGCAGTCCTGTGCTGATCTCAGGACCTGAGACTCAGGTACATTATGGGTCTGAAGGGGAGGTCTGTAATGTAGGGGGGGGGTTCTGTAATGTAGGGGGAGTTCTGTATTGTAGGGAGTTCTGTATTGTAGGGGGGTCTGTATTGTAGGGGGAGTTCTGTAGTGTAGGGGGGGTTCTGTATTGTAAGGGGGGTCTGTAATGTAGGGGGTGTCTGTAATGTAGGGGGGTTCTGTAATGTAGGGGGGTTCTGTATTGTAGGGGGGTCTGTATTGTATGGGGTATTCTGTAGTGTAGGGGGTTGTGTATTGTAGGGGGGTTGTGTATTGTAGGGGGTTTTGTAATGTAGGGGGTTCTGTATTGTAGGGGGCTGTAGTGTAGGGGGGTCTGTAATGTAGGGGGGTCTGTATTGTAAGGGGCGTTCTGTAGTGTAGGGGGGTCTGTAATATAGGGGGGTTCTGTAGTGTGTGGGGGGGTTCTGTATTGTAGGGGGTCTGAAATGTAGGGGGTTCTGTAGTGTAGGGGAGTTCTGTAGTGTAGGGGGGGTTCTGTATTGTAGGGGGGGTTATGTATTGTAGGGGGGTCTGTAATGAAGGGGGGGTTCTGTATTGTAGGGGGGTCTGTAATGTAGGGGGGGGTTCTGTAGTGAGAGGGGGTTCTGTATTGTAGGGAGGGGGTCCGCACTGTAGAGGGCATCTGCACTGTAGGGGGTCTGTGTAACATACAGGGGGTCCAGCACTGGAGGTTCAGGGTGCTGTGAAATGTAAAGGGGTCCATAGGTGCAGGGCGTCGTGTAATGTAAAGGGGTCCAGAGGCCGCCCCCCCCCCCCCCCCCGGCTGCTCAGTCTAAAATGCCCGGGCCTATTTTTTGTCCCAGTCCGGGCCTGTTGGTAGGGCACTCTCAGCCAGGCCCATACTGTCATTAGTTGTTGGGGCACTCTCAGCCAGGCCCCATAGTGTCATTGGTTGGTAGGGAACTCTCAGGCAGGCCTCATAGTGTCATTGGTTGTTAGGGCGCTCTCAGCCAGACCCCATAGTATTATTTGTTGTGAGGGCACTCTCGGCCAGGCTCCGTAGTGTCATTGGTTGTTAGGGCGCTCTCAGCCAAGCCCCATAGTATTATTTGTTGTGAGGGCACTCTCGGCCAGGCTCCGTAGTGTCATTGGTTGTTAGGGCGCTCTCAGCCAGGCCCCATAGTATTATTTGTTGTGAGGGCACTCTCGGCCAGGCCCCGTATTGTCATTGGTTGTTAGGGCGCTCTTGGGCAGGCCCCATACTGTTATTAGTTTTTAGGGCACTCTCAGCCAGGCCCTATACTGTCATTGGTTGTAAGGGCACGCTCACCCAGGCCCTAAACTGTCATTGGTTGTTAGGGCACTCTCAGCCAGTCCCTATACTGTCATTGGTTGTTAGGGCGCTCTCAGCCTGGCCCTATACTGTCACTAGTTGTTAGGGCATGCTCAGCCAGGCCCTATACTGTCATTGGTTGTTAGGGCACTCTCAGCCAGGCCCTAAACTGTCATTGGTTGTTAGGGCACTCTCAGCCAGGCCCTAAACTGTCATTGGTTGTTAGGGCGCTCTCAGTCAGGCCCCATACTGTCATTAGTTGTTAGGGCACTCTCAGCCAGGCCCTATACTGTCATTGGTTGTTAGGGCACTCTCAGCCAGGCCCAAACTGTCATTGGTTGTTAGGGCACTCTCAGCCTGGCCCTATACTGTCATTGGTTGTTAGGGCGCTCTCAGCCTGGCCCTATACTGTCACTAGTTGTTAGGGCATGCTCAGCCAGGCCCTATACTGTCATTGGTTGTTAGGGCACTCTCAGCCAGGCCCTAAACTGTCATTGGTTGTTAGGGCACTCTCAGCCAGGCCCTAAACTGTCATTGGTTGTTAGGGCGCTCTCAGTCAGGCCCCATACTGTCATTAGTTGTTAGGGGACTCTCAGCCAGGCCCCATACTGTCATTAGTTGTTAGGGCATGCTCAGCTAGGCCCTATACCGTCATTGGTTGTTAGGGCGCTCTCAGGCTGGCCCCATACTGTCATTAGTTGTTAGGGCACTCTCAGCCAGGCCCCATACTGTCATTAGTTGTTAGGGCATGCTCAGCTAGGCCCTATACCGTCATTGGTTGTTAGGGCGCTCTCAGCCAGGCCCTATACTGTCATTGGTTGTTAGGGCACTCTGAGCCTGGCCCCAAACTCTCATTAGTTGTTAAGGCACACTCAGCCTGGCCCCATACTCTCATTAGTTGTTGGGGCACTCTCAGCCAGGCCCCATACTGTCATTGGTTGTTAGGGCGCTCTCGGGCAGACCCTTTAGCATAGGGTGACCAGACGTCCCAGATTTCCGGGGACAGTCCCGGGATTAAGCCCACTTTCCCTGGAGACCGTTTGTCCCTGGATTGGAGGGCCTGTCAGTTCACTATGCAGTGGGGGAGGCGGCGATAGACAGCTCTATGGTGGCGGTGGGATTTCCCTGGGGCTTGTAGTTCCTTTTCTGAGTCTGTACAGTGGAAAGGGGAGGGGCCTCTGACCCGGGGCATGTATCAGTTTCACTCTTCAGTGTACAAGTGAGTAGTTCTGCTTGTATACTGTTGCTGATACATGCCCCAGGTCAGAAGCCCCTCCCCTCTCCACTGTACAGACTCAGGAAAGAAACTACTGTGCTGGGGGTTGGAGGTGAAGGGGGGTATAGAGATGTCCTTGGAGTTGGGGGTGGAGAGGGGTGCAGAGATTTGCTGGGGGTTGGGGGTCGAGGGGGTTCATAGATGTGCTGGGGATGGAGGTGGAGGGGGTACAGAGGGGTGGAGGGGGTACAGAGATATGCTGGGGGTTGGGGGTGGAGGGGGTACAGAGATGTGCGGGGGGTTGGAGGTGGAGATGGGTAAAGAGATGTGCTGGGGGTTGGAGGTGGAGGGGGGTACAGAGAGTGGAGTGGGTACAGAGATGTGCTGGGGTTGGGGGTGAAGGCGGGTACAGAGATGTTCTGGGGGGTTGAAGGTGGAGGGGGTACAGTGATGAGATGGGGGTTGGGGGTGGAGGGGGGTACAGAGATGTGCTGGGGGTTGAGGGTGAAGGGGGTAAAGAGAGTGGAGTGGGGGTTGGGGGTGGAGGGGGTACAGAGATGAGATGGGGGTTGGGGGTACAGAGATGTGCTGGGGGTTGGAGGTGGGGGGGTACAGAGAGGTGGTGGGGGTTGGAGGGGGGTACAGAGATGTGATGGGGGTTGGAGGTGGAGGGGGTACAAAGATGTGCTTGGGGTTGGAGGTGGAGGGGGTACAGAGATGTGCTGGGGGTTGGAGGTGGAGGGGGGGGTACAAAGATGTGGTGGGGGTTGGAGGTGGAGGGGGGGTACAGAGATGTGGTGGGGGTTGGGGGTGGAGGGGGGTACAGAGATGTGCTTGTGGTTGGAGGTGGAGGGGGGGTAAAGAGATGTGATGGGGGTTGGAGGTGGAGGGGGGTACAGAGATGTGCTTGGAGTTGGAGGTGGAGGGGGGGTACAAAGATGTGCTTGGGGTTGGAGGTGGAGGGGGTACAGAGATATGCTGGGGTTGGGGGTGAAGGGGGTACAGAGATGTGCTGGGGGTGGGGGGTACAGAGATGTGCTGGGGGTTGGGGGTGAAGGCGGGTACAGAGATGTTCTGGGGGTTGAAGGTGGAGGGGGGTACAGTGATGAGATGGGGGTTGGGGGTGGAGGGGGGTACAGAGATGTGCTGGGGGTTGAGGGTGAAGGGGTAAAGAGAGTGGAGTGGGGGTTGGAGGTGGAGTGGGTACAGGGATGTGCTGGAGTTGGGGGTGAAGGGGGTACAGAGATGTGCTGGGGGTGGGGGGTACAGAGATGTGCTGGGGGTTGGGGGTGAAGGGGGGTACAAAGAGTGGAGCGGGTACAGAGATGTGCTGGGGTTGGGGGGAAGGCGGGTACAGAGATGTTCTGGGGGTTGAAGGTGGAGGGGGTACAGAGATGAGATGGGGGTTGGGGGTACAGAGATGTGCTGGGGGTTGGAGGTGGGGGGGGGTACAGAGAGGTGGTGGGGGTTGGAGGGGGGTACAGAGATGTGATGGGGGTTGGAGGTGGAGGGGGGTACAAAGATGTGCTTGGGGTTGGAGGTGGAGGGGGTACAGAGATGTGCTTGGGGTTGGAGGTGGAGGGGGGGTACAAAGATGTGGTGGGGGTTGGAGGTGGAGGGGGGGTACAGAGATGTGGTGGGGGTTGGGGGTGGAGGGGGGTACAGAGATGTGCTTGTGGTTGGAGGTGGAGGGGGGGTAAAGAGATGTGATGGGGGTTGGAGGTGGAGGGGGGTACAGAGATGTGATGGGTTGGAGGTGTAGGGGGTACAGAGATGTGCTGGGGGTTGGAGGTGGAGGGGGTACAGAGATGTGCTGGGGGTTGGAGGTGGAGGGGGGTACAGAGATGGGCTGGGGGTTGGAGGTGGAGGGGGGTACAGAGATGGGCTGGGGGTTGGAGGTGGAGGGGGGTACAGAGATGTGTGGGGGGGTTGAAGGTGGAGAGGGGTACAGAGATGTGTTGGGGGTTGGGGGTGGAGGGGGGTACAGAGATGTGCTGGGGGTTGGGGGTGTAGAGGGGTACAGAGATGTGTTGGGGGTTGGAGGTGTAGGGGGTACAGAGATGTGCTGGGGGTTGGAGGTGGGGGGGTACAGAGATGTGCTGGGGGTTGGAGGTGGTGGGGTACAGAGATGGGCTGGGGGTGGAGGTGGAGGGGGGTACAGAGATGTGCTTGGAGTTGGGGGTGGAGGGGGGTGCAGAGATTTGCTGGGGGTTGGGAGTGGAGGGGGTTCATAGATGTGCTGGGGGATGGAGGTAGAAGGGGTACAGAGATATGCTGGGGGTTGGGGGTTGGGGGTGGAGGGGGGTACAGAGATGTGCGGGGGGTTGAAGGTGGAGAGGGGTACAGAGATGTGTTGGGGGTTGGAGGTGGAGGGGGGTACAGAGATGTGCTGGGGGTTGGGGGTGAAGGGGGTACAGAGATGTGCTGGGGGTGAAGGGGGGTACAGAGAATGGAGTGGGTACAGAGATGTGCTAGGGTTGGGGGTGAAGGCAGGTACAGAGATGTTCTGGGGGTTGAAGGTGGAGGGGGGTACAGAGATGAGATGGGGGTTGGGGGTGGAGGGGGGTACAGAGATGTGCTGGGGGTTGGGGGTGAAGGGGGTAAAGAGAGTTGAATGGGGGTTGGGGGTGGAGTGGGTACAGAGATGTGCTGGGGTTGGGGTAAAGGGGGGTACAGAGATGTGCTGGGGATGGGGATGAAGGGGGGTACAGAGATGTGCTGGGGTGGGGGGTGGAGGCAGGTACAGAGATGTGGTGGGGGTTGGAGGTGGAGGGGGGTACAGAGATGTGCTGGGGGTTGGGGGTGAAAGGGGGGTACAGAGATGTGATGGGGGTTGGGGGTGAAGGGGGGTACAGAGATTTGCTGGGGGTTGGGGGTGAAGGGGGGTACAGAGATTTGCTGGGGGTTGGGGGTGAAGGGGGGTACTCGTGCAAAGAAAATATTTAAATAAAATGTTAATAACAATAACAATTATTATTATTATCATCCTTATCATTATTATAATATCAATAATAATAATACATGGAAAGTAATGCTAGTAAGCTGTAAATATATGAAATATTTGCTTTTGGTTTTAGATATACTTTAAAAAAAAAAAAAAAAGATACAATTTCAAGTCAATATGTGATATATGTAATAAATAGACCAAACTAATCAATCATTGAACTGCAATTCTCAGACGACTTGAAGGATGTTTTTGTATCTCTGGTTTTGCATTATAGGATGATTGGATTGTGCAAAGAAATACATCAAAAGTAATAAGTAAATCATAATAAATATTATTTAAAAAAAATAAATAATCTAATTAAACAAATAAATAAATAGTAATAAAATAGAAAATACAATATAAGTCAAAAATGTAACTTAATAAAAAAAAATAAAAAAAATAAAAAAAACTATTGTAGCCACCCCACTGAGGGAATGATAAGGCAGAGTATTTTATTTTTTGTATATGTAGCACTGACCCCCGAAGGAGCTGCTGGTTTTATTGGGCTTACCGTTACCTTCTTGACTGCTTCTCCATCTAGGGGTTCCCGTGGCAGACGGCCCAAAGAAATGTGGAAACTGACACTGAATCCTCTTTTGGGTTATTTATTTGAAATAGAAACACCCCAGGCCAGGAGGGCCATGGGGGCTGGGTCAGGAGGACCACCAGAACCAAACAGGCAGAAAATAATCTCCGGAACCCCCAAAGCACGTGATGTCAGTACCTTAAATACCAACTCCCAGAATGCACAGCAGGAGAACACTCCCACTGGGCTGGTTTCCGAAAGAACAGTGGAAATTCAATACACCCGGCTAGACTGCGTTCTCACTCTTGCCGGCGGTGACAGCGACACCTGCGGTCAACGAGAACCCAGTGCAACCCAGGTGAACTGGTACCAAAACCAGAAATTTTTCAAAAATTTGCCCCAAAACCCAACTGTGGTTTCAGGAAAATTAACTTCTAAAAAACATACAGCGCCTGCTCATCAGGAGCCAGCGCTGCATATTTTATTTAAACAAATAAATAAATAATAAAAAAGAAATAAATCAAAAGTAATAAGTAAATCATAATAAATATTATAAAAAAAAAAAATCTAATTAAACAAATAAATAAATAATTTTAAAAATAGAAAAAACAATATAAGTCAAAAATGTAATTTAATAAAAAAACAAAACAAACAAAAAACAAAACAATTGTGGCCACTCCATTGAAGGAATGATAAGGAGCGGTATTTTATTTTTGTATTTTATTTAAGCAAATAAATAAATAATAAAAAATAGAAAAAACAATATAAGTAAAAAATGTAATTTAATTAAAAAAAAATTAAAAACTATTGCAGCCACCCCATTGAAGGAATGATAAGGAGCGGTATTTTATTTTTGTATTTTATTTAAGCAAATAAATAAATAATAAAAAATAGAAAAAACCATATAAGTAAAAAATGTAATTTAATTAAAAAAAAAAAAAAAAAACAATTGCAGCCACCCCATTGAAGGAATGATAAGGAGCGGTATTTTATTTTTGTATTTTATTTAAGCAAATAAATAAATAATAAAAAATAGAAAAAACAATATAAGTAAAAAATGTAATTTAATAAAAAAAAAAAAAAAAACAATTGCAGCCACCCCATTGAAGGAATGATAAGACACGGTATTTTATTTTTGTATTTTATTCAAGCAAATAAATAAATAATAAAAAACAGTAAAAACAATATATGTCAAAAATGTAATTTAATAAAAAAAAAAAAAATTGCAGCCACCCCATTGAAGGAATGATAAGGCGCGGTATTTTATTTTTGTATTTTATTTAAGCAAATAAATAAATAATAAAAAATAGAAAATACAATATAAGTAAAAAATGTAATTTAATAAAAAAAAATTAAAAAACTATTGCAGCCACCCCATTGAAGGAATGATAAGGAGCGGTATTTTATTTTTGTATTTTATTTAAGCAAATAAATAAATAATAAAAAAATAGAAAAAACAATATAAGTCAAAAATGTCATTTAATAAAAAAAAATAAAAAAACTATTGCAGCCACCCCATTGAAGGAATGATAAGGCGCAGTATTTTATTTAAGCAAATAAATAAATAATAAAAAATAGAAAATAAAATCTAAGTAAAAAATGTAATTTAATAAAAAATAAAAATAAACAATTGCAGCCACCCCATTGAAGGAATGATAAGGCGCAGCATTTATTTTTTATTTTTTGAAGTTTAGATATGCTTTTAAAAATACAGTTTCAAGTCAATGGTATGCATACAATGACCCTGCTAACAGATAAATATAGACAAATTGTATTTTAGGATATTTCGCTGTACACATGCATACTTGGGGCCCTTACAACATGCCCTACACACGGATCTCTCAGTACTATCGGGCACTAGTGATGGCCGAACAGTTCGCCCGGCGGTCGTTTCGCAGCGAATTTCAGCTGTTCGCGGTCCGCCCTTTCAGCGGACTATTGGCGCCGTTCGCCCGGCTGACTTCCGCGTTTTTCTGTGTAAAAGAACTTTGACCTGATGACACATCCATCATGGGGTACAGGACAGCCAATTGAGACATTACAGCACATGGACACTTGGACATTCCCCCTAACTTATAAATACACCCGATCCGGCGGTCATTTTACATTCTTTCTTCTGTCACTATAGGGAAAGGTTGCTGTGTGGAGCAGGGAGAGATTAGCTAGCTATTTGGTATTTGGTACACAAAAGTTCTTTTCAGGACTGGTATAGGTGTTAGGTGTTGATAGGTTTGCTGTGCTACTGATTCTTGCAGCAGCCTGAGTGTCTTTTGTCAGTTTAGAGAAAGGGAGAGGACGGTGTGTGCTGCAGGGACAGCCAGATTAGTCATCATCATCATCATCATCATCATCATTAGCTGTTACTATCAGGTCCACAAAAGTGCTATTCCAGTAACCAGTAATTGTTCCAGCAGCCTCTGTTTTGCCAGTTTGTATAGGGACAGGAAGGAAGCAGTGTGTGAGGCAGTGAGGGTCAGTTTAAACAGTAGCTGTTACTATTAGTTCCACAAAGGTTCTTTTCAGGACTGGTATCAGTGGTACGGTAATAGGCTTGTACATGTATAATATTCTTTCTTCCAAATATAGAAAGAATATTATACTTGATTGCTGCCCTTCTGCTGCAGTCTGCTAATCATTCACAACTCACTTGTTCCACAAAGCTCTTTATCAGGACTGGTAACTTGGTCTGTCTAGGGTGCTACAGTACATAGGGTTGAGTGAGGTACAGTCTGCTATTCTGTAAGGACTGGTATCAGTCCACAATACATAGGGTTGAGGTGCACTACTGCTGACCGCTCACCTATACTGCAGCAGTCCTTCATCGGTATAGGGACTGAGAGCTTTGTCACAGGGTCATTTAAAAAATGACAGGCAGAGGAAGAGGCAGGCCCTTCCGCAGGGGTGGTAGGGGTAGGGCAGGAGCAACAGCCTTGAGCCAAAGTGGGAAGTTGCAGAAGGTGTGTTCAATTACTTTAAAGGACGCACCAGACTTGGTTGAATGGCTCACTCAGCCTTACTCTTCTGCACCCTCCTCATCCTCTCGATCTGCACCCTCTTCTTCACTCTCTGCTATGTGCACCCCCAAAGACACTACCACCAACAACACCACCACCACCACCACATACCCTCCGCTTGAGTCACAGGAATTATTTTCCGATCCATATCAAGAGGACATTTCTGATGCGCAGCCACTCTTGGCATTGGATCAGGAAGAGGAGGTAGCAACAACCGCTACTCAGCAGTCTGACGACAGTACCCAGATCAGCCCAAGGAGGAGGTTGGTCCCCGGTGTTGCTGCCTACTCCGAGATCTCTACTTATAGCGGTGGGGAAGGTGACGTTGATGATGACGTGTCTAGTGATGTCACGTGGGTGCCCACAAGAGAGGAAGAGGAGGGGAGTTCAGAGGGAGATATGGACCAGCAGATAGGGGGGAGAAGCAGGAATAACTTACATTGCACAGGAGGGACAAAGCAGACTGCAAATGTATCAGGAGCGAGTCATCGACCATGTACGGTCACATCTGGCGCTCCCAGGACACCGGCACATGGCTCCGCAGTGTGGGCTTTTTTTAACGTGTCCGCTGCTGACAATAGCGATGCCATCTGCAATCTTTGCAGTCAACGCATTAGTCGCGGTAAGCCCAACACTCACCTAGGGACGACCGCCTTAAGAAGGCACATGAGCAGCTATCACCGAGCCGAGTGGGAGCAACGGAACACACAAAGCCACACTGCAGGCTCTCACCGTCCAGCCTCGTCTTCTACTTCTCCTTCTCCTCTCTCCTCACAATTGTCCTCCACTCCACCTTCCATCACGCCAAGCTCACGTTTTTCTGCAAAAAGGCAGGCTTCCGTGGGCCTAATGTTCGAGCGTAAAAAAATGATGACGCCGGATAACCCTCTTGCCCAACGGTTGACGGCTGGCTTGTCAGAACTCATAGCCCGCTAACTACTGCCATATAAACTGGTGGACTCGGAGGCCTTTTGCAAATTTGTGGCCATTGAAACACCACAATGGAAGGTCCCAGGAAGGAAATATTTCTCAGAGAAGGGCATCCCAGAGCTATATGGCCATGTTCAGCGGCAAGTGAATGTATCTCTGGCACACAGTGTCGGTGCCAAGATACATATGACCACAGACACGTGGTCTAGCAAACACGGGCAGGGAAGGTATATCACTTTTACTGCCCACTGGGTGAACCTTCTGACGGCCGTCAAGCATGTAACCCGTGGCACCCGTGTAGATTTGGTTTTACCGCCACGGATTGCATGCAGGCCTGGCTCTTCTTCTCCTCCTCCTCCTACTCCATCCTCCTCCCTCTCCTCCTCAGCTGACTCCTCCTTTTCAGCTGCTAGCGTCTCTTCCGCTGCGCCGCCCAAGCTCCCCAGAACCTATTTCACATGCCAGGTGAGACGTTGCCATGCCGTGCTGCGTCTGTTGTGCCTGGAAGCCAAGAGCCACACTGGCCCGGCACTCCTTTCAGCTTTGCGTTCACAGGCAGATCAGTGGCTAACAACGCTCAATTTGACAGTTGGTAAAGTGGTGTGTGACAACAGTGCCAATCTGCTTAGCGCATTGAAACAGGGCAAAATCACACACGTGCCATGCATGGCACACGTCTTAAACTTGGTCGTGCAGCGATTCCTTGTCAAATACCCTGGGGTCCAGGACATCTTGCAGCAGGCAAGGAAAATCTCGGCCCATTTCAGAAGATCTTACACGGCCATGGCTCGGTGCAGGTGTCAGTGCTGTATATCATGGTGCTGATGTCAGCGCTCTCTGTCACAGTGCTGCTGTCAGTGCTGTATATCACGGTGCTGGTGTGAGTGCTTTATGTCACGCTGCTGATGTCAGTGCTCTCTATCACGGTGCTGCTGTCAGTGCTGTATATCACGGTGCTGGTGTGAGTGCTTTATGTCACGCTGCTGATGTCAGTGCTCTCTATCACGGTGCTGCTGTCAGTGCTGTATATCACGGTGCTGGTGTGAGTGCTTTATGTCACGCTGCTGATGTCAGTGCTCTCTATCACGGTGCTGCTGTCAGTGCTGTATATCACGGTGCTGGTGTGAGTGCTTTATGTCACGCTGCTGATGTCAGTGCTCTCTATCATGGTGCTGTTGTCAGATGACTCTATCACGGTGCAGGTGTCATTGCTGTATGTCACGCTGCTGATGTCAGTGCTCTGTATCACGGTGCTGCTGTCAGATGACTCTATCACGGTGCAGGTGTCATTGCTGTATGTCACGCTGCTGGTGATCATCTCCTGCACCCTCTTCTTTGCCTATCCTGGTCCCTGACCTTCCCTCTCCTCCATTGCCTTCATGCGCTCCACAGTCCTGAATTGTCACAACAATTTCCCATATAAAAAAAGAATGCTTGTAGTTGTCGATCCCAGATTCACCTCATACATGTGTTATGTCATTGGCCATGTGGTGGGACTATGTTTGCACAGCTAATAATTATTTTGTGGCTGCAAATTTGACCTAAAGGTTTGCGAAGTTCGCCTCCCATTGAAGTAAATGTGGCCCACCGCGAACGTTCCGGTTTGTGAACTAACGGCCGCGTTCGCGGTCCGCGTTCGCGAAACATCCCGTCGGAAGTTTGTCCATCACTATCGGGCACCATAACGCACAGTCTTCAGCATGGAAAGCTCTATGACTGGGAGCTCTCCATAAGTTCTGCAGCACAATGTCCCAAGATCTCCAACTGTGCAAGAGGAGCAATACAAACTCATTAAAATGTGTAGACTTACTAATTTATTTCACCATTAATAATATATTTGCCGCATAAGGAACATTAAACATTAATGGCGTGCCTCTGAGATCTTTCTCATCTCTCTTCTTTTTTTAACCTTTTTTTCCCGATCGATCTGATGCGTGGATTCTCCCCTCTGTATTCTCCCTACGTAGAGAAAGACGCACAAGCAAAACATATGTATGATTTGTAAAGGAAATGTCGAGATCACAATTGTAACTTAAACAGTATGCAGCCCATAGATTTCTTTTCCAACAAACCAACAGCTACAAGTAGCTTTTGGCGGGAGATTGGTGACCAGTTGACCAATGTCCACCAGTGCCCTTCCAGGATGGTATGTGTGACGGAACGTCCCCCACACTCCGCTTGAGTGCTTCCGTCAGTATATCGCTTCCTACTTCCTGGAACACGAGTCCAATGGAACCCCCAAGAACTAGACAACACCAGTCTTGGAGTAAACCAGGAAAAATTACCCACACAAAATATATACAGCGGGGTGACTAAAACCCTAACCTAATTAGCATGAGCTAATTATCTAATCAACACTGGACTCCTTCATTCAATTGCAGGTTAATTAGCACAAACAACAAAACAAAAATTGGTGAAATACTCTTTAGAATCTGTGTCAAGCCAGACTAGACTAGACTATTATTTCAACCGCATTCGAAATAATTTCAACATGATTCGATATTATTTCAACCGCATTCGAAATGATTTCAACATGATTCGATATTATTTCAACCGCATTCGAAATGATTTCAACATGATTCGACATTATTTCAACCGCATTCGAAATGATTTCAACATGATTCGATATTATTTCAACCGCATTCGAAATGATTTCAACATGATTCGATATTATTTCAACCGCATTCAAAATGATTTCAACATGATTCGATATTATTTCAACCGCATTCAAAATGATTTCAACATGATTCGATATTATTTCAACCGCATTCAAAATGATTTCAACATGATTCAACCGCATTCAAAATGATTTCAACATGATTCGATATTATTTCAACCGCATTCGAAATGATTTCAACTGCATTCGAAATGATTTCAACCGCATTCGAAATGATTTCAACATGATTCGATATTATTTCAACCGCATTCTAAATGATTTCAACATGATTCGAAATTATTTCAACTGCATTCGAAAATATTTTGTGACCCGACTTGGGCCATGTATCGTGGGGTAACTTGGTGCTAGAAACTCCAAATTTGGATATGTTGTAGTGCTAGTACTGTTGTGTTTGTATACCAAATTTGGGGTTTCTAGCTATAAGTGACCCCAAAATATGTGGCCCCAAAGTCAGGTCACAAAATGTCATTCTCTGCTGCAGAAAAGTACTTGACATATTGGACTATACATATCTATTGGACTATAAGATTTACTTTGAGCTGACCTTTTGTTTCATTAGATCTTTAAAGAATTATTGAATTCATTCAAATTCATTCGAATTCATTTGTTATATTTCTTTCGTATTCGTTGTTATTCGTTATTTTTTTATTGGATGCAAAATTCGCCCGAAATTCGATTCGTTACGAAACGAATTGCACAAGCCTAATATGCTGCTATATTTGGGGGATCCAGACTTATCACTGTCTAATACATTCAAATTGATCCAGGAATTCGGAGACTTCTCTGGGTTTCGGATTAATTGGTCCAAATTAACGCTGTTTCCCCTGGACCCGCAGCCAAATTTAATACCCCCCCCCCCATGCCCTCTCACAGTTACAACCCAATTTAAATATTTAGGAATACATATCCAGTTACCTGTCGAATCATTCACTGAGGTGAATCTTTGGCCGGTAATTAGAGCTTTTTAGGGACAGAATACAAAAAATGGAAAGAACTCCCCCTCACTTTATTAGGCAGAGCTAATCTGTTTAAAATGATTTATCTCCCGAAATTTCTATACATACTCTCTAATGCCCCACTGTTCATCCCTAAGAAGAAGTTCAGATATATTGACTCCTTGTTAGCCTCTTTTTGTGGGGTGACAAGGCAGCTCGAGTATCGCTGACCATTTTGTAGCTACCGGTGGGGAGGGTGGGGGGCCTGGCAATTCCTGATCTTTGCATGTACTACTTGGCATCCCAGCTAGTTCAGGCCCACTGGCGTATGTTCCCGCAGCTGAACAACGCTGTTACGGCAGTGGAGGCAGCTGCGGCCACTTCCTATGAGACACTTTAAAAAAATTTCTTTAGAGGGGAGGTACCAACAGAAAGTGGCATGAATGTACTTAAATCAGCCAAACGGGTACTTGAGACCTGTGTGAAACATATATACAGGACGCACCCTCCCATCTGTCGCCAAACGCCCCTCTATGGTTCAACCCTTGCTTAAAAGATTTTTTCCTCCTAGGACATAGATGGGCAAAATTTGGCCTTACCTATATGCAGGGGCGTTGCTAGGGGGCAAAAGGACCAAGGGCTTCAGCCCAGAGTCCAAGACGGAAACGGGGGGGGGGGGGGTCGGGTGTTGTACGCAACGCAGGTTTTTTTTGGCTGGGCCGTGACACTGACGGTAGTGACTTACATACACTAACGTACCTACACTGACGGCAGTGACCTACCTACCTGACCTACCTACACTGACAGTAGTGGCCTACCTACACTCACCTGCCTGACCTACATACACTGGTCATATACATACACTAACGGTAGTGACCTACCTACACTGACCGTCCTACCTACACTGACATTTACCTACACTGACCTACCTACACTGGCATTAACACACACTGACCTACCTACACTAACATTTACACACACTGACCTACTTACACTGACATTTACATACACTGACCTACCTACTCTGAGCTACCTACACTGACATTAATATCATACACTGACCTGTCTGAGCCGTGGTGTCACAGCAGCCAGTCCTCAGAGGAGAAGCCGAGGAGGAGAGGAGAGCTGCTCGCCCGAGCGCCAAGCAGGGATGTGGCGCGGCAGCCTCTTTGTAATTCCCGCCTTCTGGAGCCAACAGCGCCTATGATGGACGTCACATGTCCCGCGGTCCCGGCGTTGGACCAGTGGGACGTCCATCATAGACCTGCAGGCTCCAGAAGGCGGGACCTGCTCTGGCACTCAGCCACACTTGGCCGCGCTCGGCCACGCTCGGCCACGCTGGGCGGCGCTCGGGATCAGATTGGTCCCGGCGCTCTCACCTACCCTGCAGAGCTGACACATGGGGCTATAGGGGGACACATTCGGGGCTTCAGCCCCCCCAGCCACCCCCTGCCGATGCCCCTGCCTATATGCATCAACTATTTGACAATGGGGATCTTAAAACATTTGCACAATTGAAGAGAGAGTTGGGTATCCCTGATTCATGGGCATTTCAGTATACCAGACTGAAGCACGCAGCTCATGCTCAATTTGGAACTGGGCCAATGCTTTTATAAAATACAAAAATAGAAACAATGCTTGCAGAGCCGGACCACTCAAAACAAATATCTACCTACTATGCGGTTCTCATGGGAAAAAAAAAACAGCCAAGAGAGGAAAAAATGAAAGCCAGATGGACTGCAGTGGCTCCGGAGTGGACTGAGGCTCAGTGGGATGAAGTTTTAACCTCCTACATGCCCACAGTCATCTCTGCTAGGGACAAACTTTATTCAGGTAGCCTCCCTGGCCGGTATTCCCGAGTCTGGCTGGGGGGGGGGGGGGGGTGAGAATTAAATACCATAAGCGGTATTCCCGAGCCAGACTCAGGATCGCATTGCTGGATCCATAGAGGGGTTTACTTACCTTGTCCCCTGGATCCAGCGATGTCTCCCCGCGGTGATCAGCGAGCCGTCCTCCGCTCGATCTGTCACATCTCCGAGCTCCGTTCCCTGCGAGTGTTGCGACGCACAGGGACGGAGTACGGCGCCAAATTCAAAAAGTAAAAAACACAGTATAGATAGAGTATAATGTAATCTTACAGATTACAGTACTGTATCAAATAATTACACATCCCCTTTGTCCCTAGTGGTCTGTCCAGTGCCCTGCATGCAGTTTTATATTATATATACTGTTCTTTATGCCTGGAAACTGGAGAATGTCCATAGCAACCAAAAAGTGTCAGTTTACATCAAAAGTGGTTATAGACCAGCTAGAAAACAGCGATAATAAATTAGAATCACTCGCAGAATTGAGCGATAGTAATTTGTGGGGAAATTCATCATCAAACACTAAAAGTAATGACAGCGACAATTCTGCAACTCAGCATATTTCAGTGATTTTGATTTAATTACATCATTGAATAATTTTTATTATTATTATATTATTATTTTTTATAATTATTTATAGTTATTTATTAGATTTTCTATATATATATATATATATATATATATATATATATATATATATATATATATACCGTATTTATCGGCATATACCACGCACTTTTTTTCCCTTAAAATCAGGGGAAAATCGTGGGTGTGTGTTATACGCCGATCACCCGCGGATTGCGAGCTCTTCTGCCTTTTCTGCCGGTCTCGGCAGCTTTCGGCTATTTTTGACAATTTTCGGCCTCTCTCGGCTATTTTCGGAAGCCACCGAGAACGGCCAAAAGCCGCCGAGAACAGCCGAAAATAGCCGAGAATGGCTGAGTGCGCCCGAAAATAGCCGAGAACGGCCGAGAGCTACCGAGCGCCCTCCGAGATACACAGGACATCTGCTCTATATCTCGGCGGCGCCATTTTTAAATGGAAACCTTCCAAAAGAAACTGACAAGGCTGCAATGGAAGGCTGCAAATGACTGGGAAGGCTGCAATGGAAGGTTGCAATGGAAGGCTGCTAATGACATGTAAGGCTGCAATGGAAGGCTGCTAATGACATGTAAGGCTGCAATGGAAAGCTGCAAATGACTGACAAGGCTGCAATGGAAGGTTGCAATGGAAGGCTGCTAATGACATGTAAGGCTGCAATGGAAGGCTGCAAATGACTGGGAAGGCTGCAATGTAAGGCTGCAATGCAAGGCTGCAGATGACTGGGAAGGCTGCAATGGAAGGCTGCAATGGAAGGTTGCAATGGAAGGCTGCTAATGACATGTAAGGCTGCAATGGAAGGCTGCATATGACTGGGAAGGCTGCAATGGAAGGCTGCAATGGAAGGTTGCAATGGAAGGCTGCTAATGACATGTAAGGCTGCAATGGAAGGCTGCAATGGAAGGTTGCAATGGAAGGCTGCTAATGACATGTAAGGCTGCAATGGAAGGCTGCTAATTACATGAAAGGATGCAATGGAAGGCTGCTAATGACAAGTAAGGCTGCAATGGAAGGCTGCTAATGACAAGTAAGGCTGCAATGGAAGGCTGCAAATGACTGGGAAGGCTGCAAATGACTGACAAGGCTGCAATGGAAGGCTGCAAATGACTGGGAAGGCTGCAATGGAAGGCTGCAATGGAAGGCTGCAATGGAAGGCTGCTAATGACATGTAAGGCTGCAATGGAAGGCTGATAATGACACTGATAAGGCTGCATTGATGGGCATTTAAATGTACGTTTTTTTCCTTAAACTTCCCTCCTAAAAGTTTTTTCTTTAAAATTCCCTCCTAAACTTAGGGTGCGTGTTATATACCGATAAATATGATATATATATTATTATAGTTTATGATTTCATATTTCAAATTTTATCATACCCAGGATGTCTATTAGACTCTTGTTTGGATGGATTTAAGTGAATTATTTCGAAGAATTACAGGCCTACAATATAAAACGCCAAATTTCCATGCAAAATCGTGGTACCGCTTTCAGCACCTAAAATCTGAAACAATCATACCGCCAGGGAGGTTACGATGCCTTCACCAAATGTATTATACCCCACACAGATTATTTAGGATGGGCAGAAGAGACGACCCTATTCACCACAAGTGCCAGGTGGCAGATGGTACTTTTATTCACATGGTGTGGGAGTGTAATAAGGTACGACCTTTATGGTCACAAGCGTCCCAGATTATCGCAGATACATTTGATCTCCTGAACACATGTAGCCCACTTTTAGGCCTCCGGGGTGTAATAGAGGATGAGGTGATGAACAACAATACCAGACAGTTCTTGAGATTATTGTATTACTATGCCAGAAAGCTGATTGTCCTTAACTGGACAAAGAGAGATAATCTTACCTTATCCGCATGGAAAGAGCTGGTTAATGCAAATATTACATTGTACAGAACGACTTATGAAGCAAGAGGTAGTAAGAATTTTTTTTATATAAAATATGGGGAAGATGGATAAATTCAAAGGAAAATACACCATGTGACGTCTAACCTGGAATTTCTATGTACCACAGTTGAATAATATATAGTGTAGGGTGCTACTGGGGGAGCGTATCTCGGGGGTGGGGCGACAGCACACAGGGGTATCAACTTCCATGGTTTTGTTTTCGAAATCTTTATTTTTTAGTTTTAACATGACATATGTTGATGGAAAATACGTAACATAATTATTACAGGCAACTGGTAAATTGCAGGGGGAAAAAAATGCTACTTGTACTAACATATCCTTGATTATAAGTAGTACAACTTGGAAAACCATATATAATACCGATACTTGATGAATATGATTGAGAATGTACTTTGTATGTGATGGTTTATTTTTTTTTGTATGTACACTTGACAAATAAAAAACGTTAAAAAAAAAAAAGAGATCATTGGCGCAATGCAGCTGGCTCTACCAAGTGGTGTTGGTTCCAGTTTATGTAGACAACCATTAAATAGAAGGTCAATTAGCCACAGCTAAAGGGACCCCCTACCAATCCCTGCCGGAAGCCCAGGGTAACAATGGCTGGTCTAATCTGTCTATCTGATATTCTTTCTTCTTGGTTCCTTTTGTATCATTTCACAGTGTCCTTAATGGTTGTCTTGTTCCACTGGGCTCACAAGCCCGATGCCACACAAGCCATATCTTGCACTGATGAGCCTGAAAGAGCTGTATGCCAGTTGGTAAAATGATGGCCATATCTGTATTATACAAAAGCGGTTTTGGATGCTCCTTGTTTTTGGATTTTGTGCTGGAAGCAGTGGTGGCAGCTGGTGCTCCATTTTTTTTTTTTTTTTTTTGAGTGAGAGAGGTGGGTTGCGGCAAACAAACACCATCTTTGCTCGCTAGCTTGTCCGCCCTGCAGCCCCGCACTTACCCCATCTAGGTCGCGGGCAGCATCAGGTCCTTCCTGTGTCTCCTCCTCCTCGGCGACTTCACAACGGCTTCCCCTGCGTCTCCACCTCCTCGGCAGCCAATTCAGTCGCTTCTCCTCTTGGCCTATTGGGTCTTAAGACCTGCTTCCTGATTGGCTGGGAGGAAAATCAGGAAGACAATAACGAATATTAATTTGCTATTGTCACACAACTGGGTGGGCTAAGGGGGAAGTGCTATGCGCCCCGAGCCCACCCTTTTTTTAAGCCAATTAGAGCCATTTAGAGCATCAGGGTCTAATCATTTGCTTCCCAAAAAAACAAAACATTAAAATCCATGCATTAGGGGGATCCCTGTATGGAGACCCCTGCAAAACCTAGCATAGCCTCTCTATATTCTCGCAGGTCCTCAAGGGTAGGTTCCCCTTCATCGCCAAACACAAGACGATCTGTAAGGCTCTCCCACAGCAATCCAGGGCCACCAAATTCATATCCCTCCGGAGAGCATTCTGTTGTCTCCCCTAAATATCCCTGCTCTGTGTGCCATTGCAGAGCCCGATAATGATTGTCCAGCTCTATCTCCTGCTGGACCAGCGTGTCCAACTCAGTGACCCATTGCTCCTGGGGCCGCTCTCACAGGAATACCATCCACAATGCCCGCTGGTCACTGGCCCATTGCTCTTGGGTTGGAAAGCACTTGCCCTGTTTTATACCAGCGAGCTGGAGGGCTCCAATCCAGAGCTCCACCCGAATCCGCTGCCTGAGCTCCAGGTATTCATCCTCAGACACAGTCTTGGTGTATGCTGAAAGGACAATCCGCAGTAGCCCCGGGAACTCTGATGTCAGGTCCATATCTCCGCTGGGGTGACTGAAGTCTGCTATCCTGATCTTGGATCCAGGTGGAGGTTTGGATGTCCCAGACTGCAGGAAGCAACCCACTGCTTGCCACCAATGTGACAGATACTATCCCCCACACTCCGCTTGAGTGCTTCTGTCAGTATACCGCTTCCTACGTCCTGGAACACGAATCCAATGGATCTGGCTATAGGAACCCCCAAGAACCAGACAACATCAGTCTTGGAGTACATCAGGAATAGCCGCTTATTTTGAGATCTCACACAAATATATAAAGCAGGATGACTAAAACCTAACCTAATTAATATGAGCTAATTATCTAATCATTGACCCCGACTAGTTGACTGAGAGATAAGACTTTTCAGGGTAAGACTTTACGTCTCCTAGCTCATTGACTGACTATTCAATACACATTACCATAAACATCAACACAGAGTTAATTATCACAAACAACAATGTGTGGAATACTCTTAGAAGCTGTAGTAAGCCAGACTAAAGTAATTTACATTATAGAGGATAACAGAGAGGTGAGTGGAGTTGATGACATTAGCATCTAACAGTATGAGTCCCAACAGTATAAATCAGTCACTATTCTAATATGGCAAATAAAGGGTTCCCTGAGTCTGTGTGTCTTGGGGGGGACATAGGACCTGAATCCAAAGTAACATCTCCTCCAGGGTCCCCAGGCATACAGCTCACAAAGAGCACCGTTCCCCCAAATGCCAGGGCCCATAATCGGTTTGCATTCAGTCCTCTCCAAAAGCCTCTGTCCTGGGTGAGTCTGTCACAATGACCTTAATGGTTGTATTGTTCACATGAGATAGGTTAAAACTTTAATAGCTATCACTATCTTTCTATCTCTGGGGGGGGGGGGGGGTGATGTAAGTTACACTGTACATAGCAGTAAATTTATACAAGAATAATTTTATATTCATATTTTGTACCGCCTCACCACAACCTTAAAATAACTATCTATTCAAGTAAATATTCCTAACTCAGAAAAGTAATTTCTATTGCTCTTAGCCTTCTCTGCATTTAGGAACCTTCTTTGTCCTACTTTTTGTAGAAACATAGACACCCTCTCTTTGTCTTACTTTATGTAGGAACATAGCCACCTTCTTTGTCCTACTTTATGTAGGAACGTAGCCCGACTTCTATTTGTCTTACTTTATGTAGGAACGTAGCCAATGTAGGAACGTAGCCACCTTCTTTGTCCTACTTTATGTAGGAACGTAGCCACCTTCTTTGTCCTACTTTATGTAGGAATGTAGCCACCTTCTTTGTCCTACTTTATGTAGAAACATAGCCACCCTCTCTTTGTCTTACTTTATGTAGGAACATAGCCAACTTCTTTGTCCTACTTTATGTAGGAACATAGCCAACTTCTTTGTCCTACTTTATGTAGGAACGTAGCCGACTTCTATTTGTCTTACTTTATGTAGGAACGTAGCCAATGTAGGAACGTAGCCACCTTCTTTGTCCTACTTTATGTAGGAACGTAGCCACCTTCTTTGTCCTACTTTATGTAGAAACATAGCCACCCTCTCTTTGTCTTACTTTATGTAGGAACATAGCCAACTTCTTTGTCCTACTTTATGTAGGAACGTAGCCAACTTCTTTGTCCTACTTTATGTAGGAACATAGCCAACTTCTTTGTCCTACTTTATGTAGGAACGTAGCCGACTTCTATTTGTCTTACTTTATGTAGGAACGTAGCCAATGTAGGAACGTAGCCACCTTCTTTGTCCTACTTTATGTAGGAACCTAGCCACCTTCTTTGTCCTACTTTATGTAGAAACATAGCCACCTTCTCTTTGTCTTACTTTATGTAGGAACGTAGCCACCTTCTTTGTCCTACTTTATGTAGGAACATAGCCACCTTCTTTGTCCTAGTTTATGTAGGAACGTAGCCACCTTCTTTGTCCTACTTTATGTAGGAACGTAGCCACCTTCTTTGTCCTACTTTATATAGAAACATAGCCACCCTCTCTTTGTCTTACTTTATGTAGGAACATAGCCAACTTCTTTGTCCTACTTTATGTAGGAACGTAGCCAACTTCTATTTGTCTTACTTTATGTAGGAACGTAGCCACCTTCTTTGTCCTACTTTATGTAGGAACGTAGCCACCTTCTTTGTCCTACTTTATGTAGAAACATAGCCACCCTCTCTTTGTCTTACTTTATGTAGGAACATAGCCACCTTCTTTGTCCTACTTTATGTAGGAACATAGCCACCTTCTTTGTCCTACTTTATGTAGGAACATAGCCACCCTCTCTTTGTCTTACTTTATGTAGTAACATAGCCAACTTCTTTGTCCTACTTTATGTAGGAACGTAGCGGACTTCTATTTGTCTTACTTTATGTAGGAACGTAGCCAACGTAGGAATGTAGCCAACTTCTTTGTCCTACTTTATGTGGGAACGTAGTCACCTTCTCTTTGTCTTACTTTATGTAAGAACATAGCCAACTTCTTTGTCTTACTTTATGTAGGAACGTAGCCACCCTCTCTTGGTCCTACTGCATGTAGGAAAGTAGCTACCCTCTTTTGGTCTCACTCTTTGTAGGAATGTAGCCATCGTGTCTTGCTCCCTCCCAAGATTGTCTATGGGCTATGTAGTACACATACAGCAGTGCACATGACTACAACTAATGTGTACTTCTCATTCCAAACAAATGAAAGTGAGGTCAAAAGGAGAGGTTTGGGTTGGGAGCTCATGGAGGACGTAACAAGGATGGAGTAACATGAATTGAGTTGTCCCTGCAGAAAGCGCTGTTACTTTTCTTCTTTTCCATGCAGGACGTAACAAGGAGTCAAGAAATTTCACTAAGAAATTACTTAATAAAAAATAGATTACAGGACCATCGAGTACTGGATGTGTATATATTCTTTTTGGGGAATAATAATATTGTCATTTTGTTTAATTTCCTTGCTTCGTGTATAAAATGCATGATTCTTGATATAGGTTGATATTACCGGAAGATATAAAGTTTTCCTTTTTTTTTTTGTTTTTGTTTTTTTCCCCATAAAATCCCATTTTCACCTTTCTTCCCACCTCGGTATTGCTGGCCTCCTCCGGCTTCTATAAACATCCTTTCACACTTGTGTCGTGACAACAACAATGTTCCCGCAATGTACTGCGCTATGGGTGGTGCACTGCAGTTACATTCATTGTACGTGTTGTTCGGTAGAGTCCAACGCACCACAACACATATACAGGGCATTGCCCTGTCTGTATAAATTGTAATAAACCTGTATTATGAGTAGTGGTAAACTGTCAGCTTATTCATAATAAATGGACTGCTTTAACGCAACACGTGTGCCCTAATGTGCATCAAAGTGCATTAATAAATGCACCACAAGGGAACACTAAGGGCCTATTTGCACTTGTGGCACTATGCGCTTAACATGTATTGCCACCATGCATGGCAATACACCTGCTGGATAAATGTTGCATTGCAGTGCTATACAAGCAGCTATTCAAGTCCAATTTTAAATGCAGCCCTGCCATCGCGTGCGCGCCACCAGCGGCGCACTCACGTGCCGGTCGGGACCCCCCGTGAGTCCGGTCGTGGGTCCCGCGGACTCGATCGCCACGGGGATACCCGCGATCGTCTCACCGGGCGGCTGAACGAGGAGATGCCGTTGTAAAAAGCATCTCCCCATTCTGCCTAGCAACAAGTGACGCTGATCTCTGCTCCATGTGATTGGAGCAGAGATCAGTGTTCACTAAAACAAAGCCTAGCCCCCCCCCCCACAGTTAGTAACACGCCCCTAGGAACACTTGACCCCTACACTGCCACCCCCTGGTTAACCCCTTCGCTGACAGTGTCATTTACACAGGAATCAGTGCATTTGTATAGCACTGATTGCTGTATAAATGACAATGGTCCCAAAAATGTGTCAAAAATGTCCGATGTGTCCGCCATAATGTCGCAGTCACAATAAAAATCGCTGATCGCCGCCATTACTAGTAAAAAAAAAAATGTATAAATAAAAATGCCATAAAACTATCCCCTATTTTGTAAACGCTATAACTTTTGCGCAAACCAATCAATGATCGCCTATTGCGATTTTTTTTTATCCCCAAAATATGTAGAAGAATACGTATCGGCCTAAACTGAGGGAAAAAATGTTTTTTTATATATTTTTGGGGGATATTTTTTAGAACAAAAAGTAAAAAATAATGCGTTTTTTTCAAAATTGTCGTTCTATTTTTGTTTATAGCGCAAAAAATAAAAAACGCAGGGGTGATCAAATACCACCAAAAGAAAGCTCTATTTGTGGGGAAAAAAGGACATCAATTTTGTTTGGGAGCCACGTCGCACGACCGCGCAATTGTCAGTTAAAGCGACGCAGTGCCGAATCGCAAAAAGTGGTCTGGTCTTAAGCCAGCAAAATGGTCCGGTCTGTAAGTGGTTAAGCTTTGGCAAGAAAACCTGGAAGCTGAACTGATTGGTTTCTATGTGGAGTTGCACCAGATTTTGCACACTTTTGTTTTAGTAAATAACCCATAATGTATGTTAGCGCACTGCAGTGGAGCACTTTGAAGGGGCCCTTGTAGGCCCTCAGGTATTTCCCATCTACATGCTCCAGGGTTTGCTTTGGACCACACGATGGACAGGTTTTCAAGCTGTTCTCATTTTTGTGAAGGGGAATCAGAAAAGGATGAGCAAGCAGATGTTGATAAACCCTCCGGCCCTGATTTGAGGTCTTCACCATCAATGGTGCACTTCACTGAAAGGGAACATTTCCGGCTCAGTCCTTTATTGCTTGAGACACCAAGCCAACAGAGTTAAAGGACTGTTGAACACAGCTGCTGGTGTGCTGTAGTGCTGATGCACTGTTTACTTTTTTTTTTTTTTTACTATGAACTTTATTGAAATTCAATTGAAGAAAATACGCCACACACTGATGAAGAATGTCCAGGAGCTAAGGGAACCTAAGTCAAGGGGCCACATGACTGGGGAGACACTGGGGAAAGATGCACCGGGAAGTTGGGGGCAGGAAGAGGTAGGGATAGTGTTGGCACAGGGCGGTGCTAGCCAGCACGCCCTGTGTCTATTAGCAGGGGCGGAGCCTGGCATTTGGGCGCGAGACATGTAAGAGGTAACACACAATCAGTTGTTTTTCCCTCCCACCCTCCCTTTAGGCAGCTATATGGTATGCGTGTTTGTGTTTTTGTTGTTTATATATATATATATATAAAAACAATATATGGTGTGGTACGGGTTGGGGCCTCTCGGTATGGGTACCTTCCCTATCTGGAAATATGGGCTATCGGTCATCGAACTGAATGGTGCAAGAAGGTGGTAATCATTTGTCCCTGTGCTGGTGGGATCGCGGCTAGTGGCCAGGATGCCGTTGTGGTGGTGGACAGCCAATGAGATAGTATTACCTTCTTTCAGGAACCTCAGACGTAGCAGTCAGTTAAAAATCTTTGAGTTATATATATTAAAATAAAAGGTTATTTTTATAAAGTTGTTATGTTCGGAATCAATAAAGTGGCCATTGTTGGCCATTTAATCCAGAAGGTATTATGTGTTTAATTTACTAATTTAAGGTTAAGTAGAAGGGGACTAATGCCGCGTACACACACGATCGGAATTTCGGCCAACAAAAGACCAATGAGAGCTTTTCATCAGAAAATGTGACCATGTGTATGCTCCATTGGAATTTAGCTGGCCGAATTCCCGCCAGCAAAAATTTGAGAGCACGTTCTCAATTTTCGAAAATTCCGATCGTATGTACACGGCATAAGGGTGGTTGGTAGGACATCTAGCACATCAGCCTTACACTAGTCATGTCTTAGTAATCCAAAACCCCCCAACGTATTTCAACTATGACAAGGTTGGTCTCCATAATTAAGTCCTGTCATGGGTGAAACGTGTTGGAGGCGTGGCTAGAGGTGGAAGGTTTTCAGTGTGTGCTGCAAAAATTAAAACCAATTTTATTTGGCAACATCGGTGTGCAGCCCTGGGCAGGGTAGGTTCCTGGGCTCCAGCACCCAGCTGGTCTGTGAGATTAAGGAGGACATAGGTTGTTTTGGTAGTGGTAGGATAAGCTGTGAGTTTCTATTGTCCACACAGGTGGGCTTCTAGCCTTCAGCACCCAATTGGGCCACGAAATTGAGGAGGACAAACATAGTTTTGGAAGCAGTAGGATAGTTACATAGTTAGGAAAGGTTGAATAAAGACACCAGTCCATCCAGTTCAACCTGAGTGTCTACAATTGTCCCTATCCCTGTACATTGCACACTCACATCAGTCCCTACCCTCAAGGAGCCCACAATCCAAGGTCCCAATTCATATACTAGGGCCAATTTTGGACAGAAGCCAATTAACCTACCAGCATGTCTTTGGAATGTGGTAGGAAACTGGAGTACCCGGAGGAAACCCACGCAGGCACAGGGAGAACATGCAAACTCCAGGCAGGTGGTGTCCTGGTTGGGATTTGAACTAGCGACCCTTTTTTTTTGCTAACCACTGTGCCGCCCCAACATCAGGATATGCTGTGAGTTTCTGTTGCCCGTGCATGTCAATAGAGGTGAGCTCCTGGGCTTCAGCACACAGCTGGTCCACAAAATTTAGGAGGACAATGGTAGTTTTGGTAGCAGTGGGATATGCTGTAAGCTTCTATTGACAATGGAGGTGGTGGATTGTGTCACACTATGCTGCGCTTAAAAAAAAAAAAAAAAAGTACCGCACGTCATACTTTTCTTCAGTGCACACCAGTGCAATGCGGTGGTGTGAATTGGCCAGGTAGGAGACAAGTCACTACACACTGTCGTCATTGTATATTGCATTTAAGAGGGACACTACTGAGCTTGTGCCCTCTCCACCCATCCAGCGTACCTCTGCCACCACGCTTCCAGTGAGAGAATGGGGCCCCACCATGCACCCGGCGTGGACCTCATGCATGAACTTAGTTAACTCCTTCCACTGTCCTGTACCATGCAGCCAGAGACAAAAGGTCTCTCTACTATGGGTTCAGTCCCAGTTACTTTAGGGGAACCCACCACTAGGGAGGGAACCCGAATACTAACCCCCATGCTACCAGAGGATTTGTCACCTACATCAGGTAGCACGCTTCATCACTGGCTGCAATGCACCCTACACTAGTTACCCATAACAACTGCATTCCTCCTGCTGTTTGTAGACCTTTTAAAGCGGTTTCGCTTCATACCCCACCTGTGCTTTACTGACCCTGTTCTTTCATACACTAGAAACCATCATTCATCCATTTGAATGGCTTCAGCCCAGGCCTAAGACAGTTTGAAAGCTTTATTGAAAGTTCTCATGGCAGAACAGACAATGTGCATAACAAAATCCAGAGCCTAAACTGACTAACAGAGGTGGCTGCCCAGGCATACCTTTACAGGTGCTAATCCAAAGCTGGCGAACACCAATAACTGGTAGCATTCACCGCAACCATATGCGGATTACATGCTGATACTTGGGTTCCCAGATACCGTGCCTAACGAAGGTGGCTGTCCAGGCATACCTTTACAGGTGCTAGTCCAAAGCTGGTGATCCCCAATTACTGGTAGCGTCCACCAGAACGCTGGAATCTTTTGCAGATTACTTGCTAAAATTTGGGTTCCTGGGTCCTGGATACTGTGGTGCTTCTTCGTTCTCAAGCTCCCGCTGGAATTCCCCTCAAACCGGACCTTCTCCCAAATTCATCATGGTATCATACCAGATGGAAGGCTGGCCGAAGACCAAAAAGACTGGGAACTGAGGTGCTAACTGTTAACCCTTTTCCCATATTGGGCAAGCCAACTACCTGACTAGTGCAGAAAACCTCACGCTGTAGTCAACCTGCATACAGGCCCTTAGAGTTCTTTTACTTTAGGAAGCAGCCAGAAACTTAGAAGGAAGTTCTGTGCTATGCTGAGAAGGACCCTTGCCCTCTGTATAGAAGCAGTGGTCTCTCTGCAGAGATCTGACCCCCTCCCAAGCCTATAGCTGAGTAAACAGAAAAACCCATGCCCCCAACTGATTGGTGAGCTTGAGCTCTGCCTCAACAGGAGACATGCCAAACCACTGCAGAGAGACCACTGCTTCCACTCTGAGCAATAGCCGTTATCTGCAGCATGCCGACAGGGACAGGCTGTTCTACTTAAGGTCTGAGTGCTTTCTAAGTATACCAACTGTAGTGTACTTGGCTGAAAGTTTAGATGGACTTTAAATCTGAACCTAAAGTTGTACAGGCTCCTCTCCTGTACTTAGATTGTTTGATTTAAGTTCCAATGCACACTGTGAGCTTCTCACAATGTGCATTGGAAGCTGCAGCCCAACTGTCCCTGGCCCGCCTCCTCCATTCATTGGATTGAAATTTTTTCCATCATGGAGGTAAAGTATAGCTGTAAACTAAACGGTACCTCTCCAAACCGGGATGTAAAGCCCTGCTGGTGCTTAGGATAGTAAGGGTGCTGGTGTGAGATATGGCTCCTCCAATGAGGGATGGAAATTGAAGCAAAAAAAATCAAAAAAATGCCGCTCTCCTAACTCCATCCTGGTTGTGATGTGTATGTGTGGTAGCCTCAGTCAGTGCTGCTCTACAAACCACTCCTGGTGCGTTTCGCCACCCCCCGTCCCTTGAGGCTTAGTCATAGAGCTCTATCCCTGATGAGTGGGACGAAACGCATCAGTGCGTGGTTTGTGATGCAGTACTGCCTGAGGCTACCAAACATGCACATCGCAACCAGCACCGGGTTAGGCAAGCAGCATTTTTTTTTTGCTTCAATAGGTGTATACACTTTAGCTTTAATGCATACTGAATTGTGTGAGTTTTATTATCTGCTTGGCGTTCACCTTTAAGCGGAGAAATAACGAATCCCTTGTTATAAGTTTCTTGAAGATAAACTCGTTTGATACATTACGTCTTTCACTCTCCTCAATAATTCATCTCTCTTTTTTTTTTCTGCTCTGAAGCTCTGCTTAGTGTGACTGTCTTAATATGTACCTGGATAGTTAATTAGCGCTGTCACCCAACGGTAAGTCAGTCCTATGAGGAGAATGGAAATTGTACGTAAATGTCACATTAGATGTAAATTACACGTCTGCCTGACAGCTCGTCATCCATTATGTGCCTTGCGACTCCACAGCTCTTCCAAAGAGTTATTATTAGGGGGAGAGCGCCACGTGAGGAAAGAACGGAGAGCGGGAGTGCGATTTTTTTTTTTTTTGCGTTTCTGTTTAATGTCTGTATCACCAAGATCTGTGCGCTATACGGGATAACAATAGGCAAAACCTAAAGGGAAGCTCCACTTTTAGCCAGAATTTCCTTTCTAAAAATCCCACAGTCACAAGTTACTGGTAATTTGTAAAAATCATTTGACCTTAATCATATAGTCATGTTCCCAGGACAAGTAGAGAGGGCGATTCTACACCAATTGCAATAAAAACCTGACAGATTCTAAACCTTCTCTACTCTATCAAAAAAAAAGGGGGGGGGGTTTAGATACAGTACATTGTGAAGCAGAAAGTTTACTCTGTGTAATGCATGGGGGTTGTTAGGCCTGGCCATCGTGCCCTTTGTCTACATCTTTGTGTGTTTGGACTTCTCATTGGTGCCCCAGTTCTCCTTCTTGCTTCCCAGGTTCTCCTCTTTGGTGCTGAGGTTCTCCTTGGTGCCCTAGCTCTCCTTGTTTCCCACGTTCTCCTTTTTGTGCTCTTGGTCTACTCCTTGTTGCCCAGGTTTTCCTCCTTGGTACTCCTTTTCTTCTCCTTTGTGCTCTGTTTCTTCTTCTTGATGTTCCTGGTCTTCTCGCTGGTGCCAGAGTTCTCCTTCTTGCTGCCCAGGTTCTCCTCCTTGGTGCTGAGGTTCTCCTTGGTGCCCTGGCTCTCCTTGTTTCCCATGTTCTCCTTTTGTGCTTTTGGTCTACTCCTTGTTGCCCAGGCTTTCCTCCTTGGTACTCCTGGTCTTCTCCTTTGTGCTCTGTTTCTCCTTCTTGATGTTCCTGGTCTTCTCACTGGTGCCCCAGTTCTCCTTGTTGCTGCCCAGGTTCTACTCCTTGGTGCTGAGGTTCTCCTTGGTGCCCTGGCTCTCCTTGTTTCCCAGGGTCTCCTTTTTGTGCTCTTGGTCTACTCCTTGTTGCCCAGGGTTTCCTCTTTGGTACTCCTTGTCTTCTACATTGTGCTCTGTTTCTCCTTCTTGATGTTCCTGATCTTCTCACTGGTGCCTCAGTTCTCCTCCTTGCTGCCCAGATTCTCCTCTTTCGTGCCAAGGTTCTCCTTGGTGCCAAGTTTATGCTTGTTTTACAGGTTCTCCCTTTTGTGCTCCTGGCCTACTCCTTGTTGCCCAGGTTTTCCTCCTTGGTGCCTTAGTTCTCCTCCTTGTTTTCCAGGCTTTCCACTTTTGCTCTCCTTGTCTTCTCCTTGTTGCTCAGGTTCTCATTCTCTGTACTGCTGGTCTTCTCCATGGTGTTCTAGTAGTCCTCCTTAGTGCTGAGGTTCTCTTTCTTGGTGCTCCTGGTTTTCTCCTTGACACCCCAATTCTCCTCCTTGGTAAACCTGAATATCTCCTTAGTGCTCTAGTTCTCCTCCTTTGTGCCCAAGTCCTCCTCCTTGGTGCTTCTATTTGTCACCACGGTGCTCTAGTTCTTCGTTGTTGCCCAGGTTCTCCTCCTGGTGAATCACCACAGACAGCAATAAAAATGTGGACGATGTCCTAAAACTTAACCTATTAAACCTATTCTATAAAAAACAAAAATATGTCTTTAGATACACTGTGAATCGGAAAGTTTACTTTGTGTAATACATGGGCATTGTTAGGCCCAGGCAACATGGTCTGGGTCTACTCCTTGGTGGTCCTGGTCTTCTTCTTGGTACACAGATTCTTCATCTTGGTGCAGATTCTCCTTTTTGGTGGGTACCAAAGTTCTCCTTGGCTCTTTGGTTTCCTTCCTCCTTGGTGAAACTGTTTTTCTCTCCGTTGCACTAGTTCTCCTCCTTGTTTTCCAAATCCTCATCTTTTGTGTTCCTGGTCTTCTTCTTGTTGCCTAGGTTCTCCTCCTTGTGAATCTCCACAGACAGCAATAAAAACCTGACAGATATTCTAAAAAAAATTCTATCAAAAACACAAATATGTCTTTAGATACACTGTGAATCAGAAAGTTTATTGTGTCATACATGGGTTTTGCTAGGCCCAGGCACCATGCTCTGGGTTTACTACTTGGTGCTCCTGGTCTTGTTCTTGGTGCCCAGGCTCTCCTCCTTGGTGTTCCGGGTCTTCTCCTTGATGTTCTGGTTCTCCTCCTCGATACTCCTAATCTTCTCCTTGGTGCTTTGCTTTTGCCCCTTGGTGCACCTGGCCAGAGTTCTCCTCGTTGCCCAGGTTCTTCTCCTTGGTGTTCTGGTTCATCTCCTTGGTGCCAAGGTTCTCCTTCTCTGTGAACCTGGTTTTCTCCCTCTTGCACGGGTTCTCCTCCTTTGTGCTCCTGGTCTTCTCCTTGTTGATTAAAACTTCCCTATTCTATCAAAAACAAAAGGATGTCTTTTAATACACTGTGAATCAGAAAATGTACTCTGTGTCATACATGGGCATTTTTAGATCCAGGCGCCAATGCCCCGGATCTATTCCTTGGTACTAGTGTTTTCTGTTTTTTTTTGTGTTCTCCTTGGTGTTTTGGTTGTCCTCCATGGGCAGGGGCGGACTGACCATTTGGCCACTCGGGCACTGCCCGAGGGCCCCCGGGCCACCAGGGGGCCCCATCAGCATTGCCAGCCTCAGTAAAATCAGGGACAGTATGTAGAAATGTCACTTACTGACATCCTTTTGGTCTAAAAATCCTGATATTATAGCTGCCCCACCTCTCCAGTACCTTCTCAGCCAATAGAAACATGTCTGTGTATACTGTGTGATTGTATACTGTGTGTGTGTATACCGCGTGGCCCCATAATCTCTGATTGCCTGGGGGCCCCATAATCTCCTATTGCCCGGGGGGCCCCATGAGTTGTCAGTCCTCCCCTGTCCATGGGGCTCCTGTGTTTTTTCCTTGGTTCTTCTCTTTTGTGCTCCAGCTGTGTTCTTTGGTGCCCTGGTTCTTCTCTTGGTACTCCTGATCTTCTCCTTGGCACTCTAGTTCTCACCCTTGGTGCCCAGGTCCTCCTCCCTGGTGCTTCTATTTTTCATCTTGGTGCCCTGGTTCTTCTCTTGGTACTCATGATCTTCTTCTTGGCACTCTAGTTCTCGCCTTTAGTGCCCAGGTCCTCCTCCCTGGTGCTTCTATTTTTCATCTTGGTGCCGTGGTTCTTCTCCTGGTGAATGAATGAATGAATGAAATACTTGTATAGCGCACAATGCGAACTGAATCGCCTCTAGGCGCTGTGACGAGCTTTGATCATCTGCTAAAAGAGGAAGGTCTTGAGTTTTTTCCTAAAAGCCAGGTGATTTTCTTCCAGGCGGATGTTGATTGGTAGAGCATTCCATAGCCGAGGACCTTGGACAGCGAATCTCCGATCCCCCTTGGATTTATACCGGGCTTTGGGCACGAGGAGGAGGTTTTTGTTGGCTGATGGAAGACTGCGGTTTGGTGTGTAATGATTTATTTTCTCCATTAGGTATTGCGGAGCTTCTCTATGCACGCATTTGTGGGTGAGGCAAAGGGTCTTGAACGTGATCCGATTTTTTACGGTTAGCCAATGTAAGCTCCTCAGTGAAGGAGAGATGGATTCCCAGGGTTTTTTTCCTGTTATCAGCCTTGCCGCCGTGTTTTGGATCAGTTGTAATCGCGCAAGTTGATATTGTGGTAATCCTATGCAAAGCGAGTTTGCGTAGTCCAGTCGTGAATTAATGATTGTTCCAACTACCACTGCTTTGTCATTCTTTGGGATAAAAGGGATGAGTCTGCGAAGCATGCGCAGCAGATGGTGAGATCCACTGACTACAGATCCTATTTGCGCATCCATTGACATTTGTGCGTCTAAAATAACCCCGAGACTCTTCGCTTTGGTCTTTGGGGAGATAGTCTGCCCAAAGACGGTTGGTGGAGACCAGGAGGTTTTGGTTGCGGGCTTATGATTTGGGTGTAAGATAAGAAGCTCTGTCTTTGATTGGTTCAGCTGGAGGGAGTTGGTGGTCATCCAGTCCTCTATTGATTTGAGGCAGTTTTCAAGTTGTTGCTGGTGATCTTTTTTTCCATTGACCTGGAAATAAAGTTGCGTGTCGTCAGCGTAAGAGTGGAAGCAGAGATCTGAGCATCTGATGATTTGGAGAAGTGGGCGAATGTAAATGTTGAAGAGAACGGGTGATAAAGGAGAGCCTTGAGGGACTCCGCAGGTGACTGCCCAAGTTTCGGAGAGGAATTTTCCTAGTTTCACTGTCTGTGACCGATTTCCTAGGAGGGACGCGAACCATTGGAGACCTATGTCTTGGACTCCGGCTACTTCTGTGAGTCGGACGAGTAGAGTATTGTGATCTACTGTATCAAACGCTGCACTTAGGTCTAGCAGTACGAGGAGACACGGCTCTCCGTCATCTGCTGCTTCGAGGGCGTCGTCCCAGATCTTGAGGAGAGCTGTTTTTGTTCCATGACCCGGGCGGAAGCCTGATTGCAGCGGGTCCTCCTGATCTTCTCCTTGGCACTCTAGTTCTTGCCCTTGGTGCCCAGGTCCTCCTCCCTGGTGCTTCTATTTTTCATCTTGGTGCCCTGGTTCTTCTCTTTGTTGCCAAGGTTCTTCTTGGAGCCCATGTTGTTCTCTTTGGCACTCCTGATAGCCTCCTTGATGACTTGGGTCGGTGACTTTTGCAGCCTGTCGAAAAAAAAAAAG
Organism: Lithobates pipiens; assembly: GCF_037356315.1. NCBI lineage: Eukaryota > Metazoa > Chordata > Amphibia > Anura > Ranidae > Lithobates > Lithobates pipiens. The sequence goes on along the minus strand of NW_027507785.1, from coordinate 10,081,913 downwards.
GTGGCCAACGTGGGGCAGTTTTCATAGCAAAAGAACTGGTCTAGTATAGGTGAAAGGGGCTTTTGTAAACCTCACGTTTTGTGGAAGCTTTGGGAAAATGTAAAACTCTTAATTTCACTTACATACTAACCTGCCCACCAGGTCTCACCAGCACCTTTCCCACACCCGCTGTACATCTTTCATCTTCTCCCATCCCCCCTAACTCCTTCTCTCTTCCCTGCACCTCCCATATCAACTCATCCGCTACCTCCGGTCCTCAAGGGTAGCCATTTTAAGAAGCAGCTAAGGCGGTTAATTCACAGAATTAGATTCAGTCTTCCTAGATTCAGTCTTTTAATCCAATTTAGGAAAGCAAACAAGAAGATTACAAGGTTACATCGGACATGGTTGTTACAAAAAGACGAGATAAAGACATTGGCTGATGTACCCTCGGCACAAGCATGAAATATCGAATCGCATAACGGTAGCGCTTGATTTGTCATTTGTCATTTTCTAAATGACCACCCCCCCCCCCCGCTCCTGGTTTCATCCATGGAAAATCTCAACCGGTTCTGTATGATTCTTGTCATCAGTGGAACAAAGTGCTAATTAGGTGGTAAATTGTTATTTAATGCCCGGGTTAACACGTCACATTGATGTTTTAATGTTCGGCGCTGGAGTCGGGGGCACTCAAATCAGGAAGGGGATTTGTCAGGACGCAGAACAGAGTTCAGCAATTAGAGGCATGGGAGTGAGGGAACTATAAATGCCCATTATATCTATCTGGGGGGTTTAGAGGTAGATAATATATAGTATGTATGCCTTATACGAAGGGGTGTACTTATTTTTTTTTAAAATGCATTGCAATCTACCCAGCCAGTTTGCATGCACATTTGTTCTGTGAAAATTGAATAAAAAAACAAAAACAAATATTCTTTAGGCTAGTTTCTCTCCTGAACGAATGTTCTTTTATTATTGCCAGTAGTAAAATATTGCATTGTGGCCAGTATTATGCAGAAACTTTACTAATCAAATGGCTTTTGCTACACATAAAAAAAAAAGTTCAGTGATTCATTTTGGTTATCGTTGGCACAAAAGAAAAGTATGCCGGGGTTCTGCCGAGAAAGGTCCCCCCCCCCCATCGGATAGTGTCCGCCCCGTACTGCGCAGTACGGAGAACAAGGAGACGCCAAAAGTTTCCGAAGTTGAACAGCTAACCAGGAACTGTACACGGCGCCTGCACACTTAATAATCACCGCTTTGTAACAGGGCCCCTCGCGGGCTCTCTCCGCTCGCCACGCTTTGGGCACGGCCTCTCTGCGCTCGGCGTATTTTTATTCTAACTCTATGTCCACTTGGATGGGGGGGCTTGAACCTGGACGATCAGCTGTTCACCTTCGGAGACTTTCGGCGTCTCCTTTGTCCTCCGTGCTGTGCAAGCTCAGTATAGGGCAGACACTATCCGATGGGGGATAGTACACCGGCGTTGGGGCTAAACATCTAGAGCAGAACTCCAGGGACACAGATAAGTTCGCTATAAAGAATACAAAAGGTATTTCCTGTGCTCCTTAGCTCCATCTAGTGGTAGGGTTACCACCTTTTCTTCAAGTCAAACCCGAACACTTTTGCGGCGCACAGCAATTTTTTTTTTTTTATAGTATAAACTATACATATATTATGCTACTAAATAACATTTCTAATGATATGAAGTTAATCACAAGAGTCCCCCCTTTACATCAGAGTCCACAGAGTGCCCCTTTTACATGTGAACTCAGAGTTCCCTTTCACTGTAAGGGGGGACTCTGCAGACTCTGATGTAAGGGAGAACTCTGGGGACTCTAACATAAGGGATGCTCTGGGAATACTGATTTAAGGGTGTACACTGAGAACTCTGATGTACGGAGAGGACTCTGATATAAGGGGAAACACTGTGGCCTTTGGTGTAAAGGGGAACTCTGATGTAAGGGGTGCTCTGTGAACCCTAAGCCCTTGTACACACGGTCGGACATTTCGACAACCAAATCCATCGGATTTTGTCCGACGAATTTTGTCCGAAACTGGTGTTGCATACACACAGTCGGACAAAGTTGTCAGAAAATCCGATCGTACTTAACGTGATGACGTTATTTCGTTAGGACGGGACTACATTCAGGCTAGTAGCCAATAGCTTTGGTCTAGGAATTTGATCTGAGCATGCGTGGCACTTTGTCCAATCGGAATTCTCTACACATGATTGGACAAAGTCCGATCGGATCATGTTGTCTGAAAATTTTATAGCCCAGCTGGAAAACTTGGTCTGTCGGAAACAGTCCGATGGAGCCCACACACTGTCGGATTATCCGACAACACGGTCCTATCGGACATTGTCCATCGGAATGTCCGCCCGTGTGTACAAGGGCTTAGTGTACTTACTCAGAGGCAAGAGAGAGAAGGGGAGAGACTTTAGTCACAGACGGATGGATGGATGGTGAGCTCACTCACCCCTTGGCAGTCAACACCTCTCATCCAGATGGATCTGAGGCTGCTGGAGTTCAAATGTCCTTTTCTGAGGCACAGTGCCAGGGATTGGAGTGTGGGTAGATAAAGAGAAGTGGGAGGAAGAGGTGCAGTTTGAGCCCTCTCTCCTCTGCCCTCTGTGTGTGCCCTCTGTATGTGTTTGGGAGGGGGGTTGTTAGTGTTGGCTTTGGGCAGTGTGAAAAAACTTAACAGACACTCTCAGCTGAGACAACTGCAGTCAGTAACCCTAGCCATAGTCCAGTCTAAATAATGTGTCCAGGTTTCAAACAGTCCAAAACCCGGACACATGATTCCAAACCCGAACTGTCCGGGTGAATCCTGGACAGGTGGCAACCCTTTCTAGTGGCCCTAATGCAGTATTTGACTGCAAGACGTCAAATATTAAAATGGCCTCTTGGATTATTAACAAATTAATTATAATGGGCACAGAAGGTGAGTAGATCCTGGAACTCAGCACAGGGATAGGGATAGTGGAAACCCCTCATAATGGGCACAGAAGGTAAGTAGATCCAGGAGCTCAGCACAGGGATGGTGGGAACCCCTCATAAAGGGCACAGCAGGTGTACAGACCCGGGAACTCAGCACAGGGATGGTGGGAACCCTCATAATGGGCACATCAGGTGTACAGACCCGAGAACTCAGCATAGGGATGGTGGAAACCCCTCATAATGGGCACAGCAGCTGTACAGACCCGAGAATTCAGCACAGGGATGGTGGAAACCCCTCATAATGGGCACAGCAGGTGTACAGACCTGGGAACTCAGTACAGGGATGGTGGGAACCCCTCGCTGGTGTACAGACCCGGGAAATCAGCACAGGGATGGTGGGAACCCCTTATAATGGGCCCAGCAAGTGTACAGACCCAGGAATTCAGCACAGGGATGGTGGTTACCCCTCATAATGGGCACAGCAGGTGTACACACCTGCGAACTCAGCACAGAGATCCCACCAATACAACCCCCCCCCCCAAAAAAAAACAGAGAAATTGGCAGGCAAACAAACACCCCCCCCGTTGGTCGGTCAGTCGGCGGAATTCCCCTCCCCCAGGCACTTACCCTATCTAGGTGGCTGCCGGGTTGCGGGCTCCTAAGGGCAGCGGGCAAGTTGCAGGCAGCGGCTTCTGCGTCTTCTTCTCCTTGGCTTTGGCGGCAGGCAGCTGGGCACTGTGTCCTCTCCTCCTCGGCTTCGGCGGCAGGCAGCAGGGTTACTGTGTCCTCTCCTCCTCGGCAGTGGGCGGGTTGCGGGCAGAGCGGCTTCTGTGTCCTCTCCTCCTCGGCTTCGGCGGTGGGCATCTGGGTAACTGTGCCCTCTCCTCCTTGGCTTTGGCAGGGGGCAGCTGGGTCACTGTGTCCTCTCCTCCTCGGCTTTGGCGGCGAGCAGCGGGGTTACTGTGTCCTCTCCTCCTCGGCTTTGGCAGCGGGCAGCTGGGTTACTGTGTCCTCTCCTCCTCGGCTTTTGCAGCGGGCAGCTGGGTCACTGTGTCCTCTCCTCCTCGGCTTTGGCGGCAGGCAGCGGGGGTTACTGTGTCCTCTCCTCCTCGGCTTTGGCAGCGGGCAGCTGGGTCCAGGCATGTACTGGCCATCGTGACTACAGGGAGTTTCCCGGTGGGCCGATGGTTCAGTGGGCCGATTTCAGTGACAATGTAATGGCTGCGCGGCTCACCCACAACTTCACGCACTGATGTGAGAAAGATGAGAAAAATACAGAGGAGAATAAGTGAAATAATAAAATAGGTTAGTGAGGACTCCTTATGTTATGCCACTTATGTTTTTTTTTCACAATTGCGTATAGTTGTATATACTGTTTGTGTGCTTGTTTGCAAAATTAAAGTGGGCTGGTCTGGATGAAGTCCAGGGCCAAATTTTTGTCTCAGTCCAGCCCTGGCTGGGTCACTGTGTCCTCTCCTCCTCGGCTTTGGCGGCGGGCAGCGGGGTTACTGTGTCCTCGCCTCCTCGGCTTTGGCAGCGGGCAGCTGGGTCACTGTGTTCTCTCCTCCTCGGCAGTGGGCAGGTTGCGGGCAGAGCGGCTCCTGTGTCTTTTCCTCCATGGCTTCGGCGGAAGGCAGCGAATCTCGGAATCTCATTTCGGAGACAGAAAGAGGCATGAGGCTCATACTGAAGCTGCGGGAAAGGAGACAGTGCAGGAAGAAGAAAGCACGTTACTGTGAGTGCGATCATTAATAAGGACAGGCCATGTTGCGCCGGCGGTCTCCCCGCAGCGGTGCTGATAAGAAGAGAGCCTCACGGGCCCTGCATCCCGGGACTTGGCGCATCCAACAAACTGACCTTGATGTACAACGAGGGGGAAGGATTCTGCTTCATCTTCAGATGCTGTTGAAGATAAATAACTAAAAATTCAATATCCTAAGTCAATCTTTGGCCTTTTCGGAATAAAGATTTGCTGGGAACGGGATTCACAGAGAGAATCATTTTATACCACCAATTATTTATAATACATATTTTATACTGTATGTTATAACCCGGCATTAGATACATTCCTCCGGAGTCTGCCAAATGTCAGGATTACAGAGAAGCTAAAGTGGCTTTAGATATACACTATATTACCAAAAGTATTGGGACACAACTTTAATGGCACACAGTTTACCCTTTCCCTGCCAATGTTATTAGTACAGTGACGGTGTATATTTTTTTTAGCACTGATCACTTTATTAGTGTCACTGGTCCCCAAAAAGTGTCAAAGGTGTCAATCAGTGTCAGAATGTTCACCGCAATCTTGCATTCACGCTCTAAGTCGCTGTTTGCCACCATTACTAGTAAAAAATAAATGAATAAATAAACAAATGATTTAAAATATCCCATAGTTTGTAGACGCTATAACATTTGCGGACATCAACCGACTTCTCCTCCCAGTGGCATATCACTTCAGCTTATATAGGAGGCCCGCCCCCTGCCAATACCAATTGGGGATTGACCAGGGCTCCCACATGAGCTGCCTGCCACTCCAGTTCCAGGCCCAGCCTCTCTTCCAGAATCTTCTCTCTGGAGGCAGGGAACTAGCGCACAGGTGGTCACACCTACTGCTACTCTGACCACTCCCAGCCCCAGATCAAAACAGACAGGCCTAGCTTGCAGCATAGGCCTTCCTAAATTTGCCCGTGCTGAGGGACCCTAGTAAAAAAAAAACTTACTAGCAGCTACCCATTGGTAGAGGGTGCTGCACAATGTAATACTGACATATAATCACACACATAGGTTGGACTTGATGGACTTTTGTCTTTTTTTCAACCTCACCTACTATGTAACTACAGTATGTAACTATGACATGGGATGAAGAAGGAGGTGGACATGGGATGGAGGAGATGGGACTGAAGGAGAAGGAGGAAGAGGACATGGGCTGAAGAAGGAGGTGGACATGGGATGGAGGAGATGGGACTGAAGGAGAAGCAGGAAGAGGACATGCGATGAAGAAGGAGGTGGACATGGGATGGAGGAGATGGGACTGAAGGAGAAGGAGGAAGAGGACATGGGATGAAGAAGGAGGTGGACATGGGATGGAGGAGATGGGACTGAAGGAGGAAGAGGACATGGGATGGAGGAAATGGGACTGAAGGAGAAGGAGGAAGAGGACATGGGATGAAGAAGGAGGTAGACATGGGATGGGTGAGATGGGACTGAAGGAGAAGGAGGAAGAGGACATGGGATGGAGGAGATGGGACTGAAGGAGAAGGAGGAAGAGGACATGGGATGAAGAAGGAGGTAGACATGGGATGGAGGAGATGGGACTGAAGGAGAAGGAGGAAGAGGACATGGGATGAAGAAGGAGGTGGACATGGGATGGAGGAGATGGGACTGAAGGAGAAGGAGGAAGAGGACATGGGATGAAGAAGGAGGTAGACATGGGATGGGTGAGATGGGACTGAAGGAGAAGGAGGAAGAGGACATGGGATGGAGGAAATGGGACTGAAGGAGAAGGAGGAAGAGGACATGGGATGAAGAAGGAGGTAGACATGGGATGGCCGAGATGGGGCTGAAGGAGAAGGAGGAAGAGGACATGGGATGAAGAAGGAGGTGGACATGGGATGGAGGAGATGGGACTGAAGGAGAAGGAGGAAGAGGACATGGGATGAAGAAGGAGGTGGACATGGGATGGAGGAGATGGGACTGAAGGAGAAGGAGGAAGAGGACATGGGATGAAGAAGGAGGTGGACATGGGATGGAGGAGATGGGACTGAAGGAGAAGGAGGAAGAGGACATGGGATGAAGAAGGAGGTGGACATGGGATGGAGGAGATGGGACTGAAGGAGAAGGAGGAAGAGGACATGGGATGAAGAAGGAGGTGGACATGGGATGGAGGAGATGGGACTGAAGGAGAAGGAGGAAGAGGACATAGGATGAAGAAGGAGGTGGACATGGGATGGAGGAGATGGGACTGAAGGAGAAGGAGGAAGAGGACATGGGATGAAGAAGGAGGTGGACATGGGATGGAGGAGATGGGACTGAAGGAGAAGGAGGAAGAGGACATGGGATGAAGAAGGAGGTGGACATGGGATGGAGGAGATGGGACTGAAGGAGAAGGAGGAAGAGGACATGGGATGAAGAAGGAGGTGGACATGGGATGGAGGAGATGGGACTGAAGGAGAAGGAGGAAGAGGACATAGGATGAAGAAGGAGGTGGACATGGGATGGAGGAGATGGGACTGATGGAGAAGGAGGAAGAGGACATGGGATGGAGGAGATGAGACTGAAGGAGGAGGAGGACTTTCGATAGAAGCAGGAGGAGATGGGACTAGAGGAGGAGGAGGACATGGGATGGAGGATATATTGAGTTGCAAGAGTGGTGAAATAAAAGTGGGTGCACTGAAGGACTCAGTGGGATGACCAGTGAGAGGGCTCTTGGGAATGTTGGTGGTTAGGCCTGGGAGGGAGGCAAAAGAGCGTTTTTTTCCGAACGCTTAAGTAATCTGAATCTATGTTCAGATCAAACTTTTGGCTCATCCCAAGTCTTTAAAGTGGCTGTTAAGCCACTCTAACCTGTATACACCGTCATCACTGCCGCCTATTGCAGTATCCCCCTCTGTGTGTGATTTATAAAAACAAATGCTGCAAATACCTAATTTCCCTGCCGAGACTGTGATCACGTGACCAGCCAGCTTTCTCTTTTCCTCCTCTGAGAGATGCAGCGGGCGGGGCTGAGATTCCTCTGCCAATGTCAGTCTGGAGGGGAGGAGGAGAGAGCTGGCTGGTCATGTGATCGCAATCTCGGCTCTTAAATTAGGTATTTACAGCATTTATGTTTATAAATCATGCACAGAGGGGGACACTGCAATAGGAGGCAGTGCTGATGGTGTATACAGGTTAGTGTTATGAGGGCAGCATGAGGGGGGGAGGGGGGCACAGGAGCAGAGAGGAGAGCAGATAGCAGGCTGCTGATGACGGAGGCATGTAAACTGACCACAGTGTCTGGGCTCAGCAGCCATGATACACCGTGGTCAGTTTACAGAGGGGTGAGCAGAAACTGGCAGGATCAGCCAGGTTTTTTAGGTGTTACAGGGGGCCAAATGGCACAGGACAAGCACTGTGTCATATAACATGCTTTAAATGAGCAGGATATATTTTTTTGGGGGTTAACTAAATACTGCCATCATCTATGCCCCGATGAAGGGAAGTTTTGAGACCAGAAATGTGTTGTTTTTTTCTTCTGAACTCTTGCCATAAGCAATACAGATTTCCAGGACTCACGGTAGATCTGTGAGGCTCTCATCCTTTCTACAAGCTTAAGACCACTCCGGAGACCCCCAGGACAAATTGCCCCGGGAAATCCTTGCAGGAATACCCTAGTTGACAGAGGGTTGCCTCCTAAAATTTGTTTTTCAAGCCTCACCTTTTCTACTTTTGTATCCAGCACTCCTCCAACATACCTTTTATTTAATTCGTTTTCCTCTAAAGAAGTGATGAGGAAGTCCCAGTGCAGTGAGGTGGCCCAACCTCCAGACCGGGGTCCTGTCCGGAGTCCAGTCCATGAGGGAAGTCGAAGGGCAGGCGAAGGGTCCAGTCCTGCATTGCTGGCTGGATGAAGAATATAACAGCATTCTCTTTCTAACATCTCATCCTTCCTCATTCTACGTACAGCACACGACTTGTATTACATTCCGGCTTCGCATCAGTGCACAGAGCTTCGGAAGTCTCCCGTGTTTCCATTATTATGTCCACCATGGAAATGATGATAAATGTCCCACAATATTCCTGTCGCTGCTCATTACTGAGCTCTCGGGAAATGTATTGTATTTTTTTTTTTTTTAGGGGGAGGCTTATAATTTATATGTAACCAGTTTGCCTGTTGCTTTTTTATGTAATTTGCCCTAGTATGTTTATGTGTGGGAGATCTTAGAGATCTTAGATTGTAAGCTCCATGACGTTTGGGACTGATGTGAATGTACAATATGGTAAGTGCTGTGTAAACTGTTGGCGCTCTACAAATACGTGTAAGAAAATAAACGTAACCGCTTCCTTACTGCGCTATAGCCGAAAGACAGCTACAACTTGGCTCTCTCTGTGTCCGGAGTGTGTCTATGGATGTCCTTTCAGAACCACGCCCCTCGCCCCCCGGGGGCGCGCATTCGGCACACTCTGTGATTGCTGTGTCCTTAGGACACAGCTGATCACAGATCGTGGTAAAGGGCCAGCCGCGCAATTAGCTGTGTCCAATCACAGCTGATCACAGTGTAAACAGAATTGCCAGGTATCGGCAGTACTTTCCTCATGTGCTGTCACAACATAAGGAGAGGAGAGCTGGTAACTGGCAATCCTGACAGAGGATATGCACACATATAATCAGTGCCTTGATGATCAGTGCAGCCCCATCAGTGCCATCAATGCTGCTCATCAATGCCCCCTATCAGTGCCTATCAGTTCCATATATCAGTGCATCCTATAAGTGCCGCATATCAGTGCAGGCTCATCAGTGCCCATCAGTGGCGCCTATCAGTGCCCATCAGTGCCACCTATCAGTGCCGGTTATCAGTGCCCATAAGTGCAGCCTATCATAGCCCATCAGTGTCTCCTATCAGTGCCTCCTATTAGTGCCCATCAATGCAGCATATCAGTGTCCATCAGTGCAGCCTATCAGTGCCCATAAGTGCAGCCTATCAGTGCCCATCAGTGTCTCCTATCAGTGCCTCCTATTCGTGCACATCAGTGCAGCCTATCAGTGTCCATCAGTGCCTCTTATTATTGCCCATCAGTGCCTCCTATCAGTGCCCATAAGTGCTGCCTATCAGCGCCCATTAGTGTCGCCTATCAGTGTCCATCAGTGCCCATAAGTGGAGCCTATCAGTGCCCATCAGTGTCTCCTATCAGTGCCCATCAGTGCAGCCTATTAGTGTCCATTACTGCCGCCTATCAGTGCCCATCAGTGCCTCCTATTAGTGCCCATCAGTGCAGCCTATCAGTGTACGTCAGTGCTGCATATCAGTGCCTCCTATCAGTGAGCATAAATTTAGCCTATCAGTGCCCATAAGTGCCACCTATCAGTGCGCATCAGTGCAGCCTATCAGTGCCCATCAGTGCAGCCTATCAGTGCCCATAAGTGGAGCATATCAGTGTCCATCAGTGCCGCCTATCAGTGCCTCCTATTAGTGCCCATCAGTGCAGCCTATCAGTGTCTATTAGTGCCGCCTATCGGTGCCCATCAGTGCCTCCTATTAGTGCCCATCAGTGCAGCCTATCAGTGTCCATCAGTGCTGCATATTAGTTCCCATCAGTGCATCCTATCAGTGCCCATAAATGCAGCCTATCAGTGCCCATAAGTGCCACCTATCAGTGCCTATCAGTACAGCCTATCAGTGCCCATCAGTGCAGACTATCAGTGCCCAAAAGTGCAGCCAATCAGTGCCCATAAGTGTAGCCTATCAGTGTCCATCAGTACCGCCTATCAGTGCCCATAAGTGCCGCCTATCAGTACCCATCAGTGCAGCCTATCAGTGTCCATAAGTGCAGCCTATCAGTGCCCATAAGTGCAGCCTATCAGGGGGGATGAGCTAGGGCCCCCCCTCTCCATACCAGGCCACATGCCCTCAACATGGGGGGGCGCCCCCCCCCAAGCACCTTGTCCCCATGTTGATGAGGACAATTGGATTTAAGCCCCAAACTTTGACAAGCCAACTCCCAAAAACTTTTTTTTTTTTTTTTTTGAGCCATTCAGAGGTGGACTTGCTGGTGAGTTTTCAGATCATTGTCCTGCTACATAACTCAAGTGTGCTTAAGCTTGAGGTCAAGAACTGATGGCCGTACAATCTCCTTCAGGATTTTCTGGTAGAGAGCAGAATTCATGGCTCCATCAATTATAGTAAGCTGTCCATGTCCTGAAGGTGCAAAGCAGCCCCAGACCATTACGCTACCACCACCATGTCTGACTGTTGGTAGACATCACTTTAGCCAGTCACACAGACATACCAGAGTTACATTTTGTTTGTTTTTTTACAACAATGTTAAAAACAGAGGTTATCATATTTGCCTACAATTAGCTCACTGAATGATCCCAGTTAACCACATCCATATTTACCATCACTGTCTAGGCTGTCCAGTGACGCCACGGGCATCGACGTCACCGGACTCCTCTCCCCTTCCCTTCGCTAGCAGATGGAGGAACTTGGGGAAGGGGGGACATTGACGTCCCCGGATATCCAATGGAACTCCCCGAAGACCCGGAAGCCGGCTGAGAGGTGAGTACCGATCAAAAGAATTTTGATCGATCAAAAAAATTAAAAAAAGATTAATCGAGGAATTAATCTTTAATTTTCCCAGCCTTAATGTATATATATATATATATATATATGTATATATATATATATATATATATATATATATATACAGTGGTGTGAAAAAGTGTTTGCCCCCTTCCTCATTTCCTGTTCCTTTGCATGTTTGTCACACTTAAGTGTTTCGGAACATCAAACCAATTTAAACAATAGTCAAGGACAACACAAGTAAACACAAAATGCAATTTGTAAATGAAGGTGTTTATTATTAAAGGTGAAAAAAAATCCAAACCATCATGGCCCTGTGTGAAAAAGTGATTGCCCCCCTTGTTAAAACATACTATAACTGTGGTTGTCCACACCTGAGTTCAATTTCTCTAGCCACACCCAGGCCTGATTATTGCCACACCTGTTCACAATCAAGGCATCACTTAAATAGGAGCTGCTTGACACAGTAAGGTCCACCAGAAGATCCTTAAAAGCTACACATCATGTCGAGACCCAAAGAAATTCAGGAACAATTGAGAAAGAAAGTAATTGAGATCTATCAGTCTGGAAAGGGTTATAAAGCCATTTCCAAAGCTTTGGGAATCCAGCGAACCACAGTGAGAGCCATTATCCACAAATGGCGAAGACATGGAACAGTGGTGAACCTTCCCAGGAGTGGCCGGCCGCCCAAAATTACCCCAAGAGCGCAGTGACGACTCATCCAAGAGGTCACAAAAGGCCCCACAACAACGTCCAAGGAACTGCAGGCCTCACTTGCCTCAGTTAAGGTCAGCGTTCATGCCTCCACCATCAGGAAAAGACTGGGCAAAAATGGCCTGCATGGCAGAGTTCCAAGGAGAAAACCACTGCTGAGCAAAAAGAACATCAAAGCTCGTCTCAATTTCTCCACAACACATCTGGATGATCCCCAAGACTTTTGGGACAACATTCTGTGGAGCGATGAGACAAAAGTGGAACTCTTTGGAAGGTGTGTGTCCAAGTATATCTGGCGTAGAAGGAACACTGCGTTTCATAAAAAGAACATTATACCAACAGTAAAATATGGTGGTGGTAGTGTGATGGTCTGGGGCTGTTTTGCTGCTTCAGGACCTGGAACACTTGCCGTGATAAAAGGAACTATGAATTCTGCTGTCTACCAAGAGATCCTGAAGGAGAATGTCCGACCATCTGTTCGTGTACTCAAGCTGAAACGAACTTGGGTTCTGCAGCAGGACAATGATCCTAAACACACCAGCAAGTCCACCACCGAATGGCTGAAGAAAAACAAAATGAAGACTTTGGAGTGGCCTAGCCAAAGTCCTGACCTGAATCCTCTTGAGATGTTGTGGTATGACCTTAAAAAGGCCGTTCATGCTCGAAAACCCTCTAATGTAACTGAATTTAGGACAATTCTGCAAAGATGAGTGGACCAAAATTCCTCCAGGACGCTGTAAAAGCCTCATTGCACGTTATCGCAAACGCTTGGTTGCAGTTGTTGCTGCTAAGGGTGGCCCAACCAGTTATTAGGTTTAGGGGGCAATCACTTTTTCACACAGGGCCATGATGGTTTGGATTTTTTTTCACCTTTAATAATAAACACCTTCATTTACAAATTGCATTTTGTGTTTACTTGTGTTGTCCTTGACTATTGTTTACATTGGTTTGATGTTCCGAAACACTTAAGTGTGACAAACATGCAAAGGAACAGGAAATGAGGAAGGGGGCAAACACTTTTTCACACCACTGTATATAAAATGTTTGTGGGTTCTAAGTAATTTTCTAGCAAAAAAAAACAGTTTTTAACTTGTAAACAACAAATCTCAGAAAGAGGCTCGGTCCTTAAGTGGTTAAGTGATTTCTTGATTCAACAGGTCTGGCAGAAATTTTAACACAGCTTTCCAAAAAATTTTGTTAATCCACGGGTCATTCAAAATTTAGCAAGGGGGGGGGGGTTATTTTTTCACATAGGGCTAGGCAGATTTGGATACCTTTATTTCCCTTAATAAATGAAATCATCATATAGAAACTGCATTTTGCATTTACTCGGGTTATCTTTGTGTAATATTAATGTAGCGGATCACATTTGGGATCAAATGTCATACGCATTGTAAATTTAGTTTTTGGTCTCAGGACAATAAAGGTTCTGAGGGTTGATTATGTAGGTTAGGCCTTAACACCAGTCTGGCCAGGCTATGTTTGAAAGTTCTGCCTGGTCATGTGAACGGTGAGGTGCACATGACAGGCCAGAACCAGGTCTGGTTGGATGTTTGGGTATCGGCCCTCCCGGAGCCAATCAGCGGGAGTGCTTTCAGAAGTCACATAATTAGTGACATGATGTCCACCTGTGTTCAAAGTTGTGGGCATGTTCTGTAAATTAAATGATGCAAATCCTTAAATAATCCATGTTAATCCCAGGTTGCGAGGCAACAAAACACAAAAAAATGCCAAGAGGGGGGTGTATACTTTTGCAAGGCACTGTGTATTTGGTGTGGGCCATGTTCTCGCTCTCCTGCCTCAGGCTGAGGCATGAGGAGGTGCTACTGAAAGTGAGCTCTGTGCTTAGGCCCAGAAGCCTGTCTGAGGCCTACGAATGTCTTGCCTGGCGTGGAAGAAGCCAAGCCAAGGTGAGAGGACCATGGGGAGGACCCTTAGTTGAGAGAGCCAGGATGAAGGGCTAGTCTCTCAGAAGGGCCTGGTGGTGACTCGCTTGGAGGACATACCAGAATCTGAAAACTTTCCGGGTCGGCTTAAAGGTTCTGACACTGGAAAGCTGTACTTTGTTCTGGATCAGAGTAGTCTGTAAATGATCTTCTGTGGTATCTGAGACCCCTAACCCTCTCTCCTTCTACCTCCTTTCCTAGTTCAACATTAAAACTTGGAAAATAAGAAAAGTGAGCGGCGCCCAACTTCCCATCATAGCCATGGACTCAGCCCTGGGGTAAATTATAGCTCACCCCCTGCCTCTGGAGGTGTTATCCTGCCTTTAGAGTACCAGGGGGGGTGCTACAATAGAAATGTTTTATTTATATATTTGGTAAAACCTCTCTCGGCTCAGTTGTACACACAACTAAAGACCCAGATTGAAGAATAAGGAAAAGTGGAGAGAAAAAAAGGGGGTTAGAGGATCAGATCAGATTTGTGACATTGGGGATTAGATAAGAGACTTTGAAGAAGAAAAAAAAATCAATAAAAAAATACGCAGCTTAACCAATTAAATGGCATCCCATCTCCATTCAATGTGGGCTTATCCGGCTACATTTGTGGTATAATGCTGACCCGACATCTTCCGAAGATCCTCCCGGGAGATGTTTTTGCGGTGAGAGTTACTATCGTGCTCGGCAAACATTTCCCGGTACAGTAAGCCCAGAGGTGGCTGCTGGATTATTTTTATTTATTCATCAGGAAAAAAAAAAACTGAGAAGATTCTGATTTATTCATCCCTTTCATGTGCCCGGCCGCCTCTCGCAGAGCACTTTAGCTGCACAGAGTTTCTGCTCAGCGCTATGACCTGGGTCATTCCGGTCTGCGCTTTACTCTACAGCTTTTCACACTTTCAGCAGTTTATTTGCTTTCCTCAAGTACATACCTTCAAAATCCAGAGGAAGGTAAAAAAAAAAAAAAAACCCTATGAAGCAAAGTCCAATTTACTCCAGCAAGGAAAAAAGAATTATATGTAATAATATGGCAAATATAAAGGCCTGCTTTAAAAAAATTGGACCGCTTACATCCATACTTGTAAATAAAAAGGCTGGGAATTTCCTTCGTCTATACTAGAGTTGGGGCGAACAGTTCGGGCCGAGCAAAAGTTTGGCCCATTCGGCGAACATCCGAATTTGCAGGGCATTTGGCGGGTATTCTCCCCGCCAAGCGGCCTGCAATGCACTGCGCACTGCACATAAGCTGTCAATGGGCTTGCATGCTGACAGCTGAATCAGCTGAATAAAAAAAAAAAAAAAAACATTGTTGGCAATAAGAAAGTAAAAAGTAAAAAAACATAAAGGGGTCCCCCCCCCACCCCAATCCATACCAGGCCCTTTGGGTCTGTCATGGATTTTAATTGGAAACCCATGCTAATTTTTTTTTTTTTTTAAACTACGTGGGGTCCCCTTTTAAAATCCATGCCAGACCCTTATCTGAGCACGCAGCCTGGCAGGTCAGGAAAGGGGGGATGGGCCCCCCTCCTGAACCATACCAGGCCACATGCTTTCAACATCGGGGGGGGGTGCTTTATTGCATATTGATGGAGACAAGGGTCTCATCCCTATAACCCTGGGCTGTCGTTTGTGGAGGTCTGTGGGCAGGGGGCTTATCGGAATCTGGAAGCCCCCTATGTGAATGAGTATGAGTTAGTCATGGGGTACCCCTACCCATTCACCAAAAAAGTGTACACAATTCCTTTATTAAAAAATAAAAATAACAATGTCCCCCCCCCCCCAATGTAGATCCAACATCAATCACAACGCTGCTGCCACCACCGGACCCAAAAAAGAAAAAAAAATCGTCCAGATGAAGCTACGCTATTCTTTCTAGCAAAACACGTCGACGTCATGATCGTCATGTGACGCCACTCACGCAAGCCCCGCGGAGCTTGGTCTGTCAGCAGCGTGAAAGAGACAGGCGACCATGCATGGCTCACGAATCACGGACTGTGGTGAATTGGAACAAACAGCAAGCCCATGATCAATACAACCTGTTGGAAGATGACATGATTTAATATCTTATTTCTGCAGTTTCTTTCTGGTTGATACAACCAAGCCTTTGCTTTCTTCAGGGCGTTCTGGAATGTAACAGGTTGCCTATCAAAGCTTTGTAGCATATCTGAAAGAAGAGATCTTGCCTCCATCAAGGCTGCACAACGTTTGGCTCTGGACTGTCTGTTGTTATAATGCTATGCAAGCAAACTTTAAAGGGACCCTAGCTGGCAAGATGATTGATGAATGTCCTGCTACAGAACATCAAAAGATCAAAGGCATTGAAGCTTGACCAGGATACATAGACATGGACAATGCTGCCCCTAGAGGCCACTACAGCAGGACGGACAACCTGTTGGAAGGCGACATGATTTAATATAATATTTCTGGAGTTTCTTTCTGGTTGATACAACCAAGCCTTTGCTTTCTTCGGGGCGTTCTGGAATGTAACAGGTTGCCTATCAAAGCTTTGTAGCATATCTGAAAGAAGAGATCTTGCCTCCATCAAGGCTGCACAACGTTTGGCTCTGGACTGTCTGTTGTTATAACGCTATGCAAGCAAACTTTAAAGGGACCCTAGCTGGCAAGATGATTGATGAATGTCCTGCTACAGAACATCAAAAGATCAAAGGCATTGAAGCTTGACCAGGATACATAGACATGGACAATGCTGCCCCTAGAGGCCACTACAGCAGGACGGACAACCTGTTGGAAGGCGACATGATTTAATATAATATTTCTGGAGTTTCTTTCTGGTTGATACAACCAAGCCTTTGCTTTCTTCGGGGCGTTCTGGAATGTAACAGGTTGCCTATCAAAGCTTTGTAGCATATCTGAAAGAAGAGATCTTGCCTCCATCAAGGCTGCACAACGTTTGGCTCTGGACTGTCTGTTGTTATAACGCTATGCAAGCAAACTTTAAAGGGACCCTAGCTGGCAAGATGATTGATGAATGTCCTGCTACAGAACATCAAAAGATCAAAGGCATTGAAGCTTGACCAGGATACATAGACATGGACAATGCTGCCCCTAGAGGCCACTACAGCAGGACGGACAACCTGTTGAAAGGCGACATGATTTAATATAATATTTCTGGAGTTTCTTTCTGGTTGATACAACCAAGCCTTTGCTTTCTTCGGGGCGTTCTGGAATGTAACAGGTTGCCTATCAAAGCTTTGTAGCATATCTGAAAGAAGAGATCTTGCCTCCATCAAGGCTGCACAACGTTTGGCTCTGGACTGTCTGTTGTTATAACGCTATGCAAGCAAACTTTAAAGGGACCCTAGCTGGCAAGATGATTGATGAATGTCCTGCTACAGAACATCAAAAGATCAAAGGCATTGAAGCTTGACCAGGATACATAGACATGGACAATGCTGCCCCTAGAGGCCACTACAGCAGGACGGACAACCTGTTGGAAGGCGACATGATATAATATAATATTTCTGGAGTTTCTTTCTGGTTGATACAACCAAGTCTTTGCTTTCTTCTGGGCTTTCTGGAATGTAACAGGTTGCCTATCAAAGAATGTAGCATATCTGAAAGAAGAGATCAGGCCTCCATCAAGGCTGAACAACGTTTGGCTCCATACCATCTGTTGTTATAATGCTATGCAAGCAAATTTGAAAGGGATCATAGCTGGCGAGATGATTAATAAATGTCCTGCTACAGAAGATTAAAGGCATTGAAGATTGACCAGGATACATAGACATGGACAATGCTGACCCTAAAGACCACTACAGCAGGACGGACAACCTGTTGGAAAGTGACATGATATAATATAATATTTCTGGAGTTTCTTTCTGGTTGATACAACCAAGTCTTTGCTTTCTTTCGGGCTTTCTGGAATGTAACAGGTTGCCTATCAAAGATTGTAGCAAAAGATTAAAGGCATTGAAGATTGAACATGGACAATGCTGCCCCTAGAGGCCAATACAGCAGGATGGACAGTAATATAATATATTGAGGAGGACTGCCCCATTAATACCGTGATTTGTCAATAGTCTAAAGGGGGTGGCAATGGGGTTGGGTCTGGATGGTGTATGATTGCGGTATAAAGGGCTGAACGAGTGAGAGAGCTCTCTCTTTTGTCACCCTGAACCCAGCCGACAGAACAATATCTTGAGGAAAGCATTATGATAAGTAACTTTGATGTTCTTTTGTCATATAATCTGTATAATTCTCTATAGTATTTCTATGCTAGCATATTCTTATTTTCTTGGGAAATAAATAAGACATTGTTTTACCAAGCAGTGTATTTGTTTTCATAGCTAACCTTATATCATTGTGCTTATCAGAGTTTTAATAGACTAGCTAACTAGGGGAATAGACAAGTTAATACATATATGCATTAAATAGAAGGAATCCGTAACCACCTCGAATAATATTTGTTGTACCATTTACTTCATTTGGCACCCCAGAAGGCATGTGGAATTTATTTCTGCACAGAATCCAAACCCTAATGTATTTACTCCACAAGCCCATGATTGGAAGCTCCCTGTTATAATTAAAAAAGAGTCCTGCGCAAATAATGCCACAAAAAATAAATAATGTATAAAAATGTGAAGAAAAACAAGAGTCAATGTAAATATTTCAAAAATAAACTCTTTTGGAACATTTGGTCCTGTTCTTTCTCCAGTACTTTTTCACTACACACTTACACTATTGGTGTGTTTATTTTTGAAATATTTACATTGACTCTTGTTTTTCTTCACATTTTTATACATTATTTATTTTTTGTGGCATTATTTGCGCAGGACTCTTTTTTAATTATTCAAGTGATAGTTTGTGTTTACTATTTTGTCCCGCTGCATTTTCTGTTTCATTTAGTAGCACTTGCACTTTTGTTATTCCACAGATTGTTACATTATACTTTGTTATGCACGTAGATTTATTTCACGTCTAGCACATAGTGGCGCGAGGGTCCATTTTACACAAGCTCCCTGTTATGATCCTCCTTATATGTTTGGTGGTTCATTCATCAATCCTTAAAGTTGTCACTGATACTGGGCCTAGATCTATTACGGCCAACGTTTTTACGGTGATACTAATGTATTGCAACATTAGAGGAATTTTCCCAGCAACCAATTGCATTATTTAGCACACTATAATCAAGTACCGGGATTTGAAAGAGCTGGTTCAATTCAGGCCTATGACGCGGAACTTTTGAGTACGTCCTACTCCCAGTACTGTAGGTTACACAGGCCACTTTGTTCCATGCCAAAACCAGGACTGTTCCTCCTCCTCACGTGGAATTATTGAGCCACACATGCTCTTGTGACTTTCATTTATACCAGCTGGCATTTACCTTCCACTCTCCTCCCTCCCGGGCTTTCCCATTTACCCCCATTGCCCCATTTACCCCCATTGCCCCATTTACCCCCATTCCCTATTCCTTCCCAATCCTTGGAGCCACACACACACACACCTAGGATGTCATATACTATTCATCATACCATTTGTTAATTGTTGTCCATATGACCAGATTTCCATTCGACAACCTACCTGTGTGTTGTAACATGGCGTCCGGACGTTTCTTTATATGTTGTATGTAATGTCTTATGTCTATGTTATTGTTTGATGAAATACTTCATATGTAACGGAGTTCCGTTGCTAGCCAACTACTGGGAAGCTGTTTTAAAATTGCTGATTTTAGAAATTGCCATATCTTGCCATACCAATAAATAAATAAATATATATTTTTTTATATATACTCCAGTATGATCCAATTTGTTACCATCAGTAACCCCTTTCCCTGGTTATCCCTGTCGCACTCCGCTTGAGTGCTTCCGTCAGTACACTGCTTCCTCCAATCTGGACCTTCAGATATCAGATATTACAGCCAATATATTGTAAGAACCAGGCGAGACTAGCTCAGTTTCACAGCTTGAACATGGAACTGTTTATTTGAAAAAACTCACCCAAATATATACACCAGGGGGACATCTCTTTAACAATACAAAAAAGTAACCAGAAACAGAATTAACATGAGCTAATTAACTAGTCCCTTAAAACAGCCGAGGTGACTCCATGGGGTCCATATAGTGAATGTCATGGTTATGCAGTGATCTTCCTGTGTTTGCTTACCTTCCCCCATGTCTTCAGACTAAGAGGCCAGCCACTTCCACCTGGTGGTTTTTATAACCTCTCCTCTAAGCATGGCTCCACCCCAGGCCCTATCAGGGAGCCCTTTATTAACCTGTGCACTGCAGGCCATCAGTGCTGATCAACCATTGTGTATTCCTTTGTGTGTTAGCTTCCTGTTTCCTGCCGTGTGCTCTGCTTCTGTTTTCCGTTACCGACTTTGGCGTGTCTTGACTATCCCTGTTTGCCTGTGATCCTGACCTTTTGGCGTGTACCCAACTATTCTTGTCTGCTTGTGGCCCCGACCTTGGCTTTGTCCCTCACCATCCCTATCCTCCTGTTGCCTACTGTGGGTGTGAGCTGGGGGTCGCGACCTGGAGCCAGTTGCAGCCAAGTCCATCCTCACCACTAGAGGCGCTGGTGAACACCTGCTGGCTCTTAGACTCCGCGCCCCAGGGAATCTTCCGCTCTAACCCCAGTGGGATCTGTCCCCCGTCTGCAGCAGTCAGCCGTAGGGTCCACAACCTTGCGGTGCACTCCTGATCCCTACGGTGTGCACCTGTCACCTCGCCTCAAGGTGACCTGACAGTGAACTTGGTGTCGAGTTATTCACTTTACAGTCAACAAAGAAGACAAGGGGGCACTCTTTACGTCTAGAGGAGAAGAGATTTCATCTACAAATACGGAAAGGTTTCTTCCCAGTAAGAGCTGTGAAAATGTGGAATAGACTCCCTGCAGAGGTGGTTCTGGCCAGCTCAGTGGATTGCTTTAAGAAGGGCCTGAATTATTTCCTAAGTGTACATAATATAACTGGGTACTGACATTTATAGGTAAAGTTGATCCGGTGGAAAATCTGATTGCCTCTCGGGAGATCAGGAAGGAATTTTTTCCCCTGCTTTAGCAAATTGAATAATGCTCTGCTGGGGTTTTTTGTCTTCCTCTGGATCAACTGTGGGTATAGAATTGGGTATATGGTATTGTATGATATTATTATTATTATTATTTTTTTTGTGGTTGAACTGGATGGACTTGTGTCTTTTTTCAACCTGACTAACTATGTAACTATGTAACTTTGTCCACCTGGCCATTGTGATTAATCAGGATTTCACTACAGGTCAGACTTGTTGTCATCGAGCTTCACACAGTAGATTATACATCATCATAAGTATAAACACAGGATACCTTCTCACAATAGCAGGGGCTTCCAGTATCAGACGGACCATCTTCTACATTGTATAGAGGCCAATGTGACCAGCTCTTTCAATTAACATGTCAATATCAAACAAACCAAGAATAGTCTTTATATATATTTCCTGGGAGACATTGTGCATACATTTTACCGTCCCATTTTAAGTAATCCAAGCCACATTTTCTCAGTCAGGTGACTTAGACATAGGGGGTGCATGGGGAGCTAAAACAAGGGTTTTCCAACCTCTCCAAAGGTTTTCGGTTCCATGGGCCCCCCTGTCACACTCTATACCAGGTTATTTTGTTGTATGGTGCATGCTAGGTTGATGATGTCACAAGGGGGACGGTACCACCAGGTGATGTCACCAGGTGGCCCCGCCCTTTCCTATATAAGAACTGTCAAACAGCAAGGCGGGCATTCGGCAGTTTGCCTTAGTTGACAGCGGAGCGTTTTTATTTCTTTTTGGGATGAGCGGTGGTGGCGTTGTCATGATTATTGACGGATCTACATCAGGGGACACTGTTTTTTATTTTTTTAATAAAGGAATTGTCAAAAACTGTCTCTGTGTTTGTATTACTATTTTTTGACTTTTTTGGTGAATGGGTAGGGGTGCTATGTACCCCATACTCATTCACATAAGGAGGGGGATCTGATAAGTCCCCTGCCCGCAGACCCCCACAACCACAGCCCAGGGTTGTGGGGATGAGGCCCCTGCCCCAAAGCACCTCCCCCATGTTGAGGGCACGTGGCCTGGTATGGTTCAGGAGGGGGAGAGCTTGCCCTCCCCTTTCCTGGCCTGCCAGGCTGCATGCTCAGATGAGGGTCTGGTATGGATTTTGGGGGAACCCCACGCCATTTCTTTTAAACATTTTTCTATTGCTGGCAATGGTATCATATTATTGCCAATTTAAATGTCATTTCATTCATTTTTTTTTCTTTATAAATGTCAGTTTTGCTGTAGCAGGTTCTATATGTGGTACAGATGCGCCACATTACCAGCAGACTAAGGGGACCCCCCAGGCACAAAAAAAAATCATTTTTATTGTTTCACTTTAGGCATCATTAAAATCTCCACTCTTGTAAAAATTATCTTTTTAGCTCCTAAAAAAATGTTTGCATTGATACATGTCCCCCAGGGCAGTACCCGGGCCCCCATACCCTTTTTATGGCAATAACTTGCACATAAGCCTTCAAAATGGGCACTTTTGATTTTACAAGTCCTATAGACTTTAGTAGAGTTCGGGTTTGAACTTCTGTTTTGCTCGAGAGTTCTGGCGCAAACCAAACTGTGGGGGGGGGGGGGGGGGTGTTCGGCCCAACTCTAATGGCTTCCGGGTTGGATGTGGACCTAGAAATTGAGGTTTTGTCATACGCAAAGCTCTACAAAGCCTCCATATTCCAGGACCCAGAACAGAAAGCCAATCGTTTTTTGTTTTTTTTTCCTGCACCAGTAGCTGAGAAACCTATGTGACACATACATGCCCTCCACAATTCTGCCAGCCAGTGCCTGGCGGTATATACGAACAATATATACACACAAGTTCACCATATACAGGAAGACAACAATCATCATCTGAGATCGACAGAGTGGAAGACCTAGCTAGTACAGCAAGCCGGTGTAACCACAGGGGAGCAGCCAAGACAAAGAAGCAGGCTAAGCGTTCCTGTAGGACGGATTGCTTTTATCCAAGGAAACTGTCAAAAATGGTACAAACTGACCTCCTTCAGATCCACTTCAAACAGGTAAGGCACAGCTAACAGGAGCAAAGAACAAACATGCAGTTCTTTCAGACAGATTATTTGAAGCATGCCTTCCTTAAAGCGGCAGTCCGCCGTTTTTTTTTTTTTTTTTAAAAGCCAGCAGCTACAAATACTGCAGCTGCTGACTTTTAAAATAATGACACTTACCCGCCCAGCGCGCCCGCGATGTCGGCACCCGAAGCCGATCTCTCGATCGTCTCTCGGGTGCTGCCGCCGCCATCTTGGGTATGGGAATCAGGAAGTGGAGCCTTTCGGCTTAATTTCCCGGTTCCCTACTGCGCATGCGCGAGTCGCGCTGCGCAATAAGGATGGTCTCCGCTGTCTCTGGGATCCGTGTGTTTCCCAGCAGGCAGCGGGGGACCTTCGGAAAGGGGCGTAGATTCTGCGGAAAGGGGCGTACCTTCTGCAGAATCTACGGCGGAAGTGGGTGCAGATACCTGTACTGTACAGGTACCTGCACCCCCCTAAAAGGTGCCAATTGTGGCGCCGGAGGGGGGGAGGGTTCCAATGAGCGGAAGGTCCACTTTAGGGTGGACCTCCGCTTTAAAGTAGAACTATACTCACCTCCGCTGCAGCGATATGGTGTCCATGAGCTCCCTTGGCACCCGCTGACATTATTGGCTGGTCCTTTAATGGGTTTGGATCTTGCCAACTTGACTAGCCAGGCCAGGACAACGCGGCATATATTTATCTCAGCACATGCTCAACAGTACCCTGGGCTGTGTATGCGCAGCTCAGTGTACATAGCGAGCAAGCAGATAAAAATACTTTAATGTGGAATAGACATATTATATCGGAAAACTTGGCTTCTTAATGTGGGGTGCCCCCTAAAAAAAAAAATAATTTAAGTCAGCAGCTACAAATACTGCAGCTGCTGACTTTTAATAATCGGACACTTACCTGTCCCAGGGTCCAGCGATGCGGGGGAGCGAAGCCCCCCCCCCCCCCTCGTTCCCCGCTCCGCTCGCGGCGCCATCATTCGTACTGTGGGCACCTGGCTGTGGCATCACAGCCAGGCACCCACTGTCCATGTGCGAGCGGCGTAGGGCGCAGTGATACGCCGCGCAGTCACCTGGGACACGTGACAGGTCCCAGGTGACTGTGTGGCGTGAGGGGAAGTGATGTCACCAGCCCGTGCAAGGAAGAAGGCAGACTATGAGGGACCCCCTAGCAACAGGTATTTAGAGGTGAGTAATTTTTTTTTTTCCAATTTTTTTTTTTTTGATTTTTTTAAAGAATTTTAAAGAATTTTTTATTTATTGGTGGCAACACCACTTTAACTGATCTCAGGTCCAGGGCTTCAACCCTGCTGGAGCAGCCATTAACTTGTTTTAACCCCTTACAAACCAATGTTTATAAATTTACCCTGGTAAACAAGGGGTTAAAGTGTATATAAACCCTAGCAAGGAACTTCTCTTAAAGGGGTTGTAAAGGTTCATTTTTTATTTTCTAAATAGGTTCCTTTAAGCTAGTGCATTGTTGGTTCACTTACCTTTTCCTTCGATTTCCCTTCTAAATGTTTTTTTTCTTTGTTTTCTTTGTCTGAATTTTCTCACTTCCTGTTCCTCCTCAGTAAACTGTTCAGTAAGCTGTTCTGGCTGACTAACCACCATATGATGGTGAGAAGTTTACTGAGGAGAAACAGGAAGTGAGATATTCAGACAAAGAAAAAAAACATTTAGAAGGGAAATCGAAGGAAAAGGTAAGTGAACCAACAATGCACTAGCTTAGAGGAACCTATGTAGAAAATAAAAAACAAACCTTTACAACCCCTTTAACTGTGAAGGCCTCCTTATGCTTGAAGGGCGCTTTCCAATTCCAGTAAGCCCCCCCCCACCTGCAGACCCCCACAACCACTGGGCCAGGGTTGTGGGAAAGAGGCCCTTGTCATCATCAACATGGGCAGAAGATGCTTTGCCAAGGCCAGGGGAACCCCACACCATTTTTTTTTCTGGGGTCACTGTTAAAATCCAGACCACACTTAAAGGGTCTGGTGTGATTATTTTTTTTTAACACCATCCCAACCACTTTCTTTAAATCTCTCCATTTCTCTTGGCAGATGGCACCAGTCAGTGCCAGCTCCCTGAAACCCTCAGCAGGAACCTTTCCTATTCAGTAATGGTAATAAGACTGCTTCTAAAATGTTTTACTTCCCACTGCAGCTGTAGATTCACTTGGCCAAACGCCTGTTAGATCTGCATTTGTTGAACCTCCCGAAAAATAAACAAACCTCACTTATAGACTGCACAAAAATCTCCATGCACTTTATGCACACTCCCCAGGTCTCCCTTCTATTTTTTCCTCTTTTGACCGAAAGCTCTTAGTTAATAGTGTTGGGCTATTTTCTCTACTGGTCGAATGTTCAATGGTTGTGGTTGTAAACCTCAGTCACAGAATCGGAGCAAAGCACATATAGCTGTAATGTTTACTTATCTCTCTCCAAAGCTCTAAGTGCAATTTCTCTCTGTTGCTTCGTTCCTCTGTTATCAACAAGTTCTGTGGACTTGACCATTTCTTTTCTATATAAAATGTATTTACTTATAATATTTCCTATATCATAGGCTTTTTAATTTAGAATTTCTGTTTTTATTTATTATTTACAGACATTGTATATTCGCTCCTGATGAGTCGGTCAACCGACAAAACGCGTCGAGCTATTGAGGATGCAACCCCTCACATTTCCATCATTTTTTACAATATTTTAATGAATTCTATTGTATGATATTACTGTATTACTTCTTTGGAAATTTTTATAAATCTGTTTCCCTGTTATGATTATCAACGCTCTATATCATGTTTACTTGGATGTTACGCCTGTACATGTATTGAACATTTTTTGGTCACATAACAATTCTCCCTGACATTTGTGTATAATTGATAATACAGTTCTTCTGCTGTATGGATGGGTGTGTGTTCCTTTCCTCCAGTCAGCTCTCACACACTGTAACTGCAGCCTCTCCGCTCCCTTCTCTGTGCTGCTGACAGATGAAGAAAGATTTTTACCATGATCTACCATTTTAAAGAAGCGTAGAGAGGGCAAGACAGCAGATATACAGTATCTCACAAAAGTGAGTACACCCCTCATATTTTTGTAAATATTTTATTCTATCTTTTCATGTGACAACACTGAAGAAATGACACTTTGCTACAATGTAAAGTAGTGAGTGTACAGCTTGTATAGTACATTTGCTGTCCCCCCAAAATAACTCAACACACAGCCATTAATGTCTAAACACTAAAAGTTTGCCATTTTCCCTCCCCGATATGATTTGACTCGTTAGTTTTACAAGGTCTCAGGTGTGAATGGGGAGCAGGTGTGTTAAATTTGGTGTTATCGCTCTCACTCTTTCATACTGGTCACTGGAAGTTCAACATGGCACCTCATGGCAAAGAACTGTCTGAGGATCTGAAAAAAAGAATTGTTGCTCTACATAAAGATGGCCAAGGCTATAAGAAGGTCTCGAAGACCCTGAAACTGAGCTGCAGCACGGTGGGGCCAAGACCATACAGCGGTTTAACAGGACAGGTTCCACTCGGAACAGGCCTTGCCATGGTCCACCAAAGAAGTTGAGTGCGCGTGCTCAGCTTCATATCCGGAGGTTGTCTTTGGGAAAAAGACGTATGAATGCTGCCAGCATTTCTGCAGAGGTTGAAGGGGTGGGGGGTCAGCCAGTCAGTGCTCAGACCATACGCCGCACGCTGCATCAAATCTGTCTGCATGGCTGTCATCCCAGAAGGAAGCCTCTTCTAAAGATGATGCACAAGAAAGCCTGCAAACTGTTTTCTGAAGACAAGTAGACTAAGGACATGGATTACTGGAACCATGTCCTGTGGTCTGATGAGACCAAGATAAACTTATTTAGTTCAGATGGTGTCAAGTGTGTGTGGCGGCAACCAGGTGAGGAGGACAGAGACAAGTGTGTCTTGTCTACAGTCACGCATGGTGGTGGGAGTGTCAGGGTCTGGGGCTGCATGAGTACTGCCGGCACTGGGGGGCTACAGATCATTGAGGGAACCATGAATGCCAACATGTACTGTGACATACTGAAGCAGAGCATGATCCCCTCCCTTCAGAGACTGGGCCGCAGGGCAGTATTCCAACATGATAACCACCCCAAACACACCTACAAGATGACCACTCTCTTGCTAAAGAAGCTGAGGGTAAAGGTGATGGACTGGCCAAGCATGTCTCCAGACCTAAACCCTATTGATCATCTGTGGGGCATCCTCAAACGGAAGGTGGAGGAGCGCAAGGTCTCCAACATCCACCAGCTCCGTGATGTCGTCATGGAGGAGGGGAAGAGGACTCCAGTGGCAACCTGTGAAGCTCTGGTGACCTCCATGCCCAAGAGGGTTAAGGCAGTGCTGGAAAATAATGGTGGCCACACAAAATATTACCAAATTTGGACATTTTCACTTAGGGGTGTACTCACTTTTGTTGCCAGCGGTTTAGACATTAATGGCTGTGTGTTGAGTTATTTTGAGGGGACAACAAATTTACACTGTTATACAAGCTGTACACTCACTACTTTACAATGTAGACAAGTGTCATTTCTTCAGTGTTGTCACATGAAAAGATAGAATAAAATATTTACAAAAAATGTGAGGGGTGTACTTACTTTTGTGAGATACTGTATGAGTAAAATCTATATGGGAAGATCTGTGTATCATCCTCTGGTATAGGACCCCTGATATTCTTTACGCTCGCAACCCTGACTCTTCGCAACAATGCTGGAGATTAAGGATGATCCGGACACCCTTTGGGTATGATATGGATTTTGGGACCCCCTACGCCATTTTTTTGTAATTTGGCACAAGGTTCCCCTTAATATCCATACCAGACCTGAAGGACCTGGTATGGATTTTGGGGGGACCCCCACGCAATTTTTATTTAAAATTTTGGTTCGGGATTCCCCTTAATATTCATACCAGACCCAAAGGGCCTGGTAATGGACTTGGGGGGGGGGGGGCAACCCATGCCGTTTTTTTCAAAGAGTTTCATCTATATTGCCGAGACCCAACAATACATTATAGCCTCGATCAGTTTTAAATCACTTTTTTTTCCTTTAGAAATGTCATTTTGCCGCGGTACTGTTCTGAACACGTGAAAACTGCACCACTTTACAGGCGTACTATAGACACCCCCAGGCACGATATTTAACCACTTAAGCCCCGGACCAATTTGCAGCCAAAGGACCAGGCCACTTTTTGCGATTCGGTACTGCGTCACTTTAACTGACAATTGCGCGGTCGTGCGACGTGGCTCCCAAACAAAATTGGCGTCCTTCTTTTTTTTTTCTACAAATAGAGCTTTCTTTTGGTGGTATTTGATCACCTCTGCGGTTTTTATTTTTTGCGCTATAAACAAAAATAGAGCGTAAATTTTGAAAAAAATTCAATATTTTTTTACTTTTTGCTATAATAAATATCCCCCAAAAATATATTAAAAAAAACATTTTTTTTTCCTCAGTTTAGGCCGATACGTATTCTTCTACATAGTTTTGGTAAAAAAAAAATCGCAATTAGCGATTATTGATTGGTTTGCACAAAAGTTGTAGCATTTATAAAATAGGGGATAGTTTTATAGCATTTTTATTAATATTTTTTTTTTTACTAGTTATGGCGGCGATCAGCAATTTTTATTGTGACTGCAACATTATGGCGGACACATCGGACATTTTTGACACATTTTTGGGACCATCGACATTTATACAGCAATCAGTGCTATTTAAATGCACTGATTTCTGTGTAAATTACACTAGCAGTGAAGGAGTTAACCACTAGAGGGCAGTGTAGGGGTTATGTATGACGTTATGTGTTTTTTTTATTGTAGGGGGCGTGGCCTGGCATGTGATGTCATTGATCGTATTTCCCTATAAAAGGGAACAGCCACACTAGGAAGCACGGGGAGAGGTTTGTTTCAGCTCTGTGACCCGATCGCAGGACACCAGCAGCGATCGGGTCCGCTGGTCCCGCAGCCACGGTCACAGAGCTCAGGACCGGGTCGGGAGCTTGCCGCAGGCTGGGCACTTAAAGATCCACGTACAGGTACGTGATTGTGCCGAGCCGTGCCATTCTGCTGGCGTGAGGCGGTCCTAAAGTGGTTAAAGGAATATTTCACTTTTATTGTTTCACTATTAAATCACTGCTCCCGAAAAAACGTACGGTTTTTAATTTCTTCAGATCCACGCTATAGCCGAATGACGGCTACAGCTCGGACCTGCTTTGCTGGGAGTAAGTCTATTGATGTCCTCCCATGCCCGAGCGGCCTGCATGCCCCCTGCAGGGCATGCGAGGTGCGCTCTGTGATCATCAAATGCAGCCACTGTGCCCATCACATGCTGCCACTATGGCCATCAAATGCTGCCACTGTGCTATTGAATGCAGCCACTGTGTCTTCCCCCCCCCCCCCCGCTTGCCCGCACTCACCCTGTCTCAGTGGGGCAGCGAGTGACAGCGGCGAGCAGTGTCCTCCATGCATCTCCTTCTGTCCTCTCCTCCTAATAGGCCTCCAATCACAGTGCCTGTCGTTTCAGCCAATCCGGTGACGGGTAACAGACCCGAGCACCTGATTGGCGGAGAGGCGGTTCAGTAAGGAAGGCGAATATTCATTTGCTGTTTTAACACATGGGTCACCGTTTTTTACGCCTAATAGAGCCTATGGCTCTAATCAGGTGCTTCAAAAACACCCCCCGCCGATTTAATTCAGGCGCCCGGCGCAAGAAAAGGGGGCAGCGGTGGCAGCGGCGGTCATGGATAGATTCATGCAGTGCTGGAGAAATGGAGCGGCGCCCGTGTGCCCTTATGGACGCACCGACACTGGTCTTGGTAAAACTTCTATAGGTACATAGTTAAAATTCTCTTATATTTTTATGCTCTGCATGTATGCTCTTTTGAGCTCAGAGATTCGTGGTGTCCCCCCGTCCTTTTTTTCTTTTGTTAATTTCTTATGCCTTGCTATTGGTTACTGATTATCTATACATCCACTATGGTTTTGCTTGTCTTATTGCATTATTGTACAATGCTATTCAATTGTTGATATGCTATCACACTCATAAGCCGCTTTCATTTTTGACATTTCTCATACTGATAACGGTTTACACAATTTTGATATCTGTTTATCTTATCATTGTTTTTGTATTTACTAAAATACTCAATAAAAATACACTTTGCACTCAAATGGCTTCAGTGAAGTGCAGGGGAGACATCAAGGGTCTAATCGATCCCTGATGTCTCAGCAAAGAGAACCTGTCATTACAGTATTCTATCTAATCTTTTAAGTACTGTAACGGAGCACTTCCTACTTTCTCGTCTAGGTGAGAATGTTTTTGGGCCCTTCCTTCCCCCACTGCCTTTTAGAATGTCCATGTGAGTGTGTGAGCAGATGTACCGCAGGTCTTTGCGACCTGGTGGAGATCTGTGGTGCGTTTCTCTGCATGGAGGCAGATGCTGCAAGTTTCAAGGTCCCAGATATCAGTGTTATGTGCTGGGTCCCACTGAAGAAGTCACCAGCCAGAGACGTAACGCGTTAGGGCGAAGCAAAGGGAGTGACATTGTGATGTCTGCTGGCTCAGCTCGGGAGAGGGAGTAACAGCTCTGTTACTTGCTATCAAACCATTCCCAATCTCCACTGGGAATGTCTGTGAGCAGATGTACCACATGTCTTTGCAACCCGGTGGAGATCTGTGGTGCATTTCTGTGCATGCAGGCAGATGCTGCAAGTTTCAAGGTCCCAGATATCAGTGTTATGTGCTGGGTCCATCTGAAGAAGTCACCAGCCAGAGACATAACCTGTTAGGGCAAAGCAAAGGGAGTGACATTGTGATGTCTGCTGGCTCAGCTCGGGATAGGGAGTAACAGCTCTGTTACTGGCTATAAAACCATTCCCAATCTCCATTGGGAATGTCTGTGAGCAGATGTACCACAGGTCTTTGCGACCCGGAGGAGATCTGTGGTGCGTTTCTGTGCATGCTGGCAGATGCTGCAAGTATCAAGGTCCCAGATATCAGTGTTATGTGCCAGGTGTGTGAGCAGATGTACCGCAGGTCTTTGCGACCCAGCAGAGATCTGTGGTGCGTGTCTGTGCATGCACGCAGATGCTGCAAGTTTCAAGGTCCCAGATATCAGTGTTATGTGCCGGGTCCCTCTGAAGAAGTCACCAGCCAGAGACGTAACCTGTTAGGGCAAAGCGAAGGGAGTGACATTGTGATGTCTGCTGGCTCAGCTCGGGAGAGGGAGTAACAGCTCTGTTACTTGCTATAAAACCATTCCCAATCTCCATTGGGAATGTCTGTGAGCAGATGTACCACAGGTCTTTGCGACCTGGTGGAGATCTGTGGTGCGTTTCTGTGCATGCTGGCAGATGCTGCAAGTATCAAGGTCCCAGATATCAGTGTTATGTGCCAGGTGTGTGAGCAGATGTACCGCAGGTCTATGCGACCCGGTGGAGATCTGTGGTGCGTTTCTGTGCATGCAGGCAGATGCTGCAAGTATCAAGGTCCCAGATATCAGTGTTATGTTCCAGGTTCCTCTGAAGAAGTCACCAGCCAGAGACGTAACATGTTAGGGAAAAGCGAAGGGAGTGACATTGTGATGTCTGCCAGCTTAGCTCAGGAGAGGGAGTAACATCTCGGTTACTTGCTATCAAACCATTCCCAATCTCCATTGGTAATGGCTGTGAGCAGATGTACGGCAGGTCTTTGTGACCCGGTGGAGATCTGTGGTGCGTTTCTGTGCATGCAGGCAGATGCTGCAAGTATCAAGGTCCCAGATATCAGTGCTATGTGCCGGGTCCATCTGAAGAAGTCACCAGCCAGAGACGTAACCTGTTAGGGCAAAGCAAAGGGAGTGACATTGTGATGTCTGCTGGCTCAGCTTGAGAGAGGAAGTAACAGCTCTTTTACTTGCTATCAAGCCATTCCCAATCTCCATTGGGAATGGCTGTGAGCAGATGTACCGCATGTCTTTGCGACCCGGTGGACATCTGTGGTGCGTTTCTGTGGATGCAAGCAGATGCTGCAAGTATCAAGGTCCCAGATATCAGTGTTATGTGCTGGGTCCCTCTGAAGAAGTCACCAGCCAGAGACGTAACGTGTTAGGGCAAAGTGAAGGGAGTGACATTGTGATGAAATTGTGATAAGGGAATAACAGCTCTGTTACTTGCTATCAAGCCATTCCCAATCTCCACATTCTGTGTATGCTGCTTAAAGTGATATGCTTTTTTTCCTTTTATACAATGTGAGTAGCGTTTATGCTTCTAAAAGATAGAATTTTAAAATGGAGAGCACTAGACGTTTTGGCTTTGTTTTGAGGGGCAATTGACTAATTTGGTGTTCTACCTGTGGAAGAGCGTTTAATGGGCATCCCCTGATCAAGACCTCAGCCCGGTTCAGTTTTGGGTGGAGAGGTGTCATATTTATTGATAGTCATCAACTAAACTGCTATAACTGACCTGCTATAACATTGAAGGTCAGTACCAAGGTGAGCAGACCCACATATAGCACATGTGGTGTTGGAGAGTCATTCACCTTTCTATTTATAGTTTTTAATGCTGCATTTTTCCATGAACTGTTATCATATGTTGCATGTGTTTATATACACTATATTACCAAAAGTATTGGGACACCTGCCTTTGTAAGCACATGAACTTTAATCCCATCCCAGTCTTAGTCCGTAGGGTTCAGTATTGAGTTAGCCCAACCTTTGCAGCTATAACAGCCTAAACTCTTCTGGGAATGCTGTCCACAAGGATTAGGAGTGTGTCTATGGGAATGTTTGACCATCACCAATAAGGCAAGGTCCATAAAGTCATAGGTGAGTGAGTTTGGGGTGGAGGAACTTGACTGGACTTTAATGGCATCCCAGTCTTAGTCCATTGGGTTCAATATTGACTTGGCCCACCCTTTGCAGCTATAACAGCTTCAACTCTTCTGGGAAGGCCGTCCACAAGGTTTAGGAGATGTGTCTATGGGGAATGTTTTACCATCACCAATAAAGCAAGGTCCATAAAGTCATAGGTAAGTGAGTTTGGGGTGGAGGAACTTGACTGGACTTTAATGGCATCCCAGTCTTAGTCCATTGGGTTCAATAGTAAGTTGGCCCACCCTTTGCAGCTATAACAGCTTCAACTCTTCTGGGAAGGCCATCCACAAGGTTTAGGAGTGTGTCTATGGGAATGTTTGACCATTCTTCCAGAAGCGCAAATGTGAGGTCAGGCACTACTGTTGGACTAGAAGGTCTGGAGCGCAGTCTCTGCTCTAATTCATCCCAAAGGTGTTCTATTGTACATAGTTGGTAAGGGTGAATAAAGACAACAGTCCAACCAATTCAACCTGCGTAGGTGTGTGTGTGTGTGTAGAAAATCATTTTCCTTATCCCCTTATATCGTTAGTTAAGATGTACATCCAAGAGTCTTTTAAAACTATCCATACTTCCTGCCAACACCACCGATTGTGGAAGAGAGTCCTACATCCTTACCGCCCTGGCAGTGAAAAAAACCCTATGCAGTCAGAGGTTAAATTGCTTCCAGTCTCATCATGTGGCCCAGTGTCCTCTTAGGCCGCGTACACACGCGCGGACTGTTCGCCCAACTTTGTCCGCTGAACAGTGTTTGGGCGGACAGTCCGCTCGTGTGTGGGCTTTCAGCGGACAGTTTCAGCGGACAGTTTGACGAACAAGGTTTTTCGGAAATTCCGTAAAACTGTCCGCTGAAACCTTGTTTGAGCGAACAGTCCGCCCGTGTGTAGGCTTGTTCGTCAAACTAAGTTCCGCGCATGCTCAGAAAGGATTTACACGCCGAAAGTTATAATGCAGTGTATAGGACGTCGTATTTTTCGTCCCGTCGTACGTGCCGTTCACGTCATCGCGCACGGTTTCAGCAAACTGTTCGTTCGTCGTGTGTGGCCATGTCCGTCCATGCTAATTTTGAGCGGACTGTTTGCCGAAACTGTTTGACGGACAAAGTTGGGCGAACAGTCCCCGCGTGTGTACGCGGCCTTACACTCCCTGGGACTGAAAAGTTTTGTACTTACACTGGGATCACCATTGAGATATTTGTATATTGCTATCATATCGCCTCTTAACCATCTCTTCCAGTGACGGACCATCCATAGAGGGCACACAAGCGCCTCCTCCCCTATCCATGTGTCCGGCCCCCCGATCTACATATCAGTGGCACCAAACCATGGGTTCCAATGGGGGTGGGTGGTTTTTTGAAGCACCTGATTAGAGCCAAAGGCTCTAATAAGCTGCAAAAAAGGGTGGCCTGGGAGCACAGAGCATTGCGCTCCCAGGCCACCCAGTTGTGCGAACTTGGCGAATTGAATTTCACAATTATCACACTAAAGTTCCTCCCCGCCAATCAGGAGGCAGGTCTGTGAGACCCGTTTCCCGATTTGCCGAAGCGTCAGGCGATCCTATTGGATACCTAGTGCTTTGGCGGAAGAGGAGACACACGGCAGAGGAAGCTGCTGGAGGAGCGGACACCGGAGCCGCGGCGGGAGCACTCCAGGAGAGGAGGAGAGGACACCACAGCCCCACGGGTAAGTGCCTGGCCACTGGGGGGGGGGGGTGTTTTAGTACCCTGCCATGCCGCCGGGGGGGTGTTCTTTGTTTTCCGCCCCCCCCTCCAAGAGAAGAACTCTCAAAACCGCCACTGGTCTCTTCCCCAGGGAGAATAAATTTAGCGCTTCTTTTCGCTCCTCATAATTGAGGTTCCTGGAGGTCCCCATATTAATTTTGTTGCCCTTCTCTGGAATCTCTCCAGCTCCAGCACTATCTAGGGGTGGAGAAAAAAAGCCCTGGTTTTATCACTGCAGTAAATTCCCTTTTTTATGCATGCTAACTTTCTGCTGGGTTTGGTAGCTGCAGCTTGTCATTGCATGCCATTGCTCAATCTGTCATCTACTGGGACCCCCAGATCATTCTCCATCCTAGAATCCCCTAGGACAGGGGTAGGCAACCTTAGAGAGATGAAGATCTGCTTGAACAACAAAGATTAAGTCAAAGATCACCGGGCACAGTGTCCCATTGTTAGGGCCGGTTTACACCAGAACGTGATGCCAGAAAGGCATGTTCCATGTGTGTTTCCTGCATAGTGTTCCAAATGCACTGCCTTTGTGATCTACTGCAGCTGACGATACATTGTTAACCCCAAAATAGATCCCAAACACAGTGGACACAAAAAAAAGTATTACAAGAGAGTGCAGGGTTTAGGAGTGCGTTACAATCAGAATGCAGTGTTTAGGGGGGGCGTTACAATCAGAATGCAGTGTTTAGGGGTGCGTTACACTCAGAATGCAGGGATCAGGAGTGTGTTATGCTCAGAATGCAGGGATCAGGAATGTGTTATGCTCAGAATGCAGGGATCCGGAGTGTGTTATGCTCAGAATGCAGAGATCCGGAGTGTGCTATGCTCAGAATGCAGAGATCCGGAGTGTGTTATGCTCAGAATTCAGGGATCCGGAGTGTGTTATGCTCAGAGTGCAGGGATCCGGAGTGTGTTATGCTCAGAATGCAGGGATCCGGAGTGTGTTATGCTCAGAATGCAGGGATCAGGAGTGTGTTATGCTCAGAATTCAGGGATCAGGAATGTGTTATTCTCAGGATACAGGGATCAGGAGTGCATTGCATTTAGAATGCAGGGATCAGGAGTACACTACGATCAGAATCCAGGGATCATGAGTGCATTACGATCAGAATGCAGGGATCAGGAGTGCATTACGATCAGAATGCAGGGATCAGGAGTGCGATATGTTCAGAATGTAGGGATCAGAAGTGCGATATGCTCAGAATGCAATGATCAGCCGTGTGTTATGCTCAGAATGCAGGGATTAGGAGTGCGTTGCGCTCAGAATGCAGGGATCAGGAGTGCACTACAATCAGAATCCAGGGATCATGAGTGCATTACGATCAGAATGCAGGGATCAGGAGTGCACTACGATCAGAATGCAGGGATCAGGAGTGCATTACGATCAGAATGCAGGGATCAGGAGTGCGATATGTTCAGAATGCAGGGATCAGAACTGCGATATGCTCAGAATGCAATGATCAGCCGTGTGTTCTGCTCAGAATGCAGGGATCAGGAGAGTGTTGCACTCAAAATGCAGGAATCAGTAATAAGAAGTGCGTTGCACTCGTAATGCAGAGATCAGGAGTGCATTACACTCAAAATGCAGGGATCAGTAATCAGGATTGCATTACGCTCAGAATTCAGGAATCAGGAGTGTGTTGCTCTCAGAATGCAAGGATCAGGAGTGAGTTACACTCAGAATGTGGGGATTGGGAGTGCATTACACTCAGAATGCAGGGATCAGGAGTGAGTTACACTCAGAATGTGGGGATTGGGAGTGCATTACACTCAGAATGCAGGGATCAGGAGTGCATTATGCTCAGAATGCAGGGATCAGGAGTGCATTATGCTCAGAATGCATGGATCAGGAGTGTGTTGCGCTCAGAGTACAGGTTTTAGGAGTGCGTTATGCTCAGAATGCAGGGATGGGGGGGTGTGATGTGAAAGGTGGTAGAGGACACTGTTATGGGGGTGGCCCTGCCCATAGCAGTATCCACTGCCCCTTCACATCACCCCCACTCCTCCACACACACAGTAGTATCCTCGCCCCCTCATAGCATCCTTCCTGTGTAGGGGCCGAGTTCTGTACAGGGGGCAGGAGCATGAGCTGGCGGAATGATTTATAATATTAACAAGCTGGTGATTGGTTGCTTAGGACCTAGCAACCAATCACCTGTGTGTTAACTTGAAAAGTTAACTTGACCAGCTCCCCCCCCCCCCCCCCTGTCCGTCCTGGGCTGTGCTGTCTCTCTCTCTGCTGTTGGCAGCACTGGTGGAGGCTGGAGGGGAGGGAGAGAGAAGAACTGAAGGCGCAGCGGAGGAGGCTGGGGGCAGAAAGAAGGACCGGCACTAGCAGTAGCAGGGTCAGCGGTGCAGACCCGTTCCCGCTCTACCTGTCACCTACCCCAGTCGAAAGGTAGCCTGCAATCGACAGGTTGCCGACCCCCACCCTAGGGGGGCTCTCCCTAATGAGTGACTTGCGTTTAGAATTTTACCCCCAAGTGTATTACCTTACATTTACCAGTATTAAACTTAATTTGCCATGTAGTAGCCCACTCCATTAATTTATTCAGGTCCTCTTGTAAAGTTTTTATACCCTGCTTTATTGTTATTGCCCTACATGTTTTGTGTATCATCAGCATCAGCAAACACTGAGCTTGAGCTATTTATCTCATCCTCTATATCGGGGGACTCCAAACTGCAACCTGAGGGCCAAATGTGGCCCTTTGCTAGCCTTTATCCGGCCCTTGGGGGACTATTCCTCCCCCTGACCAACAATGAGGCACTATTTCTTCCACCGATACCAATCATGGGATACTTTTCCTCCTACTAATAGGGGCACTACTCCTCCTCCTATTGACCACCAACCCTGAGGCCATATTTGTTATCACTGATGCCGGGCCTGGGATTTTTTTCTGCTCCTGCTGGCCACAATCTGGCCCCCCTAAAGTCTGAAGGACAATAAACTGGCCCTTTGTTTGAAAAGTTTGGAGACCCCTGCTCTATGTCATTTATAAATGAATTAAACAGAATTGGTCCCAGGACAGAGCCTTGGGGTACCCCACTAACTACTATAGAGCATTCTAAGTATTGGGTTGAGGTCTGGATTTGTGCAGGCCAGTCATGTTCCTCCACCCCAAACTGGCTTATCCGTGTCTTTATGGACCTTTCCTTGTGCACTGGTCCAAATCATTTGGTGGAGGTGGGACTATGGTGTGGGGGTTGTCTTTCAGGGGTTGGGTCTTGGCCCCTTAGTTCCAGTGAAGGGAACTCTTAAGGCGTCAGCATACCAAGACATTTTGGACAATGTCATGCTCCCAACTGTGTGGGAACAATTTCGGGATAGCCCCTTCCTGTTCCAAAATGACATGGATGAGTGAGTTTGGGATGGAGGAACTTGACTCGTCTGCATAGAGTCCTGACCTCAACCCAATAGAACATCGGCCAACTCAATATTGAACCCTACGGACTAAGACTGGGATGTCATTAACCAGTTCCCGACCAGCGCACGCCGATGTACGTCAGCAGAATGGCACGGGCAGGCAAATGGGCATACTTGTACGTCCCTTTAAATTTGCTGCCCTGCCGTGAGTCCCGCCGACTCGATCGCCGCGGGCATACCCGCGATCATTTCATGGGGGGCTGAATGGAGAAATGCCGTTGTAAACAGCATTTGCCCATTCTGCCTAGCAACTAGTGACGCTGATCTCTGCTCCATGTCATTGGAGCAGAGATCAGTGTTCACTAAATGAAAGCCCAGCCCCCCAACAGTTAGTAACACACCCCTAGGAACACTTAACCCCTACACTGCCAACCCACTGGTTAACCCCTTCACTGCCAATGTCATTTACACAGGAATCACTGCATTTATATAGCACTGATTGCTGTATAAATGACAATGGTCCCAAAAATGAATCAAAAATGTCCGATGTGTCCGCCATAATGTCGCAGTCACAATAAAAATCGCAGATCGCCGCCATTACTAGTAAAAAAAAAAAAGCACGGAGTATTTCATTTTTTGATTGGGCCGAGACTCTCAGCACATCTGCACACGTGCAAGATATTCATAGGTCGTGGCGCGGGAGAGGTGGGGTGAGACTCAAGTCTCAGGGGGCTGAAGTTCCTCTTTAAGGGGCATGTTTATAAAGCAGTAGACCTGACAGTCATCGATTCACCACCAGGCAGCATTTGATGAAAGTCACATTTTCAGGGTTATAAATAGAGCCCTAAAACTTGGGCGGTGAGAGCAGAGCGCGTTTCTCAAGCACCTTCAAGTAAAACAAGGCCAGTTCTGCAGCAGAACACTCAGATCGGATTCTTGGTAAACAAAGTGTCAGAAGTGCTGCTGATCCGCGAGAAGAGAGGTCACCCAGTCCTCGGCTCTGCTGATATATTAATAGCTGATATTACAGAAAACAAGCCCAGCGCCACCAAGGATCGAGACACCGAACAGCCTCTCTCAGCTCTCCGCGCCATGATTACTGCATCGTTGTTTGTTTACAGATACAGTTCACGCTCCCCCCGGGGGAAATCATCCAAACATCGAAACACCTAATCAAAGATGAAGATCTGGCATTTAAAAAAAAAAAAAAAGTTTTTGCAGTTGAACAACCATTCATTTAAATATAAACTAATCAGCCACTATATTAGGTACGCCTTAGTAGTAGCGGGTTGGACCTCCTTTTGTCTTCATTCTTCGTTGTATAGATACAACAAGGTGTTGGAAACGTTCCTCAGAGATTTTGGTCCATAGTGACATGATAACATCACACAGTTGCTGCAGATTTGTCGGCTGCACATCCATGACACCAATCTCCTGTTCCACCAGATCCCAAAGGTGCTCTATTGAATGGAGATCTGGTGAGTGTGGAGGCCATTGGATGGAGATCTGGTGAGTGTGGAGGCCATTGGATCCCAAAGGTGCTCTATTGAATGGAGATCTGGTGAGTGTGGAGGCCATTGGATGGAGATCTGGTGAGTGTGGAGGCCATTGGATGGAGATCTGGTGAGTGTGGAGGCCATTGGATGGAGATCTGGTGAGTGTGGAGGCCATTGGATGGAGATGTGGTGAGTGTGGAGGCCATTGGAGGACAGGGACCTCATTGTCCAGTGGTGAGATGATTGGAGCTTTGTGACATGGTGCATTATCCTGCTGGAAGGAGCCATCAGAAGATGGGGACACTGTAGTCATAAAGGGATGGACATGGTCAGCAACAATACTCAGGTAGGTCGTGGTGTGTAAACCATGTTCAAAGTGTGCCAAGAAAATATCCCCCCCACACCATTACACCACCACCACCAGCCTGAACCGGTGATACAAGGCAGGATGGATCCATGCGCCAAATTCTGACCCCACCATCTGAATGTCGTAGCTGAAATCGAGAGTCATCAGACCAGGCAACACTTTTCCAATCTTCTATTGTCCAATTTTGGTGATCCTGTGCGAATTGTAGCCTCAGTTTCCGGTTTTGGCTGACAGGAGTGGCACCCGGTGTGGTCATCTGCTGCTATAGCCTAATTCAAGGTTGGATGTGTTGTGCATTCAGAGATGGTATTCTGCATACCTTGGGTGTAACGAGAGGTTATTTGAGCTACTGTTGCCTTTCTATCATCTGAAACCAGCCTGCCCATTCTCCTCTGTTTTCAGCAAGGCATTTTCCTCCACACAACCTCCGCTCACTGGATATTTTCTCTTTTTCCCCACCATTCTCTGTAAACCCGAGAGATGGCTGTGTGTGAAAATCCCAGAAATACTCAGACCGGCCCGTCTGGCACCAACAACCATACCACGTTCAAAGTCACTTCAATCCTCTTTCTTACCCATTCTGATGCTCGGTTTGAACTTCAGGAAGTCGCCTTCACCACGTCTAGATGCCTAAATGCATTGAGTTTCTTCTGCGATGTGATTGGGCGATTAGCAATTTGTGTTACCAAGCAATTGGACAGGTGTCTCAAATAAAGTGGTCAGTGAGAGTGTGTGTGTGTGTGTGTGTGTGTGTGTGTATATACCCCCTTCGCGGCGAGCATACGCATATATGCTGCCTCAGCTTTTGGGGGTTATACCGGGATGATGCCCGCAGTTGCAGGCATCATCCTGGTACTGTTTTTTAGAGCAGGCGATCGGGTTTGCAGGGAAAGCCGCTCGATTGCTATCCCAGAGGAGCGGGAGAGGACAACCCCTCACCTGCTGCTCTGACCGGCCTCCCGTCCCACCAGGAGACCCGATCCACGATCCGGCACTTCCGGTGTCTAGCCACAGACTGGAACGAAGCTGTAAATGGCTTTGTTCCAGTCTCCTGAATGTCACAACGTCACTTCCGGTTTACTCGGCTGCCAATGGGCCGGATT
The DNA here is from genome assembly GCF_037356315.1 of Lithobates pipiens. NCBI lineage: Eukaryota > Metazoa > Chordata > Amphibia > Anura > Ranidae > Lithobates > Lithobates pipiens. The sequence goes on along the minus strand of NW_027507785.1, from coordinate 10,041,072 downwards.
TTAAAAAAACATACAGTATTCAGAATCGCCGTTTTCAGGGATCTGAATACTTTGAAGTGCAAAGGAGGGATTGGAGGTCTTTTAGACCCCCGATCCCTCCATAAAGAGTACCTGTCACCACCTATTACTGTCACAAGCGATATTTACATTCCTTCCATTTTTTTATTTAAAAAAAAACAATTTAATAATATAAAAATAAATAGAATAAATAAGAATTATTTTTTTAAAGCGCCCCCATCCTCGCGAGCTCGCGCAGCAAAGAAAATGCATACGAAAGTCACGCCCACATATGTAAACGCTGTTCAAATGACACATGTGAGGCATCGCGGGGATCATCAGAGCGAGAGCAAAAATTATAGCACCTCTGTAATTCTAACCTGGTAAACTTAAAAAATATTTAAAGCATCGCCTATGGAGATTTTTAGGTACCGTCGTTTGTCGCCATTCCACGAGCGCGTGCAATTATAAAGCGTGACGTGTTTGATATCTATTTACTCGGCCTAACATCATCTTTCACATTATACAAAAAATTGGGCTAAATTTACTGTTTTTTTTTTTTATTTTATTTTTTATCGAGTTTTTTAAAATTCATGAAATGTCCCTTTTCCCCAAAAAGTTGTATTTAAAATACCGCTGCACAAATACCGTGACATAAAATATTGCTACAATTGCCATTTTATTCTCTAGATTCTCTGCTAAAATATATATATATATATATATATATATATATATATATATATATATATATATATATATATAATGCTTGGGGGTTCTAAGTAATTTTCTAGCAAAAAATACGGATTTTAACTTGTAAACACCAAATGTCAGACATAGGCTTAGGCATGAAAGAGATACAGTAATATATATAATACAACAAGCCCCTGGCACAGGAGTAAGAGCCTGCTTAAATGAAGGGCGTTTATACTTTATTTTGACTGGCAAAAGAATACTTTTCCCACTAGAAATCGTTTGGATGTATTTGTCCAAATCCTCCCCAAATAGCCGATCCCCATGAAAAGGGAAACCAGTCAGGAGCTTTTTGCATGGTGCTTCTTCGGCTGACCAATTTTTTGACAACAGGATTCTACGCATGTGTACTAGCACAAGCGCAAGTTGGGACATTTGGTGAATAGAATCTTTAATGGTGTCTATAGCAAAACATAATGCTTTTGGTAGTTCGGCCAAATCCTGGGCTTGTTGTGCAGGAACTTCTTTAAGGACCTGTCTAAATTGGTCCTTTAGGGATTGACAGATGCCTATTGTAGCGACTTCAGGCTAAGTAACGGCACCTGCCAGGGAAAAAGAGGATTTTAACAGGAATTCCAACCTTTTATCTGTTGGATCCTTAAGCATTTGTGCATTGTCTACTGGACAAGGTAGACTTTTAGTCACACTGAAAATCGCAACATCAACTGCTGGTACATTCCATTTTTTTGGTGAATTTTTTCTCCATGGGATAGAGAACTGAGAATCTCTTTGGAGTGAGAAAATGCTTATTCGGGTGATCTCATTCAGCATAAATAAGCTGTTCTAGTAATGCATGGACAGGAAACGCATGCAAAGGCTGTGAAGGTTTTAAGGAACCCAAGGAAGAAACCAAACTTTCAGCAGACTCTGTTAAGGGTAGCATGAAAGTAGAACAAACCATCTCCGTAAGAGATTGTATCAGCAACTTCTCAGATTGCAAGGCTGAAAAGGGTTCATCTACCGTTGTTTCCTCTGCAGAAGAGTCATCGGTTTGTCTTTCCTCCTGATAGCCTGAGGGTAACACCACATCCTGTACCCACTGTTCCCCTTGCAAAGGGTCTAAAGGTGGGGGAGAGGGATCTAACACGCTTGATATCCATTTGAATGGAGGATGTGATTAAAGCCACTAATCTTCCTTCTAGGCCCTGCGGGGCGAGGAAAAGGCATCTTCAGTCACGTATACAGGGGCTGAGATGAGAGAAGCAGCTGCACCACCGATTTGTTCCAATGACTCCCCCTGGCTTGCCATAATTGGTATTTCAGGCAAGAATGACAGTGTGGAGACATGACTGCAGTTTCTAGTGCCTGGGGGTGAAACCTTTGGTACCTTTTTGGTTTTTGTGGTGTCTTTTTTCTTATGCATAGTCCTAAGCACAAAAGCCGAGGCGCTATTTAATTGCACTAATTGCTGAACATAGTCTGACAGTATAATGCAGCTATATAAGTTCAGCCTAGCGATGGGAAAAAATGTTCTGCCCGTATTAGGAATGCCACTTGCAGCCCTTACTTGCCCCACTGCTCCTGTGCCCCAAGTGTAGCCTGCTTGCTCCTCCTCACTATCAGCCGAGGAAAGACTGATCCAGCTCATCCTTAAGCCTGTGCTTTTGCCGTGTGTCCTCGTGGATGCTAAATGGCGCCACCCCCTACTTTTCATTTGAAAAAAGTTTTCAAGACCCAACAAGAGGGGGGGGGGGCAGAACCCAATGACCCAAGCAGGCAGAGGAAACAACTGCTGATTCTCTAACCCTTCTGGTCCCTTCAGGGGGGATAAAAGCATGGCAGATCTCTTACCTTAAGAGGAATCCCCCCTGTGCAAGCTGCTGTGGCCACACACAGACTGACACTGAGCTGAAGTGAAGACAACAGATTAAGATATGTGCATATACTCCCTCTAGTGGAGACTTAAGGCATGATAAAAAATGTTCCCTGATGAAGAAAACCTTAGGTGGACCTTTTAGTTCTTAGGTTTCTTCCCTTACCTTTTCCCCGCCACAGGATTTACTGACTTAACAGGAAGATCCAACCTTCACCCATCGCTGCGTTTAGCAAGCCTTCAAGGGCCGGGTCCCTTTTTATCGGAGTTCCACTCCCTTGGACCTGTAAAAGCACCCCGCCGGGAAAAACTTTAGGTAATGTATCATGACCAATGCCCTGGGTCCCGGGGTCCAGCCCTGCAAAGAGCGGTGTTACATTCAAAACCTTGTGCTTCGCATGCGAGGCCTGGGTAGCATTCACTTTGGCCTCAGTGGCACTTTGGATGGATCCGGTCTATGGAGGCTATTTAAATGCAGCAAGGATCCCTCCTGGAGCTCCTCAGAGCACATCTTCACTCGTGACAAACACCTTAGACACTGGCGAAAAAAACTGAGGTACTCCTGGTAGGAGGAAGGGTTATATAGGGAGTGAACTTCCTGTATTTGGATATACCAGTGTCCATCACCTGAAGGTGCCTATATTCCCACATACTATGGTGCTCTGTGTCCCATGATGTACGATGAAGAAATGTGCATTTTAAAGTGGGCAAAAAAAATGCAAAAAAGGGCTCCAGCAGGCATTTCTCTGGATCTCCGCCTTAGAAGATTTATGAAGGAATCAGTAGAGGAACCGGGCAGATCTGATTTATTAATAGACACATAAAGCAGGATATGATTGCCGGTATCCTTGTATAATCTGATACTCTTAACATCTATGGCTATATCAACATTTGCACAGACATTTTTCTTCCTGTCTTCCATCAGAGCTCCCCCCCTTGCCCTTCCCTGCGACTCCTCTTGCCACTCCGGTAATTCTACCAGTCATTTAGGGGAGGTCAGGTGGGTTTTGTTGGTGTCCTTCATTGCGTTGCTGCCTGCTAATTGCACCAGCGGGCCCCTGCCGCATAAAAGGCAGTGATGAAATGGAGTCAATTTCTCGTGAAGGGTTTAAATGAAAATTCCTCCTGTCAAACCTCATTACTGATGGAGAGAAATGATTAAATGATGAACCTCCATTTTCCCAACCATTTAGAGGTTTCAAGGTAAAGGTCTCATAACTCTCCACCATCTATCAGCGACCAATGAGTTCAGGTACATATCGTTTTAAGGAAATGAAGCAGAGGAGGAATGTTGATTAATATAAAAATAGTAAAATAATAAATAGCGGAGTTGATATCATTAATTCCAGGAAATGTAAAATAATCTACACTATATAAAGTACAGGTATATACACCTTGTTACTCACCCCTCCATATACACCGTATTACCAAAAGTGTTGGAGGAACTTGACTGGAGTTTAATGGCATCCCAGTCTTAGTCCATAGGGTTCAACATTGAGTTGGCCTACCCTTTGCCGCTATAACAGCTTCAACTTTTCTGGGAAGGCCGCCCACAAGGTTTAGGAGTGTGTCTATGGGAATTTTTGACCATTCTTCCAGAAGCGCATTTGTGAGGTCAGCCACTGACCCCATGAACCCTACGTACCAAGACTGGGATGGCATTAAATTTCATGTGTGTCTAAAGGCAGGTGTCCCAATACTTTTGGTAATACAGTGTATATGGAGGGGTGGGCAACAAGGGGCTAAAACAGCAGCAATAGGTCCACAGAAAAAAAAAAAAGAATGGCCAATGGAACCAAGCGGGCAGTTAATAGCAGATGCACCTTGCGGCGAGGCTAAAAACGGCCACCTGGCAAAGAAATGGTTCTGAAACATGTGAACAGAGGATCATGTGGTAGCCCAGCAACCTATGAGAAAGATGGATGCTCGATGATGTAAAAAGCCCCAAAAACATCTCTAGGAGAATGGCACCAGGCAGGGAAGGAGGAACTCGTTCCTTGAGGGCAGAAGATCACCAGAAGAAAGGTAAATTGACCACCCAGCTGGGCGGAAGAGGAGAGAAGCATCCCATAGATCACCCTATGAAGAAGGAGAACAGGGGGCATTTTTCAAGAGAATATGTGACAAGGATGACAGTTCTGAGTCCACGCATAAAGTAAATTGAAATATATCTGACACATCTTCAGGCTTGACATGGGAAGACAGAATGACAGTCCCAAAGAGGGGGAGAACAAGAGTACCAAGGAAGAAAGAACCAGCTTTTAGGATACTTGGTCCCCATGTAACGTAAGAAAAGGAGGGGCCACCTAGGAAGAAATTAGGGGTAACCAAGGCACAACTACGGGTGCACTGGGCAGCACAGAAAGAAGGTTACTTTTTTACAAGGGATCTTTTAAAGGAGTACCCCTTTCTGCACTGGCAAGAGCACCCAAAGAAGACCCCAGAGAGCCAAGGTGTTAGAGGATATACATGTTTGAACCAAGACCTGCAGGCAGAGGCATAACTAGAACCTTCAGGACCCCGGTGCAAGAAATCATGAAGGGCCTCCCTGGCCCCCCGACTAGGGCCCTTCCCACTGTTCTTGGGCCATTTACGCCCATCCTGGGACCCTTTATTAAGGTCCCACAGTGCAACACCTTCCTGCCATCTTGCGGTCCCCCCACAGTGGAGGAACACCAGAGCCCAGTCACAAGACCCTGGTGGTTCTAACACTGGTGATCTTTATTTTATTTTTGTGTTTTTTTTTTTTTTACCTTGTTATTTATTTATTTTACAATTGTATTTTCTACACATTATTTAGAACCCCAGTTGGAGGGCTTTGGTGAAATATCAGGGGTCTAAACAGACTCCTGATGTCTCAATCTGTACAAAGCTCCCCATTCATTCATAAACTGAGGCATAGTAGTTTACTATGCCCCAGCTATGAATGAATAAAACAAAAACAAAAAAAAACTGATTTGGTGATCGGTACCGATCACTGATTCTATTCATTAAGACAAGAAAGGGGCCAGTAAATGACACATTTACTGCCTCCTTCCCCACTCTCCATTCTGGCAGATCCCCCACAGCACCCGGCAGGAGGGGTGGGGGGGGGGGGGTAACCTGCAGAGCTGCTGAGGTGGCCAGGAAAGGACACAGGGGCCTGGGGCAGCAGGCCAGTGCTAGGGAGGTGGCAGGAATGGCATATGGAGGAAACAGATGCCCTCCATCTCCCTCTGCAGGAGAGAGGAGGGGAAGCGGGCATTCAGCGGCTGCATGGAGGGATACATTCCTCTACATGCCGCTGCCCCTGCCACCCTCCTATCCAGGCATACAGGTGGGGCTCACGGGTCCCCTGGAGCAGGGGGCCGGGCTGCAATGATGACTCCCGCGACCCCTGTACATACGCCTCTGCAGGGTACCAAGGGCTAGGTGTTTGGTGATTCCAAACAGAAGAAGTTGCAGGATGCGGAGTGAGAAAAAGATTTTGGTTAAGGTTCCTTATCATCACACTAAGAGAGAGCTACCACAAATTGTAGATTGCAGAGCATGAGGGAAGAAGCCTACATGCCCCAAGGAAAAAGAACCCCCAATTTAGAGTTTGGCATGTGCCTAACTGGTGAAATATAGATGCCAAGAGGTCTCTAACCAAAAGCCTGCAAAGCAGTTATACAACTCCACTCCTTTGATCTCTACAGCTCTTTTCTGGTTCTCCTCCTACCTATCTCACCATACTTTCATTGTCACCTACAACTCCATCTCTTCCTCGCCTCTTCCTCCTTCTGTTGGGGTCCCCCAAGGGTCTGTCCTTGGGCCTCTTCTATTATCAATCTACACCTCTTTCTTGGGCCAAGTGATAATCTCCCACAGCTTTCAATATCACCTCTACGCCAATGACACCCAAGTATTTCGCTCTACTTAGCACACTACTTGTGACATATCAGTATAGATGTCACATCACTTCCTTCAATGTAATTTACTCTGTCAAAAACTGAGCTTCCTCCCTGGTTCTCTTACCCCGACTTTACCATCGAGATCAATAGCACAACTATCAGTCCCTCCACGCATGCCAGGGTGCACCCCTTCTGAACTAATGGCACCACAAAGCAACTCTCTGATCTTGATTTTTGCAAGTCCTTTCTCACTGGCCCACCTATACATAGACTACCCTCATGAATGCTGCTACTAGACTCATCCACCTTATGAACTGGTTGCCACCACTCTCCGCCTATCCTTTCACTGGCTTTTACTTGCTAAATGTATAAAATTCTAAATACTAACTACAACATACAAAGCCTCGAGCTACCAATCTTGTCTCCAAATATCACAAAAAAAATTCTCTTCTCTCCCCACAAGACCTCCTGCTCTCTGGTTCCTTCACTAACTGTATGCTCACCTTCTCATCCCCTGGACTTCTCTTATGGAACTCCAACGCACCTTCACTTTAAAAGGGAAGTTTCAGGGAAAAAAAAAAAAACTTAACATTTTAACCACTTTCAGACCGGACCATTTTGCTGGTCAATGACCAGAGGTCTTTTTACACTTTGGCACTGCGCTGCTTTAACTGGTAATTGCGCGGTCATGCAATGTTGTACCCAAACAAAATTTGCGTCCTTTTCTTCCCACAAATAGAGCTTTCTTTTGATGGTATTTGATTGCCTCTGCGATTTTTATTTTTTGCGATATAAACGTAAAAAGACCGCAAATTTTGAAAAAAAATGATATTTTCTACTTTTTGTTATTAGAAAAATCCAATAAACTCAATTTTAGTCATACATTTAGGCCAAAATGTATTCAGCCACATGTCTTTGGTAAAAAAAAAGTCAATAATTGTATATTTATTGGTTTGCGCAAAAGTTGTCACATCTACAAACTAAGGTACGTTTTCTGGAATTTACGCAGCTTTTAGTTTACGACTGCCTATCTCATTTCTTGAGGTGCTAAAATGGCAGGGCAGTACAAAACCCCCCCAAATGACCCCATTTTGGAAAGTAGACCCCCTAAGGAAATTGATAAGAGGCATGTTGAGCCCATTGAATATTTTATTTTTTTGCCTCAAGCGATTGAATAATGACAAAAAAAAAAATATTTTTTTTTTTTTACACAAAGTTGTCACTAAATGATATATTGCTCACACATGCTATGGGCGTATGTGAAATGAAACCCCAAAATAAATTCTGCTGCTTCTCCTGAGTACGGGGATACCACATATGTGGGACTTTTTGGGAGCCTAGCCGCGTACGGGGCCCCGAAAACCAAGCACCGCCTTCAGGCTTTCTAAGGGCGTAAATTTTTGAGTTCACTTCTCACTACCTATTACAGTTTTGAAGGCCATAAAATGCCAAGATGGCACAAAACCCCCACAAATGACCCCATTTTAGAAAGTAGACACCCCAAGCTATTTGCTGAGAGGCATGTTGAGTCCATGGAATATTTTATATTTTGCCACAAGTTGCGGGAAAATTACAAACTTTTTTTTTTTTTTTTCACAAAGTTGTCACTAAATGATATATTGCTCATGCATGCCATGGGCATATGTGAAATGACACCCCAAAATAAATTCTGCTGCTTCTCCTGAGTACGGGGATACCACATATGTGGGACTTTTTGGGAGCCTAGCCGCGTACGGGGCCCCGAAAACCAAGCACCGCCTTCAGGCTTTCTAAGGGCGTTACAGTTTTGAAGGCCATAAAATGCCAAGATGGCACAAACCCCCCCCCCCCCCCCAAATGACCCCATTTTGGAAAGTAGACACCCCTAAATTTAGGGGTACACTAGTGAGACTAGGTAATAAATGGCGGGTGCCCTGAAACTATAAAAAAATAACTAACCAACCAGCGTCACCTGTAACAGTTATATGGTGATCACTGGTGAAAGGGTTAACTAGGGGGCAATCAGGGGGCTTTATGCGGTAGTATATGGGGGTCCCTGGCGCTATAAAAAGCTGCGGCAAACCTAAATACCTACCTGCCTAACTAGCGTCACCTGTGACACTAATACAGCGATCAGAAAAACGATCGCTTATTAGGCTGGGTTCACACTGGAGCGATGCAGGAACGCCACGAATCCGCGGCGGGTTCCCGCATCGCATGCCTCCCGGCGGCAGTTCACACTGCCCTATGCGAACTGCTGGGAGTGTCAGTGAAATGTTAATGACACCCCCAGATCAGTTCGCATATCGCAGTGCGATCTGCAAACTTGGATCGCATGGTGTGAACACCCATGCGATCCGATTCTGCTGCGGACCAAAAAAAGGGTCCCGTGCGAGTTTGCGGCGGGTGCGGCGGGTGCGACGCGAATTCAGCCATACTATCTGTATGGCTGAACTCGAATCGCACAGAGATCGGATGTGATTTGCACTGCAGTGCGGTGCGAATCACATCCGTTCTCATAAACCGCTGCAATGTGAACCCAGCCTTAGTGACACTGGCGACGGGGGGTGATCACGGGGTTAAACCTTTATTGGGGGGGTTAGGGGGTACCTTAGAACTAAAGGGGGCTAACCCTAACTGCCCTAACAGTTATTAGTCACAAATGACACCCGCCGGGTGATCAGGGGGTTAAACCTTTATTAGGTAATAAATGGCGGGTGCCCTGAAACTATAAAAAAATAACTAACCAACCAGCGTCACCTGTAACAGTTATATGGTGATCACTGGTGAAAGGGTTAACTAGGGGGCAATCAGGGGGCTTTATGCGGTAGTATATGGGGGTCCCTGGCGCTATAAAAAGCTGCGGCGAACCTAAATACCTACCTGCCTAACTAGCGTCACCTGTGACACTAATACAGCGATCAGAAAAATGAACGCTTATTAGGCTGGGTTCACACTGGAGCGATGCGGAAACGCCGCGAATCCGCGGCGGGTTCCCGCATCGCATGCCTCCCGGCGGCAGTTCACACTGCCCTATGCGAACTGCTGGGAGTGTCAGTGAAATGTTACTGACACCCCCAGATCAGTTCGCAAATCGCAGTGCGATCTGCAAACTCGGATCGCATGGTGTGAACACCCATGCGATCCGATTCTGCTGCGGGCCAAAAAAAGGGTCCCGTGCGAATTTGCGGCGGGTGCGGCGAATGGCTGAACTCGAATCGCACAGAGATCGGATGTGATTTGCACTGCAGTGCGGTGCGAATCACATCCGTTCTCATAAACCGCTGCAATGTGAACCCAGCCTTAGTGACACTGGCGACGGGGGGTGATCACGGGGTTAAACCTTTATTGGGGGGGGTTAGGGGGGCACATTAGAACTAAAGGGGGCTAACCCTAACTGCCCTAACATTTATTACAGTCACAAATGACACCAATGCAAAAAAAAAAAAAATGACATTGGTGTCACTGTGACTGGGGGGCAGGGGTAATTGGGGGGTGATCGGGGGGTAAAGGGGGGGTGTGAGTGTGCCTGGCATGTTCTACTGTGTGTGTAGAGTGTTGGTGCAACTCACCGATCCGCTCTCCTCCGTGTCGGAACGAAAAATACCGACACAGAGGAGAGAATACATCACTTCCTCTCCTGTGTTTACATTACAGGAGAGGAAGTGATGTCACGGGGGATTTCTATTCGTCGGGAGCGATCGCGAGGGGGTGGCCATGAATGAATGGCCGTCCCCTCGTCCGGGATCGCTCCCGAACGAATACCGACCGCCGCAGGCACCGGGCGGGGGCCCGATCGGGCCCCCGACCCGCGGGAGGCAAGGGACGTACATGTAAGCCCTTATGCCTGCCCGTGCCATTCTGCCGACGTACATCGGCGTGCGGCGGTCGGCAACTGGTTAATAAAGAACTGTGAAGCAAAATAAGGGTCAGTGCCCATCTGCAGACCCACCATTGCTAGGAATGCAGCGCCCACCATTGCTAGGAATGCACCCACCATTGCCAGGAATGCACTCATCATTGCCAGGAATGCACCCACCATTGCCAGGAATACACCCACCATTGCCAGGAATGCACCCACCATTGCCAGGAATGCACCCACCATTGCCAGGAATACACCCACCATTGCCAGGAATACACCCACCATTGCCAGGAATGCACTCACCATTGCCAGGAATGCACTCACCATTGCCAGGAATACACCCGCCATTGTCAGGAATGCACCCACCATTGCCAGGAATGCACTCACCATTGCCAGGAATGCACTCACCATTGCCAGGAATACACCCGCCATTGTCAGGAATGCACCTGCCATTGCCAGGAATACACCCACCATTGCCAGGAATGCACCCGCCATTGCCAGGAATGCAGCCACCATTGCCAGGAATGCAGTCACCATTGTCAGGAATGCAGCCACCATTGCCAGGAATGCAGTCACCATTGTCAGGAATGCACCTGCCATTGCCAGGAATGCAGCCACCATTGCCAGGAATACACCCACCATTGCCAGGAATGCACCCACCATTGTCAGGAATGCACCCGCCATTGCCAGGAATACAGCCACAATTGCCAGGAATGCACTCACCATTGTCAGGAATGCACCTGCCATTGCCAGGAATGCACCCGCCATTGCCAGGAATACAGCCACAATTGCCAGGAATGCACTCACCATTGTCAGGAATGCACCCGCCATTGCCAGGAATGCAGCCATCATTGCCAGGAATGCACTCACCATTGTCAGCAATGCACCTGCCATTGCCAGGAATGCAGCCACCATTGCCAGGAATGCAGCCACCATTGCCAGGAATACACCCACCATTGCCAGGAATACACCCACCATTGCCAGGAATGAAGCCACCATTGCCAGGAATACACCCACCATTGGCAGGAATGCACCCACCATTGCTAGGAATTCACCCACCATTGCTAGGAATTCAATCACCATTGCCAGGAATACACCCATCATTGCCAGGAATGCAGCCACCATTGCTAGGAATAAGCTCACCATTGCCAGAAATGCAGCCCCACAATTGCCAGGAATGCCCTCACCATTGTCAGGCTGCCAGGATTCCAGCGGTGTCTCTGGTGGTGACAGAATGCGCTGCGCTGGACATCATCGTTGGACCCTGGACCTGGAGAGGAGAGATCATCCATCGTTGGACCCTGGAGAAATGATCACCTATCGCAGGATACCGAGAGTGGATTACCACCGCTGGAATCTTTTTTTATTTTTAATAAAGGACTTTTCCCAATGCTGTCTGTGCGTTTTTTTACAATTTTTTACACTTTCTTTGTGAAATGGTAGGGGTACAATGTACCCATTACCATTTCAAACAGGGGGGGGGGGGCGGGATCTGGGGATCCTCTTGTTAAAGAAGGCTTCCAGATTCTGATAAGCCCCCTGCCCGCAGACCCCCACAACCACTGGGCAAGGGTTGTGGGGATGAGGCCCTTGTCCCCATCAACATGGGGACAAGGTGCTTTGGGGGGCTACCCCCAAAGCATCCTCTCAATGTTGAGGGTATGTGGCCTGGTACGGTTCAGGAGGGGGGGCGCTCTCTCGTCCCCCCCTCTTTTCCTGCTGCCTGCTAGGTTGCGTGCTCGGATAAAGGGTCTGGTATGGATATTTGGGGGGAACCCCATGCCATTTTTAAAAAAAATGTCCATACGAGACCTGAAAGGCCTGCTAATTGAATTTTTTTTTTTATCAATGACTTTCAATGAGTGTTCTCTGTATTATGGGGAGCCGACAATTCATTATAGCCGCGAGTGCTTTTAAATGACTTTTTTTCCCTTCAGAAATGACACTTTGTGCAGGGACAGTTCTAAGCACGGGAAACATGCGCCCCTTCACAGGCATACTATACACACCCCCCAGGTACGAAATTTAAAGGAATATTTCACTTTTATTGTTTCACTTTAAGCATTATTAACCTCCTCGCGCCCGCCCTATGGCCGAATGACGGCCGTAGAGCAGGCGCATTCGTCCGGGCGGTCGTCCCTGGACGGCCCAATGTTTACTTCCGCAATGCGCGCCCCCGCGGGCGCGCATCGCGGAAGCTCTGTGTTCGCCGTGTCCCCCGGGGACAGGCAAACACAGATCGCTGTAAACGGCCAATCACAGCGGCCGTTTACAGCGTGATCGGCGTGTCCAATGGGAGATGATCTCATATGTAAACATATGAGATCATCTCTTGGCGCCGCTCTCCTTCCTCGCACTGTCTGTGCGAGGAGGGGAGAGGGGAGAGATGAACGGCTGCAGCGGCAGCCGTTCTGCCTGTGGGGGGAAAAAAAAAAGTAAAAAAAAATAAAATAAAGTGCCATCCGCCCCCAGCAGTGCCATCCGCCCCAATGCTATCTGCCCCAATGCCATCTGCCCCAATGCCATCTGCCCCAGTGCCATCTGCCCCAGTGCCATCTGCCCCAATGCCATCTGCCCCAGTGCCATCTGCCCCAGTGCCATCCGCCCCAGTGCCATCCGCCCCAGTGCCATCCACCCCAGTGCCATCCACCCCAGTGCTACCTGCCCCCAGTGCTACCTGCCCCCAGTGCCATCCACCCCAGTGCTACCTGCCCCCAGTGCTACCTGCCCCCAGTGCCACCTGCCCCCAGTGCCACGTGTCGTCAGTGCCACGTGTCGTCAGTGCCACGTGTCGTCAGTGCCACATAGTGCCATCCGTCATCAGTGCCACGTATCAGTGCCATTTGTCATCAGTGCCACGTATCAGTGCCATTTGTCATCAGTGCCACCTGTCAGTGTCACGTGCCATCTGTTGTCAGTGTCACATGTCATCAATGCCACTTATCAGTGCCATCTGTCATCAGTGTCACGCGTCATCGGTGCCATGTATTAGTGCCATCTGTCATCGGTGGCACATATTAGTGCCACGTATTAGTGCCATCTGTCATCAGTGCCACGTTTCAGTGCCACGTATTAGTGCCACGTGTCATCAGTGCCACGTATAAGTGCCACCCGTCATCAGTGCCACATATTAGTGCCATCTGTCATCAGTGCCACATATTAGTGCCATCTGTCAGTGCCACCTGTCATCAGTGCCACGTATAAGTGCCATCATTGCCACGTATCAGTGCCATCTGTCATCAGTGTCACGTGTCATTGTCCTGGTGCTTCAAAAGTGTAATAAATAGTCAACAAGTTAGATGTGTAATTTATGTTCCTAGAACACATGATGGCGCTACCTGCATGTTGGGCCTCTCTATGTGGCCAGGCTGTGAAAAAGTCACACACATGTGGTATTGTAATATTCAGGAGGAGTAGCAGAATTTTTTGGGGGTGTCATTTGTGGTATACACATGCCACGTGAGAGAAATAACCTATTACAATGACAATTTTGTGGAGAAAAAAAAATAAATGAAAAATCTTAATTTTGCAAAGAATTGTGGGAAAAAAATGACAACATCAAAAAGCTCACTATACCTCTTACTAAATACCTTGGAATGTCTACTTTCCAAAAAGGGGTCATTTGGGGGGTATTTGTACTTTCCTGACTTGTTCGGGTCACAAGAAGCGAGATAGGCCACCAGTACATCAGATGTGATCAATTTTGTGCGATTCGCACCACAGCTTGTAGACTCTCTAACTTTCACAAAGACCAAATAATATCCACTAATTTGGGTTATTTTTACCAAAGATATGTAGCAGTATAAATTGTGACCAAAATTTATGAAGAAAAATTAATAATTTGCATAATTCTGTCACAGAAACAAAGAAATATGCGTTTTTTTTCCAAATTTTCGGTCTTTTTTCATTTATAGCGCAAAAAATAAAAACCCCAGAGGTGATAAAATACCACCAAAAGAAAGCTCTATTTGTGGGAAAAAAAGGACAAAAAATTCATTTGGGTACAGTGTTGCATGACTGAGTAATTGTCATTCAAAGTGTGAGAGCACCGAAAGCTGAAAATTGGTCTGGGCAGGAAGGTGTTTAAGTGCCCTGTAAGCAAGTGGTTAAAATCACTGCTCCCGAAAAAACTGACGTTTTTAAAAAAAAAATTGCATTGATACATGTCCCCTGGGGCAGGACCCGGGTCCCCAAACACTTTTTATGACAATAACTTGCATATAAGCCTTTAAAATTATCACTTTAGATTTTTCATGTTGGAGTGCCATAGACTTTAACGGTGTTCAGATGTTTGAACGAATTTATTGCCTGTTCGCATGTTCTGATGCGAACCAAACTGGGGGTGTTCGGCTCATCCCTACTGTTGATGCTATAAAAATCATGTATAATCAGGGCTTTTTTTCAGCTGGAATTTGGTGGAACTCAGTTTCCCCACTTCTGGATCGGGCTCTCTGCTCACCACCCTCAGTTGTAAACACAGATGTACGGCTTCTGTGTTTACAAGTGACAGCTTGTCTCCCAATGGCTCTCACAGATCTGATCTCTTGAGCAGCTCCCACAGAGTGCAGGATGGGGACCAAGGAAATGCCGGTGTTCAGGGTGCAGTGCGGATGCTGACACCTCCACTGGATGATTTCTCTGCAAATCCGAAAGACAGAGCAAATTACAGTGTGTGGGGAGGGTACTAGAGCCGGCTGGGTGCTTCAACTTAACACAGCAACAAAAGCTGGACATATGGAAGATGGTGGAGCTTTTAAGGATGGGGGGGACAAAAAGGGGGCAGTGGAGGGGTTGCATTGGGAATGCAGAGGTAAGCAGCTGTGGAAGAAGGCTAAACTCAGCACTCTGTGTAGTGCACCCCTGAACTCTGCACTTTGTATGCAGCGCACCCCTGAACTCTGCACTATGTACGCAGCGCACCACCAAACTCTGCACATATCGCAACACTGAACTCTGCAGCCTGTGTGTAACCCCCAAACTCAGCACTCTGTGTAGTGCACCCCTGAACTCTGCACTATGTACGCAGCGCACCCCGGAACTCTCCACTATGTACGCAGCGCACCACCAAACTCTGCACATAGCGCAACACTGAACTCTGCAGCCTGTGTGTAACCCCCAAACTCAGCACTCAGTGTAGTGCACCCCTGAACTCTGCACTATGTACACAGCGCACCACCAAACTCTGCACATATCGCAACACTGAACTCTGCAGCCTGTGTGTAACCCCCAAACTCAGCACTCAGTGTAGTGCACCCCTGAACTCTGCACTATGTACGCAGCGCACCACCAAACTCTGCACATAGCGCAACACTGAACTCTGCAGCCTGTGTGTAACCCCCAAACTCAGCACTCAGTGTAGTGCACCCCTGAACTCTGCACTATGTACGCAGCGCACCACCAAACTCTGCACATAGCGCAACACTGAACTCTGCAGCCTGTGTGTAACCCCCAAACTCAGCACTCAGTGTAGTGCACCCCTGAACTCTGCACTATGTACGCAGCGCACCACCAAACTCTGCACATAGCGCAACACTGAACTCTGCAGCCTGTGTGTAACCCCCAAACTCAGCACTCTGTGTAGTGCACCCCTGAACTCTGCACTATGTATGCAGCGCACCACCAAACTCTGCACATATCGCAACACTGAACTCTGCAGCCTGTGTGTAACCCCCAAACTCAGCACTCAGTGTAGTGCACCCCTGAACTCTGCACTATGTACGCAGCGCACCACCAAACTCTGCACATATCGCAACACTGAACTCTGCAGCCTGTGTGTAACCCCCAAACTCAGCACTCAGTGTAGTGCACCCCTGAACTCTGCACTATGTACGCAGCGCACCACCAAACTCTGCACATATCGCAACACTGAACTCTGCAGCCTGTGTGTAACCCCCAAACTCAGCACTCAGTGTAGTGCACCCCTGAACTCTGCACTATGTATGCAGCACACCACCAAACTCTGCACATATCGCAACACTGAACTCTTCAGCCTGTGTGTAACCCCCAAACTCTGCACTCTGTACGTAATGTTATTTAATGCCTCTTTAAGACCCCCCCATTGTGAAATTTGACCGCACTCACTATTTGATTATTTGAGAGAGGGTGTGTGTGTGTGTGGGGGGAGGGGGGGGGTTGGGGGGCCGTGGTTGAATTCCTGCACCAATATTCTGATAAAAAAAAAGCCCTGTGTATAATACTGTAACAACAATAATAATAAATTCAATTCTTGTATTTGAATACACTTTTATGCCGAGGGTGTAGGCAATAAGGCCTAATTTAAGTAATAAAAGGACATGCTGCTACCTTTTCTCACCGAACTTGTCATTACATTTTTCCCTAGTTGGAAGATTCTGCAGAGTGCACAGTGCATGTGGTATGATGGAATCCAACTCACTCACATTCTTTATGAGATTTCAAAAGTCTTTACAAAAGAGATGAGAAAATCCACCCAGTCATTACCAGGGATGAAACATTTTGCGAGGTGATGGAAAGATTATAGGCCAGAGAGGAAGATGCACATCGGGATGACTGACAGAGGATGATGAAGTCACACGGTGAAGTGTATATCATACTAAAGATTTATTTATGGTGTAGAAACTCTGGAGTTTTAGTCAGGGAGCTTCTCACAAATTGACTTGCCAAGAGTAGTTATCTTGGTCAATAGATAGGGATCTCTTGATTTCTCCCTAAGCTTGGCCTTGTTGCACTTTTCTCTTCTACCACTAGATGGCCGGGTACTTGAGGGTACTAGATACGAGAAGGTCAGGTTATGGGTATGTGGGTGACCCAGCCAATGGGCAGAGGTTTTCTTTAATACCTTGGCCTGCCGGAAGCACCTATATATGCAGGTGAGGTCAGGTGATTTGTGTTCTGTGCCACCCAGACTGCCATCTGGGTGGATGTGTGTCCTCTGCCCCGGGCTGCTAGGCTGGAAATTGGGCCTTTTCTGGGGGCATCTGGCTGCCAGGCTGTGTGAGGGCCTATCCAGAATTAAGAGAGCAGTGCAGGGTTGGGACTGCGGCTTGAAGTCCAACCAGAGGTGACGGTTTTGCCGGCCGGAGAACCTGTCGTGTTTGGAGGTAGAAGGGAAGCTGTCGCCACAAAGGGACCAGGGACCACAGTGAGTAACTGAAGCAAGTGCTGGAATCATATTCTTACCATAAGGGCATGGTTGGGAATCTGGAAACTTCAGCTGGTGATCAAGTCTTGGACCCAACCAGCGGAGGAAATGCTTGCAGAGCAGCCTTTTGTGTCATGCCAGGGACTGAACCAGTTAGCAGGGGTGAAGCTTGAGGAGTATCTGGAGTGCCAAGCTAGGGACCCAGCAGAGAAGCGGGGGTGATGCTTGAGGAGATACCACGGCAAACCTTGGAGGAGCTCAAGGGATTCATAGTTAGTGAATCAGAGGGTCCAGTGAGAGACCGGGAGCTCAGTGTTGAAGAACTACAAGGAGCAGTTGTAGTGGAGCTGAAAGAACTGATACGTTTGAGTTAGGAACTGTTAAAGGACTGTTGCCAAAGGAGACAGCAACTCTGCATGTGCAGACGTGACGCCTTGCTGGGGCCTTTCCCTGCACGGCTCTTCTCCTATTGAAGTTTCAGAGTCTCTCAATTGAGTTTGCAACTATCTAAGGGTGTCCCGGCCCTAACCCTCTTTCCCCCAAAATATATAAAATTACTGTCAAAAGAAATAAAACCTCTTTTACATCCAAAAAGTGTCTGGCGCCCTGCTGTTGTCGGGTATCTTTGCTACCACTCATTACCGACCTTTGGCTTGTTCCTCGACTACGCTTCTGCTTGACCCCAACCTGCAACCACCTTTTACTGACCTTTGGCTTGTTTAATAACTACGCTTCTGCTGCATTCCAACCTTTTATATCTTCTACTGGACCCCGGCTTGCTGACCTCCTGGTGGGGCGATACTGAGGACCGTGACCCGGCACTAACACACAGCAAAACCCATCCCCACCATCAGGAGCTTTGGAGACTACAGGTTAGTACTTAGACCTCCCACCTTGGGTGAGCCCACATCATCTGCCAGGGTTACCCCCTTCCCCCCTCGTCTCCTTGTTACACTTTGACCATTTTTGCACCCACTATGCTTCACAACCCTCCACATATCGTCAGCTATCTTTGGCCTGGGAGGTTCTCATTAGACAAAAAGAGGTAAAAGACCTTGCTACAATGATACACTGCACGCCTAAGGAAGAAGCAGTGAACCGCTTCAAAATGTGTGGCATAATAAATCTTTAGTATGAGCCCCGGCATGGCCGTCTTTAATATTGATTGGACCCTGGGCAAAACTTTTCTTGCCCCCCCCCCCCATGCAGTTTCGCTTCCCACCTGCTCTGAGACATACAATAAATAGCAGCTAGACTTAAAATCAGTTTACTGGATCAGATCAGGCAGCGATTGCGATTGGTTGCCAGAGGTTACAGTGTATCATTACCGTTCACTAACTGGTTGCTAGAGGTTACAGCACACATTACGGCTCACTGATTAGTTGCTAGAGGTTACAGCACATGATTTCTGCTTGTTGATTAGTTTGCTAGAGATTACTGTGGATATGACCTCAGTGGGGCATAATATACATATCAATGCGGCCGCTATATACACATGAATTCCAGTACTTTACAAGTAAACACAGGTCTGCAGATGAGTCCTCTGTACACAACAATAGGGCAGAGCTGGGCAGCATTAGTAGCAGAACTTCACACTCAGATATCAGGACACAGTACAGGACTTAAACCTCAAGGGACAAGGGAATTTAAGCTAGGATAGTTGGCAAGTATGAGGCAGCTGCTTTGGGCCCCACAACAATGACAGGGCCCAGGGCAGCTGCCCCTTTTGCCCTGCCTTAAAAACGGCCCTGAGCTCCGGTGATACATTTTGGAGCTTAGAAATTTGGAGGCAAATTGCATTTCAACCTACTCTATCTACAGTTTTCGGAGTCATCCTACTGTTGGCTCCCTGAATGAATGAGCATGAAACTGTCCAAAATGTCTTGGTATGCTGACGCATTAAGAGTTCCTTTGACTGGAACTAAGGGGCCAAGACCAACCCCTGAAAAACAACCCCACACCATAATTCCCCCTTTACGCGCATTTGTGAGGTCATGCACTCATGTGGGTGAGAAGACCTGGCTCACAGTCTCCGCTCTAATTTATTCCAAAGGTATTCTTTCGAGTTGAAGTCAGGACATTCAAGTTCCTCCACCTTAAACTCGCTCATCCATGTCTTGATGGACCATGCTTTCTGCACTGGTGTGCAGTCATGTTGGAATTGGAAGGGGCCATCCCCAAACTGTTCCCACAAAGTTGGGAGCATAGATAATTCTTCAAAATGTCTTGGTGTGCTGACGCCTTAAGCGTTCCCTTCACTGGAACTAAGGGGCCAACCCCTCCACCAAATGATTTAAACCAGTGCACAAAGCAAGGTCCAAGGTGGAATTGCCAACAGGTAGCATGGAGAATTAACAACAGCAGCTGTCAATGATAATTCTGGGATACTCGTATTTACTAAAAATCCAGCTGCCATTGCCAATTCTAGGATACATGTTTGACTAAAAATTACATGAGAAAACAAGCTGGATTTAATACAGATCTGTTTAGTAGCTTTCTTTCCATTCAAGTTCTGACCACCTTCTCAAGCCTTATTGAAGGTAGGTGTATTCGGCCCCACAATGTGTTTGTGGGGAGTCCAAATTCAGCAAAAAAAAAAAAAATGTAGAATGTTCAGCAAAACCAAAATAGTCCCGGCAGGGAAGCAACCAAACTGGAGCCATTTACAGAGAGTAACAGCAATGTGACAGTTGTCTTGAGACCCGTAGATGCCGACAGCTTCTGCCACGAGGGGTGAAATGCAGCCTGGCTAGTCCATGGCCAAATAGAGAGGCTTCCAGGAAGGGTGGCGTGTCCCTGCACATTCCCTACTCCTTTGGAACCTTTCCTTGACTCTAAGTACTGTCCCTGACAAACAGGTATCCTGACCCCACCCTGTCCACTTGCAAAAATGCTTACCAATCCTGGGAACCAGGGTCTTAAATAGACTGTGCCTGACCCAAGATGGCCACCAAAGTCACAATAGATGCCAGCATTCAATTGGATAGCTTCCTCACTGTGACTGAGAAAACCGTAGAGAAACTGGGTTCCTCTTGACTTTCTCCCTCATCTGCATTGCCGCTGCAGAGGAGCGCCACCTGCAGTGGAGAAAATAGACTGCACCTACCTACATGTTAAATGTCCTACGTCTTTACATTACAAATCATTAAAGCTTCTCAGCCTCTTGGACTCTCCCAACATTTTGGTCTGGTGCTCCTTTGTGCTTTTATGTTTTGAGCAATAAAAACTTGACAGGGATTCTAACAAAAAAAGAACAAAAATAAGCTATTTCGTAAGTAATATTATTTTTTCTTTTCAAAGCCTATCTTGGCAGTTTTCAATATCATTCCATGAATGTGTCATTCAACACACCTAACTAATGGAAGAGAATCCAACTAAAGCAAAACACGAGCAAACCTACCTAACCAACAGCAGGATAAATAGGGCAGAGCAGGATCAGGCTGAGAAGCAAGGATGAGCAGGTCAGGAATGGGTTAGAACGGGGAGCAGGTACAAGCAGGAGGGATCAAGATTATTGGTTACCAGAAATGGAGAGAATGGGCACTGAGGCCAAATGAGGCGCTGAGAGATTCTTAAGAAGGAACTAAATACCCTCCCAGTGGCGAGCATCAGGTGCAGACTAATCCCTGGGACCTGCTGGCTGCTGGTAGACACCTACTGATGGACACTGAAACTACAACTTTCAGGTCTGATAAACACAGTGCCACCAGCAGCTGCTCTTGTTCTTGACAGTAGGTCAGAGATTTACCTCCAGTTGCTATATATAGTAGGAGCGGTGTGACAGGAAGGTACCTGATGAGGAGGGAAAGAGTAGGTGTGTCGAAGGTCTGGAGTCAGGCTTTGAGGCCAGTAGCTATTGCAGCAGAGAGGCTCCCACAAACCTGCAGGACAGGTATACAAGGAGGTCACCCTGGCAGATGATGTGGGCTCACCCAAGGTGGGAGGTCTAAGTTATAACCTGTAGTCTCCAGAGCTCAGTGGCGTAACTAGAACCTTCAGGGCCCCGATGCAAGAAACCATGAAGGGCCCCCCTGAACCCCAGCCAGGGCCCTTCCCTCCGAGTCCGGCAGTGGAACTCCAGGGCGTGGTCACAGGTATGACCGTTGTGAGCCCTGTAGTTCCACCACTGGTATCAGTATTTTTTTTTTTTTTTACATTTTTAGGTGCCCCATTGGGGGACTGTCCCTAGGCAGGAAGGGATCCCCGTCCCCAGAAGAAATGAGGCCCTTTTCTCCAGGGCAGATGAAGTTACTGTCCCCAGGTGAGAAGGGGTCCCTGTCCCCAGGGGAGGTGGGGGTCCCTATCCCCACGTGAGAAGGGGTCTCTGTACCCAGGGGGAGATGGAGGGGGTATGTAATAGTATGTGGGGATGGGGTCCTCTCACTCACCATGTCCAAGCTGTAGGCCGTGCACTCATCCATGATGGCCTGGGCTCCATCCAGTGTGCTGGACGGGCGATCAGCATATCTCCCAGAAAGACCTTTCATCATCTGTGTATGACGGGGGAGGAGGGGGGCTGGCAGACAAGCCTGCAGTGTCCTCCGGGGAGCCGGCTCTCATAGGGCTGCACTGCATCTGTGTAAGTTTGTTTACCCAGGAGAAGTATGCAGTGCAGTGTGGGCCAGACTCGGGGAGGGGCGGGACTCTGGCTGGGGAGAACAGACATCGGACTGAGCGGCAATGCATGAAGCAGGAGAGGGGTACTCTGAGGAGCCGGTCGAGGACACAGGTCATGCGGGGAATGCACAACTAAAGAGCAGCCAGTGCAATAGTTGAGCATGGAGCTCTGCTAGTCATCCTCCACTTCCAGCCACCCGTGTGCATGGTGCACTGGTACCCCTAGCTGCCTATGCTGCTGCCGGCCATATGTAGAGGGGGCTGCATGGGCCCCCTGCATCACAGGGCCCAGTTGCGGTCGCGACTGCTGCACCCCCTATAGTTACGCCCCTGCCAGAGCTCCTGATGGTGGGGATGGGTTTTGCTGCGTGTTAGTGCCGAGTCACGGTCCTCAGGACCGCCCCACCAGGAGGTCGGCAAGCCCGGAGTCCAGTAGCAGATATAAAAGGTTGGAATGCAACAGAAGCATAGTTGTTAAACAAGCCAAAGGTCAGTAAAAGGTGATTGCAGGTTGGAGTCAAGCAGAAGCGTAGTCATAGAACAAGCCAAAGGTCGGTAATGAGTGGTAGCGAAGATACCCGACAACAGCAGGAGTGACAAGAGCGAGGTATTGGCTGGAGAGAGCACAATGATCTGGCAAAAAGGAAGTGAAGAGACTTCAAGGTTCAAGAGAAAAAAGGTTCAAGGCAGGATCATTATATGAATTGTTTAAGAAGCTGTGCAGCATCTCAGGTGGCTATGTGAGAAGAGGTACTGCCAGACACAGCAGAGGTCCTGGGTTCAGGTCCAAACAAGGTGTCTCTAATGTCAGCTTCTTGGAACTGTCTCTCACCATCAGCCAGGTAAACTAATTTCAGGACAACCCAGTAATCTGGATATCTCCTCCAAGGGAAGGGCTCCTCAGGCATTCCGCGGTCTGTAAGTACATACTATATGTATTTGCCTGTTTGTGTAACCCACAACAAATGTGGTGCCATTTCTGTAAACTAAGCTATTTCTCTGAGCATTCAATTATTGCAATATAAAATAACTTTTTAGGTATCAAGGTACTAACACTTTTTTTTAGGTATGTCGGGTAAGCCCCACACACATGCGTGCAGCCCAAGTTTCACTTTCATGACTGATAAAGACACTCCCCTGAAGGGGACACTCTGCTTCTGATCCCACCCCTCACTTGCCTCTTCCTAACTGGGTAAAACCCCTCCTTCTCCAAGAAGTCCAGCCCATGCGGAACTCACACAGGCTAAATGTAGATCTGCCGGAGGCATAACATAACACCAGCTAAGCAGCATGTAGAAAGTAAACATAACATTTTTTCCAGTGCGTATACATTTGGTATTGCATCAGATTGAGATAATGGAAATGCCCCAGTCAGGTACAGGCTTTAATATTTTGTCCACAGAGTGTACTTATAGACCTCAGCCAGGGAATCGATATCCTGTTTGGCAGCTTACTTCACAAAATCAGAAATTCAATTTCCAACTTGTCCGAGCAGACAGTCTCTTTAATAAAGAATTCTCTCTTTCGGTAAAAACAGAACACTTTCCGTTAATGGAAACAGAGACTTGTGGGTAAATAGTCCATATGTGAGAAAAGTCTATTTTTCTGAGATCCAAATAACAGTTATTTTCAAGTTAGCAGTCCTTAAAGTTTATCGAAATACAAAACTCGTTTTGTTATTGGAGGGCATGGGGAAGGGTTAGAACGTATCTGGCGTGCACGGCGGTAGTGAACTTCTATGGCAGAAAGAGTGGATGGATTGTGAAGGTCATGGAATCCAAGATCCCCATCTAGTGGAAGGATTTTTCAGAATTATTACATCCCATGAGAGACACAATATAGTGTAACATAGAGTAAGGCCGCGTACACACGGGCGGACTGTTCGCCCAACTTTGTCCGCTGAACAGTGTTTCAGCGGACAGTCCGCTCGTGTGTGGGCTTTCAGCGGACAGTTTCAGCGGACAGTTTGACGGACAAAGTCTTTCGGAAATTCCGAAAAACTGTCCGCTGAAACTTGGTTTGAGCGAACAGTCCGCCCGTGTGTAGGCTACTTTCGAAATGAGCAAACTGTTCCCGCTCGGAGGAAAGTCTGCTCATTTCGAGCGCGTGTGAAGGTAGGCACATGGTGACCCCGCCCCCTTACGATGTCATAGTCCCCATGTGACATCAACCCATGTGACCAACCCATGTGACATATACCATGTGACACCGCCCCATTGGCACTATATAAGTGGCAGCGCAGGGCGGCTCTGGCATTCCGGCCGGAGAGAGCGTCGTGTCAACATCTCCTGGAGAAGAAGAAGAAGAACAAGAAGAAGAAGAAGAACGGAAGGCGGCGACGGCGACAGCGGCGACAGAAGACCGGGCCACCGCCTGCAAAAGAGCTATAAGAAGGCGCGGTGGCCCGGCAGAAGAACGGAAGGCGGCGGCGACAGAAGACCGGGCCACCGCCTGCAAAAGAGCTACAAGAAGGCGCGGTGGCCCGGCAGAAGAACCGAAGAGGGGGACAAGACCCCCGAAGTCGGGAGAAGAGGCCGGCGGCGGGGAGGAAGAAAGCCGGACTCCTCCGCTAGCAAAAGAGCTACAAGAAGATAGCGGAGGAGTCCGGCGAGAAGACCCCCGAAGACGGAAGACCCCCGGAGCTGTGCAATAAAATATTTTTTCTCGTGTGTTGTGTTTTTTTTTTGGGTACTTTTATTTTACAGGTGAATGGGTAGGGGTACATTGTACCCCATACTCATTCACATAGGGTGGGGGGCCGGTATCCGGGGGCCCCCTTCTTAAAGGGGGCTCCCGGATTCCGATAAGCCCCCCGCCCGCAGACCCCGACAACCAACGGCCAGGGTTGTCGGGAAGAGGCCCTTGTCCTCATCAACATGGGGACAAGGTGCTTTGGGGTGGGGGGGCCGCGCGGCCCCCCCTTCCCCAAGGCACCCCCC
This sequence comes from Lithobates pipiens, assembly GCF_037356315.1. Taxonomy (NCBI): domain Eukaryota; kingdom Metazoa; phylum Chordata; class Amphibia; order Anura; family Ranidae; genus Lithobates; species Lithobates pipiens. The sequence continues at coordinate 10,016,123 of NW_027507785.1, read as the reverse complement.
ATGTTGAGGGCACGCGGCCTGGTACGGCTCAGGAGGGGGGGCGCGCTCGCTCGCCCCCCCTTTCCTGGCCGGCCGGGTAGCGTGCTCGGACAAGGGTCTGTTGTGGACTTTGGGGGAACCCCCACGCCGATTTTTTTCGGCGTTGGGTGTCCCTTTAAGTCCATTCCAGGCGGCGGTGCCCGCGACGTCTCCTTCGCGGGCCCCGCCTACCTGTACACGTGCTCGAAATGGGCGGACTTGCCTTCGCCTTACGTGGGCGAGTCCGTTCATTTCAAAAGTTGAGCGAACTGTTTGGCAAACAGTTCGCTGAAACAGTCCGCTCGTGTGTGGGCAAGTCCGCTCATGCAAATTTTGAGCGGACTGTTGCGGCAACTGTTTGACGAACAAAGTTTCAGCGAACAGTCCCCGCGTGTGTACGCGGCCTAAGAGCAGTGTGAGGGAGAGGTACCCGATGAGGAGGGAAGTCCTAAAATATTTCACTTTTGTCACTCTTGATACCATCTGTATATTTGCTACCACTCATTTCCAGCCTTTGGCTTGTTCCTCAACTACTTTTTTTGCCAGATTATTGTGCTCTCTCCAGCCAAGGCTGGAAATGAGTGGTAGCAAATATACAGATGGTATCAAGAGTGACAAAAGTGAAATATTGGCTGGAGAGAGCACAATAATCTGGCAAAAAAAGTAGTGCAAAAACATGGCTTAAATCAGGAAGTTCATTGGTGTAGCAAAAGGATCAAAGTTCAAGAGAAACAAGGTTAAAGGTAGGATCATTCAAGGAATTGTCCAGGAAGCTGTTCAGTATCTCAGGTGGCTATGTGAGAAGAGGTACTGCCAGACACAGCAGAGATCCTGAGTTCAGGTCCAGGCCTTGACAAGGTGTCTCTTTTGTCAGCTTTTTGGAACTGTCTCCCACCATCACCCAGGTAAACTAATGCCGCGTACACACGATCGGACTTTCCAGCAGACTTGGTCCAGCGGACCAGAGTCCGTCGGACAATTAGATCGTGTGTGGGCTCCAGCTGACTTTTTCTTCCCCAAAGTCTGGCGGACCTAGAAATAAAACATGTTTTAAATCTTCCCGCCGAAAGTCCGCTGGACCCAGTTCCTGTTGGGAAGTCCGCTCGTCTGTGTGCTGGTCCGACGGACCAACTACGACGCAACGGCAACTACAGCACCTGCCTGCGAGAATGTTTCCAGCGCGTTCCTAACGCAATGGTTCTCGGCTACAGGGTGCTGTACACCAGGCCCTGGTATGGATTTTAAGGGTAACCCCCTACGAGAAGAAGCGAAAAGCATGGAGATGTCGGAATAAGACCCCCGAAGTCGGAAGAAGACCCCTGGAGCTGCCTAATAAACTACTTTAAAAACCTGTGTATCATGTTTTTTTATTGACACTTTTTGCCCCAAGTGAATGGGTAGGGGTACGATGTATGCCATACTCATTCAAATAGGGTGGGGGGCTGGGATCTGGAGGTCCCCTTATTAAAGGGGGTTCCCGAATTCTGATAAGCCCCTGGCCCGCAGACCCCGACAACCAATGGCCAGGGTTGTCGGGAAGAGGCCCTTGTCCTCATCAACATGGGGACAAGGTGCTTTGGGGTGGGGGGGGGGCCCCCCTTCCCCAAAGAACCCACCCCCCATGTTGAGGGCATGTGGCCTGGTACGGTTTAGGAGGGGTGAGGGCGCTCGCTCGTTCCCACCCCCTTTCCTGACCGGCCGGGCTGCATGCTCAGATAAGGGTCTGGTATGGACTTTGGAGGGACCCCCCAATGCCATTTTTTCGGCGTAGGGGTTTACCCTTAAAATCCATACCAGGTGACAGGGGTCGCAAGGTGTCAATCTCACAGATGAAAGCGGCAAGATTGGCTTCCTTCTCTAGTCCCGTCGTACCTGGAGTCACGTTCAAAATGAATGGACTTTAGTCCATGTGTGGGCAAGTCTGTTCATTTGGAAAGTCCGTCGGACCTCCGCCAAAAGTCCGTCGGGAAGTCCGTCGGACTTAGTCTGCTGCAAAGTCCAGCGGACTGTCTGCCGGACCAAGTCTGCGGGAAAGTCCGATCGTGTGTACGTAGCATAAAAGATCTTTTCTCAGGGCAACCCAGTAATCTAAAAATACCCTCCAAGGGAAGAGCTCCTCAGGTATTCTGTGGTTTTTAAGCACATATACTATATCTTGTTGACGGGACCTTGCTTGCCTGTTTATGTAACCCACAAAAAATCTGGTGCCGTTTCTGTAAACTAAGCTATTTCTTTGAGCATTTAACTATTGGGGAAGAAATAGAAGGTATCTGGCGTGCACGGCAGTAGTGAACTTCGATGGCAGAAAGAGTGGAAGGATTGTAAAACAGTCTGAAGATCATGAAATCCAAAATCCTCATCTAGTGGAAGGATTTCCTGAAGAAGTATGTTCTGACTCCATGGTCCTGGTCCTCCTGACCAGCCCTCCAGGAAGGCTATGTCCTGGGGTGTGGATCCACCTGACTTATTGTCTAAGGGCTGGCTAGCCCGAGGCAAGGAAACTAAAGAAGGATTCCGAGGTGGTCCGGTGCCGTCTCAGGCAGTTGGAGAGGCCCAATAACTTCGTAGCTATCCAGGGGAGGACTCTTCAGAAGAAGACCACGTACGGTTTGGCTTCTTAGCAAGAGCCTGGTGGGGCTGAAGGACCTGAGTGAATCCAGTCTCGTGGGTATCGCCAAGCTTGTTGAAAGATCCAGGTATCACACGAGTGTTCCACAAGTTTTAGTTTCCTGAATGTTCTACAACAACGTCTGTGGCAGAGACTTGTTCCTGAGTTAAGCCCCTTGTTGGCTGCTAGACCTTGTGAGAGAGGGACTGTCCAACCTGAGTGAACATCCAGCTGTGAATGGCTATTCTCTGGATTTAGTCAAAGTAAGCAAGTCCTTCATTATTGACTTTGACACTAAGAGGACCTGAACTTCCTTCCTAACCCTCTGATCCTATTTTAAGAGACTGTTCGTTGTCTACATTTTTGCAAATAAAAATCCCTTCATGCGGATCTGTCGTCAGTCTCTATAGTCACTGGGCCATCGACCACGGGGAAACCCCTAGACACAAATCGAGGAGAAGAAGGTAAGGGTAAGCCCAATCAAACCAGCAGCTCCTTCGGGGGTCAGTGCTACATAAAATAAAAGGTTTTTCTAAGGAAAAAAAAAAAAGTGACATATCGCCTGGAGAGAGCACAATAATCTGGCAAAAAAAAAGTGCAGAGACATGGCTTAAACCAGAAAAGGTCATTGGAGGAGCAAAGGGATCAAAGTTCAAGAGAAACAAGGTTCAAAGTAGGATCATTCAAGGAATTGTCTGGGAAGCTGTCCAGTATCTCAGGTGGCTATGTGATAAGAGGTACTGCCAGACACAGCAGAGATCCTGGGTTCAGGTCCAGGCCCTCACAAGGTATCTCTTTCATCAGCTTTTTGGAATTGTCTCCCGGCATCAGCCAGGTAAAATAAAAGAACTTATCTCAGGGCAGCCCAGTAATTTGGACATACCCTCCGAGGGAAGGGCTCCTCAGGCATTCTGTGGTTTGTAAGCACATATACTATATTTCCACTGGAAAAGTCCCTTGTTGACGGGACTTTATTTGCCTGTTTATGTAACCTACAAAAAAAATGTGGTGCCGTTTCTGTAAACGAAGCTATTTCTCTGTGCGTTCAATTACTGGGGAAGAGTTGGAACACATCTAACGTGCGCGGCAGTAGTGAACTTCGATGGCAGAAAGAGTCGAAGGATTGTGAAACAGTCTGAAGATCATGAAATCCAAAATCCTCATCTAGTGGAAGGATTTCCTGAAATTATTACATCCCATGAGATACGCTGTGTCGTGTAACCTAGCAAGGCCTTTTGAACGAGTCGCATGGACGACGCTTTGAATGATTAGAACCAGGTCATCAGCTCCATCCTGGATTCGGGTCCTGGCCCTCACAAGGTGTCATCAGCTCCATCTAGTGGCCATAATGTGGTATTTTCCTGAAATCCCTCAATCAGGAAAATACTGCATTATGGCCACTAGATGGAGCCGACGACTATAGGAAATAAACATATCAGACATAATACAATGATTATTCGTAAAACATTTTTTTTTTTTTTTAAATAGGCCCCAAAATGTTGCAGTAGTTGTTAGTCAGCTTGGCTTCAAGAGCCACATATCTTGCATGTTTACATACATTTTTATAACTAATTAAGCAAGATTTTTTATAAATGGACCCCTTGGGGCCTGAATGGTGTAGGCTGAGAAGGGCAGTAGTTTGTATGTGCCAATTACTGTTGGACCTATCCGCCTAAATGAGAACTTGCATTTGATCAGGGAGGTACACAAGCAAAAGTACTGGGGAAATGGCAAAAACGATACCCCTTGTTGTTTTGACTGGACAGTACTTCTGTCCAATGCCACAGGGTGGCCAAAGAGCAATAAAAAAACAAGCGGCTGAGCAGCTGTTTTACTAGACCAACCACCTAAATGAGAACATACAGTCACTTAGGGCTGTGTCCATGCAACAACAGGCATGATGCTTTCACATGCAAATCCTTAGCTCCACTCAGGAGTCGGATTGGCCTGTCCTGTATTTGGACAACCTGGGTGCCGGACATCACAGTCCATCTCCACTCTTCATTGAAAACAGGAAAAAATAAATAAAAATCAGCCGCAGTCCAATTAGGTCTGTTTGCCATATTTTTTTGTTTCAATCATTTCTTTATTAAATTTTTCATGAAAAAGTGCAAAAGGATAAGAAAACAATGATACCCCCTGTTATACAGTAGACTTATAACAGAGAAATTCTTGTTTGAATACAATGACCAAACCTGAATCCAGTGGCGGTTGGTGTGTTTTTTTTTGGGGGGGGAGTCAAACAACCACCCCCCTGGTCGGCGGCAGCCCCCCCATCAAAGCCGGTACTTACTCCATCTAGGTTGTGGGCGGGCAGGTTGTGTCTCCTACGGGTGGAGGGTGGGTTCTATGGGCTGCCGGTGTCTAGTCAAATAACGTCCTCCATCAGATAGTGTCCGCTGCGTACTGCGCATGCGCAGTACACAGCAACACAGATTCCGAAAATTGCCGAGGATGAACGGCGCCTGCGCCGTAAGTCCAGGTTCTAGCCCCACTATCCAAGTGGACATAGAGTAGGAATAAAAAAGAGGTGAGCGCAGCGAGGCCGAGGCCGAAGTGTGGCGAGCGAAGCTCGCCCGCGAGGGGCCCTCTAAAATTCACAACCCTATGTCCGCTTGGATGGTGAAGCTACCGCCTCCACTCACGGCCCAGGCGCTGTTCAGCTTCGGAGATTTTCCGAAGCTTCGTCTGCTCCGTACTGCGCATGCGCAGTACGGAGCGGACACTATTTGATGGCCGGACACTATACGGCAGAACACCGGCAGCGGGCGGGTTATGGGCTCCTATGGGCAGCGGGCGGGTTTGCGAGCTCCTAAGGAGTTAGGGAGCAGGCAGGTTAGTGGGCTCCTATGGGCGGACGGTGGATTGTGAACTCCAACAGGCGGCGGGTGGGTTGCTGGCACCTATGGGCTACGAGCAGCGGGTGGGTTGTGGGCTCCTATGGGCGGCGGGCAATGGCCAGATTGCGTGCTCCTATGGGCAGCCGGTGGGTTGTGGGCTCCTACGGGCAGTTGACGTGTTCCTACGGGCGGGTTGCAGGCTCCTATGGGCTGCGGGTGGGTTGCTGGATCCTACGGGTGGTGGGTGGATTGTGGGCTCCTACGAGCGGAGGGCAGTAGGCAATTTCCTACGGTGACGGGTGTGTTGCGGGCTCCTAAGGAGGCAGGCAGGTTAGCGGGCTCCTATGGTTGGCCGGTGGGTTTGCGGGCTCCTACAGGCAGCAGGTGGGTTGCTGGCTCCTATGGGCTGCGGGCAGCAGGCGTGTTGTGGGCTCCTATGGGCAGTGAGCAACGGCCAGATTGCGTGCTCCTACAGGCAGCCGGCGGGTTGTGGGTTCCTACGGGCAGCGGGTGGGTTGCGTGCTCCTACAGGCAGTGAGGGGGGATATTTGTGCTAGGAGGGGGTTTTGGAGTAGGAGAGTGTATACCCAGAGGGGAAATTTGATGGATGGAGGATTTGTGCTAGGAGGGGTGATTTTTTTGGGGGGGGGGGGATTTGTGCTTGGGGGATTTGGGGGAAGGAGGGAGCACAGATTTGTCCTAGGAGGGGGACTTTCAGCAGGGGGGGTTTAGGGGAATATTTGTGCTCGGAGGGAGATTTGGAGTGGGGGGGAATGTATACTCGGAGGGGAAATTTGAGGGGTGGATGATTTGTGCTAGGAGGGGTGATTTTTTGGGGGGGGGGCATTTGTGCTGGGGGGATTTGGAGAATGGAAAGGGCAGAGATTTGTGCTGGGAGGGGGAATTTCAGCAGGGGGGGCATGGGGGGGGGAATATTACTACTCGTAGGGACGATCTGAAGTGGGGGGGAATATATTAGTGCTTGGAAGGGGATTGGGAGTAGGGGGGAATGTATACTCGGTGAGGAAATTTGAGGAGTGGGGGGAGGAGCTAGGAGGGTCGGTTTGGGGAGTTTGTGCTAGAAGAGGGGACATGGAACAAGGGGGAGCAGATTTGTGTTTGGGGGAGATATTTTTCTTGTTGGGGGGGAATTGTGCTAGTAGGGATGATTGGAGGGTGTTTGTGCTAGATGGGTGGGATGTGGGGGAATATTTGTGCTAGGAGGGGGAATTTTAGTAGGGGGTGGATTTGTACTGGGAAGAGGGATTTTTTTATGGTTAGGGGGTGCCCTTTTTTGGGGGGGTTTCTGACACAAAATGCTCATAAATCTTGGGGTCGCAGTGTGGCATGTTCACCTTAGGCTGTAGGTGACCTTGTCCTGGCACTGGCTACAGCCTCCACATCTGCCACCAAGAACCATTCCAAAGTTTCTTAGATCCACCACATCCCAAGAGTTACCAGTGCTAAGGTAAAGGTTAGTGCCCAAGGACACAGACGAAAAATAAGCTCTGGACTGCCGCACTCTTCAGAAGTGGTCTTCGGAAGAGTGCGGCAGTCCAGAGCTTGATTTTCGTCTGTTGCTAGTGGTAATAGCCAGCAGCCCAGCACCTGTGGCTTCCCATCCGAAGAGACAGTTTACAGCCTGCATGTGTGCTCCTGGAGCGGTGAGGTCCCTTCTCCCTCATATTACAATTTCTGGACTTTAGTGCCCAAGGCCCCCGGACTTTGTACGGCCCTAAAATGTTATTCTCTTATTAAATAGGACGTGAAAACCCAGACCATGCGTGATATGAAATAAGCTGGGGAAAATAATATCATGAAGGTCGGACATCGGCCAGGACTGATCCTGAACATGTGCAGACAAAGCCGCTATCTGGTGAGAAGAGGCGCGGGGGGTGAATGGTGGGGCGCGTTCATCACACCCTCGTAGTGTTTACGGAGTACAAATGTTCTCCCCAGAGTCGCGCTACATCCTTGTTCTCTGCTGCAAAGATCTGAAGATGGGTTCCATGGAGGAAAGCGTTCTGCAATGCATCCGTGGGGAACGTTCCTCATCAATTATTTACCCCGTTCCCCGTGTACAATGGGAAAAAAAACGCACTGCGCTTTACTCTCACTCATACTTGTATAGGGCTATGGGCCAGAAACATGACTGATACATTTTATCAATGGAAAGAACGAAACGCATGAGCAACACTCAAGATAAAATACCCAATCCCCCGAGAGGAACCAACCCTGAAAATCCAACCAGGAATGATGATTTCTTCATAATACATAGACCCAACTATGGTGGTACAGACTATGAAACAGTGCATAGATATCAGAGATACAACCAAATAGATAGATAATGGAAGGACTGATGGAGAATAGATAGATAGATAGATAGATAGATAGATAGATAGATAGATAGATAGATAGATAGATAGATAGATAGATAGATAGATAGATAGATAATGGATGGAGAATAGATAGATACACCATATTGTCAAAAGTATCAGGACTCTGTGCAGGCCAGTCAAGTTCCTCCACCCCAAACTCGCTCATCCATGTCTTTATGGACCTTGCTTTGTGCACTGGTGATCAGTCATGTTGGAACAGGAAGGGGAAGTCCCCAAACTGTTCCCACAAAGTTGGGAGCATGAAATTGTCCAAAATGTCTTGGTATGCTAACGCCTTAAGAGTTCCCTTCACTGGAACTAAGGGGCCAAGCCCAACCCCTGAAAAATAAAAACCCCCACACCATAGTCCCACCTCCACTGAATGATTTGGACCAGTGCACAAAGCAAGGTCCATAAAGACATGGATGAGCGAGTTTGGGGTGGAGGAACTTAACTGGCCTGCACCTCAACCCGATAGAAAATCTTTGGGATGCATTAGAGCGGAGAAAAAAAAACCTATGTGGCTCATGGCCAAAGTTAAAAAAAGCTATAAACTATAAAAAAAGAGCTTTTAAAAAATATAAAAATGAAGGAACGCTAGTGTCATTTAAATGTTACAAAGAATATAACAGAATATGTAAAAAGGAAATCAAGGATGCAAAAAATCAAAATGAAAGACAGATTGCAAAAGATAGTAGAACAAACCCCAAAATATTCTTCAAATATATTAATAGTAAAAAGGTCAAGTCTGAGCATGTAGGCCCTTTACAAAATAATCTGGAGTGGGTGACTGGGGACAAAAAGAAGGCTAATTTATTTAATACTTTCTTCAGATCTGTATATACAAAGGAGCATGGGGGAGCTCATGTCCATAATGGGGGTGGTAGTGACGCAGCCCCAAATCCACAATGGCTCATAAGGGATATGGTCCAGAAATATTTGGACAGAATAAAGGTGGATAAAGCACCTGGACCTGATGGCATCCACTCACGGATCCTAAAAGAATTGAGCTCTGTAATTTCAAAGCCATTCTATCTAATTTTTAGGGGACTCATTAATGACGGGAATAGTAACAGTGGATTGGCGCAGGGCCAATGTGGTGCCTATATTTAAAAAGGGAACAAAGTCTTTAGCAAGTAACTATAGACCTGATAGTTTAACTTCTATAGTTGGGAAGATACTGGAGGGATTAATAAAAGACCACATAGAAGAGTTCTTGCAGGAAAAAATATTTTAATCAACAGACAGCATGGATTCATGAAAGACAGAAGTTGTCAGACAAACCTGATTTCTTTTTATGAGGAGGTAAGTAAAACCTTGGATAGAGGGGTGGCGGTGGACGTGGTATACTTGGACAGAGGGGTGGCGGTGGACGTGGTATACTTGGACAGAGGGGTGGTGGTGGACGTGGTATACTTGGACAGAGGGGTGTCGGTGGACGTGGTATACTTGGACAGAGGGGTGGCTGTGGATGTGGTATACTTGGACAGAGGGGTAGCGGTGGACGTGGTTTACTTGGACAGAGGGGTGGCTGTGGACGTGGTATACTTGGACAGAGGGGTAGCGGTGGACGTGGTATACTTGGACAGAGGGGTGGCAGTGGACGTGGTATACTTGGACAGAGGGGTGGCGGTGGACGTGGTATACTTGGACAGAGGGGTGGCGGTGGACGTGGTATACTTGGACAGAGGGGTGGTGGTGGACGTGGTATACTTGGACAGAGGGGTGGCGGTGGACGTGGTATACTTGGACAGAGGGGTAGCGGTGGACGTGGTATACTTGGACAGAGGGGTGGCAGTGGACGTGGTATACTTGGACAGAGGGGTGGCGGTGGACGTGGTATACTTGGACAGAGGGGTGGTGGTGGACGTGGTATACTTGGACAGAGGGGTGGCGGTGGACGTGGTATACTTGGACAGAGGGGTGGCAGTAGACGTGGTATACTTGGACAGAGGGGTGGCAGTGGACGTGGTATACTTGGACAGAGGGGTGGTGGTGGACGTGGTATACTTGGACAGAGGGGTGGCAGTGGACGTGGTATACTTGGACAGAGGGGTGGCGGTGGACGTGGTATACTTGGACAGAGGGGTGGTGGTGGACGTGGTATACTTGGACAGAGGGGTGGCAGTGGACGTGGTATACTTGGACAGAGGGGTGGTGGTGGACGTGGTATACTTGGACAGAGGGGTGGCGGTGGACGTGGTATACTTGGACAGAGGGGTGGCAGTAGACGTGGTATACTTGGACAGAGGGGTGGCGGTGGACGTGGTATACTTGGACAGAGGGGTGGCAGTGGACGTCGTATACTTGGACAGAGGGGCGGCGGTGGACGTGATATATTTGGATTTTGCAAAAGCATTGGATACAGTTCCGCACACACGGCTCATGTGTAAGGTAAAGTCTACAGGTTTGGAAATATCAGTTTGTAAATGGATAGAAAACTGGCTAAAAAGACAGAATTCAGAGAGTCGTGGTTAATGATTCTTACTCTGAATGGTGTAAGGTTATCAGTGGTGTAACCCAAGGTTCAGTGCTGGGACCCTTACTTTTTAATATCTTTATAAATGATATTGGGTCTGGGATCAAAAATAAAATTTCTGTCTTTGCAGATGACACCGAGCTATGCGGTGGAATAACGTCCTTACAGGATGTCTCCAATTTACAAGCCGACCTCGATGCTCTGTCTGATTGGGCGACTATGTGGCCAATGAGGTTTAATGTTGAGAAATGTAAAGTTATGCACTTGGGGAGCTAAGTATATGCATCGTACATACTAAGGGGAGTACAACTGGGGGAATCCATAGTGGAGAAGGATCTGGGGGTTTTGGTAGATCATAAGCTCAATAAAAGCATGCAATGCCAAGCTGCGGTTTCCAAAGCGAGCAAAGTCCTTTCTTGTATTAGGAGAGGTATGGACTCCAGAGAGAGAGATATCATTTTGCCCCTCTGTTCAAATCATTAGTAAGACTTCATCTGGAATATGCCGTTCAGTTTTGGGCTCCAGTTCTCAAAAAGGATATCGGGGGACTGGAGAAAGTACAGAGAAGGGCAACCAAACTGATAAGAGGCATGGAGGAGCTCAGCTATGAGGAAAGATTAGAGGAACTGAATTTATTCTCTCTTGAGAAGAGGAGATTAAGGGGGGATATGATCAACATGTACAAATATATAAGGGGGGATATGATCACCATGTACAAATATATAAGGGGTCCATATAATGATCTTGGTGTTGAGTTATTCACTTTACAGTCATCACAGAGGACAAGGGGGCACTCTTTACACTGAGAGGAAAAGAGATTTCATCTCCAAATATGGAAAGGTTTCTTCACAGTTAGCCCCTGTGCACACGGTCGGACATTCCGACAACCAAATCCGTCGTATTTTTTCAGACGGATTTTGTCCAAAACTGTTGCATACACACGGTCGGACAAAGTTGTCGGAAAATCCGATTGTACATAACGTGATGACGTTATTTCGTTACGACGGGACTACGCTCAGGCTAGTATCCAATAGCTTTGGTGTGGGAATTTGATCTGAGCATGCGTGGCACTTTGTCCGATCGGAATTCTCTACACATGATCGGACAAAGTCTGATCGGATCCTGTTGTTGGAAAATTTTATAGCCAAGCTGGAAAACTTTGTCGGTCGGATATTCCGACGGAAACAGTCCAATGGAGCCCACACACGGTCAGATTATCCGACAACACGGTCCGATCGGACATTTTCCGTCGGAATGTCTGACCGTGTGTACAAGGGCTTAGAGCTGTGAAAATGTAGAATAGACTCCCTGCATAGGTGGTTCTGACAGGGATGGTGGGAACACCGCAACACAGCAGGTGTACAGACCCAGGAACTCAGCACAGGGATGGTGAGAACCCCTCATAATGGGCACAGCGGGTGTACAGACCTGGGAACTCAGCACAGGGATGGTGGGAACCCCTCATAATGGGCACAGCGGGTGTACAGACCTGGGAACTCAGCACAGGGATGGTGGGAACCCCTCATAATGGGCACAGCGGGTGTACAGACCTGGGAACTCAGCACAGGGATGGTGGGAACCCCTCATAATGGGCACAGCGGGTGTACAGACCTGGGAACTCAGCACAGGGATGGTGGGAACCTCTCATAATGGGCACAACAGGTGTACAGACCCGGGAACTCAGCACAGGGATGGTGGGAACCCCTCATAATGGGCACAGCGGGTGTACAGACCCGGGAACTCAGCACAGGGATGGTGGGAAACTGCCATTCCACTCCTTGACAGCGAGGTGAGAGGTTGCGAGTCCCTTTGCTCCTGTGCTTACAGAGACCAGGGGCTAGAGTTACTCCTCTGCCCCAGGAAGGATGCTGGATCCTGGGGAGGACCCCGGCGGGGGCCCCCTGGATAGGCCTCAACCTGTGGAAGATTCTGGGCCTGGCCCAAGGAAGGATGAATCTCTGTCTGCCTTTAGACGGAGGATTGTGGAAACGCTGAAGCGGATTGAGAAGGAAGAGGAGAAGTTGGGAGCTTTGAAATCTGAATTTAAAAAGAAAAAGCAGATTTGTGCCAAAGTCTTCAGTAAGAAGAGACCGGCTCTGAGGCCTGAATTGAAGGACCTGGAACAAGCTCTGCGGAAGCAGAAGGAATTGGTGAGTTCTCTGAAGGAGAATAGTGGAGCATTTAAAGAGAAATATAAAAATGAGGAGCGATTTAACCAAATGAGGAAGGGAGCCTCTTCCTGCATGGAGAGCGAGGAGATGCAAGCAGAGAGTGAGAAAGTGGGCCCGGAGGATGAGCCCAGCTGTTCAACATCTCAGACACCTGCTGAGCCCTCAATGGCGGAGGCCTCTGTCCCCTTCCCTCCCCAGCAATATGGAACATCTGAGCAGGAGGATGAAGGTTCTGACATGCTGGATCTGATCAATAAACTGGAGGCCAGTCCAGATTCAGCTCCCCAGGAAGGTGAGGAGAAGATGGACACCGTTCCCAGCCCTGTGGAGGAAAGACCTGTGGAGAGAGCAGGTGCAGGTACTGTGTGTGTGCAGGATGGGGGGAACTTTAATGACAATGGGCCTGCTGAGGGTTGTAGTACTACAGACAGTCAGCCCAGACCCATAGACAATGTACAGCAAGCAATAACATCTGCTAATAACTGTCAGCTTCAGTCTGCAGAGAGGTCCATGGACAATACAGTGACTTTGCCTGGACCAGGCACAGCGGCTGTTCCTTTGAATGATGGAGGAGATGCTGGGAGCAGTAGTACTACAGCTCTCCAGGAGTCTGCAGCAGCCAAGACTGTGATGGATCCCAGGATTGAAGCTGAGTGTTCGGGGGAGGGGGTGGGTCCTGCTAATCAGAAGACTGCTATCCCAGCTGATTCAGACTCTCTGCCAGCAGGTTTGAATGTGTCTGAGGACAAGACTGCAAAAGCTGATGGTGGAAGAAGAACTTATACTGGTGTTGCTGCCACAGGATCTGGAAAGGGGGAACAAGCAGGGAGGGAGCATGGGGACGTTTTATCTTCCTCCCTGTTTAAAAGGAGGAATGTTGTACAATTGAAATGGGAAGGTGATGGAAACCCCCCACATAGGAGGACAGTGGTGGATAAAGACCTGCAGATGGGGTTTAGGCCTGCGGATATCTTCGCCCTGATCAGTCCGGCAGGTTCCTATGAATATGATTTGTCCTTTATCCGTCCCGAGTCTTTGGAAATATTTTGGGAGAAGTTTGAACACGTGTGTAGGGGCCTGCCGGACTGGAAAGGGCTCATCCCCAAACTTATATCGCGCCAGCCCCTCATTAAAATGGTGACAATACTTGTGCGCAATGAATCCATACCACAAGGGGATCTGACTGTATGGTTGAGGAGGTATGGGGACGTCCTGAGCCCCCTGAGAAAGATTTTGGACGATCGGGGGATATGGACAGGGGGATGGTCTGTGCAGCTGAAACTAAAGGTTATTGACAATGTTGTCCAACATCTGCCATCCTCAGCTTTCCTGGGGAGGGACAGGCTGACCATCTTCTACCCGGGCCAGCCAAAGCTCTGCAATAAATGTGGAGATAAAGGGCATCTTGCATCCTCCTGTCCAGTGATGAAGTGCTCTCTGTGTCAGGGTATAGGACATTTGGCAAAGGATTGTAATATTATAAGGTGTAATCTGCGCAATGCAGTGGGGCATCCTTATAGTCAGTGTCCTGAGGCAATGCACAATAAGCCTGAGCTCATGAGGGAGTTTTTCCGTCTGGACATGGAGGGTGCACAGAGCTCATCAGCTGGAGGGCCTGTGATTCCATCTGAGTCTGTGCCAATACCCAATGTGTCTGTGTCTCCCCAGTCTGTGCCCATACCCAATGTGTCTGTGTCTCCCCAGTCTGTGCCCATACCCAATGTGTCTGTGTCTCCCCAGTCTGTGCCAATACCCAATGTGTCTGTGTCTCCCCAGTCTGTGCCAGTACCCAATGTGTCTGTGTCCTCCCAGTCTGTGCGTGTACCTAGTGTGCCTGTGTCTTCCCAGTCTGTATGTAAGTTGCCAAGAATGTGTCCAATCCTTCTGTGTCTTATCCTTCTGTGTCTTCTAAAATTGCAGAGGCAGCAAGAGGTGCTGAGGCTGGTGTGGTGCCAGTCCCCCTCCCCCGACGCTGCAGGGTTTCTATTGCAGATCGTGGGGGGCAGAGGAGTGGGGAAAATAGTGGGGAGGCTGGCCTGGTGGTAGATAAGGGAAGGGAGAGTGGGGGGGAGGGGGTTGAAGGGGAGGATAGGTGTGGGGAGGCTGGTTGTGGTTTATCCAAAGATGATATGGAGTGGTTGGAGGATAGGAGGAGGAGGGGCAAAAGAAGGAATAAAAGGGGTTCAGTTCCCTTCAATCCTGAAGTTTTGTCTATGAAAAATAAGTTTAAGGTCCTGTCGGACGATGATGATGATGATGATGATGATTGGGACTCGTTCAGTTCAGCGTCCTCCATGGATGATGAGTGCCAGGGCGCAACAAAGCGTGCTGGTTCTCCAGGGAGAGGGAGTAGTCAGGCTAAGAAACGTCTGCCTCAATTAATGGCTCTAATGGCAGTTCCCACTCCGATAAAAGTGGCAACCATTAATGTTGCCAGCTTAAGATCAGTAAGCGCTCGTCATATGGCCTTATTTTTGCTCAGCGAGTTTGATGCTGACATTTTGTTTTTACAAGAGACCCATCTGAGTAGTCTGGCTGATATACATCTGGCAAAGAAGGAGTGGAGACGTGGTCCCTCATTTTGGTCTCTTGCGGCCGAGCCTTACAGCGGGGTTGCAGTCCTTTTTTCTGGTATGGTAACGTGCCGGCGGGTAATTGAGGTAGAGATTGGGAGATGCATGGTCTTGGACGTCTCTGTAAGGGGGCAGGACCTGCGCCTGATTAACATCTATGGTCCCCAGACGAAGTGGGACAGGAAATGCCTCTTTACAAAGATTAAGCCTTTTCTTTTTACGGCCCAGCAGGTTATCTTTGGAGGTGATTTTAACACCATTACTAGGTCTAAAGACAGGAGAGGTTTCAAAGATAAGCTGGGCTATGACACCCTTTTTCTCAATGCGATAGTTAGGGAAGCAGGTCTGGTAGATACGCACATTAAGCGTTGCCCAGACAGCACGGGGTTCACTTTTCAGAGAGGTAGTAGTCAGAGTAGGATAGATAGTTTTTTTTTAAAGGGAGACTCTGCTTTTTCGGCACCTGTATGTCGGGCAGTGGAGTTTTCTGATCACTGTATTCTATCTGTGACTCTGAATGCCTCAGACATGCCACCTAGGGGGAGGGGTATCTGGAGATTGAATTCGGCCCTCCTGGAAGACGAGAGAGTAAGACAATCCTTTGAGGACCTTTTTCAAGCACAGGTAACGATCCTAGACTTTTGCAACAGCAAGTCAGAATGGTGGGAGCTTGTAAAACAGCGGACTGTTAGGCTTTTCAAGGCCATAGGAAGAAAGAAGCAGCAAGATAAGTATATCACCTACCAGCGTTTGCGGAGGAAACATGACCGCCTTGTTTCGAATGGAGGAGATTCTGGGGCGATCTCTGAGGTGAAGCTCCTCCTTAGGAGACATGAATATGACCGGCACGCCTCTTTGGTTCAGGAGAGGGATTACGGGAAATACCATTCGCCTGACCCTTACCAGAACTGTAAACAGAGCGTAGCAGTTAAGATGGTCAATGGCGTGAAGGACAGTACGGGCTCTCTGACGAAGTCTAGGTCAGGGATCCTGGAGGTTGTCAGGTCATACTATGCCGATCTCCTGGGAGGAAGGAACCTTGATCGGACAAGGATGTTGGGTTTTTTGGACTCTACACCAGGACTGGAAAGTAATGTTTCTTTGATGAATTTGACAGATGAAATCACTGCAGATGAGGTAGTCCAGGCTATTGATAAACTGGCCATCAAGAAAATGCCAGGGCCAGATGGGTTGACAGCTGAGTTTTATAAATGTTTTAAGACGATCCTGGCTCCCTACCTTGCGGAGGTTTTTAATAGCTGTTTGTATGAGGGTTCTCTCCCTCCCTCCATGAGGCAATCTGCAGTGATCCTTCTGTCAAAGGGTAAAGATCCTTCGATGATTGAGAATTGGCGCCCCATTAGCCTTCTTAATGTCAATAGAAAGATACTGGTAAAGTTTTTTTTCTGGCGATTATCGCCAGTGGCAGGCAGTTTGTTATCCCACCACCAGCACTGTTCGGTCCAAGGTAGAAGCTATTTCTCAGCAGTGTTAGCCGTCCGGGAGTCCTTGGAGCGTTGTAGGGCTGCTGGTTGGGGTAAATTTTTGCTGACATTGGATCAGGCTAAGGCCTTTGATCGGGTTAATCATGAGTACTTATGGCTCCTTCTTGGCAGATATGGCCTGAAGGGGGGTTTCATTGATTGGCTCAAGATTTTGTACAAAGGGGCTGAAAGCTTTCCACTGGTTAATGGTTGGGTCGGGCAATCCTTTGTGGTCGGCTCGGGTGTGCATCAGGGGTGCCCATTGAGTCCTCTGTTATATGCATTTGCAATTGACCCCTTCATTAGAAGGCTAGAGAATGGGCCATTGTGTGGGGTACCTATGGGCATCACTGGTGAGCCTCCTTTGAAAGTTGTAGCCTATGCTGATGACGTTTCTGTTTTTGTCTCTGGGACTGGGGAGGCGCAGGAGGTGGTCTCAGTGATAACGCAGTATTCAGAGGCATCAGGTTCAAAGGTCAACCAGGACAAGTGTGAAGCTTTCTGGATGGGCGTGGAAGGTGAGAGCTTTGTTCTCCCGGATGACTTCCCGGAGCCCCAGCAAAAAATTAGAGTTCTAGGCATTGAATTTGGCCCAGGTGACTATGGTCATGCAAATTGGGTGAACAGGCTGGAGAATGCCGATGCCAAGGTGGCAAGCTGGAAAGGTTGGCAGCTTTCCTTGAGGGAAAAGGTTGATCTGATCAAGACTTACCCGATTCCGATTTTTCTATATGTCAGTTTTGTTTGCGTTTTTCCAGCTTCTCTCTATACCAGGGTCTATACTTGTTTCTTCCAGCTGTTATGGGGGAACAGAATAAACCTTGTCAAAAAGAATGTGACTTACCTTTCTAGGCGGGAGGGTGGTCTAGGGATGATCAACCCTGTAGTCTTTTTCTCTCTGATGTTTGTGAAGTACTATCTTGGTAACATGTTGGCAGAGAGACCGCCTGGGTGGGTTGGTATTTTCCAGTCCTGGTTTAGGCCCTTTCTGCGAGACTGGGAAAATGGTGGGCCAGTGAAAAGCCTGAGGGTCAAGCATGATAAGCTCCCGGCTTATGTTGCCCCGTGTTTGAAAATGCTTCGGCAGTGGCAAGTAACGGCAGGAGAAGTCAGATCTCTTCCAAGGAAACTTCTTGAGAAGCGGATCATGAGCTCTGTTTTTTGCGAGCCACTGGCCCTGAGGGATTGCCCAAGCCTGGTTTTGGGGGTGGGTTTGCGGTTGATTAATTTGGAGAGAATCCCAATGAAGTTTAGGGATCAGGCTTGGCTTGCCTTTCATGGAAAACTATATGTGAAGGGCAACTTGAAGTTTCTTTCCATGAGTGATCGGGGCTGCCCGAGAGTGGAGTGTGGAGGAGTGGTGGAGTCCATGGATCACTTTCTACTTCAGTGCCCTTTTAATATAGAGGTGTACAAGAGGGTGGGGAGGGCTCTGAGTATACCCTTCCTCCCCCATATGAGTTATGCAGAGTGGGTGTATGGGGCTTTCCAGACTCGTCGGGATTATGATTTGGAAACACTTTTTTTAGTTAGTTTAGTAGTCCGTTATTTCACGTGGAGCGCACGGTGTCAGGTATCCTTACGGGGTAAAATCCTCCCTGTGGAAGTGGTGGTGGAGAACATTCTGGGTGAGGTTGGGAAGATTCGGGGTCTTGAGAAAGACAGGTGGCAGCAGGAGGCCTGGATAAAGGCGTGGAGGAATATCAGGGCTCTGTAGCTGCTGCCTGTTGATCTCGGGGTGTGCGGCTTTCTTTGTATTCTTCTTTCACTCCCTTAGATTTTCAGATCCAATATAATTTTGATAAAAGGCTACATGCATGGTGACGGTGATGTTCCTTAGTCTGGCTCTCCCGTAGGTATTATGTTGTGTGCAATTTGTTTTGCACTGTTTATTTTGTTCTTGTTCTTTCTGGTTTGTATAATTGTATTCAATTATTTTGTAAATATGTTTTATTTATTTATTATGGTTTTATTGTATATAAGTTGTTGTTTGTAAGATTTTCAATAAACAAAATTAACCCCTCATAATGGGCACAGCGGGTGTACAGACCAGGGAACTCAGCACAGGGATGGTGGGAACCCCTCATAATGGGCACATCAGGTGTACAGACCCAGGAACTCAGCACAGGGATGGTGGGAACCCCTCATAATGGGCACAGCAGATTTACAGACCCGGGAACTCAACACAGGGATGGTGAGAACCCCTCATAATGGGCACAGCAGGTGTACAGACCCGGGAACTCAGCACAGGGATGGTGAGGACCCCTCATAATGGGCACCGCAGGTGTGCAGAACTGAAAGCTCAGTGTAGGAATGGGGGGAACCCCTCATAATGGGCACAACACCTGCTCAGACCTGGAAGCAATTACAATATCAATTTTGGATGGACTGGCTGTTTAAATAAAGATGGCACAGAAATTGTCGTTACTAGAACACAACATCACAACAGTGAAGATGATAATGTGATGAGAATAAACAAACAGAACATACAATATACGTCAAGATCTACCAAATGAGAACACCTCAGTCCGCTTAATGAGCGACCGCCGCCAAGACAAAACATCGAGTCGAGCAGATGTCATGGTCCAGGTCACTCTGATCCAGCAAATGAATCAGAATATTACTCTGTGTTTGTTAAAGCTAAATTTTCAATAAAAGCCCGCCCCCCCCCCCCTGCCCCCCCACAGGGGCGAAGCTCCAGCATGAGATGGACAGCGTGCAATTAGCCTCTAATGGAATCTCAATGAGGAAGAGGGAACACGGCTGGCGGCTTATCGCTTCCAGAGAGATTACAGGTAATACGCCGGAAGGGAGAAATGGAAATTAAATCTCAGCATTTGGAGGCGAGATGTAAATGTTTTCTCAGTTCCCAGCCTCTCTTCTCCCCTGTATCAATGCATACACATGAAGCCATAATCATACATAAACAGAGGCGCGTTGACATTTAACAATTTTTAGTACGAAAAGCGTAGTAGAGGTCATCTAACATCTATTAAAATAAGTCTAAACGTAAAAAGAAATACTGCAAAGATTAGTTTTTTTGAGATAAAGTCCTCCTCCTATGTGACCCAAGAGTCACCATCCATCACCATGTTCATGAAGGTCCACAGAAGACACGGCCACCTTGGTACGGTAAGATTGCCTGATTACCAATAAGAGTGGACCTTTGTTAGAAAAAGGTCATCAGCGCTATTGGCTATATACCCAGACAGGGCCTCTCAGAGACGTTCCTGAAGGGTTCCTTTGGGCCACAGTATGGATCACCCGACCACAGTCTCTATGACATTATACCCAAAAACAGAAGATGGTCCACATAGTATACAAACTTCGTTTTTTTTAGAAATAGAATCTCACTTACCTTAATGTTGTAAATGTCAGGGCTGGGCTCAGCCCTTCTTTCTCAAAGCTGGCCGCTCAGCTGTCGGCTAATTGCCAGCTCCTTTCTCTCCACCGTGACTCACCTGTTGATGATATCCTGCTCGTCAATCCTTCCTACTTAAGCCGTCCAGCCCCAGATGATCTTTGCCTTCACCCTGGTCACATCTCTAGAGATGCACTCCTCTGTTCCTGTTAAAGACTTGCCCTGCTGGCATTCCTTCTGGCTCCAGATCCTCCTTGTTGTTCTACTATGCTCATCTCTGGCTCCCTGACAGTTTGGCTTGTCTGACTATCGGTTCCGGTTCCTGAACTCTGGCTACGTTTTGACTACATTTGACGTGTGATGTAACTTTACTTCTGCCTCAGTCTGATTCATGGTTTCTGACAGTAACAAAGATGCTTTAAAACAATCCCCCGACCGGCATAAACGTAGGCAACCCGCACTTCTGGGAATTGAGGTACACGATGATGACAACACGTTGCTCCGCCCTGCGCGTTTCATCGCAGGGTGACGTCGTTCAGGGAACGGACACTGTGCCGCAGCATTGCCTCAAATAGCCTATACAAAACCAAGCCTCATTTTAAATCTCAAGTGCTTGGCAAGGCACCAACCAAACCTCATTCGGCATATCAACCATATCATTCTATGCAACACTGTGCCCAAATTAAATGTATATTTTGTACACACAAATAAAGCTTTCTTTTGGTGGTATTTATTCACCACCATATATATATATATATATATATATATATATATATATATATAGTGTAGCACTGACCCCCAAAGGAGCTGCTGGTTTGATTTGGGCTTACCGTTACCGTTACCTCACCTGCTCGCTTCTCCATCTTGAGGATCCCGTGGTAAATGGCCCAAAAATTTTGAAACTGACACCAAATCCTCTTTTGGGTTATTTAGTTAGAAAAAAACAAAGTCTCTTAACAGAGGGTAGAGGGTTAGGGGTGAGTTCAGGCACTTAAATGGCAAGGTGAAAATATTAAGAGAATCCAGAGAATAACAACTGAATTTAACAACCCCCCGGATAGACCTCTCTCACTAGGCCTAGAAGCCGGTGGGGTGCTCGATAAAGTTTCTGCCACAGACTTGTGAGATACACTTGAGTGTTACTGAGGGATGTGGATAAATTTAAAGAACTGACATACGGTACCAGGTTCTCTCAGCCGATCCGGCGATACCGTATCAGTGTTGATCCGGGTTGCGTCCTTCAACTAAGCCTGCAGGCTCCTTCAGAGAAACCAGCCTTGCGCACGGTCTTCTCCTGAAAGAGTCCTTCCCTGGGGTTCTTCAGTTGCTGGGTATCTCCTTTCTGATGAGACGGCAGTGGACCATCCCTGGATCGGTAGGCCCCGAAATTCACTCGGGCCTATCCCTTCAGTTGCGCCGCCTCGGGCCAGCCAGCCCCGAGACACAGTGTGCATAGTTCCGCACCCCAGGCCAGGAGGGCCATGGAGCTGGGTCAGGAGGACCCCCAGAACCGAACGGGCAGAAAGTAATCCCCTGCCAACATGGCGTCGGTAGCTTAAATACCACCCACCAGAATGCACAGCAGGAAAACACTCCCACTGGGCTGGTTCCGAGAGATAAGTGCCATTCAATGCATCCAGCTAGACTGCGTTTCTACTCTTGCTGGTGGTGACAGCGACACCTGTGGTCAAGGAGAACTCAGTGCAACCCAGCTGGACTGGTACTGAAACCAGAAATTTAGAGAAATAATCCCGAAGCCCAACTGTGGCTTCAGGCAAGTTAACTTTACAAAAACAATAGCGCCTGCTCGTCAGGAGCCAGCGCTACATATATATATATATATATATATATATATATATATATATATACATATATACAGTATCTCACAAAAGTGAGTACATCCCTCACATCTTTGTAAATATTTTCTTCTATCTTTTCATGTGACAACACAGAAGAAATGACACTTGTCTACAATGTAAAGTAGTGAGTGTACAGCTTGTATAACAGTGTAAATTTGCTGTCCCCTCAAAATAACTCAACACACAGCCATTAATGTCTAAACCGCTGGCAACAAAAGTGAGTACACCCCTAAGTGAAAATGGTGAAAATGTCCAAATTGGGCCCAATTAGCCATTTTCCCTCCCCCGGTGTCATGTGACCCATTAGTGTTGCAAGGACTCAGGTGTGAATGGGGAGCAGGTGAGTTTAATTTGGTGTTATCGCTCTCACTCTCTCATACTGGTCACTGGAAGTTCAACATGGCACCTCATGGCAAAGAACTCTCTGAGGATCTGAAAAAAAGAACTGTTGCTCTACATAAAGATGGCCTAGGCTGTAAGAAGATTGCCAAGACCTTGAAACTGAGCTGCAGCACGGTGGCCAAGACCATACAGCAGTTAAACAGGACAGGTTCTACTCAGAACAGGCCTCGCCATGGTTGACTAAAGATGCTGAGTGCACGTGCTCAGCGTCATATCCAGAGGTTGTTTTTGGGAAATAGACATATGAGTGCTGCCAGCATTGCTGCAGAGGTTGAAGGGGTGGGGGGTCAGCCTGTCAGTGCTCAGACCATACGCCACACACTGCATCAAATTGGTCTACATGGCTGTCATCCCAGAAGGAAGCCTCTTCTAAAGATGATGCACAAGAAAGCCCACAAACAGTTTTCTGAAGACAAGCAGACTAAGGAGATGGATTACTGGAACCGTGTCCTGTGGTCTGATGAGACCAAGATAAACTTATTTGGTTCAGATGGTGACAAGCGTGTGTGGTGGCAACCAGGTGAGGAGGACAAAGACAAGTGTGTCTTGTCTACAGACAATCATGGTGGTGGGAGTGTCATGGTCTGGGGCTGCATGAGTGCTGCCGGCACTGGGGGGCTACAGATCATTGAGGGAACCATGAATGCCAACATGTACTGTGACATACTGAAGCAGAGCATGATCCCCTCCCTTCAGAGACTGGGCCGCAGGGGAGTATTCCAACATGATAACCACCCCAAACACACCTCCAAGATGACCACTGCCTTGCTAAAGAAGCTGAGGGTAAAGGTGATGGACTGGCCAAGCATGTCTTCAGACCTAAACCCTATTGAGCTTTTATGGGACATCCTCAAACGGAAGGTGGAGGAGCGCAAGGTCTCTAACAGCCACCAGCTCCGTGGTTTTGTGATGGAGGAGGGGAAGAGGACTCCAGTGGTGACCTGTGAAGCTCTGGTGAACTCCATGCCCAAGAGGGTTAAGGCAGTGCTGGAAAATAATGGTGGCCACACAAAATATTGACACCTTGGGCCCAATTTGGACATTTTCACTTAGGGGTGTACTCACTTTTGTTGCCAGCGGTTTAGACATTAATGGCTGTGTGTTGAGTTATTTTGAGGGGACGGCAAATGTACACTGTTATACAAGCTGTACACTCACTACTTTACATTGTAGACAAGTGTCATTTCTCCAGTGTTCTCACATGAAAAGATGAAAAGATAGAAGAAAATATTTACAAAAATGTGAGGGGTGTACTTACCTTTGTGAGATACTGTATGTATATGTATATATATATATATATATATATAGAAAGATACCGAGAATATATTTTTAAAATTTGCAAACAAATAATTTTCTTCATAAATTTAGACCGCATTGCATTCTGCTACATTTCTTTGGTGAAAATAACCGAAATCAGTGTATATTATTTAGTCTATGTGAAATTTATAGAGTCCACAAACGATGGGTTGTATCTGAAAATTGATCAATCCTGATGTGGTTGACGGCCGATCTCATCTCTTGAAGCCCTAAAATGTCAGGACAGTACAAATACCCCCCAAATAATCCTTTTTTTTTTATTTATTTTATTTATTTATTTTTTTAGAAAGTAGACAGTCTGAGGCATTTTGTTTTTTCAAGTTGTAATTTTTTGTCACAATTTTTTTGTAAAATGAAGAAATCAAATAAAATTGTGTGTTTGTTTATTTTACATTTTAAATTTTTTTTTTTTTTCCAAACTATTGAAGTTTATTGAAAAAATATTCAAGAAGAATACAAATAATTAGCATGCAATCGGTATACAAAAGAAAGCATCTTCACAAAATAACAATGGTCATAGAAGTCAAAAAGATGTAGAGTAACACGGTGAAGTATGTAGAGTAATTATTACAGATTATCAACATTTATTTTTTATTTTACATGCTGTCATACCGTCACCGGTGCAGTACATTATCACCGGTGCAGTACATTATCACCGGTGCAGTACATTATCACCGGTGCAGTACATTATCACCGGTGGACATCATCATATAAATGGTGTAGCAGTTATCAGGGAATCTGACTGGTGACACTATTTTAAAAATAAAAAAAATACACTTTTATTCAATTTTTTTTCTTTTTTCCTCTTTCTTTTTTTTTACACATACTGTCATCAGAGTAGTTTACTATCACCATAGTAAAACTCTACTACTCTGGGGGGGGGGGGGGGGGGCGGTGTCAAGGGATTTTTTTTTTATTACACTGTAATTTCTTGTTACAGTGATGATAAATATAGCAGCAATTGTTTGAGCTGTCATGAATGGCTTTCATTCATGACTCATTGTTTAGTATTGATGCCGCGATTGGCTACAGCTACAACATGGTACAGGGCCCTGTGATCGGCCCAGGTACCATGTTATAGCTGTGGCCAATCACAGATCACACGCAGTAGTAAACAATGATGTCATGAATGGATTCCATTCAGGGCTGTTGTTTACTAGGTGTCATGTGATCGCACAGCAATCACGTGGTATCTTGGCTGATCACAGTGAGCACCATAATCCAAGGACATGGCGGTGCCTGCTTAAGCCGCCGGCCAGCAGTAAAATTACTGTTGACTGGTCGGCAAATGGGTAAAATATTCCCTGGTAATCCTGCTGCGAAGATCCTTGTTTAGGAGTTCCTGTTATAAGGTGACAACACTTTTGTCTCTGCCTCCCACTTGTGCTCTTCTGTTACAACAGATAACAAAGGTCCTATGCACCACACATTAATGCAAGACCCTATGGATATGGGAAATGACAGCCTCCAGCCAAGCCACACTCCCAACACATTTCACTCCGGCCCCAGAGCTTAAAGTGGAAGTAAACTCCCCTATCGTTTTCATCCACGGAAGCGGCCATCTTTGCCTCTGTTTAATCTTCAGCTGCCACGGTGCTGCACATGTGATCCGTTATGACACCAGCCATTGGGTGGTTTGACAGTTTGGGTGAGAGCACAGCCAATGTGCAGTAAGCATCCCCGGCATGCCGTTTTTTTAAACTGTTTAAATCGATGGGTTTACTTCCACTTTAATCATGATTAAGTTCTGGTATGGAGTGAAACGCGTCGGTACGTTTCTTGGCCGGAGTCTTTGCTGAGGCTGTCATTTCACATATCCACAGGGCGGCTCTCAGGACCTTTTTGTCTGTTGTATCATTGGAGCTGGGGTGAGCTCTGTCCTTGCCAGCGCTCCTAGCGGTGTACTGCAGGAGAGGACCTGGCTGGAGCCTTGAGCGGCACCCCCTATGTGTTGTCTGTGCTCATCTATTGTCACCTTGCCACACAGGCTTTTATTGGTGGCAGCAAGTGGCTGTTTCCACCCACACACTATGGTATGGTTTGTGGTTTGTGGTTTGTGGTTGTTGCCAAGAAGAAACCATCCACGCAGCCATCGATGGGATGCATGTTAATAGGAAATGACTGCATGGAGGCTGCAGGAGATCAGCAGTGCTAAGATAAAACAAAAGATGAAAAATGTGATTTGTAAAAAAAAAATCGAAATGATATCCATTTAGGGTTTACATCCATATTAATACATAATGTTCTCATTAAACACTGAATTTCTGCTTTCTAATGACAATGAGGATTGAGGACCCATCCGCCCCTCACCTCCTATTATGGCCACATAGCCGATCGCTGAAATAGTTGGCATCACCAACCAATCTACCTACCAATAATGCTTCACTTACTGCCATTGTTCTGAACAGGCCTTCCAGCCACTTGACTCTCCGTTCAGAAGAGAAACAAGTCTTCATGAATGAGTGATATATAAAAGCAGAAAAAAACCTAGAAAAAGCTCCCGGATTCCATGGAAACTGTCGCCTCGTCTCATCGTGTGCTTGGAAAAACAATTCTACATCCAGAGCTAAATAACACTATTATAAAATGTTCTTCCAACCTCCAAACACATTTCCTTGTACATCCCCATGTAGTACATTCAACGGATGGAAAAGGTCAAGTTCTTTTATTTTTTTGAGAGCTTTCTGTCTAGGCTAAGACCGTCTAGGCCAGTGATGGCGAACCTCGGCACCCCAGATGTTTTGGAACTACATATCCCATGATGCTCATACACTCTGTAGTTTAGTTGAGCATCATGGGAAATGTAGTTCCAAAACATCTGGGGTGCCAAGGTTCGCCATCACTGGTCTAGGCTAAGACAGTGATAAACGATAAAATAATGCCTACAGAATAGAGGCATGACCTCCATGGTAGCTCTCTTAAAATTGAATAGGCAACAGTACAAAGTGCAAAGATCAGGTTCCCCTTTCCCTTTTTCCTACCCTCAACCCCTTGGAACACCCTTGTAATGTCCCTTTGTGGGATGTTAAGCTGGTTCCAGAGCGAATGCCTATAGTCAAATTTTTCAGTGATGGCAGATCCAAAATTCCAGTAGCCATCCCTCTGGTTTACCACTAATTCAGGTTCTTACTTATCTCGGGCCATGTTGGGAAACACTTGTTCACATACTTTTGAAAGGCCAGTGGTTCCAGGTCTAGTCTCCAGGGGGTCCAACCAAACATCTGAGGCACATGGGACATGCAATGCCATATTTCCAGGTGCGTGCTCCTAGCAAAGGCTGTTCCCTCCTCCTCTAGTCCACCAGGGTCCTGCCAAACACCTGAGGCCCATGGCACATGGAGCGCCAGGTTTACAAGTGCCTGCTGCCAGGGAATACCATTCCTACCATCACCGAGCAAGGGGACCCTCCTCTAGTCCACTAAACACCTAAGGCCCATGAAACATGGAGTGACAGTTTTCCGAGTGCCTGCTCCCAGGGGAACACAATTCCTACCACCACCAAGGGGACCCTTCTCTTGTCCACCAGGCCCCACCAAACACCTAAGGCCCATGAGACATGGAGCAACAGGTTTGTACAGGTGTGTGCTTCCAGGGAAAACCATTCCTACTACCATTAAGAAAGGTGACCCTCCTCCTCTGGTCCACAGGCACCTGAGGCCCATGGGACATGGAGCGCCAGGTTTCCGAGTGCTTGCTCCCGGGGAATACTATTCCTACCACCATCAAGTCAGGGGGCCCTCCACTAGTCCACTAAAGTCCCACCAAACACCTGAGGCCTATGAAACATGGATTGCCAGGTTTCTGAGTGCCCGCTCTCAGGGGAAACCATACCTACCACAAAAAAGGGGGCCCTTCTCTCATCCACCAGGGTCCCACCAAACACCTGAGAACCATGAGGCATGGAGCGCCAGGTTTCTGAGTGCCTGCTCCCAGGGTATACCATTCCTACTACCATCAAGGAAGGGGTCCCTCCTCCTCTAGTCCACAGGGGATTCCAAACACCTAAGGCCCATGAGACATAAGGTCCAGGTTGCTGGGTGTATGCTCCCAGGAAATACATTCCTACCACCACCAAACAAGGGAACCCTCCTCCACTGCACCACCACCACACCAATTGTTTGGTGTTACAGAATGAGTTTTGTGGTACTCTCCATCCCAACTTCATCCCTGTGAAGGTGGATGGTGGTATTCCAGCTTTTCACCAAAGGGGAAAGTGAGCTCATGCTCTCTATGCCCTACATCATCGTAAGGCCCCATCTATCACCCCCCACTTCACCACACACTGGAAATCCTACCTAACAGGGCACTGCACCCTGCCACCTTAATTTTAAAATAAATCTGAATACATACCTTTCATCTTTGGTCATTGATCTGATCATGTGATATCATAGGTCCTCTTCCTCCAGCAGTGGTTGCGCCCTGAATGATGTTGAGAATGGTGGCACATATTGATGTAGTGCTGCTTTCTGCTCTTGATGACCACTCTAAAAGGGTGGTTTCACCTGGGCCCATCGGAAGTAGGTTCCATGATGCTTGGCCAGTGTTGAACCACAGAGGGGGACACAGTGAGCAGCAATGTAGCGTGGAGAGAACATAAAAGGGGGGTTATTTCTCTGTAGTTCCAGCTATTTTGGGCTGGGCTTCCCTTTCACTGGCTAGAATATATAAACTAGGGGTGAAGCTGTAAGAAAGGTTGGTGTATGGGAACTGTGAAGACCATGGAGAGTTCCATCAAGTATTGATAAGCAGTCCACATGTATCACCTTAGCGGGACCCTTTCTTTTGGACCCAACCGATTCTGCATATGCAAATATATCTGAGAGTGTAGCCTATGGCAAATGCAAGAGAGTTTGATGATTGGTGGCCTTGTACCTCTGAGCAGGATTGTGGAACACAATGGCAGAGGCAATGCTTTGCTTGGAAGGCTTCCAACACCTATCTATTATATGGACTCTGTGGTGCTCTTAACTGTTCAGTAAAAAAAAGGAAAAGCATGCTAGGATTAGGGGTGAGCCGAACACCCCCCGAATCGGTTCGCACCAGAACCTGTGAACGGACCAAAAATTTGCACAAACTTTAGAACCCCATTAAAGTCAATGGGACTCGAACGTTCGAAATCAAAAGTGCTAATTTTAACCACTTAAGGACCGCCGTATTGCCATTGTACGTCATCGCAATGGCACAGGCAGGCACAAGCACGTACATGTACGTGCTTGCCTTCCAGCGGGTGGGGGGTCCGATTGGACCCCCCTCCCGCTGGATACAGCGGTCCGGTTCGCTCCAGGAGCGATCCGTGATGAGGGGATGGCCGTTGATTTCTGGCCACCCCCTCTGGATCGCTCCTGGCCAATGAGAAGCTTCCTCCGACTGTGTATTGTTTACACAGGAAGGAGGAAGTGATGTCATTCTCCTCGGGGCGGTCTTTTTGACCGGACTACGAGGAGAAGACTAAAAGTAAGTGTGCACCAACACTACACTGACATGTAGGTACACACAGGCACACAAACCCCCCCCCCGATCCCCCCCGCCCCCCCCCAGTCACAGTGTCACTGATTGCATTGATCATTTCTTTACTGATCACTGTCAGGGCAGTTAGTGTTAGGTCCAGGGTAGCCCCCTATCACCCCCAATAAAGATTTAACCCCCTGATTGCCCCTAGAGTTAACCCTTTCACCCCCTTTTGCCAGTGTCACTAAGTGATCGTTTTTCTGATCGCTGCATTAGTGTCACTAGTGTCGCTAGGTAGCTAGTTATTTTTTTAGGTTCACCGCCAGGTTTTTATAGCGTTTGGTACCCCCATATACTACCCAATAATGGTTTTAACCCCCTGATTGCCCCTAGTTAACCCTTTCACCAGCGATCACAGTATAAGTGTCACTGGTGACGCTGGTTAGCCAGTTAGTTATTTAGGTTCCCCGTCAGGTTTTTATATAGCGCCAGGGACCCCCATATACTACCTAATAAAAATTTGAACCCCCTGATTGCCCCTAGTTAACCCTTTCACCACTGATCACCGTATAAGTGTTACGGGTGACTCTGGTTAGTTTGCTTTTTATAGCATCAGGGCACCCACCATTTATTACCCAATAAAGGTTTAACCCCCTGATCATCCGGCGGGTGATATCAATTAGGTTTTAGGGTCAGGGTCTGTGTCGCCCCAGGCAGCGCTAGGTTAGTGCCAGTACCGCTAACACCCACGCGCAAAGCATACACCTCCCGTAGTGGTATAGAATCTGAACAGATCAATATCTGATCTGATCAGATCTATACTAGCGTCCCCAGCAGTTTAGGGTTCCAAAAAAACGCATTGTTAGCGGGATCAGCCCAGATACCTGCTAGCACCTGCGTTTTGCCCCTCTGCCCAGCCCACCCAAGTGCAGTATCGATTGATCACTGTCACTTACAAAACACTAAACACATAACTGCAGTGATCGCAGAGTCAGGCCTGATCCCTGCGTTCGCTAACAGTTTTTTTGGTAGCATTTTATATTCAAATCCGGAAGGCAGTGCTTGGTTTTCGGGGACCCGTACGTGGCTAGGCTCCCAAAAAGTCCCCCACATGTGGTATCCCCGTACTCGGGAGAAGCAGCAGAATGTATTTTGGGGTGTAATTTGACTTATGCCCATAGCATGTGTGAGCAATATATCATTTAGTGACAACTTTGTGCAAAAAAAAAAAGTTTGTAATATTCCCGCAACTTGTGGCAAAATATAAAATATTCCATGGACTCAACATGCCTCTCAGTAAATAGCTTGGGGTGTCTACTTTCCAAAATGGGGTCATTTTGGGGGGTTTTGTGCTATTTTGGCATTTTATGGCCTTCGAAACTGTGATAGGTAGTAAGGAGTGAAATCAAAAATTTGCACCCTTAGAAATCCTGAAGGTGGTGATTGGTTTTCGGGGTGCCGTGCGCGACTAGACTCCCAAAAAGTCCCACACATGTGGTATCCCCATACTCGGGAGAAGTAGCGGAATATACTTTGGGATGCAATTCCACATATAACCATGGCATGTGTGAGCAATATATCATTTAGTGACAACTTTTTGTAAAAAAAAAAAAAAAAATTATTTTTTGTCATTATTCAATCCCTTGGGACAAAAAAAAAAAAAATATTCAATGGTCTCAACATGGCCCTCAGCAAATAGCTTGGGGTGTCTACTTTCCAAAATGGGGTCATTTGGGGGGGTTTTGTGCCATCTTGGCATTTTATGGCCTTCAAAACTGTGATAGGTAGTGAGGAGTAAAATAAAAAATATATGCCCTTAGAAATCCTGAAGGCGATGCTTGGATTTCGGGGTCCCGTACGTGGCTAGGCTCCCAAAAAGTCCCACACATGTGGTATCCCCGTACTCAGGAGAAGCAGCAGAATGTATTTTGGGGTGTCATTTCACATATGCCCATTTTTTTTTTGTCATTATTCAATCCCTTAGGACAAAAAAAAAAATATTCAATGGGCTCAACATACCCATCAGCAATTTCCTTGGGGTGTCTACTTTCCAAAACAGGGTCATTTGGGGGGGGGGGGTTTGTACTGCCCTGCCATTTTAGCACCTCAAAAAATGAGATAGGCAGTCATAAATTAAAAGCTGTGTAAATTCCAGAAAATGTACTCTAGTTTGTAGACGCTATAACTTTTGCGCAAACCAAAAAATATACGCTTATTGACATTTTTTTTACTAAAGACATGTGGCTGAATACATTTTGCCCTCAATGTATGACTAAAATTTAGTTTATTCGATTTTTCTTATAACAAAAAGAAGAAAATATCTTTTTTTTTCAACATTTTCGCTCTTTTTCCATTTATATCGCAAAAAATAAAAATCGCAGAGGCAATCAAATACCATCAAAAGAAATCTCTATTTGTGGGAAGAAAAGGACGCAAATTTCGTTTGGGTGCAATAATGCATGACCGCGCAATTACCAGTTAAAGCAGCGCAGTGCGAAATTGGAAAAAGACCTCTGGTCCTTAAGGTGTTTATTGGTCCGGGGCTGTAGTGGTTAAAGGCTAATATGCAAGTTATTGTCCTAAAAAGCGTTTGAGGACCTGGGTCCTGCCCCAGGGGACATGGGTCAATGCAAAAAAAGTTTTAAAAACTGCTGTTTTTTCGGGAGCACTGATTTCAATGATGCTTAAAGTGAAAAAATAAAAGTGAAATATTCCTTTAAATATCGTACCTGGGGGTGTCTATAGTATGCCTGTAAAGTGGTGTGTGTTTCCCATGTTTAGAACAGTCCCTGCACAAAATGAAATTTTTAAAGGAATAAAAGTCATTAAAAACTGCTTGCGGCTTTAATGTAACGTCTGGTCCCAGCAATATGGATAAAAATATGTGAGACAAACGGCATGGGTTCCCCCCCATTCCATTACCAAGGCCTTTGGGTCTTGTATGGATATTAAGGGGAACCCTGCACCCAAATTAAAAAAAGGAAAGGTGTGGGGCCCCCAGGCCCTATATACTCAGAACAGCAGTATACAGGTGGTGCAAACAAGACAGAGACTGTGTAGGTTTGTTGTTAAGTAGAACCGGTTTGTAATTTTGAACTGGTACATTTTTAAAGTGTAGCTCCAGTCAAAAGATCTATTTTTAAGCTTTTTGGAAAACATAGGGAAGGGTTAGGGATGCACCGAATGGGTTTTTTGGTGCCGAAACCGATACCAAAAATGAAAAATACACTAGGCCGAAAACCGAAACCGATACCGAAACAGCACCGATACCGAAAATGACTGTTTTTAAAAAATATTTTTATATAGGAGGTGGTCAGAGACTGGGGACATGGTACAGGAGATGGTCAGAGACTGGGGACATGGTACAGGAGGTGGTCAGAGACTGGGGACATGGTACAGGAGGTGGTCAGAGACTGTGGACATGGTACAGGAGGTGGTCAGAGACTAGGGACATGGTACAGAAGGTGGTCAGAGACTGGGGACATGGTACAGGAGGTGGTCAGAGACTGGGGACATGGTACAGGAGGTGGTCAGAGACTGGGGACATGGTACAGGAGGTGGTCAGAGACTGGGGACATGGTACAGGAGGTGGTCAGAGACTGGGGACATGGTACAGGAGGTGGTCAGAGACTGGGAACATGGTACAGGAGATGATCAGAGACTGGGGACACGGTACAGGAGATGGTCAGAGACTGGGGACATGGTACAGGAGATGGTCAGAGACAGAGGACGTGGTACAGGAGATGGTCAGAGACTGGGGACGTGGTACAGGAGATGGTCAGAGACTGGGGATGTGGTACAGAAGATGGTCAGAGACTGGGGACGTTGTACAGGAGATGGTCAGAGACAGAGGACGTGGTACAGGAGGTGGTCAGAGACTGGGGACATGGTACAGGAGATGATCAGAGACTGGGGACACGGTACAGGAGATGGTCAGAGACTGGGGACGTGGTACAGGAGATGGTCAGAGACTGGGGACGTGGTACAGGAGGTGGTCAGAGACTGGGGACATGGTACAGGAGGTGGTCAGAGACTGGGGACATGGTACAGGAGGTGGTCAGAGACTGGGGACATGGTACAGGAGATGATCAGAGACTGGGGACACGGTACAGGAGATGGTCAGAGACTGGGGACGTGGTACAGGAGATGGTCAGAGACTGGGGACGTGGTACAGGAGATGGTCAGAGACTGGGGATGTGGTACAGAAGATGGTCAGAGACTGGGGACGTTGTACAGGAGATGGTCAGAGACAGAGGACGTGGTACAGGAGGCATCCCCCATTGCAGGCCAGTGTGCCCCATTGCAGGCCAGTGTGCCCCATTGCAGCCAGTGTGCCCCATTGCAGGCCAGTGTGCCCCATTGCAGCCCATTGCAGCCAGTGTGTCCCCTTTTGCAGCCAGTGTGTCCCCTTTTGCAGCCTGTGTGTCCCCTTTTGTTGCAGCCTGTGTGTCCCCTTTTGTTGCAGCCTGTGTAGGGAAGAGAGCCGCCTCCGCCGCCTGTTTGATCACAGTGCCGGGAACATCACAGCTTTCATTTCAATAGCTGTGTTTTCCCAACCGCGCGCCGTTACACGCAGCCCCTCCCCCATGTCCGGGCACTTTGATAGACAGATCATCCGTCCAATCCTGCGGATGATCTGTCTATCTAAGTGCCTGGACAAGGGGGAGGGGCTGCGTGTGACGGCGCATGGTCGGGAACACACAGCTATTGAAATGAAAGCTGTGATGTTCCCGGTGCTGTGATCAAACAAGCGGCGGAGGCAGCTCTCCTGCGCTATACACCCCCCATGATGGGCGTCCCCAGGGGCGGGGGCGGAGCCCGCCCCCACCCAGGCCACGCCCCATTTTCAGCTCCATTATCTGACGTTTTTCTCTTTCGGCAAATTGCCGAAAAGGGCATTTTCGGCCGATATGTTTCAGGGGCCGAAATTTCGGTGCATCACTAGTTATCACCCCTGTAACATTTGTTTTGCTGTCTGTGCACCTCTTCAGAAGATTTCACCTCACTTTCTGTCCCAATGACCAATGTTTTTTGAAAATTTGGGGTTTTTAGTAAAAAGAAATTTGGGCCTAAGGTGTTGGTGTTGCCACTACACTGTAAGCCCTCAAAGCGACTTGGTGGGCACTGGAGCACCCTGCTGTGAACTATCATATCAAGAATTGTAATTACATGCCATTGTTTAACAGTGGTAGAAAAATTGGGCCTTTGGTGGTGGTGGTGGTGCCGGCCGGGGATGGGGAAGGCCCTGCGGCCGTGACCGGTCTTCTCCCACGCTGAGGCCTACCCCTGTCTGCGGTAGCAGTGGAGGGGGTACCCGTGGCTGTACGTTGACTCCACCGAGCAGGTGTGGGGAGGCGCTTGCCCGCGCCGAGGCCTCGCCAACTGAGCACCGCCTATGACGAGGATTCCATCCAGGCACCGAGACTGGCAGAAAGCTGGTGCCGTTTCACTAGGGAGCCTGACGGGTCCCTCACAGGGGGGCTCCTAGCTTGGCGAGATGCTCTGGGGGATGTGTCAGGTGAAAAACACTCTGGAGGCCGAGACCTCCGGGCGTGTGGGTTGACCTGTCCCCCTGCCTCCGCTACTGACTGTTCCCTGATAAGCGATGTCACTTGCCTGGGCAGCCATTCCAGTCCATGGAAAGCGCGGCCGCTCGAAGCTAGGAAAATAGGCGATTGATGTCGGCCATTACTGTGGTGCTGGGCAGCTAAACTTCTCTTGCCTGGCTACTCCCCGCAATGCTGCCCTGGAACACCTCCCCATCGTTGGTGTGCCAAGTACCCCAAGGGCTGGATAAAGGCAAATAAAGGACTGCATCTGCCCCACAGTCCGCACTTTAAGTACCACTGTCCTAGGGTACAGGAAGAGAAAGAGAAGAACTGTTCTGTGGAAGCTCCATGCACATTAACATCTCTGTACATGTATGGGAGAACCAGGTAAACCACCCAAGGACTATGAGGTTGCATGTGTTTAATCCATAACCTGGTAGGCTCCGCAGGGGTCACATAATGGTGTTGAGTACTCCAGCTGTACAGTAGAGGTAGCCCAACCTTTTGTACACTACCTCCCCCTGGCCCTAAACCTGACTTATCAATAGTTGCTAGGGGGCGCTACAGCACTACTGGGAAAACTTTTTCTATAATATGCAGGAGGGAGTGTGGGCAGATTTTTATTTATTTTTTCTTAAATGAAGCTGGAGTTGCATATGTCATTAGTCAAGTTTTTTTTTTTTTTTATAATGTTTATTATAAAATATTGTTAATTATTGTATATAAACATTATATATATATTATTATTTAAATAAATTAAATAAATAATTATAAATCATTTATAATGTTTATTATAATATATTGATTATTATATTATATTTATTTATTAAAAATGAACAACTTTGAAGGATTAAAACAGAATGCACGTCTACAGGGATCCTGGACCTTTCTTAATTTTTTCCAGTTATGTGCTTTCCACATTGCACAGTGCAGACTGCAGACAGGCCAAAAGTAAACAGCGCCATGTGTATATTGGCCAGAGCGTCAGCTCAGAGTACAGATAAGGAAACAAAAAAAAAAAAGATATTATATAAGCAAAGCTGCTTATTGTCCCTGAATATATTAAAACAACTTCCGGTTATTATCTTTTTAAAGCTTATTCTTTATTATTTTGTTAGATTTTTTTTTTTGTTATGATCTTTTGTTTTAAAGACAAACAAAACTTCAGCAAGAAAACATTTTAAATACAGTTCACGTATACCGTATGCCGTCGCATTCTAATAATTATCAGAGAGCTGTAAT
The DNA here is from genome assembly GCF_037356315.1 of Lithobates pipiens. Classification (NCBI taxonomy): domain Eukaryota; kingdom Metazoa; phylum Chordata; class Amphibia; order Anura; family Ranidae; genus Lithobates; species Lithobates pipiens. The sequence goes on along the minus strand of NW_027507785.1, from coordinate 9,980,394 downwards.
TTGCATTTCATGTTCTGCGGCGAACGTTGTCAAAAACAGCATAAACATAGCAAAAGTACAGACTGCATTTATAAAATGAGGCTCAGCAGCCACGGCTTAAAGGAACAGTCCAAAAAATAAATAAATAAGACAGCTTTGAACTACATACGGGGAGCACCTCAGCTTTTCATTGCTCTAATGCTCTGGTCTTCAATCTGCCGATCCTGGAACACATCTGCTGGGGATACTGGAACACACATTGCTAGCCTTTTACCAACGATACTATACAACAATCCTGAAAAGAATCTGATGGGGATACTGGATCACAAATTGCTAGCCTTTTACCAACGATACCATACAACAATCCTGAAAAGAATCTGCTGGGAATACTGGCACACACATTGCAAGCATCTTACCAACAATACCATACAACAATCCTGAAATGGATCTGCTGGGGATACTGGAACACACACTGAAAGCCTCTTACCAACAATACCATACAATGACCCTGAAAAGCATCTGCTAGGGATACTGGAACACACACTGCAGGCTTCTTACCACCAATACCATACGATGATCTTGAAAAGAATCTGTTGGGGATACTGGAACACACACTGCAGGCTTCTTACCACGATACTATACAACAATCCTGAAAAGCATCTGCTGGGCATACTGGAACACACACTGCAGGCTTCTTACCAACGATGCCATACAATGATCCTAAAAAGCATCTGCTGGGGATACTGGAACAAATACTGCAGCATTCTTACCAATGATACCTTACAATGATCCTGAAAAGCATCTGCTGGGGATACTGGAACACACACTGCAAGACTCTTACCAATGATACCATACAATGATCTTGAAAAGCACCTTCTGGGGATACTAGACCACACACTGAAAGCCTCTTACCAACGATACCATACAATGATCCTGAAAAGCATCTGCTGGGGATACTGGAACACACACTGAAGGCTTCTTACCATAATACTATACAACGATCCTGAAAAGCATCTGCTGGGGATACTGGAACAGTGCTTGCAACCTTTCCTCATAACTAATATTCTCCAGACCCTTTATTAGCTTTGCTGCCCTTCTTTGTACTCACTCCATTTCCAGTACATCCTTCCTGAGGACTGGTGCCCAGAACTGGACAGCACACTTCAGGTGCGGCCAGACCAGAGTCTTGTAGAGCGGGAGAATTATTGTTTTATCTCTGGAGTTGATCCCCTTTTTAATACAATACATATGCCAATATTCTGTTTGCTTTGTTAGCAGCAGCTTGGCATTGCATGCCATTGCTCAACCTATCATCTATTAGGACCCCCAGGTCCTTTTCCATCCTAGATCCCCCCAGAGGTTCTCCCCCCATCTATAGATTGCATTCATATTTTTGCCACCCAAATGTATGCACTTTAAATTTTTCTACATTGAACCTCATTTGCCATGTAGTCGCTCACCCAATTCATTTGTTCAGATCTTTTTGCAAGGTTTCCACATCCTGCGGAGAAGTTATTGCCCTGCTTAGCTTAGTATCATCCGCAAATACAGAGATTGAACTGTTTACCCCATCCTCCAGGTCTTTTATAAACAAATTAAATAGGATTGGTCCCAGCACAGAACCCTGGGGGACCCCACTACCCACCCCTGACCATTCAGAGTACTCCCCATTTATCACCACCCTCTGAACTCGCCCTTGTAGCCAGTTTTCAATCCATGTACTCACCCTATGGTCCATGCCAACGGACCTTATTTTGTACAGTATATGTTTATAGGGGAACTGTGTCAAATGCTTTTGTAAAATCCAGATACACCACGTCTACAGGCCTTCCTTTATCTAGATGGCAACTCACCTCCTCATAGAAGGTTAGTAGATTGGTTTGGCAAGAACGATTCCTCATGAATTCATGCTGATTACTGCTAATGATACAGTTCTCATTACTAAAATCTTATATATAGTCCCTTATCATCCCCTCCAAGAGCTTGCATACTATTGATGTTAGGCTAACTGGTCTGTAATTCTCAGGGATGTATTTTGGGCTATTTTTAAATATTGGTGCTACATTGGCTTTTCTCCAATCAGCTGGTACCATTCCAGTCAGTAGACTGTCAGTAAAAATTAGGAACAATGGTCTGGCAATTACTTGGCTAAGTTCCCTAAATACCCTCGGGTGCAAGCCATCTGGTCCCGGTGATTTATTAATGTTACGTTTCCCAAGTCTAATTTTAATTCTGTCCTCTGTTAACCATGGAGGTGCTTCCTGTGATGTATCATGAGGATAAACACTGCAGTTTTGGTTACTGAAGCCCCCTGATTCCCTCATGAAGACTGAGGAGAAGAATAAATTCAATACCTTTTCCATCTCCCCATCCTTTGTAACCAGATGTCCTTCCTTATTCTTTATGGGGCCAATATGGTCTGTCCTCCCTTCTTTACTGTTTACATACTTAAAGAATTTCTTGGGATTTATTTTCTCTCCTCCGCTATGTGTCTTTCATGTTCTATCTTAGCCGTCCTTATTGCACCCTTACATTTCTTGTTGCATTCTTTATAAAGTCTGAATGCTGATGATGATCCCTCAGTCTTTTATTTTTTGAAGGCCTTCTCCTTTGGTTGTATATGCATTTTTACATTGGAGTTCAGCCATCCAGGACTTTTGTTCGCTCTTTTAAATTTATTACCCAATGGGATGCACTGGCTAATGCCCTTATTTAATATACTCTTAAAGCAAACCCATCTCTCCTCCGTGTTCTTTGTTCCTAAGTTCAGAGCCTACTTATGACTCAATGCCATTGCTGAGTTAGTGTGAAACATGTTGATTCCTGAACTTACAGAAGGTATTCTACATGTCCTGGCAAGTAACACGCTTCCTGTGTTAGGGGTCAATTCACAAAGCTTTGCGATAAGGGCATCAGGTTACTCATTTTCATAAATTATTGCATGTGGTAAATAAAGTCCAATTCACCAAAAAAAAAGTAATAACGATTATGCGGTATTTACCAAAAAAAATTAAAAATGTGCCCGTAAATATTGCATAAAAAGCTCTTAAGTCCAATTAGAAAACAGACCAGAGAATTACAAAGGCATGCGATAATTACCCCCAGGATTTAGCTGGGGGTATCACATGTGGTATTTGTCAAAGGAAAAAAATGCTGACTGTGACCCTAAGAACACCAACCCTACAGTCAAGCATGGAGGTGGAAACATGATGCTTGGGGGCTGTTTCTCTGCTACAGGTACAGGCTGACTTTGCCACATTTAGGGGCCAATAGATGAGGCTATATATTGTAAAATCTTGGATGAGAACCTTCTTCCCTCAGCCAGAACACTGAAGATGGGTCGTCAGTCGTGGATGGATCTTTCAGCATGACAGTGACCCAAAACATATCACCAAGGCAGCAAAGGAGTGGCTCAAGAAGAAGAACATTAAGATCATGGTGTGGCCTAGTCAGTCTCCAGACCTTAATCCTATAGAAAATTTATGGAGGGAGCTGAAACTTCAAGTTGCCAAGTGGCAGTCAAGAAACCTTCAGGATTTAGAGAAGATCTGTAAAGAAGAGTGGACCTAAATCCCTCCTGAGATGTCTGCAAACCTGGTCACCAACTCCAAGAAAAACGTCTGACCTCTGCTTGCCAACAAGGGTATCAGGTCATCTTGAGGCGAGGTGACAGATGCACACCGTAGGGATCAGGAGTGCACCGCAAGGTTGTGGACCCTACGGCGGACTGCTGCAGACGGGGGACAGATCCCACTGGGGTTAGAGCGTAAGATTCCCTGGGGCGCGGAGTCTAAGAGCCAGCATGTGTTCACCAGAGCCTCCAGTGGTGAGGATGGACTTGGCTGCAACTGGCTCCAGGTCGCGACCCCCAGGGTCCCCCAGCTCACACCCACAGTAGGCAACAGGAGGATAGGGATGAGGGACAAAGCCAAGGTCAGGGCCACAAGCAGACAAGAATAGTTGGGTACACGCCAAAAGGTCAGGATCACAGGCAAACAAGGATAGTCAAGACACGCCAAAGTCGGTAACGGAAACCAGTAGCAGAGCACACGGCAGGAAACAGGAAGCTAACACACAAAGGATACACAATGGTTGATCAGCACTGTTGGCTTGCAGTGCACAGGTTAATATAGGGCTCCCTGATAGGGCCTGGGATGGAGTCATGCTTAGAGGAGAGGTTATAAAAACCACCAGGTGGAAGTGGCTGGCCTCTTAGTCTGAAGACATGGGGGAAGGTAAGCAAACACAAGAAGATCACTGCATAACCATGACAAAGGGTTTCTCCACCAAGTCATGTTTTGCTTGGGGATCAAATACTTATTTTCCTTACTGAACTGCAACTCCATTTTTAACATTTGCATCATTTGTTTTTTTCTGGACTTTTGGTTGATATTCCGCCTCTATAATTTACCATACACCTATGATAAAAATTATAAACCCTTAATTTCTTTTACAAAGTCTGAAGGGGATCAAATCATTATTTTCCCCCACTGTATATCCAAAAAGTCCCCAAAAAAACGATTTAACAATCGTCTCATGAAAGCACTTCACCCCGAGCACCAACGTGATGACGACACCTGTAGTCCCCGCCCTACACGTTTCGTCACTGGACGTCTCCCCCCCCCCCCCCCCCCCCACTTATATGTGGGAGAACACAGTTTCACATACCCACGGTTGTTTATATTTTTTTTATATATTTGAACACAAAGTATCTAAGATTTGCAACACAGTAACCACAAAGGCGCAAAAACAAAATAGCTCCCTCCTGCACAGCACTGTCATCCCGTCAATATAAAACTTAAATTGAGTTCTCCCGAGTCACCAGATCAAAAATAAAGGAAAAAAAGTCTAAAATAGAAAATGAATGCAGCCATCACATCTAAGAATTGGTAGGCTTCACTATAATGAATGGTTGCTTTTGGTTTAAATAACACTTGAAGGAAATTCTCCCGAATGGGATACAGATGGTGAAAAAAAAAAAAACTGTTATCACTCTCCATTCCTCTATAAAAAAAAATTATAAAAAAATAAATTTGGGTACAATGTTGCATGGTGGAGTACTTGTCAGTCAAACTATCACAGCACTAAAAACCGTAGAATGTTCTGAACAGGCTGGTACTCAAGGGGTTCATGTAGAATGACAACAAGACAACAGATCTCTCTGTATTCCAATTTTTATTGTTGTAAAACATTAACACAAAATGTAATGGAAGTCAGAAAACGGGATATTAAGTGTTGCCTATGAGCGGCAGAGCACGGCCTGCTACAGAGGAGACAGCTTGGCGGGTTCAAGTGGAGCTAATCATCTCGGAGAATAGGCAGCTGCAAGCCAGACGTAAGATTCAACGTCCCTCGTATTGTCTTCTGTGGACGGCGTTCCCAGCAGAAGGAGTTCAACGCATTTCTAAGATGTGTGTTATACTAATACCCCCTCCGGGCAAAAGCTGCAAAATGGCTAATTAGCTTTGTTCGTTGATTTTCTGCTTCATCCCCACTCTCCGAGCTGGCAACAGCAGATGAAGGAGATAGACGAGGCTGCTGTACAGGAGAGATGCACAGACGGGCCAACCAGATTGTACAGACTGGAAGGGGCCTTGCTTGCCGAGAAACGTGATGCATGAGTTCTATAAAGCAACAATAGTTCGCTGACCTCCGGCCTTCCCTTCAGTCTTGCACAGTTGTTCCGTCTCCTCTGATGAGGGCGCTCTGCATGGTACATAGTTACATACAGTACACTATATTGGCAAAAGTATTTGGACGCCTGCCTTTACACGCACATTCAACTTTAATGGCATCCCAACCTTAGTCCGTAGGGTTCGATATTGAGTTGGCCCACCCTTTGCAGCTTCAACTCTTCTGGGAAGGCTGTCCACAAGGTTTAGAAAGGTGTCTATGGGAATGTTTGACCATTCTTCCAGAAGCTAGGGTTGCCACCTGTCCAGGATTCACCCGGACAGTCCAGGGTTTTAAATCCTGTGTCTGAGTTTCAGTCCACCTGAAACCCAAAGACATCAGTGGCAGTCCCCCAGCACCAGTCCTCCTATTCCTCTCTTCTCCCGTGGGCTTCCAGTGCTTTTCATTTTATTGGTAACAGGGATTCTTTAACTGGGGTAAAGACTGAAGTAGGGGGGATTTTACTGGGGGGCAGACTGTCTTGGGGGGTATTTAACTGAGGGACAGACTGACCTGGGGAGATGGAGATGTACTGGAGGACAGACTGACCAGGAAGATATTTTACTGGAGGACAGACTGACCGGAAAGATATTTTACTGGAGGACAGACTGACCGGAAAGATATTTTACTGGAGGACAGACTGACCGGGAAGATATTTTACTGGAGGACAGACTGACCAGGAAGATATTTTACTGGAGGACAGACTGACCGGGAAGATATTTTACTGGAGGACAGACTGACCGGGAAGATATTTTACTGGAGGACAGACTGACCAGGAAGATATTTTACTGGAGGACAGACTGACCTGGGGAGATGGAGATGTGCTGGAGGACAGACTGACCAGGAAGATATTTTACTGGAGGACAGACTGACCAGGAAGATATTTTACTGGAGGACAGACTGACCAGGAAGATATTTTACTGGAGGACAGACTGACCAGGAAGATATTTTACTGGAGGACAGACTGACCAGGAAGATATTTTACTGGAGGACAGACTGACCAGGAAGATATTTTACTGGAGGACAGACTGACCGGGAAGATATTTTACTGGAGGACAGACTGACCAGGAAGATATTTTACTGGAGGACAGACTGACCAGGAAGATATTTTACTGGAAGACAGACTGACTAGGAAGATATTTTACTGGAGGACAGACTGACCAGGAAGATATTTTACTGGAGGACAGACTGACCAGGAAGATATTTTACTGGAAGACAGACTGACTAGGAAGATATTTTACTGGAGGACAGACTGACCGGGAAGATATTTTACTGGAGGACAGACTGACCGGGAAGATATTTTACTGGAGGACAGACTGACCGGAAAGATATTTTACTGAAGGACAGACTGACCAGGAAGATATTTTACTGGAGGACAGACTGACCGGGAAGATATTTTACTGGAGGACAGACTGACCGGGAAGATATTTTACTGGAGGACAGACTGATCGGAAAGATATTTTACTGAAGGACAGACTGACCAGGAAGATATTTTACTGGAGGACAGACTGACCGGGAAGATATTTTACTGGAGGACAGACTGACCGGAAAGATATTTTACTGGAGGACAGACTGACCGGGAAGATATTTTACTGGAGGACAGACTGACAAGGAAGATATTTTACTGGAGGACAGACTGACCGGGAAGATATTTTACTGAAGGACAGACTGACCAGGAAGATATTTTACTGGAGGACAGACTGACCGGGAAGATATTTTACTGGAGGACAGACTGACAAGGAAGATATTTTACTGGAGGACAGACTGGCCAGGGGGGGGGTATTGAACTGGGGGGACAGACTTACCATGTTTGATTTAACTACGCTCCTTAAGCTTCTCCCATTATTAACATAATTTGGCCACACCCAAAGTTCGTCACGGGACGCTACGTGCGCTGCAATACTACTCAAAGTTGTCCCAGGTCTTTTACAATCCTATAGTGCAGTGATGGCGAACCTTGGCACTCCAGATGTTTTGGAACTACATTTGCCCTGATGCTCCACTACACTGCATTGTGCGTGAGCATCATGGGAAATTGGGAAATGTAGTTCCAAACCATCAAGGGTGCCAAGGTTCGCCATCACTGCTATCATTTATACTGCAAAAAAAGAAAAGAAAATTGTCAAGCGCTGCTGAAGTGTTGGGTTGGGCTTGATGAAAAAACGGCAACTCTACCAGAAGAGCATTTGTGAGGTCAGGCACTGATTTCGACGAGAAGACCTGGCTTGCAGTCTCCGCTCTCATTCACCCCAAAGATGTTCTATAGCAGGGGTCTCAAACTGGTGGCCCTCCAGCTGTTGCGAAACTACGAGTCCCATGAGGCATTGCAAGGCTGACAGTTGCAAGCATGACTCCCACATGCAGAGGCACGATGGGACTTGTAGTTTTGAAACAGCTGGAGGGCCACCAGTTTGAGATCCCTGTTCTATAGGGTTTAGGTCAAGACTTTGTGCAGGCCAGTCAAGTTCCTCCACCCCAAACTCGCTCAATGTCTTTATGGACCTTGCTTCCTGGTACCTGTGCTCTTCCACTGCCCTAGCAGTCCTTGTCTCACCTTCCAGGGAGACTAGATGGAAATTGTGCAAGAGGCCACCATCATCAAGCTCTTCATACAGGTACATGACACCCACCCTCTCACATGCAGGAAGAAGGTAAACATCAAAAGGGTGTTTGGTTAATGTGAGGATACAGCAAGGAAGAAAAACGTAGAGACTTTGATTTTTAATTACCAAAATGTTAATGGGTAAATGGAAACATCTAGAAGGGAACTGATAAATCAAGAGGTAAGCAACTACCACTGTTTCGCCCCCAGGTGATTCCCCCAAGACTTCATTATCAGGAATATAAGAAACCTCAGCCTATCTGTCTTCTGTTATTAAAAGATAAATTGGATACATCGGGCCATCATTTGCACAGCAGAGTCCCAGCATCTTACCGGAGATCTTACAGAAATTCTTCTCTGTAAGGTATTTCATCCTGCAACGCTCTTGTATATTGAGACTTCAAATAACCAGCCACCGGAAAAATAGACTTTTCTTCAAAGTTCTGGATAAAGGTGGATTTTTCTTGAAGGACATTACATCAATGGATGGCATCTTACTGAATGAAGAAAGTTATCAAGTAGATGGAATGTCTGAGTGGCCCCTCTTCACGCACTATGAGGCTGCATAAAAAAACTGGTATCGGTGTTGAAGTCTACGCAGTATATAAGTATATATGTGTATATCTATATATCGCAATTGTATAGGGAAGATGCACTGAACGATCCCTGAAGTGCAAGCAATCCAGTCCTTCCCACGGACAGATATGTGGAAACAACGATGCGGATTGCTGCACAAAATTCTTTTATTTCCAAAAAGGATTACATCAGATAAAAATATCAAAAAAAGTACTAGGTACAACTGGCAGTATATATATATATATATATATATATATATATATAGTCAGTCTAGAGTATATATATATCTACTGCATACAGTTTAGCTAGATCTCACTGCGGTGCGTTCCTGGTGGTGTACTGTTTCTACTATACTTCCGGCAGGCAGGTGATTCAGTTAGCTGCAGTGTATTTCATATTTATGATATAGTGAGTAATGTGTTATTTTGTGTGTATGTGTATATATATATATATATATATTGCATAGACTTCAACACCGACACAAGTTTTTTTTATGCTGTCTCAAGAGGGGGCACTCAGACATTCCATCTACTTGATACCTTTCTTCATTCAGTAAGATGCCATCCATTGATGTAAGGTCCTTCAAGAAAAATTCCACCTTTATCCAGGACTTTGAAGAAAAGTGTATTTTTCCGGTGGCTGGTGATCGAAGTCTCAATATACAAGAGCGTTGCCGGATGAAATAACTTACAGAGAAGAATTTCTGTAAGCTCTCCGGTAAGATGCCGGGACACTTATGGCCCGATGTATCCAATTTATCTTTTAATAACAGAAGACGGATAGGCTGAGGTTTCTTATATTACATTTTTTTGTAAATCTTTTCTTCTATCTTTTCATGTGACAACACTGAAGAAATGACACTTGTCTACAATGTAAAGTAGTGAGTGTACAGCTTGTATAACTGTGTAAATTTGTCGTCCCCTCAAAATAACTCAACACACAGCCATTAAAGTGATTGTAAGGTTTTTTTTTTTTTTTAAATAACAAACACATCATACTTACCTCCACTGTGCAGCTTATTTTGCACAGAGCATCCCCGAACCTGGTCTTCTGGGACCCCCCCCGGTGGCTCTTTTGCGGCTCCTCCCCACATCAGATAACCCCCTGGGAGAAGTGTTCTCCCAGGGGATAACCTTGCGGGCGCGCTCCCGAGTCCAGCATTTAGCATCCATAGAGGCCAAATGCAGGACTCGGCCCCGTTCCCCGGAACCCGTGTCATTGGATTTGATTGACAGCAGCGGGAGCCAATGGCTGCGCTGCTATCAATCTATCCAATCAAGAGCCAAGAACCCTGGGCAGAGAGACAGCACAACCCCGTGAGTCAAGTTCCAGGGCGCAGTTAAATAAAACGGGGGGGGGGGGGCAGTCACTGCCAGGTGTTTTTTCCCCCCCTAATGCATTGGATGCATTAAGGTGAAAAAACACGAGGGTTTACCACCCCTTTAATGTCTAAACTGCTGGCAACCAAAAGTGGGTACACCCCTAAGTGAAAATGTTCAAATTGGGACCAAAGTGTCAATATTTTGTGTGGCCACCATTATTTTCCAGCACTGCCTTAACCCTCTTGGGCATGGAGGTCACCAGAGCTTCACAGGTCACCACTGGAGTCCTCTTCCCCTCCCCCATGATGACATCACCGAGCTGGTGGATGTTGGAGACCTTGCGCTCCTCCACCTTCCATTTGAGGATGTCCAACAGATGCTCAATAGGGTTTAGGTCTGGAGACATGCTTGGCCAGTCCATCACCTTTACCCTCAGCTTCTTTAGCAAGTCAGCAGTCGTCTTGGAGGTGTGTTTGGGGTCATTATGTTGGAATAACATGTTGGGCCCTGTGGCCCAGTCTCCGAAGGGAGGGGATCATGCTCTGCCTCAGTATGTCACAGTACATGTTGGCATTCAGGGTCCCCTCAATGATCTGTAGCCCCCAGTTCCGGCAGCACTCATGCAGCCCCAGACCATGACACTCCCACCACCATGCTTGACTGTAGACAAGACACACTTGTCTTTGTCCTCCTCACCTGGTTGCCCCCACACACGCTTGTCACCATCTGACACCAAATACGTTTATCTTGGTCTCATCAGACCACAGGACATGGTTTCAATAATCCATGTCCTTAGTCTGCTTGTCTTCAGCAAACTGTTTGTGGACTTTCTTGTGCATCATCTTTAGATTCCTTCTGGGACGACAGCCACGCAGACCAATTTGATGCAGTGTGCGGCGTATGCTCTGAGCACTGACAGGCTGACCCCCCACCCCTACAACCTCTGCAGCAATGCTGGCAGCACTCATATGTCTATTTCCCAAAGACAACCTCTGGATATGACGCTGAGCATGACTTCTTGTGACCTGCAGTTTAACCCATTTAGGTTGCTTTTGCATTTCCATTGACTTATAAGAAGAGAGCAGCTGTTCCATAGACATTGGCCCTAACATAATTTCTGCTGCTTGGCCAATGGCATATCATGCATTCATAAAATCGATGCTACAAATTGTTAAAACAGAACTCCAGATAAAAATAAGATAAAAATGAAAACCTCAATAAAAGATAAAATGACAAAACCATTCATCACATTTACAACCAATGTAAGGAACATTCTTCTCACTGACCACCAATGTAAGGAACATTCTTCCCACTGATCACCAATGTAAGGAACATTCTTCTCACTGATCACCAATGTAAGGAACATTCTTCTCACTGATCACCAATGTAAGGAACATTCTTCTCACTGATCACCAATGTAAGGAACATTCTTCTCACTGATCACCAATGTAAGGAGCATTCTTCCCACTGATCACCAATGTAAGGGACATTCTTCTCACTGATCACCAATGTAAGGAACATTCTTCCCACTGATCACCAATGTAAGGAACATTCTTCTCACTGATCACCAATGTAAGGAACATTCTTCCCACTGATCACCAATGTAAGGAACATTCTTCTCACTGATCACCAATGTAAGGAACATTCTTCTCACTGATCACCAATGTAAGGAGCATTCTTCCCACTGATCACCAATGTAAGGGACATTCTTCTCACTGATCACCAATGTAAGGAACATTCTTCCCACTGATCACCAATGTAAGGAACATTCTTCTCACTGATCACCAATGTAAGGAACATTCTTCCCACTGATCACCAATGTAAGGAACATTCTTCCCACTGATCACCAATGTAAGGAACATTCTTCCCACTGATCACCAATGTAAGGAACATTCTTCTCACTGATCACCAATGTAAGGAACATTCTTCTCACTGATCACCAATGTAAGGAACATTCTTCCCACTGATCACCAATGTAAGGAACATTCTTCTCACTGATCACCAATGTAAGGAACATTCTTCCCACTGATCACCAATGTAAGGAACATTCTTCCCACTGATCACCAATGTAAGGAGCATTCTTCCCGCTGATCACCAATGTAAGGAACATTCTTCCCACTGATCACCAATGTAAGGAACATTCTTCCCACTGATCACCAATGTAAGGAACATTCTTCTCACTGATCACCAATGTAAGGAACATTCTTCCCACTGATCACCAATGTAAGGAACATTCTTCCCACTGATCACCAATGTAAGGAACATTCTTCCCACTGATCACCAATGTAAGGAACATTCTTCTCACTGATCACCAATGTAAGGAACATTCTTCTCACTGATCACCAATGTAAGGAACATTCTTCCCACTGATCACCAATGTAAGGAACATTCTTCTCACTGATCACCAATATATGGAACATTCTTCTCACTGATCACCAATGTAAGGAACATTCTTCCCACTGATCACCAATGTAAGGAACATTCTTCCCACTGATCACCAATGTAAGGGACATTCTTCTCACTGATCACCAATGTAAGGAGCATTCTTCCCACTGATCACCAATGTAAGGGACATTCTTCTCACTGATCACCAATGTAAGGAGCATTCTTCCCACTGATCACCAATGTAAGGGACATTCTTCTCACTGATCACCAATGTAAGGAACATTCTTCTCTCTGATCACCAATGTAAGGGACATTCTTCTCACTGATCACCAATGTAAGGAGCATTCTTCTCACTGATCACCAATGTAAGGAACATTCTTCTCACTGATCACCAATGTAAGGAACATTCTTCTCACTGATCACCAATGTAAGGAACATTCTTCCCACTGATCACCAATGTAAGGAACATTCTTCTCACTGATCACCAATATATGGAACATTCTTCTCACTGATCACCAATGTAAGGAACATTCTTCCCACTGATCACCAATGTAAGGAACATTCTTCCCACTGATCACCAATGTAAGGGACATTCTTCTCACTGATCACCAATGTAAGGAGCATTCTTCCCACTGATCACCAATGTAAGGGACATTCTTCTCACTGATCACCAATGTAAGGAGCATTCTTCCCACTGATCACCAATGTAAGGGACATTCTTCTCACTGATCACCAATGTAAGGAACATTCTTCTCTCTGATCACCAATGTAAGGGACATTCTTCTCACTGATCACCAATGTAAGGAGCATTCTTCTCACTGATCACCAATGTAAGGAGCATTCTTCCCACTGATCACCAATGTAAGGGACATTCTTCTCACTGATCACCAATGTAAGGAACATTCTTCTCTCTGATCACCAATGTAAGGGACATTCTTCTCACTGATCACCAATGTAAGGAGCATTCTTCTCACTGATCACCAATGTAAGGAGCATTCTTCTCACTGATCACCAATGTAAGGAACATTCTTCTCACTGATCACCAATGTAAGGAACATTCTTCCCACTGATCACCAATGTAAGGAACATTCTTCCCACTGATCACCAATGTAAGGAACATTCTTCCCACTGATCCCCAATGTAAGGAACATTCTTCTCACTGATCACCAATGTAAGGAACATTCTTCTCACTGATCACCAATGTAAGGAACATTCTTCTCACTGATCACCAATGTAAGGAACATTCTTCTCACTGATGGCAAATGTAAGGAGCATTCTTCCCACTGATCACCAATGTAAGGAACATTCTTCTCACTGATGGCAAATGTAAGGAGCATTCTTCCCACTGACCACCAATTAGGCCATTCTCCCCCTGTCCACCAGTATTTTGACGTCATTTTCCCATTGACTAGTGGTAAAACGGGGCCCTTCTTCCAATGTTCACTATTGTAACTGGGCCCTTCTCCCTCTGACCACCAGTGTAAAGAGGTGTTTCTCCCACCGAGCACCAATCTAAGGAGACCCATCTACACTAACTATTCATATAATGAAGAGTTTTACTAATCACCAATGTAAAATGGGTCCTAAAATGATCACTAATGTGAGGGGGCACTTTCCCATGGACCATTAATGTAAAGGGGTATTTCTCTATTGACCACCAATGTGAGAAAACTCTACCGTTTTCACTCCCTGCATATCTTTTCTTGCTGTTGTTATTATTATTTTGGTTTCATTTCATTGTTTCTACTGTAAATAGTTTTGTCATATAGAGCAGCTCTGGTCATCAGGTATGCTACATGAACTGCGTTTCTTATTCTTTTATATATTCTTATATTTTAACTTGCTGATCATGTTATCAAACCGTGAGCTGTAGATATAGAAGTTAGTATCAGGATTTTCCTGAGATCTGAAGGTAATGCCATGGACTCCTGCATGTTAGAAAGTGTAACGAACTGTTAGCAGAAGTTATAAAGGCTTAGTAAATCTCCCAGGGGACACTATGCACATAGCACTTGTGCCCATTAAACTCAGTGCTGTGGTTTGGAAATATAACATTTTTATTACTGTCGGTGCCGACCATAGTTCCACCCCAGGCAGAAGCCCAAATTATGGGTGTTCCTATGGGAGAGAAATAGGCAGCACTGCCCCCTCTCAGTTCTGCAGCCCTCCTCGCCCTGCATTCCTGCTGCATGTGTACAAATACAACAGCTGACAACAGTAGATGCTGGTAGGTACTACATTTGTCCAACATAGGCTAGTGTAGCAGCTGCCCTGCTGCCGGCATGTGCTGTTGCCGGCTTGTGTTTTTGGCCATGACCAGGGCTGCTCCCCAGCCGCTGTCATTAACACAATGCAAGCCACCAGCTATTACTGATACTGTGGAGGCTGTGAGAGGCCTCAGAACCTTGTATGTGGATGAATGGAGCAGAGGAGGGATGCATGCCAAAGATGGCTGCAAATGTTCGGCCTGCGACATTCAGTGAAGGTGGGAGCTGTGTGCTCTGTGCCTGAAACACCCCCTCTCCTCTGTGCATTAAGAAGCCCGTCTCCTTTGTCCAGTGTTGTCGGGTAGCAGTGGGTGGGGCTAGCTATCCAATAACGCTGCTTAGGAACCCCAGCACTGATTTCAATGGGGATAAGGGCTAAGTACTTCATATAACCTACCAAGGCAGACATATGCAAAACAAACCAATACTGGAAAAATGTGAGGTTCACCAGATTACATTAAAGCAAAGTTTTAATATTTTTTTTTGTAATTGTTTATTTTAAATTTTCAACATCATACAGAAGAAAATATGCATGAAATATTAATATTAACATATCGAGATTGCAGGTATACTTTGATTACAAGGCATACAAAATCTAAACATATAGAGGCATAGCGATGTGATTAAAGTTTTACTATTACAACTGCTTTCTTTTAAATATATACAGTATATATCATTATAATACTATAGATCAGGTAGGTCTTTACTTTAAGTAATAATAAGTCCATCACTTGGGGATCATTCAAATGTAGTCATTGAATTATCAATTCTTAAGCTTCATTCAGAAGAAAGATAACTTTCGGACATAACCACCCAATGGGACAGAACAACAAAAATGTTATGTATATTTATTTGGAAATGTACGGACAACGTAGGCGAAATCTGGAGAAAGGAGTCGCGGGAATTATTGCCTTTGTTTTATGTAATCCGCTATTGTCTGCCGGCTTCATTCTCACTGAAACAGCCGTTTGATGAGTCTCTCCGGGGAGGTTTGGGGTAAAGCGCCTGACAGGCTGCTAGAAGGAACATTATATGGAGACTAAGTGAGAATGAAAGGAATAGAGAGAGCGAGACAGAGAGAGAGGGGGGGGGGGGGAGAGAAGAGAGTGAGAGTAGGGAAGAGAAGAGAGAGAGGAGAGAGAGAGAGAGAGACAGAAAGAGGGACCGAGAGAGTAGGGAAGAGAAGAGAGAGAAAGAGGAGAGAGAGAGAGTGACACACACACAGAAAGAGGGAGAGAGAGTAGGGAAGACGGAAGAGAAGAGAGGGAGAGAGAGAAACAGAAAGAGGGAGAGAGAGAGAAAGGTGGGAGAGAGAGAAAGACAGAAAGAGGTAGAGAGAAAGAAGAGAGAGAGGAGAGAGAGAGACAGAAAGAGGGAGAGAGAGAAGAGAGAGAGAGTAGGGAAGAGAAAAGAAAGAGAGACAAAAAGAAGGAGAGAGAGAAGAGAGAGAGAGTAGGGAAGAGAAGAGAGAGAGAGACAGAAAGAGGGAGAGAGAGAGTAGGGAAGAGGAGAGAGAGAGAAAGAGGAAGAGAGAAGAGACAGAAAGAGGGAGAGAGAGAGAGAGAAGAGAAAGAACAGAGAGAGAAGAGAGAGAGAGACAAAGAGGGATAGAGAGAGATGGAAGAGAGAGAAAGAGAGAGAGAGAGAAGAAAGAGAGAGGGAAAGAGAAAGGAAGAGAAGGAGACATGGAGAGATAGATATATTGAGAGAAGCATAGAGAGAGAGAGAACAGAGAGAGAAAAGAGAGAGAGACGGAGAATAGAGAGAGAGAGAGAGAAAATAAAGATATACTGTAGCAAAGGCTCACCGCTCCAAGACAATCACCCCTCCCTTGAAACAACTCTCTCTGCGAAGAGATGGCTGCTGGCTCTGTTTGCAACAGGAACATAGAACAAAGGAAAGCTGGATAGCCGCACTCCAATATATTAATTTATTTATTTATTTATTGCATGTAAAAACAGAGCATCAACAGTGCAGGATACAAACTAACCAGCACAGCTGACGCATTTCACATCTGGTTCGGTGCTTAATCATAGCTAAAGTGCTAGACAAATATATATATATATACATGTTTGTCTAGCACTTTAGCTATGATTAAGCACCGAACCAGATGTGAAATGCATCAGTTGTGCTGGTTAGTTTGTATCCTGCGCTTTATTGCAGTGCGGCTATCCAGCTGCTAGCCTAATACACCTCACTAATCAATCCGTGACTGCTGCCCCTCTCTGCCAATCCCTTCACTGGCTTCCCCTCCCCCACCATGTAAAATTCAAAATGCTAACCATAACATACAAAGCCATCCACAACATCGCCCCCATCTACATCACCAACCTCATCTGCAGATATCGCCCAAATCGTCCCCTCCGCTCCTCCCAGGACCTCCTGCTTTCTAGCTCCCTTGTTACCTCCTCTCATGCTCGCCTTCAAGACTTCTCCAGAGCCTCTCCCATCCTCTGGAACTCTCTGCCCCAGTCTGTCCAATCAGCCCCTACCCTGTCCACCTTTGGGAGATCCCTGAAAACGTATTTATTCAGGGAAGCCTATCCCACACCCACCTAGCAAAAGTGTACTCACTTGTGTTGCCAGCGGTTTAGACATTAATGGCTGTGTGTTGAGTTATTTTGAGGGGACAGGAAATTGACACTGTTATACAAGCTGTACACTCACTACTTTACATTGTAGACAAGTGTCATTTCTTCAGTGTTGTCACATGAAAAGATAGAAGAAAATATTTACAGAAATGTGAGGGATGTACTTACTTTTGTCAGATACTGTATATATACACCTAAAACCTTTCATTAGATTACAAGTTAAAGAAAAACTTCTTGCATAAATATTTGTTTGTACATCGAGCATCAGATACAAAAATGCAGAAAAAGTAAAAAAACATGAAAAAATATATAAACTGCATATAATATGTGTATAAACATACCTTTGCACGTATTTTTTTGTCCAAAAATGTGTGGACCAATGTGAATCAGCAATGCCTGAATCACGAAATTGCAGCTGCATATAAAAAACCAACTGCATACATTATACTGTTCATAGCATCCCACACACACAAATCCACAAAAATAAATGATCATACAATTATACAAATCTCTACATAGTGATCTTTAAAAAAAAAAATGTGTGGGAGGCAATAGTTTTACAATTGTGTGTGCCACATCCAAAGTTATAGACCAGACTCTTGGAATACCCCTAATAGTGGACTTTTAAGGCACGTACAGTAAATATCAAACATTTTTTTAATGATTCAGACAGATTTTTTATTGAATTTTTTATTTTATTTTTTTTAAAGAAAATACATAAAACAAGGAATGCATAAATACACTGGTAACCTGTACATATGAAAATTGCTTAAAATACCCTACGCGTTTTGGAGAGACTAAATTCTCCTTCTTCAGGGGATATGTACAATTGTAAGAAATAATCTATTCTAACAAAAAAAAATAGAATATATATTAGAAGAAAATTTGTGATTAAAAACACGACAGAGAACCAAGGTGGTGAACCATCTTCCGGATCAATGGAAAAAAAGACCACAAACAACAACTTGAAAACTGCCTCAAATCAATAGAGGACTGGATGACCACCAACTCCCTCCAGCTGAACCAATCAAAGACAGAGCTTCTTATCTTACACCCAAATCATAAGCCCGCAACCAAAACCTCCTGGTCTCCACCAACCGTCTTTGGGCAGACTATCTCCCCAAAGACCAAAGCGAAGAGTCTCGGGGTTATTTTAGACGCACAAATGTCAATGGATGCGCAAATAGGATCTGTAGTCAGTCGATCTCACCATCTGCTGCGCATGCTTCGCAGACTCATCCCTTTTATCCCAAAGAATGACAAAGCAGTGGTAGTTGGAACAATCATTAATTCACGACTGGACTACGCAAACTCGCTTTACATAGGATTACCACAATATCAACTTGCGCGATTACAACTGATCCAAAACACGGCGGCAAAAAGCTGATAACAGGAAAAAAACCCTGGGAATCCATCTCTCCTTCACTGAGGAGCTTACATTGGCTAACCGTAAAAAATCGGATCACGTTCCAGACCCTTTGCCTCACCCACAAATGCGTGCATAGAGAAGCTCCGCAATATCTAATGGAGAAAATAAATCATTACACACCAAACCGCAGTCTTCCATCAGCCAACAAAAACCTCCTCCTCGTGCCCAAAGCCCGGTATAAATCCAAGGGGGATCAGAGATTCTCCTGACATTGGTGATCATGCCACGTAGTTTAGACCGGTCACATACTGCCCTCTTATTGGGTGTTCCGAGATTGCAATTAGGACTTGTTACTATACTTACCTTTGCTTTATGTGCTTTAGTCAACCTACCACTAATGCCCCCAATACTACCCTCTGGAATATGTTCCACGCTGACGATCTCTATCTCTGGGCCCTCCCCCCAACCCCTCTAACTTTTTGGCCATCTTTACTCCCAGCTGATCTGCACCCTCCTCATTTAGGTGCAGTCCGTCCCTTCTATAGAACTGGTGATCGACTGAGAAATTGGCCCAGTCCTCCAGGAACCCAAACCACTCCTTACTACACCAGCTTCTCAGTCACTTGTTCACCCTAATCTCCCTCTGCCTTTCTGGTGTGGCTCGGGGTACCGGTACCAGTAGTATTTCTGGTCTTTTTCCTCAATTTAGCTCCCAAGTCCCTAAAATCGTTCTTTAAGGCACTCCATCTGCCTCTGACTTTGTCACTGGTGCCAACGTGCACCATGACAGCCGGGTCTTCCCCAGCCCCCCCCCCAGTAATCTGTCCACCAGATCCGTGATGTGCAAAACCCGAGTGCCCAGTAGACAACATACAGTTCGGCGCTTCAGGTCTTTGTTAAAGATTGCCCTCTCTGTCCTTCTACCACCAGAATCTGTCTTTCCTTTCCCTTCGCCACCCCCCCACTCTCATTGGAGGAGTTCTTCCCCTGGGCAGCTAGGAGAGTCCCTCATCTCCAGCAATGCTGGTCCCTCACTAGGATCACCAATGTCACTCAATGCCTCCCTTGTACTTAACCCTCTACCCTTCCCAACTGTCATCCATCTACTCTTTCTTAGTTACTGCACCTCTTTGTCTCCACCCGCCTCTGTGCTGGCTGCTGCCGGCACCTGCCGTGTACGTTCCTGGTTCTCCTTTAGTATGGAGGGTCTTCTCAGTGCTAACAGTTGCTTCCCCATATTCAGAACCTGGGCTTCCAGGAAAACAATGTGCTTACATTTTGCAAAGCAGTATTTGCCCTCGATTGGATGATCAAGGAATGCATACATGCCACAAGATGTACACCAAGTCACATCTCCACACCCACCGGGCATCGTGCCTACATATTTAATGAGGATTGGGGATTATACCCTGTCCAAATGACCTAACAACTAGCTTCCTGACACTAATACTCAACAAGACAATACAGGGGTACTCAACAAGACAATACACAGGTACTCAGCAAGACAATACACAGATACTCAACAAGACAATACATGGGTACTCAACAAGACAATACACAGGTACTCAGCAAGACAATACACAGATACTCAACAAGACAATACATGGGTACTCAACAAGACAATACATGGGTACTCAACAAGACAATACACAGGTACTCAGCAAGACAATACACAGATACTCAACAAGACAATACATGGGTACTCAACAAGACAATACACGGGTACTCAACAAGACAATACACAGGTACTCAACAAGACAATACATGGGTACTCAACAAGACAATACACAGGTACTCAGCAAGACAATACACAGATACTCAACAAGACAATACATGGGTACTCAACAAGACAATACATGGGTACTCAACAAGACAATACATGGGTACTCAGCAAGACAATACACAGATACTCAACAAGACAATACACGGGTACTCAACAAGACAATACACAGGTACTCAGCAAGACAATACACAGATACTCAACAAGACAATACACGGGTACTCAACAAGACAATACACAAGTACTCAACAAGACAATACACGGGTACTCAACAAGACAAATACACGGGTACTCAACAAGACAATACACGGGTACTCAACAAGACAAATACACGGGTACTCAACAAGACAAATACACGGGTACTCAACAAGACAAATACACAAGTACTCAACAAGACAATACAGGGGTACTCAACAAGACAATACAGGGGTACTCAACAAGACAATACACAGATACTCAACAAGACAATACACGGGTACTCAACAAGACAATACACGGGTACTCAACAAGACAATACACAGATACTCAACAAGACAATACACGGGTACTCAACAAGACAATACACGGGTACTCAACAAGACAATACACCGGTACTCAACAAGACAATACACGGGTACTCAACAAGACAATACACAGATACTCAACAAGACAATACACGGGTACTCAACAAGACAATACACGGGTACTCAACAAGACAATACACGGGTACTCAACAAGACAATACACCGGTACTCAACAAGACAATACACGGGTACTCAACAAGACAATACACGGGTACTCAACAAGACAATACACAAGTACTCAACAAGACAATACACGGGTACTCAACAAGACAATACAGGGGTACTCAACAAGACAATACACAGATACGCAGCAAGACAATACACGGGTACTCAACAAGACAATACACGGGTACTCAACAAGACAATACAGGGGTACTCAACAAGACAATACACGGGTACTCAACAAGGCAATACACGGGTACTCAACAAGACAATACATGGGTACTCAACAAGACAATACACAGATACTCAGCAAGACAATACACGGGTACTCAACAAGACAATACACGGGTACTCAACAAGACAATACAGGGGTACTCAACAAGACAATACACAGATACGCAGCAAGACAATATATGGGTACTCAACAAGACAATACACGGGTACTCAACAAGACAATACACAGATACTCAGCAAGACAATACACAGGTACTCAACAAGACAATACACGGGTACTCAACAAGACAATACACGGGTACTCAACAAGACAATACACGGGTACTCAACAAGACAATACACGGGTACTCAACAAGACAATACATGGGTACTCAACAAGACAATACACAGGTACTCAGCAAGACAATACACGGGTACTCAACAAGACAATACACAGATACTCAACAAGACAATACACGGGTACTTGCAGACCCACGTGCACTCGCAGACCCATGTGCACACACACACAATACACAAGTACTAACAATACACACACACTACTCATACAACACACTTGTAATCCCCATTTAGCCCAGTTCCACCAACTCTGGTTTTTAACACACTACTTAGACCAGTTCCACTTGGTCTAAGTTCCAGCAAGTTCAAGGATGAGCAGGCTCACAATAAGTTCTACATACAGTTATATAGGCCTCAAGCACCTGTGACCAATTAACCACTCCCCTTAATTAGTAGGCTGAAGGAAGCAAAGAAAAAAAAGGCTATTTAAAAGGTGACAGAAAAGGGTGTTAAAAAGCTACAAGGAAAAGCCCCAAAAAGAACCTAAAGATGCAACCCAGCAATCACCAGCAGTCAAAAGCAAAACTTGTTCACTCTCCACTCAAGGTCCCCACCGTCTAGCTTCCAACCAGAAGTTGGAAGCATCACACCCAACACATACCACCATAAAGGAAAAAGAATGGAGACAGAGAGAGTGAGATAGATAGAGATGGGAGAAGAGATAGTAATAGAGAGATGGAGAGAAAGGGAGAGAGAAGAAGATGAAGAGAGAAAGAGAAGAGAAAAAAATATAAAGGGAGAAAGCATAAGAGAGAGAGACAAGGAGAAAGGAGAGGGGGTAAGAGAGATAGATAGAGAGAGAAGAGGGAGAGCATGAGGAAAAGAGAGAGAAGAGAGAAAGAGGGATGAGGGAAAGACAGAAAGTAAAAGAGGAGAGAAGAGAGCAGAAGACAAGACACGGAGAAAGAGAGGGGGCAGAGAAGAGAGAAAGAAGACAGAGAGAGAGAAAAGACAGAGAGAGAGAGAGAGAGAGAGAAGACAGAAGGAGAAGACAAAGAGAGAGAGAGAAAAAGGGGGGAGAGGGAGGAGAAAAGACAGAGAGAGAGAGAAGACAGAAAGAGAAGACAAAGAGAGAGAAGACAGAGAGGGGGGAGAGAGAGGCGAGAGGGGGAGAGAAGACAGAGAGAGAGAAGCTGTGTACATTCCCCGCTCTCCTTTAGTATGAAGGGTCTTCTCAGTGCTGACAGTTGCTTCCCACAGATTCAGAACCTTGGCTTCCAGGAAAACAATGTGCTTACATTTTGCACAGCAGTATTCGCACTCAATCGGAAGATCAAGGAACGCATACATGCCACCCGCCGGGCATCATGCCTACATATTTAATGAGGATTGGGGATTATACCCTGTCCAAATTACCTAACAACTAGCTTCCTGACACTAATACTCAACAAGAATATACACAGGTATTTGCAGACCCATGTGTACCCATACACCCACGTGTACACACACAATACACAAGTACTATTGATACACACACACTACTCAGACAACATTTAGGTACTCGCCACTTCGCCCATTTCCACCAACTCTGCTTTTTTTTTTTTTTAGAGAAGACAGAGAGAGGGGGGAGAAGACCGATATGGGGGAGGGAGAGAAGACAGAGAGAGAGGGGGGAGAGAGGGAGGAGAGAAGACAGAGAGAGAGTGAAAGAAGACAGAGAGAGAGAAGACAGAGAGAGAGAAGACAGAGAGAGAGAAGACAGAGAGAGAGAGAGAGAGAGAAGACAGAGAGAGAGAGAGAAGACAGAGAGAGAGAGAGAAGACAGAGAGAGAGAAGACAGAGATAGATAAGAGAGAGAGAGAGAGAGAGAGAGAGAGAGAGAGGGGAGAGAGAGAGAAGACAAAGAGAGAGACAGAGAGAGAGAGAAGACAGAGAGAGAGAGAAGACACAGAGAGAGAAGAGAGAGGGGACAGAGATAGATAAGAGAGAGAGGACAGAGAGAGAGAAGACACAGAGAGAGAGAAGACACAGAGAGAGAAGACACAGAGAGAGAAGACAGAGATAGATAAGACTGAGAGAGAAAGAGAGAGAAGACAGAGAGGGAGAAAAAGTTGGGGGAATAGAGAGAAGGACATACCCAGGGCCGTTTTTAAGGCAGGGTAAAAGGGGCAGCTGCCCTGGGCCCTGTCATTGTTGTAGGGCCCAAAGCAGCTGCCTCATACTTGCCAACTACCCTAGTTTAAATTCCCTCATCCCTTGAGGTTTTAGCCCCGTGCTGTGTCCCAATATCTCAGTGTGAAGTGCTGTTACTAATCCTTTCCAGCTCTGCCCTATTGTTGTGTACAGATTACCCTGTGATTACATGTAAATTACCGGCATTCATATGTAAATAGTGTCTGCATTCATATGTAAATAGCGGCGACCGGGGCCATTGATTTGTATATCATGCCTCCCTGAGGTCATATACACAGTAATCTCTAGCAACCAATCAACAAGCAAAAATCATGTGCTGTAACCTCTAGTAACTAATCAGTGAGCCGTAATGTGTGGTGTAACCTCTAGCAACCAGTCGGTGAGTGGTAATGATACACTGTAACCTCTGGCAACCAATCGCAATCGCTGCCTGATCTGATTCAGTAAACTGGATTTGAGTCTAGCTGCTATTTATTGTATGTCTCAGAGCAGGTGGAGAGCAAAACTGCATGGGGGGGGGGGGGCCCCCAAGAAAAGTTTTGCCCAGGGTCTAATCAATATTAAAGACGGCCCTGGACATACCAAATATCAGCTCCCAACTTATGCTACCATTAAAGACCTTATTTACCAAAAGGACCAGTCCAAGCCATGTGGCAGGCAACATCTCATCAGCACTTCATCCCTCTCAAAACTCCTAACAATGAGGCCTGACAAAATCTCTAATAAGGAATATAATGAAGGAATATTCAGAGAACTCCCAGAAACAAACTACTTAGTCAATGCAAAGAGCCTAGAAACTGGCCCCGTATCTGGAGGCGCTATAGGACACCAAAGACAGACCTGAACCTGTACAAACAGAGCACCCACAGCATGGAAATCCAATCAGAATAACAAAGACAGACCTACAACCCAAGGAAAGTGACAGCAATGTAACCAGAACTACACCAGTGAGCTACACTCACTTCCAGAGACTCTCCACTCTCATCCTGGGCTTCACTTCCATAGACAAGGAGAAGTAATCCCTCAAATGATTGGCTCTTGTGACTCAGAGACAATCATTAGGTCTCTGCATGGCATTACAGGTTGTTCATTATTTCTAACAGTAAACCTGCAAGCTTTTCAGCCAAATGTTTGCCATTCATGAACTTCACGAATCCTTGAGATTGTTAGCAGAGAACCCAAACCTCAGCCCTATCCCCATCAGCTATCGGTAACAGAGGCACAATGTCTAGGGAATGCTTCGACTGTATAGAGCCACTGATCAGCCACCTTTGGCACACATAGCATGTAAGCAGGTGCTAATTGTTACGGTTACTTTTTGGTTATTGTGCCAAAGTTACTGTATTATGGTGGAACGCCACTTTAGGTATTTGGGCTGATTGCTGCAGAGGTTGGGTCGTGTGCAGGGCCGGACTTACCATTGGGCTTGACGGGGCTCAAGCCCATGGGTCATGCCCAATAGGGGGCCCCGTGGGCCCCACGAAATACATAGCCGAGTGTGTTCTGCTCACAGTCACGCCCAGTCCCGCCCTTTGATGTACATAACACAGGGACTGGGCGTGACTGTGAGCCAAGACATGTACACTCGGCTACTCTCGGCTCCGCTCGTGACTGCGAGAGGACCCGAGAGCCACCGAGAGGACCCAAGAGCTGCTGAGAGGACCCGAGAGCCATCGTGAGGACCCGAGAGCTGCCAAAAGGACTCAAGAGCCACTGAGAGGACCCGAGAGCCATCGGGAGGACCCGAGAGCTGCCGAGAGGACTCAAGAGCCGCTGAGAGGACCCGAGAGCCATCGTGAGGACCCGAGAGCTGCCAAAAGGACTCAAGAGCCAATGAGAGGACCGGAGAGCCATCATGAGGATGCGAGAGCTGCCGGGAGCACCGGAGAGCCATCATGAGGACCCGAGATCCATCGTGAGGACCCGAGATCCATCGTGAGGACCCGAGAGCTGCCGGGAGGACCCGAGAGCCATCATGAGGACCCGAGATCCATCGTGAGGACCCGAGAGCTGCCGAGAGGACTCAAGAGCCAATGAGAGGACCGGAGAGCCATCGCGAGGACCCGAGAGCTGCCGGGAGGACCCGAGATCCATCATGAGGACCAGAGAGCTGCCGGGAGGACCCAAGAGCCATCAGGAGGACCCGAGATCCATTGTGAGGACCCGAGAGCTGCCGGAAGGACCCAAGAGCTGCTGAGAGGACCCGAAAGCCACCAAGAGGACCCGAGAGCTGCCGAGATACACAGGGCTCTGTATCTCGGTGGCACCATTTTTAAACTTCAAGACTGCAATGACAAAGCTGCAAATGACACTGGACAAGGCTGCAGATGGACACTGATAAGGCTGCATTGATGGGCAATTAAATGTAAGTTTTTTCCTTAAACTTCCCTCCTAAAAGTTTTTTTCCTTAAAATTCCCTCCTAAACTTGGGGTGCGTGTTATACGCCGGAACATGTTATACGCCGGAACGTGTTATACGCCAATAAATACGGTAATGTATAGAAGGTAGGGCCGAAAGTGACACAAGCCCAGGGGCCCCCACCACCCTAAGTCCTGCCCTGGTCGTGTGTGATTTCTTCCTCTGAAGATGTGTCCTATCCTGTGTTTTCAGGTATAAATACTTCTGAAGAGGACCAGCCCTGGGTCCACCACTGTTGACCTATGGGAGTTCACTGGTCAGGACAGATTGCCGCAATGGGATTTCTTCTCTGCTGTCGCTAACCCTCTTAAAAGGGCCATCTTCAGGGACTGCAGTTATTATGGAGTTTGTTGCTATGGACAATATCCAATACAGGTATGGGCAGCACTATGTTCCTCATGCACCTTATCTCTTGGAAAACCAGCTAAGGACAGTGTTATGTTGAGCAGCACAGCCAATTCTACCTCAGCCAAATTATGTGATCCGATCCTACATGTATGTGAAGACTGATGAGAGATGTACCTGTAATGATCAAGGTTTATCAGTAAAAAATAACTTTATTCAAGTAAATAAGTTGTCAACAAGAAAACGCAGATTCCACTCTCTTCTACACCTCACACACATTCCAATCGGGTGCCTTCCCAGCTAGCAATGCTCTACGTGTAACTGGGGAAAAAGGGGACAGGATTGGCTGTACTCCAAAATCTTGGTCCACCTTTATTTCCATGAGATAATACAAAGCAGCATAAAACAACAAAAACAATTACAGCAGGGGGGGAGAGAAAAAGGATAACGCATCTCACACCTCTCTCAGCGCTTAATCAAAAGTGCTGAGAAGACCGCGAAATGCATTAACCTTTCATCTCTCCCCCACTGTGATCATTTTTTTGTTGTTTTATACTTGTATTATCTCATGGAAATAAAAGAGGATCTTCACCCTAGAACAGTGATGGGGAACCTTGGCACCCCAGATGTTTTGGAACTACATTTCCCATGATGCTCATGCACTCTGCAGTGTAGTGGAGCGTCATGGGAAATGTAGTTCCAAAACATCTGGGGTGCCAAGGTTTGCCGTAACTGCCCTAGAAAGAAAGAGCCAACATGTTAATAAAAGGACACTTACCTGTCCAGGGATCCAGCACTGTCCTCACCCAGGCCGGTTCTTCACCGGTCTATGAGTCCCCGGGGGCTGGCAGGCCGGCTGGAACTCCTTGCGGCTCTTACACAGCTGCTCTGAGCTTTATGACTGGTCTTGCAGCCTTGAGGGACCTATGATGTGACCCAGAAGGCTGCTGGTAAAGGGGAGGGGGGGCAACTTCTGCTCAGATCAGAGCAAGGTACCTATCAAGCAGTGGCGGCCACAGTGTTAGAGCCTGCAAAAGACTTGAGACCGGGGCGGAGGTTCTCCTTCCAGCAGGACAACGACCCGAAACATCCAGCCAGAGCTACAATGGGAT
The DNA here is from genome assembly GCF_037356315.1 of Lithobates pipiens. Classification (NCBI taxonomy): domain Eukaryota; kingdom Metazoa; phylum Chordata; class Amphibia; order Anura; family Ranidae; genus Lithobates; species Lithobates pipiens. Next base: position 9,952,546 of record NW_027507785.1, on the reverse strand, counting down.
GGTTTACATCAGTGGTCTCAAAACTGTGGCCCTTTGCTTGCCTTCAGCCGGCCCTTGAGACATTGTTCCTACCACTGACACCAGCAATGGGGCACCGACGACAAAAATGGGCACTAATCCTCCCACTGACCTGGGCAGGAGGGAGGGCGGGGGGTGAATGTGCCCGGTATTGAAGTCCTTAAAGCTTCACCTATAGAAAATATAGGTAACCAAAGTTTGTCGCAGTTTCACAGAGGGCACACAATTTTAAGCCTTTACGCGTTGAGAATCTATTTACTCGGTGCCACCTCATCTTTTATATTATATTAAAAATATTGGGTATTTTATTGTGTTTTTGTGCTCTAAAATTTTTCGTGTATTCTTTAACGAAATTTTGCAATTTCATAAACTGTTACGATAATATCACGTGACGTAAAAAAAAAATTGGAACTGTTACTATTTTATTCTCTAGGGTGTCTGCTCTTAGAAAATATATGATGTATGGGGGTGGGGGGTTCACATACTTTTTAAAAACATGTTTGCAAAAAAATAACCTGCAATGACGGCTCTGGCAACGTAAGGGTGAAATCAAATTTGCATTTTGACACCTGTAACAGATTCGCTTTAAATTCGCAATTTTAAGTACATTTTTTATTTTTATTTTTAAAACGAACCGATAAAAACTCTCCCATTTTCACATAACCATCACTGTCATAAACCCTCTTCATGCGTTCCGTACATAAATTTCAATTTCTGGCTCTTTTATTTATTTTTTTAATATGTTTTTTGCTCCTTTTATATTTAAAATCTCAATAAAGACGAGACTGTCCAAGCCAAGAGAATCAATTTCAGCTTCTTCTATGGGCGGCGTATCAGTGTGCGCGAATCCAGGCAAAACGGCGCTAATTGTATTCATGGGAGTGTGGCGCCCTCTATTCTCAGAGCCGACGGAATAAAGCGGGATAATGGTGTCTGGAGGGGAGCACGGCGGATACGTCTCTCGCTGGTGATAGCGTCAAATTGCTGAGATTATTAAAATGTAATCTGGCCTATGAAGCGAAGACGGTGGAAAAAAAAACTGTTCCTTATGAAGGGGAAGAAAAGCAAACTCTGGATTTGTGAATAAATTACCCAGGGTATATAACACGAAGGGACAATGGGGGGACATTTCGGGAAACTTTAATATTTGGAAATGTCTCCTACTCCTCAATACGTGTCATGGGTCCAGAGCAGCGTTTCTCAAATCCAGTCCTCAAGGTGCCCCAACAGGTCACGTTTTCAGGATTTCCCTCAGATGAAATGGCTGTGTTAATTACTAAGGCAGAGAAACTGATCAAATCACCTGTGCAAAATAATGGAAATCCTGAAAACATGACCTGTTGGGGCGCCTTGAGGACTGGAGTTGAGAAACACTGGTCCAGAGAGACTGCGGCTCCACACAGAAGCACTATAATTAATCCCAAAGGTGTTCTATCAGGTTGAGGTCAGGCCAGTCAAGTTCCTCCACCCCAAGCTCGCTCATCCATGTCTTTATGGACCTTGCTTTGTGCACTGGACCAAATCTATTTGGTGGAGGGGGGGGGTTATGGTGTGGGGTTGTTTTTCTGGAGTTGGGTCTTGGCCCCTTAGTTCCAGTGAAGGCAACTCTTAAGGCGTCAGCATACCAGGACATTTTGGACAATTTTATACTCCCAACTTTGTGGGAACAGTTTGGGGATGGCCCCTTCCTGTTCCAACATGACTGTGCACCAGTGCACAAAGCAAGGTCCATAAAGACGTGGATGAGCGAGTCTGGGGTGGAGGAACTTGACTGGCCTACACAGAAAAATGACCTCAACCCCACAGAACACCTCTGGGATGAATTAGAGCGGAGACTTAAAGCCAGGCCTTCTTGTCCACACCAGTGCCAGACCTCAAAAATGCACTTCTAGAAGAATGGTCAAACATTCCCATAGACACACTCCTAAACCTTGTGGACAGCCTTCCCTGAAGAGTTGAAGCTGTTATAGATAAGAAGGCCTGGCTCGCAGTCTTCGCCCTAATTGATTCCAAAGGTGTTCTATTGAGGTCAGGACTTTGTGCAGACCAGTTAAGTTCCTCCACCCCAAACTCGCTCGTCCGTGACTTTATGGACCTTGCTTTATTGGTGATGGTCAAACCTCCCGATAAACACACTCCTAAACCTTGTGCACAGCTTTCCCAGAAGAGTTGAAGCTGTTATAGCTGCAAAGGGTGGGCCAACTTAATATTGAACCCTCAGGACTAAGACTGGGATGCCATTTTCATGTGCGCAGTCGTCCCAATACTTTTGGTAATATAGTGTATTTTCTGCAATATGGAGCACCACGTCATGGGTCCAAAGACTGCGGCTCCACCCAAAAACGCTGTAAAATAGGTAACAGACCTTGTTGGATTATACAATTCAGGTAAAGTAGCCCCGTATTATCTCTACTATCATTGCACATACAAGACCTACTGAATCGGGATTTGTAATCCCTCGAAAATGCATTGGAAGCACTCTCTTTATATATTCTTCAATATTTAACATCAAGTCATGGGTCCCCACCAAGAAACACAACAAAATAAATAAAACATTTTTCTGGATTTTAAAATTAAGGTAAAATCGGTCCAGTATTATTTCCAATCATCAATCATTGCCAGCATACAAGCCCCATTGAAGAGGGATTTGTAATGCCTCGAAGCTCATTGGAAGCACTCTCTTTATATAAATTATTCAATATTTAGCACCAAGGCATGGCTTCCCACCCAGAAACACTGCAAAATAAATAGAAGATTTTGCTAGAATTTAAAATTAAGGTAAAATCAGTCCAGGATTATTTCCAGGCATTAATCATTGCCAGAATACAAGCCCCATTGATAAGGGAACTCGTTGGAGGCCCTCTCTTTATATGTTCTTCAAAATGTAGCACCAAGCCATGGATGCAGAGACTGCGGCTCCAAACAGAAACACTGGAAAATCAGTAACAGATTTTGCTGGATTAAAAAAAATTAAGGTAAATTGATTCCGTAATATCTCCATTCATCAATTATTGCCTACATACAAGCCCCATTGAAGAGGGATTTGTAATCCCTCGAAACTCGTTGGAGGCACTCTCTTTATATGATCTTCAATATGTAGCACCAACCCATGGCTCCAGAGACTGTGGCTCCAAACAGAAACACTGGAAAATCTGTAACAGATTTTGCTGGATTTAAAAAAATTAAGGTAAATTGATTCCGTAATATCTCCATTCATCAATTATTGCCAACATACAAGCCCCATTGAAGAGGGATTTGTAATCCCTCGAAACTCATTGGAGGCCCTCTCTTTATATGTTCTTCAATATGTAGCACCAAGCCATGGGTCCAGAGACTGCGGCTCCACCCAGAAACACTGCAAAATTGGTAACAGATTTTGCTGGATTAAAAAAAATTAAGGTAATTCGATTCAGTAATATCTCCATTCATCAATTATTGCCAACATACAAGCCCCATTGAAGAGACATTTGTAATCCCTTGAAACTCGTAGGAGGCCCTCTCTTTATATGTTCTTCAATATGTAGCACCAAGCCATGGCTCCAAAGACTGTGGCTCCAAACAGAAACACTGGAAAATTGTTAATAGATTTTGCTGGATTACCAAAATTATGGTGAATCAGTTCAGGAACATCTCCAATCATCAATCATTGCCAGCATAAATAATTGCTCCATTAAAGAGGGATTTGCAATCCCTCAAAACTGGTTGGAGGCGCTCTCCTTTTTAAATTCTTCAATATGTAGCACCAAGCCATAGGCCCAGAGACTGTGGCTCTACCCAGAAACACTGGAAAATAGGCAACAGATTTTGCTGGATTATAAAATTTAGGTAAAGCAGTCCGGTGATTGAGCACGGCCACAACGTTTCCTGGACAGCCATCCACTGATGGATTTCAACGGTTGCTCGGAATTACTCTGGAAAACAATCGAATTTCGCCTTTAGGGAAAAGTAAAAAACTCTACTCGGAGAGACACTGATTAGCGAAAAGCCAGAGGATGGGAGCAAAGAGAGATAATTACAGACGGTACTGATGAAACCTCATGACAAGGCGCTGAAGTTAGCGGTCACGGATCGCCGCCGGACGACCTTTTCACTTTATCATCTTAATTGCAGCTCTTCCTCGGTGAGCCCTAATAGACGGCTTGTCTCCGGGTCAGGGCCTAGAGAGTTCCGTTTTGCGGAAGCGTATTCCCGAATCTTCCTCTGGATGACAAATTGTGGCGTAAATTGAAGAAAAACTGAAATGTATCAAAAGTCTGATTGGTAATTATAATCATCGTCCTCTTTATTATAGATCGTGGGTCATCCAACCTCGAGGTCCAATTTAAAGTTTGCACATTGTGAAAGGTTGGCATTGTGTTGAGTAGACCACGTCTAGCAGGAGGCCATGGCTACACCTGACCCCAGATATTCCTGCACTATAGAAGATACAACAGGTTAATGGACAACTATGGTAGTGCCAGGAAGTATACTGCATGAAGACATATATAACACAGGTATTATTTATTATTATTATTATACAGGATTTACATTATCTCACAAAAGTGAGTACACCCCTCACATTTCTTCTCTCTTTTCATGTGACAACACTGAAGAAATGACACTTGTCTACAATGTAAAGTAGTGAGTGTACAGCTTGTATAACAGTGTAAATTTCCTGTCCCCTCAAAATAACTCAACACACAGCCATTAACGTCTAAACCGCTGGCAACAAAAGTGAGTACACCCCTAAGTGAAAATGTCCAAGTTGGGCCCAAAGTGTCAATATTTTATGTGGCCACCATTATTTTCCAGCACTGCCTTAACCCTCTTGGGCATGGAGGTCACCAGAACTTCACAGGTTGCCGCTGGAGTCCTCTTCCCCTCCCCCATGATGACATCACGGAGCTGGTGGATGTTGGAGACCTTGCGCTCCTTCAACTTCCATTTGAGGATGCCCCACAGATGATCAGTAGGGTTTAGGTCTGGAGACATGCTTGGCCAGTCCATCACCTTTACCCTCAGCTTCTTTAGCAAGGCAGTGGTGGTCTTGGACAATGATTCTCAACCAGGAATCCTCCAAAGGTTATTAGGGGTTCCTTCAGCATTGGGCAATTTCTGCCTCTCAAATAAGTTCCCACTCACACCATTGATCTTTCTAGCTATCTGTAAGGAGGTAATTCTTCCCAATGACCACAAGTGTAAGGACCATCCTTCCCAATGACCACAAGTGTAAGGACCATCCTTCCCAATGACCACAAGTGTAAGGACCATCCTTCCCAATGACCACAAGTGTAAGGACCATCCTTCCCACTGACCACAAGTGTAAGGACCATTCTTCCCACTGACCATCACACTATTGTATCACGAGTTGTAGATTTCAAATTTTTAGCAGGGGTTCCCCGACACCGAAGAACTATTTCAAGGGTTCCTCTGTGTTGAAAAGGTTGAGAAAGGCTGGTCTTGGAGGTGTGTTTGTGGTCGTTATCATGTTGGAATACTGCCCTGCGGTCCAGTCTCCGAAGGGAGGGAATCATGCTCTGTTTCAGTATGTCACAGTACATGTTGGCATTCATGGTTCCCTCAATGATCTGTAACTCCCCAGTGGCGGCAGCACTCATGTAACCCCAGACCATGACACTCCCACCGTATATAGCGTCAACAGTTTGTGCAGTGCTTTACAAAATGAAGGCAGACAGTACAGTTACAACACAATTTGGTACAGGAGGAATCAGAGGACCCCGCTCATTACAGCTTACAATCGAATGCCCTGTACACACGGTCGGACATTCCGACCAGAAAAATCAGTCGGATTCTTTTCGACGGATTTTGTCTGAAACTTGTGCTTCATACACACGGTCGCACAAAGTTGTCGGAAAATCCGATCGTTCCAAACGAGGTGACGTACAAAACGTACGACGGGACTACGTAGAGGCCAGCAGCCAATAGCTTTTGTCCCCAAATTTATTCTGAGCATGCGTGGCACATTGTGCGTCGGAATTCTATACACACGATCGGAAAAGGTCAGATCGGATGTTGTTGTCGGAAAATTTTAGGTCCTGCTCTCAAATTTTTTCCAGCGGACATTCCAACGGAAAAAGCCCGCTAGAGCCCACACACTATCAGATTTTCCAACAACTTAATCCGATCCAACTTTTCCCATCAGAATTTCCGACCGTGTGTACAAGGCATAAGAGGGAGGGATATATATATATGTTACCTGGGCATTTAAATCTGACCTTCAGCCTTCCCTTCAGTCTTGCAAAGTCACTGTTGTCACCTTCAGGGCTACTCTGACTATACTGCACACTGCGAGCGTCTCACAATGTGCATTAGCAGTGGCGTAACTAGAACCTTCAGGGCCCCGATGCAAGAAACCATGAAGGGCCCCCCTGAACCCAAGCCAGGGCCCTTCCCTCCGAGTCCGGCGGTGGAACTCCAGGGCATGGTCACAGGTATGACCTTTGTGAGCCCTGTAGTTCCACCACTGGTATCAGTAGTTTTTTTTATTATTTTTTTTATTTTTAGGTGCCCCATTGGGGGGCTGTCCCTAGGCAGGATGGGGTCCTCGTCCCCAGAAGAGATGAGGTCCTTTTCTCCAGGGCAGATGAAGTTACTGCCCCCAGGGGAGATGGGGGTCCCTGTCCCCACGTGAGAGGGGGCCCCTGTCCCCAGGGGGAGGGGGTATGTAATGGTGTGTGGGGGATGGGGTCCTCTCGCTCACCATGACCAAGCTGCAGGCCGCGCACTCATCCATGTTGGCCTGGGCTCCATCCAGTGTGCTGGACGGGTGATCAGCATATCTCCCAGAAAGACCTTTCATCATCGGGGGAGGAGGGAGGCTGTCAGACAAGCCTGCAGTGTCCTCTGGGGGGCTCTCATAGGGCTGCACTGCATCTGGGTGCTTAAAGTGTGTTTACCCGGGAGAAGTATGCAGTTCAGTGTTGACCGGACTCGGGGGGGGGGGGGGGCGGGACTCTGGCTGGGGAGAACAGACATCGGACTGAGCGGCAATGCATGGAGCAGGAGAGGGGTACTCTGAGGAGCCGGCCAAGGACACAGGTCATGCGGGGAATGCACAACTAAAGAGCAGCCAGTGCGATAGTCGAGCATGGAGCTCTGCTAGTCACACTCCACCCACCCGTGTGCATGGTGCACTGGTACCCCTAGCTGCCTATGCTGCTGCCGGCCATATGTAGAGGGGCTGCATGGGCCCCCTGCATCACAGGGCCCAGTTGCGGTCGCGACTGCTGCACCCCCTATAGTTACGCCCCTGTGCATTAGAAGTTCCAGCAAGTCAGATAAAGCCCCACCTAATTTACTAGAAAATTTTAGTTGCTTGTCTTCGTGTCTCCAACAGTACCTACAGTATCAGTGTACATAGAGCAGTGTACATGACCGGGGCTGCTGTTAGAAATCACGGGTGCCCCATACAACCTACCTGACAGGGCCCCCCGGTCAGATGTGAATGAGGACATAGATTTATCAGTCCCTTTCTCTGAAGCTTTAGCTGCATAGAAGAATGAATTGGAAGCGCTCTGAGGCCTCTTGCTCATTCACAAACGGAAGCATGGTAAACACGGTTTACTATGCTTTGGTGATGAATGGTACCGATCACTCACTGTGTTAATTCGGGAAAGAAAGGGGCCAATAAATTATATATTTACCAGCCCCTTCCCCCAATATCCATTCTAAAACATCCCCCTGTGTGCCCACAGCAGCTGTCGGCAGGAGAGGAGGGAATCCAGCAGCGCTGTGGGGGGGAAAGGGGCACACAGGTGGGCCCGGACAGCAGATGGAAGGGGCGCATGTGTTACAAACAATCCCCCTATAGCCCTACAGTGAAGCCAGATGGAGAAAGAGGAGGTGAAGCTGGCAGCGCTGCAGGGGGAGGCATAAGAGGATTAGTGTCTGCAATAAGACAGTATAGCCTGGCCAGTTCCAATGCCCACCCCCCCCAACCTACTTATCATTATTATTATTTTTTTATGTCCCTGTAAGTGTGTGTGTTAAGGGTGCCGGACACAGGGGTGCTATTAGAGGCATGACCCCTGTGTAAACACGTGATTGGGGCTAAGAAGCTCTATTGGCATCGTTTATATTGTCCTTGGGGCTATGAGTCTTGCGCCCCGAACACTCCACCTCTGGTATTGGGTTTTTCTGTGGATGTTATTGATTGGTGGGTCCATAGGGCGGTGCTTTTATCGGACACGCTGCGTCATTGGCTCACACGCTGCCTGTCTCCTTCAGCAAGTGATGGGAATCAGCAGCAGAAGAACGGTGGCCGGCTCAGGGCAGACTGGGAGCGATAGGTCCATGCATCAGGGAGAGGCAGAGCTCCATTCATCTCCATGAGACACGGACTCGGCAACCAGCAGTGCACACAGACGGATCACACAGAAATCTCCAGGTACAGTGCATGCTGCAGGGCCAGGACTGGAGGGGGGGGGGGGGCAAAAGGGGCACCTGCTATGCTATTATCACTTTGTTCTGACTCTACAGTAGCACCTTTCACCTCCAACTTTACTTCCCCTCTGTCCATGTAATGTATGTCTGTACACCTTCCCTATCACACCGATTCCCCCTCCCCTTCCCTATTACACCGATCCCCCTCCCTCCTCCCCTTTCCTATCACACGATCCCCCCTTCCCTTCCCTATCACACCGGTCCCCCTCCCTCCTCCCCTTCCCTATCACACGATCCCCCCTCCCCTCCCCTATCACACCGATCACCCCCCCCCCTTCCCTATCACACAGATTCCCCTCCCTCCTCCCCTTCCCTATAACACCGATCCCCCCTTCCCTTCACTATAACACCAATCCCCCCTCCCCTCCCCTATCACACCGATCACCCCCCCTTCCCTATCACACAGATCCCCCTCCCTCCTCCCCTTCCCTATAACACCGATCCCCCCTTCCCTTCACTATAACACCAATCCCCCCTCCCCTCCCCTATCACACCGATCACCCCCCTTCCCTATCACACAGATTCCCCTCCCTCCTCCCCTTCCCTATAACACCGATCCCCCTCCCTCCTCCCCTTTCCTATCACACGATCCCCCCTTCCCTTCACTATAACACCGATCCCCCCTCCCCTCCCCTATCACACCGATCACCCCCCCCTTCCCTATCACATGATCCCCCTCCCTCCTCCCCTCCCCTATCACACTGACCCCCCCCCCCCTTCCCTATCACACCGATCCCCCTCCCTCCTCCCCTTCCCTATCACACCGATCCCCCTCCCTCCTCCCCTCCCCTATCACACCGATCCCCCTCCCTCCTCCCCTTCCCTATCACACCGATCCCCCTCCCTCCTCCCCTTCCCTATCACACGATCCCCCCTCCCCTCCCCTATCACACCGATCACCCCCCCCTTCCCTATCACACAGATTCCCCTCCCTCCTCCCCTTCCCTATAACACCGATCCCCCCTTCCCTTCACTATAACACCAATCCCCCCTCCCCTCCCCTATCACACCGATCACCCCCCCTTCCCTATCACACAGATTCCCCTCCCTCCTCCCCTTCCCTATAACACCGATCCCCCTCCCTCCTCCCCTTTCCTATCACACGATCCCCCCTTCCCTTCCCTATCACACCGGTCCCCCTCCCTCCTCCCCTTCCCTATCACACAGATCCCCCTCCCTCCTCCCCTTCCCTATCACACCGATCCCCCTCCCTCCTCCCCTTCCCTATCACACAGATCCCCCTCCCTCCTCCCCTTCCCTATCACACCGATCCCCCTCCCTCCTCCCCTTCCCTATCACACGATCCCCCCTCCCCTCCCCTATCACACCGATCACCCCCCCCCTTCCCTATCACACAGATTCCCCTCCCTCCTCCCCTTCCCTATAACACCGATCCCCCCTTCCCTTCACTATAACACCAATCCCCCCTCCCCTCCCCTATCACACCGATCACCCCCCCTTCCCTATCACACAGATTCCCCTCCCTCCTCCCCTTCCCTATAACACCGATCCCCCTCCCTCCTCCCCTTTCCTATCACACGATCCCCCCCTCCCCTCCCCTATCACACCGATCACCCCCCCCCTTCCCTATCACACGATCCCCCTCCCTCCTCCCCTCCCCTATCACACTGACCCCCCCCCCTTCCCTATCACACCGATCCCCCTCCCTCCTCCCCTTCCCTATCACACCGATCCCCCTCCCTCCTCCCCTTCCCTATCACACCGATCCCCCTCCCTCCTCCCCTTCCCTATCACACCGATCCCCCTCCCTCCTCCCCTTCCCTATAACACCGACCCCCTCCCTCCTCCCCTTCCCTATCACACCGATCCCCCTCCCTCCTCCCCTTCCCTATAACACCGACCCCCTCCCTCCTCCCCTTCCCTATCACACCGATCCCCCTCCCTCCTCCCCTTCCCTATAATACCGACCCCCTCCCTCCTCCCCTTCCCTATCACACCGATCCCCCTCCCTCCTCCCCTTCCCTATCACACTGATCCCCCCCCCTTCACTTTCACTATCACACTGATCCCCCTCCCTCCTCCCCTTCCCTATCACACTGATCCCCCTCCCTCCTCCCCTTCCCTATCACACTGATCCCCCTCCCTCCTCCCCTTCCCTATCACACCGATCCCCCTCCCTCCTCCCCTTCCCTGAATAATGGGAAAGCCTCAAATTAAACAAGATACCATCGTCCCATTTAGTGTATAAAGAAAAAAGGAAATGAGCATAGAGCTCAAAAAATAGGAAAAGACTCTGGAGGGGATTTTCCTAAGAAAGTTTTTTTGTGTGGGAACAATAGGGACTATTGCGGTATCGTATAATAAACCAATAATTAATTAAAACTAAAAATTCAATAGCATTTTATTATAATTACCTACACAAGGATAGTGAAAAATACATAGACACATATGACAAAAACAATTGATATAGTCAATCCAAAAAAATTGGAAAACATAATATACAAAAATAATTGGAAAACCCCCACAAAAAGAGGGGATTTTTTACATAAATATGGGGTTGACGTATAAATCGACCGGTTTCGCGGCACTGAAAACGCCGCTTCTTCAGGAAACGTCACCTATAAATTTGATATAAACAAAAGAAACATGTATACTGGTATGACAATTCAATAGATACAATAATCTCAAATAAGAACCATATAGTACATCCAGAGTTAATATTTGTAATGAAACGTCATGACTCACCTGGAGCCCTTCAGACCCCTTGACCCTGGAGCGACCAAAAACGAGACACCCAAAATTTAGGGTGCCCTCCCTGGGGGCGGACACGGGGGGTGTATGGAATATGGGGTAAGCAACTAAAAAGATATAATAACACAGTCCTTATAAAAATATATACCAAACAGTTTAATAGACCATGAACGAAGGACTTGAAAATAAATTAAAAAGATTTAGGATGTAAGAATTTGGTAAAGTCAGTCAAGCCAAAGCAAACACCCAGTGGTTCATGGTCTAAATTGTTAAGTGATCAGGACTAAGAAAAGGGGATTAAGTATATAGACAAAGCCTACCCCTATTTCTATAAAGATGGCAAGGGAACTAAGTCAGGAATAGCACACTGCACTGCAATTTGGAGATCCAAGCAAATCTTCAAAAGTTGCCCCGAAAGATAACATAGAATTTTGTTCTAGATAAAAAGTTTGGAGAATAGCAATGTATAAATTAATGGACAATATGAGTCTGGAGAGCGAGGATAGCAGTGCAGTGGTTGTATTTACCTTGAGGACCAGATCCCAGTATATGTGTGCGTCTCTCTCCCAAAACGGCGCCGCTCTGAGAAGATCATTCAAATAGCGGCGCCTTAAAACATCCCTAGGCCCCTTCCCTATCACACTGATCCCCCCCCCTTCACTTTCACTATCACACCGATCCCCCTCCCTCCTCCCCTCCCCTATCACACTGACCCCCCTTTCCCTATCACACCGATCCCCCTCCCTCCTCCCCTTCCATATAACACCGACCCCCTCCCTCCTCCCCTTCCCTATCACACCGATCCCCCTCCCTCCTCCCCTTCCCTATCACACCGATCCCCCTCCCTCCTCCCCTTCCCTATCACACTGATCCCCCCCTTCACTTTCACTATCACACCGATCCCCCTCCTCCTCTCCCCTATCACACCGACCCCCCCTTCCCTATCACACCGATCCCCCTCCCTCCTCCCCTTCCCTATAACACCGACCCCCTCCCTATCACACCAATCCCCCTCCCTCCTCCCCTTCCCTATCACACCGATCCCCCTCCCTTCTCCCCTTCCCTATCACACTGATCCCCCCCTCCCTTCACTTTCACAGTCACACTGATCTCCCTCCCACCTCCCCTTCCCTATCACACTGATCCCCCCCCTTCACTTTCACTATCACACCGATCCCCCTCCCTCCTCCCCTTCCCTATCACACCGATCCCCTCCCTCCTCCCCTTTCCTATCACACCGATCCCCCTCCCTTCTCCCCTTCCCCATCACACTGATCCCCCCCTCCCTTCACTTTCACAGTCACACTGATCTCCCTCCCTCCTCCCCTTCCCTATCACACTGATCGTCCCCCTCTCACTTTCACTATCACACCGATCCCCCTCCCTCCTCCCCTTCCCTATCACACCGATCCCCCTCCCTCCTCCCCTTCCCTATAACACCCGATTCCCCTCTTCCCTTCACTATAACACTGATCCCCCCTCCCGTCCCCTATCACACGATCCCCCCTCACCTATCACACCGATCTCCCTCCTCCCCTTCCCTATCACAACGATCCCCCTCCCTCCTCCCCTTCCCTATAACACCCGATTCCCCTCTTCCCTTCACTATAACACTGATCCCCCCTCCCGTCCCCTATCACACGATCCCCCCTCCCCTATCACACCGATCACCCCCCCTTCCCTATCACACCGATCCCCCTCCCTCCTCCCCTTCCCTATCACACCAATCCCCCTCCCTCCTCCCCTTTCCTATCACATCGATCCCCCCTTCCCTTCACTATAACACCGATCCCCCCCCTCCCCTCCCCTATCACACTGATCACCCCCCCTTCCCTATCACACGATCCCCCTCCCTCCTCCCCTCCCCTATCACACCGATTCTCCCTCCCCTCCCCTATCACACCGATCATCCCCCCTTCCCTATAAGTTGGTGATTGCACTGATTATACTTGTCTATTGTTTCAGCATGCACTGCAGATTCCGAGCAAAGAGACGTGAAGAGGGAAAAAAGGAGAGGTTCGGGAGCTCAGGGAGAACAATCATGATAAGGCAGTGACGTTGGGCATATCAGATGATGCGTCTTTATCAGATCTAATTGGTTGTGGGGGCTGTCATGCCATTCTTATATAGGTTTCCGGGACGGAGCACATCAAGAATGTAACGCTAGATACTATTGGATGAGAGACACTAAGGTACCAGCAAGCACTGAGCCAATCACTTAAAAGGGAAGTAGAAACAAATGATCCAAAGTCTGGGGTAACGCCAACATCACCTCCATCCATAATTCAATACATATATACACGGTGTTAGCCCTGGGACTTTGAGTGAGGTGAATATGGTTAGTCAAGAAACATGTCATAGAAGCAGGGCCGTCTTTAAGGCAGGGCAAAAGGGGCAGCTGCCCTGGGCCCTGTCATTGTCGTGGGGCCCAAAACAGCTGCCTCATACTTGCCAACTATGCAGGTTTAAATTCCCCTGTCCCTTGAAGTTTTAGTCCTGTGCTGTGTCCTGATATCTCAGTGTGAAGTGCTGGTACTAATGCTGCCCAGCCCTGCCCTATTGTTGTGTGCAAGTGACTCACCTGCAGACCCTGTGTTTACATATAAATAACCGGCATTAATATGTAAATAGCGTCAGCTTTACTAAGTAAATCGCTGCGGCTGGCGGCATTGATATGTAAATAAAGGTGGCATTCCTATGTATATCATGCTCCCCTGCTGTGAGGAGGTGATGTGCTGTAACCTCTAGCAACTAATCAGTGAGCCGTAACGTGTGCTGTAACCTCTAGCAACTAGTCAGTAAGCAGTAATGATATGCTGTAACTGCTGGCAACCAATCGCAATCACTGCCTGATCTGATACAGAAAACTGATTTTATTTCTAGCTGCTATTTATTGTATGTCTCAGAGTAGGTGGAGAGGGAAATTGCATAGGGGGGGGGGGGGCCCCAAGAAAATTTTTGCCCAGGGCCCAATCTATATTAAAGACGGCCCTGCATGGAAGTAAAATAATGTTGATTTATTACAATTGTTGCGCATCTGAGAAACACACAACAGCAATAACTACAAGCCAATAAAATATGCATATAATGTGAACATGAGACAATCCACACACACATGGTAAAACAATATATACAAATATACAAACCCCAGAGAAATTTGCAAGCATGAGTAATACGCAACAATGTTTCTCGAGACCACGCTTCGTTCTTCAGGGGTAAATGCTTTGCCAAATCTGTAATACAAGTAGTAAATCAAATGAATGAATGAATGTATCAAATAGGCAGGAAGGTGAGTAATCATCGGGGTCAGGTTGGGGACCCCATACTCATCAAGGGGCTGGACCAGGCTATCGGTCGCCGATTCCACCGGCAGCGGCAGCAGCAACAAACATCCAGCGCGGGAGCTGAGGGAGTGCAGCATAAGGTAACCCCAACAGGGGAACAACCGAAGCCCCGACATGGCTTCAGTATATACAAATATACAGTATCTCACAAAAGTAAGTACACCCCTCACATTTTTGTAAATATTTTCTTCTATCTTTTCATGTGACAACACTGAAGAAATGACACTTGTCTACAATGTAAAGTAGTGAGTGTACAGCTTGTATAACAGTGTACATTTGCTGTCCCCTCAAAATAACTCAACACACGGCCATTAATGTCTAGCTGCTGGCAGCAAAAGTGAGTACAGCCCTAAGTGAAAATGTCCAAATTGGGCCCAATTAGCCATTTTCCCTCCCCGGTGCCATGTGACTCATGTGTTACAAGGTCTCGGCTGTGAATGGGGAGCTGGTGTGTTAAATTTGGTGTTATCACTCTCACTCTCTCATACTGGTCACTGGAAGTTCAACATGGCACCTCATGGCAAAGAACTCTCTGAGGAGCTGAAAAAAATAATTGTTGCTCTACATAAAGATGGTCTAGGCTATAAGAAGATTGCCAAGACCCTGAAACTGTCCCCCGGCCACTCTGCACTGAGAACCCGAGCCACCGAACATCGCAGATGGCTCGGTTCTCACTCCTCCCCGAGCAGAGCGATGCTGACTGTCAGTCAGCATCGCTCCCGCCCTGCCCCTCCATGCTCGTTGGAGTGCTAAGCTGTGGAGGGGAAGGGGAGCGGCCATATTAGTGTCTCATCGGCTCGCTGAGACTACCATCAGTCAAGGCAGCTGACAGGATCCAGACTTCGGAAGTCGGGATGACACGCTGCCTCAACTGATAGCAGTGGCAGTGAGCTTAAAACAGATTGCACTCCAGTGAACCAGTACCTGCATGGTGCAACTAGGGGGCAGTAAGCACATGGGCGATCTTGAAGGCAGTGCACCATTCAGGGTTTACAATGTGTAATATATGTCTTTTCGCAGTAAATTTTTAACAGAATATGCTATACTCAGTTAATGTTACACAGGCATGCAATTGTGCAAATTTAAGACACGTTGACTGTTGAGTGTACCTTTTTGAACGGTGCGGATTCAGTATTATTTTGTATGCTGCTTTAAAACATAAAATAAAAACTGTTTTGGTAATAAGGAAGGTGGTGGTGGCTCAAAACTGAATGGCAATTAATAGCAGTGGCTCCTTGCTCTCAGTCTTCTGTCGGCTATGTGTTGGGGCCCAATCTTTAAGGTGGTGTACATGAATAAGTCTTTTTAAGATTCTGCATGCAATTGTTAACTCTCTTTAGCAAAGACCAGCCTCGCTGTGCTAGCAGTGGCACAAAATATACCCAACAAGCGTAGACTCACCAGTCCTGTTTGCTCAATAGGCACTGGTCCAAATGCTGGACAACAGGCGCTCTCCTGTCACTGCTCTCTGTGTAAAGCACTGTGATTTTTCCAGTTTCCAACTTCTACCAATCACGGCCTGCGGTCCAGGGATGATGCCCCTCGGCTGCACACACTCACACCAAACAGAGATGTGTTAGCTCTATCTTCCCTGTGGCAAAAGAATACATACTCCTCCACACATCTTAAGAAAACGTCTCACTTTCCTCTCCTTATGTGCCTCCCTTCTGCGAATTGTAATCTGTCCTCCTGTTCACCGCCATGGAACAGTCCTTCCCATAAACTACATCTCCCACAATCCAGCTTGGTCTGCACAAGAGTCTTTTCAGTTCTCAGTCCCACTAGCTCCTCCTGCTGGGTGGAGGCTAGACTGCTTTGGCTTTATCCACCTCGGAGTCCTGTGTTGGCACAAGAGCAGCATAGTATGCTAATGATTCCTGGCCAGCTAAGCACCTGGCTGCACAGGTTATAGCACAGTCAAATTAAAGCGGGAGTCCGCCGGGACTCCGCGTTTTTTTTTTTTTTTTTTAAAGCCAGCAGCTACAAATACTGCAGCTGCTGACTTTTAAAATAGTGACACTTACCTGTCCAGCGCGCCCGCGATGTCGGCACCCGAAGCCGATCTGTAGATCGTCTCTCGGGTGCTGCCGCCGCCATCTTGGGTATGGGAATCAGGAAATGGAGCCTTTTCGGCTTCATTTCCCGGTTCCCTACTGCGCATGCGCGAGTCGCGCTGCGCAATAAGGACGGTCCCCGCTGCCTCTGGGATCTGTGTGTTTCCCAGCAGGCAGTGGGGCACTTGCGGAAAGGGGCGGGCACTTGCGTAAAGGGGCGTAATCTACGCCCCTTTCCGCAGAGAGCTATCCCGGAAGTGGGTGCAGATACCTGTACTGTACAGGTACCTGCACCCCCCTCCCCCCTGAAAGGTGCCAATTGTGGCGCCGGAGGGGGGGAGGGTTCCCATGAGCGGAAGGTCCACTTTAGGGTGGACTTCCGCTTTAATTGTGATTTACCTTTACATTTGGGTAGATGCTTGTTGCATCAAATGAATTGTGATGTAATTATACCTTGGGGTAGATGCTTGTTATTAATGTAGCATTATCATATCAGGATTTATGAATTGTGCGGAGTGTTTGAGAGCTGGAATGTATGAAATGGCAATTTTAGGTCCAGTACAGCCAGACTCCAATGCACATTCTCTCTAAACGATTTTATATTGCTCAATTACGGCTTGTTCAGATTTCTCTGAGAGGTTTTACGGCCTATTAATTATACGTCATGTGTAATTAAAATCCCCTGATTCATGTTGCTATACAAAGCATTTCGGTACTCTCACTTGCCAGACTTCTGCTAAGTATGTAGATGTCTTTGGTAAAAGTTTTAATGCAGTTCTACAAAGACCTTTAGCAACTGTGTGGGTAGTATATAGATTATGTCAGGTCTCTGCTTGCCTTAGGATACAAGATTTAAAGCCATTCAGACTGAACTTGTGGGGGGGGGGGTTGGATCTGGGGGTCCCCTTGTTATTAAAGGGTGCTTCAAGATTCTGATAATCCCTCTGCCCACAGACCCCCACAACATAGGTTGTGGGGAAGAGGCTCTTGTCCTTACCAACATGGAGACAAGGTGTTTTCCGGAGGGGCGGGGGGGTCCCCCAGGTAAGGCACCCCCCCACATGTCCAGTATATGTGGTCTAGTATGATTCAGGAGAGGAGGAAGGGCACACGTCACACCCTCTCCTTTCCTGCCATGTTTTAATCACTTACAGACCGGACCATTTTGCTGGTCAAAGACCAGACCACTTTTTGCGATTCGGCACTGCGTCGCTTTAACTGACAATTGCGCGGTCGTGGCGACGTGGCTTCCAAACAAAATTGACGTCCTTTTTTCCCCCCACAAATAGAGCTTTCTTTTGATGGTATTTGATCACCCCTGCAGTTTTTATTTTTTGCGCTATAAACAAAAATAGAGCGACAATTTTGAAAAAAACGCATTATTTTTTACTTTTTGTTATAATAAATATCCCCCAAAAATATATAAAAAAATAATTTTTTTCCCTCAGTTTAGGCCGATACGTATTCTTCTACATATTTTTGGTAAAAAAAAAATCGCATTAAGATCTCAATATCGCGATTATTGATTGCTTTGCGCAAGTTATAGCACTTACAAAATAAGGATAGTTTTATGGCATTTTTATTAATAATTTTTTATTATTTTTTTTTTTTACTAGTAATGGCGGCGATCAGCGATTTTTATTGTGACTGCGACATTGTGGCAGACACATCGGACATTTTTGACACATTTTTGGGACCATTGTCATTTATACAGTAATCACTGCTATATAAATGCAGTGATTCCTGTGTAAATGACACTAGCAGTGAAGGGGTTAACCAGTGTAGGGGTTAAGTGTTCCTAGGGGTGTGTTACTAACTGTGGGGGGGTTGGGCTTTCATTTAGTGAACACTGATCTCTGCTCCAATCACATGGAGCAGAGATCAGCGTCACTAGTTGCTAGGCAGAATGGAGAAATGCTGTTTACAACAGCATTTCTTCATTCGGTCGCTCCGTGAGACGATCGCGGGTATGCCCGCGGCGATCGAGTCCGCGGGTCCCGCGACCAGACTCACGGGGGTCCCGACCAGCGCAGGCCGATGGTAGGGCGGCAAATTTAAAGGGACGTACAGGTACGCCCATTTGCATGCCCGTGCCATTCTGCCGATGTACATCGGCGTGCGCTGGTCGGCAAGTGGTTAATTAAGGATCTGGTATGGATTTTCTCTGAAACTACATGCAATTCCCAGCTATAATATCTTGTTCCTGTGTTCTAGCAGTGAGGAAGCACTGTTTGGCAGAGGCGCCCAGGCAGGGTGCTAGGCAGTCTGTCACATTTAGCAGCAGCAGTGGGATGCTTCATGCAGTCTGGGACATCCAAACTACCACCAGGATTCAAGGTCCGGCTAGCAGAAGAGGAGAGGTATAGATACCAGCCACCATGGAAGAGGAATTCAGAAGAAGACAACGAGAGAGGCAGATGTAGCACAGGGGACCAGTGCCAGTGCAGGTCCTGCCGGGACAGTATAATTCTGTCTGTTGGCAACTCTGAAAGCAAGCGCTAAACTGTAAGCAGTGCCACCAGGGAAAACTTCTCCATGTTCCAGTTGGGTCTGTCACATTATAGCAGGTGGTCATCATCCCTCTGCAGCGGCAGTTCAAGGACCCAGAGAGGAGGAGGTCACCCTACCTCCCCTACCTCCCCTCTCTCCCATTGTGTGCCTCCTAGACGTGCAGTCCCATTGCAAATTGAGTTAATTGCATCACCTATTGTTTCCTTCTGTCTGCTAATCCTCTTGAAGATGTGATAAGTATTGTGTCCACTTTACCTGATTACTGGACTATTGTGGGATGCTTATGTGTTTATGTTAATATGTAATATTTGTTTTATATTGTTAATGAGGCTGCCCCTATTTTTGAAATGTATAAAATTTCTGTATTTCAGTTCAATAAAGGAATTCCTTTGTTTTTTTTACCTAAACATCCAGTCTGTATACAATGCTTGAGGTAAAGGACTGGTGTTAGCTATCAGTCTGCTGGAAGAGTTTTGGAAGTCAAGAGGCATTGTTTGGCGGAGGCACCCGAGCAGGGTGCCAGGCAGTCCATTACCTTAATCCCCCCCATGATATTTTTTTTTACCCCACCTTGCCTAGTACCTAGAAAACGGGCATTTTCATTTGACAGATTTGGCTTCCATCAATAGAGTTCACGTTCGACATCTGAACTTCTTTGAACCTTGCTTGAACTGAACCCAGGGCAGTTCTGCTCATCCCTAGTCACAATGGGGTTGATTTACTAAAGGCAAATAGACTTCTATGCAAGTGCAGCTGCTCCAGAGATTAAGTAACTGAGCAGAAGCTCTGATGACCAGGGGCGTAACTATAGGGGGTGCAGCAGTCACGACCGCAACTGGGCCCTGTGCTGCAGGGGGCCCATGCAGCCCCCTCTACATATGGCCGGCAGCAGCATAGGCAGCTAGGGGTACCAGTGCACCATGCACACGGGTGGGTGGAGGGTGACTAGCAGAGCTCCATGCTGACTATCGCACTGGCTGCTCTTTAGTTGTGCATTCCCCACATGACCTGTGTCCTTGGCCGGCTCCTCAGAGTACCCATCTCCTGCTCCATGCATTGGCGCTGAGTCCGATGTATGTTCTCCCCAGCCAGAGTCCCGCCCCCCCCCCCCCCCCTGAGTCCAGTCAACACTGAACTGCATACTTCTCCCGGGTAAACACACTTTAAGCACCCAGATGCAGTGCAGCCCTATGAGAGCCCCCCGGAGGACACTGCAGGCTTGTCTGACAGCCCCCCTCCTCCCCTGATGATGAAAGGTATTTCTGGGAGATATGCTGATCACCCGTCCAGCACACTGGATGGAGCCCAGGCCAACATGGATGAGTGTGCGGCCTGCAGCTTGGTCATGGTGAGTGAGAGGACCCCATCCCCCACACCATTACATACCCCCTCCATCTCCCCCTGGGGATAGGGGCCCCTTCTCACATGGGGACAGGGACCCCCATCTCCCCTGGGGGCAGTAACTTCATCTGCCCTGGAGAAAAGGACCTCATCTCTTCTGGGGACGAGGACCCCATCCTGCCTAGGGACAGCCTCCCAATGGGGCACCTAAAAAAAAAAAAAACTAATAAAAAAAACTACTGATGCCAGTGGTGGAACTACAGGGCTCACAAAGGTCATACCTGTGACCACGCCCTGGAGTTCCACCGCCGGACTTGGGGGGGAAGGGCCCTGGCTGGGGTTCAGGGGGGCCCTTCATGGTTTCTTGCATCGGGGGCCTGAAGGTTCTAGTTACGCCACTGCTGATGACTTCCATCATTCAATCACGTGCAAGCAAAAATTCATTTTTTTTTTCATTTTCCTCGCACGTGATTGAGTATCCTTTGCAAAGTGAAGCCTTACCTCATTTACTTAGTTCTGGAGCAACTGCACTTGCAGAGGGCAACTGCACTTGGCAAAGTGCAAAGTCTATTTGCCTTTAGTAAATCAACCCCAATATGTGTACGGCTAGCCTTAGGTTGCTTGTGCTCACTATCTGTGTTCCGAATGGCTACATTTTTTTTTCCGTATACCTATTTCCATCTACAGTAAGTACCCAGAAATTAGCTGTGTTGTATTCACGCCATTGTGTCAATGGGGTTGATTTACTAAAGCTGGAGAGTGCAAAATGGGGTGCAGCTGTGCATGGTATCCAATCAGCTTTTAACTTCAGATTGTTCAATTAAGCTTTGGCATTAAAACCTGGAAGCCGATTGGTTTTTATGCAGAGCTGCACCAGATTTTGCACTCTCTCCGGGTTTAGTAAATCAACCCCAATGGCTCTTATTAGGCTTCGAATGAATACTGGTAAATGTTCTTTATTGAGATCTTGATTATGGATGAAATGAAATCCACTGTGGAGATTTATTATCAGTGAAAAATGCTGAGAAGTAGCCTCGTCCCACGGCAAGTATCGGCTTCAGACTCGGAGGACAATTGAAATGTGAAACTAATAAGCAGGCATAATAATATATGAGCCGCAGTGAGCTTGGAGGCGACAGGAAGATATTATGATCATAGATATTATTGAATATGATAAGAGGATCCCCCGTATGGGCACTTTCATCTTGTTGAGTATTAGTTTAACCACTTAAGGACCACCTCACGCCGATGTACGTCGGCAGAATGGCACGGCTGGGCACAGGCACGTACCTGTACGTTGCTTTTTAAGTGCCCAGCCGTGGGTCGGGAGCGCGCCGGCGGCGCGCGCTCCCGACCCGGTCCTGCGCTCCGTGACCGTGGCCGCGGGACCAGCGGACCCGATCGCCGCTGGTCACAGAGCTGAAGGACGAGGAGAGGTCTGTGTAAAAAAACCTCTCCCTCCGTGCTTCCCTGTGTGGCTGTCACCGATCGTCTCTTCCCTTTTATAGATCAGTGATGTCACATGCCAGGCCACGCCCCCTACAATAAAAACAAACAAACACATAACGTCATACATAACCCCTACACTGCCCCCTAGCAGTTAACTCTTTCACTACCAGTGTCATTTACACAGGAATCAGTGCATTTAAATAGCACTGATTGCTGTATAAATGACAGTGGTTTCAAAAATGTGTCAAAAATGTCCGATGTGTCCGCCATAATGTCACAATAAAAATCGCTGATCGCCACCATTACTAGTAAAAAAAAAAATATTAATAAAAATGCTATAAAACTATCCCCTATTTTGTAAACGTTAAAACTTTTGCGCAAACCAATCAATAATCGCTAATTGCGATTTTTTTTTAGCAAAAATATGTAGAATATGTATCGGCCTAAACTGAGGGAAAAAAATGTTTTTTTATATATTTTTTGGGGATATTTATTATAGCAAAAAGTAAAAAATATTGTATTTTTTTCAAAATTGTCTCTCAATTTTTGTTTATAGCGCAAAAAATAATAACCCGCAGAGGTGAATGAATGAATGAATGAATGAAATACTTATATAGCGCACAATGCGAACTGAATCGCCTCTAGGTGATCAAATACCACCAAAAGAAAGCTCTATTTGTGGGGGGAAAAAAAAGGACGCCAATTTTGTTTGGGAGCCACGTCGCACGACTGCGCAATTGTCAGTTAAAGCGACGCAGTGCCGAATTGCAAAAAAGGGGCTTGGTCCTTTGGCTGCATGCTGGTCCGGGGCTTAAGTGGTTAATAATGTTTTAATGTGAACAAAAATAATGGGATATATGTGAATGCGTTTATTTTTTTTCAACATTGGCGCCCCAACTGGGTGAATTTAGCAGATTAAAGCCCTATTGAGGACCCGTCAATAGATATTCAGTCTGATAGACTTTTCATCTCCAAATTCCATATTCATAGTTACTTACTTTGCTATTACACCAAATATGGCTGTGCAGTCCAATGGGCTCAGAGTTTGACCACACTGCCCAATGCGCTCCTTAAAAATAGAACACAATGGTTTCAGAAGTGAGTGAAGACCTTCAATAGTAGTAGCAGTGGCTCCACCCCCCTAATCTCCATGTGGGGCACCGGACGCATGGATTTCAATTTTTTTTGTTTTTTTTAAGCACATGGTTAGAGCCTGAGGCTCTAATTGGCTTCAAAAAGGGTGGGCTCGGGGCGCAGACCACTGTGCCCGAGCCCACCCACTTGTGTGACATTAGCGAATTAACATTCGCTGTTGTCTTCCTGCTTCTCCTCCCGGCCAATCAGGAAGCGGGTCTTAATAAGTCTGGTGGAGAAGAGACTGTCTGGTCTCTTCCAGAACGTCACCTGCTTCTCTTCTCCGATGACTCTGGGCAGTGTCAGTGGTCAGCCCCGGAATGTAAGAAAATGAGCAAGATCAGAGGGCTTATACCATTGCCTAAATATGGCTACATGCCCCGTATCTGGGCAATAACAACACAGGGAGCTTTGATACAGCTAGTGGTACCTTCAGGACTTATTCTGTGTGTTGGATTGTCAGTTTTTTTTTTTTCCGGTGGGCAGCTGGCATCATGATTTTTATTTTTTTAAATAACGACCATTCATATATTTTGGTATCTTTATTTCTAGACTAAATTTTTTTGTGAATGAGACGGGATTCTGATGAACCTCTTACAAATCCATACAGCTTCTGGGGGCAAATTCCAGACTCCAATAAGCCTCCCTACCCATAGACCCCCACAACCACTGGCCAGAGTTATGGGGAAGAGGCCCTTGTCCTCATCAACAAGGTACTTTGCCGCAGGGCATGTAGCCTCATATGGTTAAGGAGGGAGCACCTCAGATTAAGGGTCTGGTATAGATTTTTTAGGGGGGCTGCATACTTTTTTTTTTGCTTTTTCTGCATGGCTTTCCACCTTAAAATGCATATAATACCCAAAGAGTCTTATATGGATTTTCTGGGGGACCTCACTCATTTTAGTTTTATTTTTGCATGAGGTACCCCATAAAATTGCATACCAGACTCAAAAGGATGGGAGTGAGATAGCGATGATACACTGGAAAGGTGGAGAGGGCATTGGCTCTGCATGTCCCTCCCAAATGCGCAAGCGACCGTGATGGTGTATATTACATTGAGAGAGTGTATCATAGTTAATTTGTCTGTTCATTCGCCTGTTGCTTGACAGCCAATGAGGACAGAAACATGGAGGATGTGACAACCACCCCACCTGCCCATCCCTTATAAGCTGCCCATAGATGGCGTGAATTTTGGCCAGTGTCACTAGGCAGAATGGGGAGGTGCTTGTTTACATTAGCACCTCCCTCTGTTCTTCCTCCTCATGAGATGGTCGCGGGTATCCCCACGGCGATCGAGTCCACGGGACCCGCGACCCAACTCACAGAGGTCCCGGACGGCATGCGCTGGCACGGCGGCAAATTTAAAGGGACGTACCTGTATGCCCATTTGCCTGTCCCTGCCATTCTGCCAACATCGTCATGTGCCGGTCGGGAACCGGTTAAAGCACAAGTCTATAGATCTTCTAGGTTGTCTATACTCACAAAATGTCCAAGGACAGCTGGTAGCCTCCTTCCAACTTCCAAGCAACACGCTATACCAGCGATACCAGATCTTGAATGGACAGCCCCTTCAGCCAGCTCTCTGTAGAGCCAGGGTATATTTCACTAACTTCAGGTGCTCAGGTTGCCCATCTGAGGCTGCATGGCAGTACAATTTCTCTCAATCCTGGACCTAAGGTCACCCACCTGAGGCCACATGGCAGCACAATCTCTCTAAATCCAGGTCCTCAGGTCACCCACCTGAGGCCACATGGCAGCACAATCTCTCTAAATCCAGGTCCTCAGGTCACCCACCTGAGGCCACATGGCAGCACAATCTCTCTAAATCCAGGTCCTCAGGTCACCCACCTGAGGCCACATGGCAGCACAATCTCTCTAAATCCAGGTCCTCAGGTCACCCACCTGAGGCCACATGGCAGCACAATCTCTCTAAATCCAGGTCCTCAGGTCACCCACCTGAGGCCACATGGCAGCACAATCTCTCTCAATCCAGGTCCTCAGGTCACCCACCTGAGGCCACATGACAGCACAATCTCTCTAAATCCAGGTCCTCGGGTCACCCACCTGAGTCCACATGGCAGCACAAGCTCTCTAAATCCAGGTCCTCAGGTCACCCACCTGAGGCCACATGGCAGCAAGTGCAGGGGGAGGCTGCGCCTCTCCCCCAGCCTCATGCAATCCTCAGCTAGGAATGACCAAGAGCCCATGGGCTCATAGCAGCAGCAGCCCATGCATTATGGGCAAACGGGCGCCGACCCCCCTGACACCTCCGCTGCCCTCCCTATACATGTGCCTGGCCCCTTTCAGGACGCCAAACACATAAATGACTATGGCAGGTATAGGTGGGGGGTGTGTATTTTGAAGCACACGATTAAAGCCAGAGGCTCTAATAGACTTCAAAATCGGGTGAGCTTGGGGAGCAGAGCACTGCGTCCCGACCCCACACACTACAGTTCCTCCCCGCCAATCAGGAGGCAGGTCTGCGAGACCTGTTTTCCCAATTGGCCAAAGCCAGGCGATCCTATTGGATGCGTAGTGCTTTGGCGGAAGAGGAGACACCCAGGACAGGAAGCCTGAGGAGCGGACACCAGAAGCCGCGGCTGCCTGCATTGGAGGAGAGGAGGAGGACAGACCTGCCACTGCAGGAGAGGAGGAGAAGAGCCCCACCACACAGCAAGTGGTCAGTGCCGCAGGTGGTCTGGCAGGTGCCGCTGTGGTCAGTGTTGTGGGTGGCCCAGCGGGAGGTCAGTGCTGTGAGTGGTTGGGCAGGTGTCACTGTGGTCAGTGCTGCGCCACCCGGCGGCAAGGAGGCATTGGTGCATGTTTGCCCCCCCCCCCCCCCCCCAAAAGGAGAACCCACCAACTTTCACTGGCTCCTAGAATATAAATACAGGCACACAGCATGCATAGGGGCACCTTCCCATGTAATTGGCCAGGGCTGTATGAATATTCATGCTCCCATCTGCATGGAGTCTGCCTATAATCCAGTACTTTCCTTAGTTGCTAGTATATGGTGAAACTTTAAGACAGCATGAGCAGCACCAAAGCACATTGAGCAGTCTACACTAGCCGATCACCCCGCTCTGTTAAGCAGATAGCAACTGAATTTACCTAGATGTCTCTCTGTAAAGCAGAGAAACCAACAGCTGTTATACACTAATCCAAGCACCTACCTAGGAGGGTGCTGCATCTTTGATAAGGTTAATTTTAAAAGCATTATAAAGTGAAAAAAGGTGCCAATAGGCATTTAAAATATAGCATAAGAGAACCAGATCTTTCTCTGATCATCAGGAGACGTCTCCCGGAGTTACCCTGTTTTGTTTTTTTTTAAATCGGTAATTATAGTATTTTCATCTAGCTGTAATATTGACCCATACAGCCTCACCGCCAAGGTAACGATGGCGGAGGAGGGGCTGGGTGGTGACTGATGAATAATTTTATCAACAGCTACAGAAAATCATTAGAAGTTGGTGCAGGATCAGGAGTCTCGACATCACCTATTGATTGTCCTTCACAACGAGGCCTTCACAACAACTCAACTAGACCTCTGGAACCATAATACGAAAATCTATCCCTCGCCACCGATATGGAGATTGATGGGCTGGGTTCAGACTTCCAATGAACGTCATGGACAAAGCCAACTTGCTCTAGAGTTTTACAAAACTTTCAGGCTTCAAAAAGTGTGGAGGAAACTGCTATAAGCAAAGGGAGGTAGCCAAATCAACCAGGCAGGCTACAACTCAAACTGCCTTATCGGAATATTTGTTATTAAAAAAAAAAAATACTGAAGCATGATATCCGGGCGACTAGTAGAACGGGAGGGTGGCAATAGAGACCTACACATTTCTTCTAGCCAAGGCTTTCGTTAACCACTTCAATACCGGGGGGCACTTAAACACCTTCCTGCCCAGACCAATTTTGAGCTTTCAGCGCTGTTGCACTTTGAATGACAATTGCGCGGTCATGCTACACTGTACCCAAATGACATTTTTTCATTTTTTCCCCACAAATAGAGCTTTCTTTTGGTGGTATTTGATCACCTCTACAGTTTTTATTTTTTGCGCTACAAATAAAAAAATACCGAAAATTTTGAAAAGAAAATATGTTTTTTTTTTGTTTCAGTTTCAAAACTTTGTAAATAAGTACGTTTTCTCCTTCACTGATGGGGCTACATTGATGGGCACTAATAAGGCGGCACTGATGGGCACCAATGATGTGGCACCAATGAAGGGGCACTGATGAGGTGGCATTGATGGACACTGATATGTGGCACTGATAGGTGGCACTGATAGGCGGCACTGATGGGCGGCACTGATGGGAAACACGGATGGGCACTGATAGGTGGCACAAATTGGCACTGATAGCTGGCACGGATTGGCATGGATGGGCGGCACAGATGGGCATGGATAGGCGGCACAGATGGGCATGGATAGGCGGCACAGATGGGCATGGATGGGCACTGATAGGCGGCACAGGTGGGCACTGATAGGCGGCACAGGTGGGCACTGATAGACGGCACAGGTGGGCACTCATAGGCGGCACAGGTGGGCACTCATAGGCGGCACAGGTGGGCACTCATAGGCGGCATTGGTGGTATACTGTACTAATGGATGCCAATCAGTGCCAAACAATAATGCATGCCAATCAGTGATGCCCATTGTGGGCAATGATTGGCATCCTTTGTGGCACTGACTGGCATCCCTGGTGGTCTAGGGAGGATTACCTTTTGCTGGGCATCCCTGGTGGTCTGGTGGCGTCCCTGGTGGTCCAGTGTGGGCATCCTCGGGGGGGCTGTGCTGATAATCGATCAGCACAGACCCCCCCTGTCAGAGGAGCAGCCGATCGGCTCTGCTCTACTCACGTCTGACAGACACGAGTGAGGAAAAGCCGATCACCGGCTCTTCCTATTTACACTGTGATCAGCCGTGATTGGACACGGCTGATCACGTGGTAAAGAGTCTCCGTCGGAGACTCTTTACCGAGATCGTAGTTGCCGGGTGTCAGACTGACACCCCGCAACAACGATCGCCGCTATGCGCGCCCCCAGGGGCGCGCAGCGGCTCATAATCCTGATCACGTCATATGACGTCCGGTCAGAATTATGCAACCACTTTGCCACCGTCAATTGCCTATAGGGCAGGCGGCAAGTGGTTAAGGAAGACCTAGTGTCATAAATAGGTAGCTCTGACCCCCAAAGGAGCGGCTGGTTTTAATGGGCTTACCGTTACCTTCTTCATCTCGATTTGCGTCTAGAGGGTTTCCCGTGGTAGATGGCCCAAGAACTATAGAGACTGAAGACAGATCCACTTAAAGGGATTTTTATTTGCAAAAACGTAGTTAACAGACAGTCTCTCAGTATAGGATCAGAGGGTTTAGATTAAAAGTCCAGGTACTCTTAATGTCAAAGACAGTATAGGAGAACTCTCTTACTTTGAATAAATACAGAGAATAGCCATTCACAGCTGGATTCTCACCCTAATTGGATAGTCCTTCTCTCATCAGGCCTCGCAACCAACAGGGTGCTCGAGTCAGGAACAAGTCTCGGCCACAGACTTTATTATAGAACACGTATAAGGAAACTTAAAAACTTGTAGAACGCTTGTGTGGTACCAGCATCTTGCAGCCGGTCCGGCGATACCGCACGAGATAGGATTCCCTTAGGTCCTTCGGCTATACCAGGCTCTTGTTGAGAAGCCAACCCTCGCGTGGCCTTCTCCCGAAGAGTCCTCCCCTGGATAACTCAGAAGTTGGTGGGCCTCTCCAGAACCTGAGACGGCACCTGACCACTTCCGAATCCTTCCTTTCGTTTCCTCGCCTCGGGCTAGCCAGCCAGCCGAGACGTAAAGTCAGGTGGATCCACACCCCAGGCCATAGGCGTCCTGGGGCCTGGTCAGGAGGACCAGGATTATGCAGTCAGAATACACTTCTGGACCGGAACCCCCGATACACATGACGTCTGCATCTTAAATACCCCCTCCCAGAAGGCACAGCAAGAGTGACACTCCCACTGGGCTGACTCCGAGGGAAAGCAACCTTAAAGCGGGACTGCACTGCGGAAAAAAATATTAAAAGCCAGCAGCTACAAATACTGCAGCTGCTGACTTTTAATAAATGTCACTCACCTGTCCCGGGTTCCAGCGATGTCGGCAGCTGAGGCCGATCGATCGCTCGGCTCTCGGCTGCTGCCGCCACCATTCTAGGTAAGGGAATCAGGAAGTGAAGCGCTGCGGCTTCACTTCCCGGTTCCCTACTGCGCATGCGCGAGTCACGCAGCGCAATAGGAGTTGTCCGCGCTGTCCCTGGGACCCCGTGTGCCCCAGCAGACAGCGCGCAGGGACAGGAAGAGGCATAGACTCCCGTGGGAGTCTATGCCCAGAAGTGGGAAGTCTTTGACAGGTATCTGCACCCCCTCCCCCCTGAAAGGTGCCAATTGTGACACCGGAGGGGGGGAGGGTTCCGACCAGCGGAAGTTCCACTTTAGGGTGGAATCCCGCTTTAACCACTTAATAACCGCCCTATAGCCGAATGACGGCTTTAGGGCGGTTTCTTAACTGTGGGAGGCCGTCATATGACGTCCTCCCAGAATTCCGCTCTCGCGCGCCCCCTGGGGCGCGCACTCGAGAGCGTCCGTGACCGCCGGGTCCACAGGACCCGGCGCATCACGGATCGCGGTAAACGGCCGCTCGTCGCGGCCGTTTACCACGTGATCGCTCCGTCAAATGACGGAGTGATCACTTGTAAACAAACCGGCGTCATGTTATGACGCCGGTTCCTCCCTCCCCCTCTCTGTACTGATCGGAACAGCGGAGGGGGAGGAGATCGGTGTCAGCAGCGATGTGGGCTGCATCTGCAGTGCCCACATCGCTGCTCACCGAATTTAACCCCTCAATTCCCTGCAAATACTCTGCAATACCCTGCCATTACTCTGCATTACTCTGCAATACCCTGCCATTACTCTGCATTACTCTGCAATACCCTGCAATACCCTGCAATACCCTGCATTACTCTGCAATACCCTGCATTACTCTGCATTACTCTGCAATACCCTGCAATACCCTGCATTACTCTGCAATACCCTGCATTACTCTGCAATACCCTGCATTACTCTGCATTACTCTGCATTACTCTGCATTACACTGCAATACTCTGCAATACCCTGCCATTACTCTGCAATACCCTGCAACACTCTGCAATGCTCTGCAATGCTCTGCAACACCCACCAATACCCAGCAACACTCTGCAATGCTCTGCAACACCCGCCAATACCGTGCAACACTCTGCAATGCTCTGCAACACCCTCCAATATCCTGCAATGCTCTGCAACGCTCTGCAACACCCGCCAATGCCCTGCAACACTCTGCAATGCTCTGCAACACTCTACAATGCTCTGCAACACCCACCAATACCCTGCAACACTCTGCAATGCTCTGCAACACCCGCCAATACCCTGCAACACTCTGCAATGCTCTGCAACACCCGCCAATACCGTGCAACGCTCTGCAATGCTCTGCAACACCCTCCAATATCCTGCAATGCTCTGCAACGCCATACTCTGAGATACCCAGCCATACCCAGCCATAGTCGGTGATACCCTGCAATACCCAGCCATAGACACCCCCCCCTCCCGCTGCCCTCCGGTGCTTCTACCGACTCGCCAATACTATCAAATCCAGAATCTTTTTTTTTTTTTTTTTTTTTCAGGCTTCCCAGCTTAGAGGTGAGATCTTATTGACCCCACATCTCACTGTAAAGAGGACCTGTCATGCCATATTCCTATTACAGGGGATGTTTACATTCCTTGTAATAGGAATAAAAGTGATCAAAAAATTTATTTTTGGGGAAAAAAAATGTCAAACTAAAATAAATAAAGTAAAATGAACAATAAAATTTTTTTTTTTTTTTTTAAAGCGCCCCTGTCCCCATGTGCTCGCATGCAGAAGCGAACGCATACGTAAGTCCCGCCCACATATGAAAACGGTGTTCAAACCACACATGTGAGGTATCGCTGCGTACGTTGGTGCGAGAGCAATAATTCTAGCCCTAGACCTCCTCTGTAACTCAAAACATGTAACCAGTAAAAAAAAAAATTAAATCATCGCCTATGGGGATTTTTAAGTAGCGACGTTTGGCGCCATTCCACGAGCCTGTGCAATTTTGAAGAGTGACATGTTAGGTATCGATTTACTCGGAGTAACTTCATCTTTCACATTATGCAAAAATTGGGCTAACTTTACTGTGTTTTTTTTTTTTTTTAAGCACAAAACAGTTTTTTTTCCAAAAAAAAGCATTCGAAAAATTGCTGCGCAAATACCGTGCGAGATAAAAAGTTGCAACGACCACCATTGTATTCTCCAGGGTGTTTGCTAAAAAAACATATATAATGTTTTGGGATTCTATGTAATTTTCTAGCAAATAAATGATGATTTTTACATGTAGGAGAGAAATGTCAGAATTGTCCTGGGTGCTCCAGAACACCTGATGGCGCTCCATGCATGTTGGGCCTTTGTATGTGGCCACACTGTGTAAAAGTCTCACACATGTGGTATCGCCGTACTCGGGAGTAATAGCAGAATGTGTTTTGGGGTGTAATTTGTGGTATGCATATGCTGTGTGAGAAATAAACTGATAATATGACAATTTTGTGAAAAAAAAAAAAAAAAGTAAAAAAAATCTTGATTTTGCAAAGAATTGTGGGAAAAAATGACAACTTCAAAAAACTCATTATGCCTCTTACTAAATACCTCGGAATGTCTTCTTTCCAAAAAGGGGTCATTTGGGGGGTATTTGTACTTTTCTGCCATGTTAGGGTCTCAAGAATTGAAATAGGCCGTCAGTACTTCAGGTGTGATCAATTTTCAGATATTGGCACCATAGCTTGTGGACTCTATAACTTTCACAAAGACCAAATAATATCCACCAATTTGTACTTATTTTTACCAAAGATATGTAGTGGTATAAATTTTGGCCAAAATTTATGAAGAAAAAATTACTAATCTGCTAAATTTTATAACAGAAATGAAGAAAAATTCATTTTTTTTACAGAATTTTCTGTATTTTTTCTTTTATAGCACAAAAAATAAAAAACCCAGCGGTGATTAAATACCACCAAAAGAAAGCTCTATTTGTGTGAAAAAAAGGACAAAAATTTCATATAGGTCCAGTGTTGCATGACTGAGTAATTGTCATTCAAAATGTGAGAGCACCGAAAGCTGAAAATTGGTCTGGTTATTAAGGGTGTTTAAGTGCCCAGTGGTCAAGTGGTTAAAGCACCCAACCAGACTGTGCTACCATGCCTGCCAGAAGTGACAGTGCCCCCCCCCCCCCCCATGGCCAGGCAGAACACCTTGTAGTCTAGTCAGGCAGATGCTGAGGTCAAAATTTAGAGTAATCAACAGGGCCGGGACAAGGGGTTGGCTGGAGGGGCGACTGCCCTGGGCACTGTGGTATTATGTGGGGTGGGGGGGGGGCACCACAAGGAGATTGGAGGAAAGGGATTTGTGTTGGGTGGGGGAATTTGGTGGGGTGGCAGGGGTTAAGAATTGTTTTAGAAGGGAAGATTTTGGGAGGTGTGCTAGGAATGCTAATTTGTGGGGGGGATTTGTGTTGGGAGGGGGGATGGTGAAAATTATTTGTGCTAAGAGGGGGGATTGGGGGGGTTGTGCTATAAAAGTAATATTCTAGTTTTTTTTTTTTTTGGAGGGGTGTGTTGTGCTAGTAGGAGTGATTGGAGGGAATTTGAATTTGTGTTAGGAGGGGAAATTTGTGGGGGGGGGGGGGGGTGATTTTTGCTAGGATAGGGGATTGCAGAGGGGAATTTGTGCTGGAAGAGGGGATTCGAGTGTGGGAGGGGAGAGGATTGTCCTTGGAGGGGAAAGTTGAGGGGGGCAGGATTTGTGCTAGGAAGGGGAATATGTATTTATTTTGGCAAGGGGGATTTGTGCTGGGGGCATATGGGGTGAGGGAGGATTTAAGCTAGGTGGTTAGGGGGTGAGCATGCAGATTAGCATTCCATTATTTTTTTGAGGGGGGAGGGTTTGCTGATACATAATGCCAGGGGCGGGCTGGGCCGGGGGGGCAGGGTGGAAATCTCCCCCCAGGCCGTCTAACTTTTAATCAAAACAGGCTGTTTGCTGACATTTTTTTTTTTTTTTTTTTTGAGGAAGTCGGCCGCTGATTGGCTGTGTTGCTGCTGCGCTGCCTTCTGGGAGTTGTAGTCTGGTGGGTAGAGACTGGAGGGAACTGAGCAGCAAAGCAGGTAACTTCTACTCCCGGCAGGGAGTTTTGTAATTCTGCTCTCCTCATATAAATCACTGTAGCCTCTCAGCTCTGGGCATTCCACACATGTACTTGGGCTGACACCCTTTCCATCCCAGGTTACTTTTGCCTAATACAATAGTTCTGTCAGAATCATGCCTCAGTCTAACACATGCAGCCCCTCACTCTCCATTAACTTATACTACAGAATTTGGGTTTTTTCACACTAGTGCAGTGACTGGCATTTTTCCACACTGAAAAAAATACCAGTCACTGCTAGGGCACATAGAATACAGCTGTTCTCTATGTGCCCCATTTACACTGCAGTACCGTCCAGAGGTGCGGTGCAGTAAGCTGCAATAATATACAGTAATTCTACATTTTATCGCAGTGCACTGGATGGCACTGACATAGTTATCAATCAGTCCTTCTCAAACTGACAAATGCAGCAGCATTTTTTTTTTCCTTCCAGTGACCCCACAGCATGTCACAAACATTATGGCAATATTACCCCCATTCCCTCTTCCACCTGGGGGGGGGGGCAGTTTGCTATCTTTGCCTGGGCACTGGATGACCTTGTCCCCGCGTTACACAGAGGGATCACCTGCAGAAAAGACTCGGGAATGGTACAGTACATGATGTCCTGCTGGGAGCTGGCCATTCCCTGTGGGTCCTGCTGGAACTAATCATGGCCTGTTGGCAGTGGCGGCTGGTGCTAAAATATTTTGGGGGGGGGGGGGTCAAACTGAAAAAAATGTGAAAAAAAAAAATTATTCGCAGCCACTGTGCCAATCAAATGCTGCCAGTGTGACAGTGTGCCACCCGCTTGCCTTCTGCCCTGCACTTGCCCTGTCTTGTGGGGCAGCAGGTGACAACGAGTGGGTCCTTCATGCGTCTCCTGCACTTCTTTTCCTCCCGTCCTCTCCTCCCATCAGGCGTCCAATAGCGGCGCCTGTTGTTTCAGCCAATCAGGTGACAGGTAACATGACCTGAGCAACCTGATTGTTAGGGTTAGGAGTGTTAGGAAAGCAATGTCTTCGGTTCTCTAACACACCAATAAGTAATCGGCAAACGCACAGCAGTGTGCCCGCTGTTTTCCCTTTTGGAAGCCTATTAGAGCCCATGGCTCTAATCAGGAAGCCTATTTGAGCCTATGGCTCTAATCAGGCATTTCCAAAGAAACTCCACCGCTGTAATTCATATGCATGGCGCCCAACAAAGGACCAGGCACATGAATAGGGGGCGGCAGCAGCAACCATATATAGATTCATGCAATCTATCTATGTGAGAGAGCGAGTGACAGGGGGGCAGCGCTCATGCGCCTTTATGGACGCACCACCGCTGCCTGTTGGTCCTACTGGGAGCTGGCTATGGCCAGTGCCCAGCAGGACCCACAGGCTGGGAGCTGGCCATGCACCTGTAGGTCCTGCTGGGAGCTTATCATGGCCTGTAGGGCTCTGCTGGCCACTAGCCATGGGTAACCTTGTAATACAAGGTGGGCATAGATAGTGAACTTATTTGGGGTTAAAGTGGGCCACGTGACTGGACTTGCCCCCCAGGCCTAAGGCTGTCAGTCCTCCCCTGCATAATGCTCATACATGATGGGGTGGGCGCAGTTTGCCCTGGGCTGTAGGTGACCTTGTCCCAGCACTGGTAATCAAACCCAAACCAAACTGCGGTTTAGATTAAACATTAAATTTCAAAAACACATAGAGCGTGCTCTTCAGGAGCCGGCGCTACAAATATATTCAGGTTACACCCATGCATGATGAGAAATGTGTCTGTGTAACACTTTCAGGTATGAATTACCTCTCTTAGAGATCACAGAACTTCACCTGTTTTTCTTTCCAGTAGGGTGGCGCCATCTTTGTTCAATCATCATCCAGGGTCACCTTCTACTTCTTTAGTGAAGATGTTGGTCCATGGATAAGTCTAAATTGAAGGGGACTACAATTAGAGCTGATGGATATAGCAAGTGTTGAGATCACAATTAGGCTGGGTTCACACTGCTGCGGGGGGAGATCCGGATGTGATTCGCACCGCAAATCACATCCGATCTCCGTAGCGATGCGAGTTCAGCCATACAGATAGTATACAGATAGTATGGCTGAATTCGCAGCGCTCCCGCGGCAAACTCGCACGGGACCCTTTTTTTGGTCCGCAACAGAATCGGATCGCATGGGGGTTCACACCATGCGATCCGATTCCTGTGCGAGTCGGCAGATCGCACTGCGATATGCGGACGGATCTGGGGGTGTCATTAACATATCATTGACACTCCCAGCCGTCCGCATAGGGCAGTGTGAACTGCCGGCGGGAGTAATGCGATGCGGGAAAACGCAGCGGATTCGCGGCGTTCCTGCATCGCAGCGGTGTGAACCTGGCCTAAAGGAGAAAGGAAAGAGGAGAGGAGAGGAGAGAGGAGAGGATAAATAGGGTGGATGTTCAGGGAGAAGATGACAAGGAGATTGAGAAGAGGATAGAGGAGGAAAGAGGGAATATGGAAGCATCATAAGATAAGATAAGATGAAGGAAGAGGGGAGGAGAGCATTGGATATGAGGAAGAGAGGGGACCAACATACATAACACCAGGGCTGGACTGGGACAAACATTTGGCCCTGGACTTTATCATGACCGGCCCACTTTAATTTTTAGTGTCCCCACCAGCAGCCCCCTTCACATCAGAATCCCATCAGAAACCCCCTTCACATCCGAGTCCCCTTCAGAAGCCCCCTTCGCATCAGAGTCCTCATCAGAAGCCCCCTTCACATCAAAGTGCTCATCAGAAGCCCCCTTCACATCAGAGTCCCATCAGAAGCCCCCTTCACATCAGAGTCCTCATCAGAAGCCCCCTTCACATCAAAGTGCTCATCAGAAGCCCCCCTTCACATCAGAGTCCCATCAGAAACCCCCTTCACATCCGAGTCCCCTTCAGAAGCCCCCTTCGCATCAGAGTCCTCATCAGAAGCCCCCTTCACATCAAAGTGCTCATCAGAAGCCCCCTTCACATCAGAGTCCCATCAGAAGCCCCCTTCACATCAGAGTCCTCATCAGAAGCCCCCTTCACATCAAAGTGCTCATCAGAAGCCCCCCTTCACATCAGAGTCCCATCAGAAGCCCCCTTCACATCAGAGTCCCATCAGAAGCCCCCTTCACATCAGAGTCCTCATCAGAAGCCCCCTTCACATCAGAGTCCTCATCAGAAGCCCCCTTCACATCAGAGTCCTCATCAGAAGCCCCCTTCACATCAGAGTCCTCATCAGAAGCCCCCTTCACATCAAAGTGCTCATCAGAAGCCCCCTTCACATCAGAGTCCTCATCAGAAGTCCCCTTCACATCAGAGTCCCCATCAGAAGCCCCCTTCACATCAAAGTGCTCATCAGAAGCCCCCTTCACATCAGAGTCCCCATCAGAAGCCCCTTCACATCAAAGTGCTCATCAGAAGCCCCCTTCACATCAGAGTCCCATCAGAAGTCCCCTTCACATCAGAGTCCCCTCCAGAAGCCCCCTTCACATCAGACAGTCCCCACAAGAAGCCCAGTTCACATCAGACAGTCCCCACCAGCTGCCCCCTTCACATCAGAGTCCCCATCAGCAGCCCCCTTCACATCAGAGTCCCCATCAGCAGCCCCCTTCACATCAGAGTCCCCATCAGAAGCCCCCTTCACATCAGAGTCCCTCCAGAAGCCCCCTTCACATCAGAGTCCCCTCCAGAAGCCCCCTTCACATCAGAATCCCATCAGAAACCCCCTTCACATCCGAGTCCCCTTCAGAAGCCCCCTTCGCATCAGAGTCCCCATCAGAGTCCCCCCCAGAAGCCCCCTTCACATCAGAGTCCCCCCAGAAGCCCCCTTCACATCAGAGTCCCCCCAGAAGCCACCTTCACATCAGAGTCCCCACCAGCAGCCCCCTTCACATCAGAGTCCCCACCAGCAGCCCCCTTCACATCACAGTCCCCACCAGCAGCCCCCTTCACATCAGAGTCCCCACCAGCAGTCTCCTTCACATCAGAGTCCCCATCAGCAGTCTCCTTCACATCAGAGTCCCCACCAGCAGTCTCCTTCACATCAGAGTCCCCATCAGCAGCCCTCTTCACATCAGATTTCCCAACAGAAGCCCCCTTCCCATCAGCCCCCATCAGAAGCCCCCATCAGGAGCCCCCTTCACATCAGAGTCCCTTACAGAAGACCCCTTCTCATCAGTCCCCATCAGAAGCCCCCTTCATATCAGAGTCCCCACCAGCAGCCCCCTTCACATCAGAGTCCCCATCACAAGCCCCCTTCACATCAGAGTCCCATCCAAAGCCCCCTTCACATCAGAGTCCCATCAGAAGTCCCCTTCACATCAGCGTCCCATCAGAAGCCCCCTTCAAATCAGAGTCCCCTCCAGAAGTCCCCATTCACATCAGAGTCCCCATCAGAGTCCCCCCAGAAGCCCCCTTCACATCAGAGTCCCCCCAGAAGCCCCTTCACATCAGAGTCCCTCCCCCAGAAGCCCCCTTCACATCAGAGTCCCCCCAGAAGCCCCTTCACATCAGAGTCCCTCCCCCAGAAGCCACCTTCACATCAGTGTCCCCATCAGAAGCCCCTTCACATCAGAGTCCCCATCAGAAGCCCCTTCACATCAGAGTCCCCACCAGCAGCCCCCTTCACATCAGAGTCCCCACCAGCAGCCCCCTTCACATCAGAGTCCCCACCAGCAGTCTCCTTCACATCAGAGTCCCCACCAGCAGTCTCCTTCACATCAGAGTCCCCATCAGCAGCCCTCTTCACATCAGAGTCCCCAACAGAAGCCCCCTTCACATCAGAGTCCCCAACAGAAGCCCCCTTCACATCAGAGTCCCCTGCAGAAGCCCCCTTCACATCAGAGTCCCCACCAGCAGCCCCCTTCACATCAGAGTCCCCACCAGCAGCCCCCTTCACATCAGAGTCCCCACCAGCAGTCTCCTTCACATCAGAGTCCCCATCAGCAGCCCTCTTCACATCAGAGTCCCCAACAGAAGCCCCCTTCACATCAGCCCCCATCAGAAGCCCCCATCAGGAGCCCCCTTCACATCAGAGTCCCTTACAGAAGACCCCTTCTCATCAGTCCCCATCAGAAGCCCCCTTCACATCAGAGTCCCCACCAGTAGCCCCCTTCACTTCAGAGTCCCCACCAGTAGCCCCCTTCACATCAGTCCCCATCAGAAGCCCCTTCACATCAGAGTCCCCATAAGAAGCCCCTTCACATCAGAGTCCCCACCAGCAGCCCCCTTCACTTCAGAGTCCCCACCAGCAGCCCCCTTCACTTCAGAGTCCCCACCAGCAGCCCCCTTCACATCAGAGTCCCCACCAGCAGCCCCCTTCACATCAGAGTCCCCACCAGCAGCCCCCTTCACATCAGAGTCCCCACCAGCAGCCCCCTTCACATCAGAGTCCCCACCAGCAGCCCCCTTCACATCAGAGTCCCCACCAGCAGTCTCCTTCACATCAGAGTCCCCACCAGCAGCCCTCTTCACATCAGTGTCCCCTGCAGAAGCCCCCTTCACATCAGAGTCCCCACCAGCAGCCCCCTTACATCAGAGTCCCCACCAGCAGTCTCCTTCACATCAGAGTCCCCATCAGCAGCCCTCTTCACATCAGAGTCCCCAACAGAAGCCCCCTTCACATCAGCCCCCATCAGAAGCCCCCATCAGGAGCCCCCTTCACATCAGAGTCCCTTACAGAAGACCCCTTCATATCAGAGTCCCCACCAGTAGCCCCCTTCACTTCAGAGTCCCCTACAGAAGCCCCCTTCACATCAGTCCCCTACAGAAGCCCCCTTCACATCAGAGTCCCCATAAGAAGCCCCTTCACATCAGAGTCCCCACCAGCAGCCCCCTTCACTTCAGAGTCCCCACCAGCAGCCCTCTTCCCATCAGAATCCCCTACAGAAGCCCCCTTCACATCAGAGTCCCCATCAGAAGCCCCTTCACATCAGAGTGTCCTCCCTCTCCTCCCCCTCCCACATGTACTGTACAGTTTTAAAGGCAGCTTTTCTTCCTCTCTCCAGTCATGTGATAACAAGTGATGAGGGGAGAGAGGACAGAATGTCTGCCACTGTCTATCTCCCCCAGCAGGCTGGAGGGAGCATAACGCCTAATGCTCTCCCAGCAAGTGACAGAGCTGCTCCTCCTGACAGGAGTGAAATCGCGATCACTCACTGTCAGAGAGGAGTGGCTCCAGGACTGCACCAGACCGGCCCACTGAGCCATCGGCCCACCGGGAATCTCCCGGTAGTCCAGATGGCCAGTCCATGCCTGTATAACACTTACAAAGCACTGAGGAACAGGGGAGCCCCAATTTCTCAAACATGTTGGGTATGTTTTTTATTATATACCAATAGAACAGTTGTTTTCCAAACAACTGGAGTTTCCAAAATGATTCTGTTAATGCACTGCACTCCTCACCTGCCTTCCCAATGGAAGGAGTGGACAGGAGTGAAGGGAAAGGAGAAGAGAGCAGAGAAGAGGAGAGTAGAGGAGAAGAGGTGATGCACAGAGGAGAGAGAAGGGAGAGGACAATCAGAGGTGATGAGATAGAGGGCAATGAGAAAATAGGACAGGAGAGAAGAGAGGGGATAGGAGAGAAGAAGAGAGAAGGGGGAGAAGTGGGGAGAGCAATTAGAAGAGAGGGAAATCGAAAAAAGGAGAGGAAGAGAAAGAAGAGGACATGAAACAGTGGTGGCCAGAGGAAAAAAATTTGGGGGGGGGGGGCGGAAAACAGAGTATGACCACCAGGCAACAGGCTTCCCCTGCTCATTCTCCTGCTCTTTGGGTCATTACGGCAGAGGCGGCATCAGTTTCCTCCCTCCTCCTCGGCGGCCAATTGGGAATCTTCTCTTTTTGGCCAATTGAAAAACAGGTCGATTGAGGATCAGTGTTTCAACAGTGAATATTCATTCGCTGTTGAAATAGTTAAAGGAAGAGGAGGAGTTTAAGAGAGGAAAGGGGGTAGGAGATGAGAGGAGAGAAAGAGGAAAAGGAAGAGGAGGAGTTAAGAGAGGAATGGGGGAGGAGATAAGAGGAGAGAAAGAGGAAAAGGAAGAGGAGGAGTTAAGAGAGGAATGGGGGAGGAGATAAGAGGAGAGAAAGAGGAAAAGCAAGAGGAGGAGGGAGAGGGGAAGGGGGAAAGGAGAGGAGAGGGGAGGAGAAAATACAACATAAAACTGTAATATAGAGAAATGTAGATATATTGGTCACAAAGTGAAATAGTAAAGCAAAACAAAGTGTAAAATAAACAACCAAATAATAAATAGTGAAAATAAATGTAGCGCTCGCCCTCTGCAATTGTTAAAACAATATTGAATTTTGAGATTTGATCGGTATGTAGAGACCTGTGTAGATGTAAAATTCTTGCCATTGGTCGGAGGCTCCCTTTAAGCTGGTGTTTGGCACACAGAGGCTCTTGCAGTGATTTTGAAGTCTCAGTATTTTATCATTTAGGTCGTTTGGACAATTTTCTTGTACCTTTTTTCTCAACATAAATCCTCAGTATAAGAGCGGAAGACTTGGCGTTGCTATACCAGAGTGAATCATGGACGGCTTCAAGGCCTCATGTTTTATTCCTGTCTCTCTATGGCTCCCCAGATAGCCATTAGCAGCACTGGTCATTTACAGGCTGCACGTGTTCCCTGTCCTGCTCCAGTAGCAAATTACCAATCCAGCATTTTTTCCTTGGCGGACGACTAGGAGACAATGAGTGCAGATAATAACTATCATAAAACAGAAATGTAACAAGTCCCAGACTGCCCGCTGCAATCTATAAAGGAAAACAAGATGTACGCAGGGAGACCGGAGGGTCAGCAGGTCACAACAGTGTTCAGAATACTTATGAAGATATTTGAGATCAATTCCTGAGGGAGCTGCCCCGGGGTTAGCCCAACATAGACTTATTGCAAACTATGGTCCGGGTCGTATACTCTAACTACTTAATTAACTACTCTGTAGCAAGGGAGCACAGTGACCCAGAATTTGCACAGCCATCATGTTTAATATGTGTATCTCCTATGATTGTCAACGCCATCTAGTGGCCATAATTATAATTTCCCAAGGCGTCTTTCAGGACAGCACCTGGACAGCACCTGAGAGATAGCGACTCCACCCTCCTCGTTAGGAAACACCTTCTTCCTCCAGACTTTAAAGGGAGGCGCCTCCCTACCACACAT
Organism: Lithobates pipiens; assembly: GCF_037356315.1. Classification (NCBI taxonomy): domain Eukaryota; kingdom Metazoa; phylum Chordata; class Amphibia; order Anura; family Ranidae; genus Lithobates; species Lithobates pipiens. The sequence continues at coordinate 9,911,103 of NW_027507785.1, read as the reverse complement.
CAGCCTGTTTTTGTGTTTCCTCCGGCCCGGAGGGAACACCTTTTGGGAGGGAGTCTGTTTCTCTTAGGTGTTCCTGAGGGACTAGGCTTATTTCCCTTTTTTTCCTCCTTTAAGAGACCCGCTGTCCTCCCGACCTACCCACGCCTCGTCAGCGGTAGCAAGCGGGCTCCTCTTCCCCTCTTGTGCTCGGAGAGAGCCGAAGATTCGGTGGCCCGCACGTTCGTAGGCGCGGCGGCGCGCGTGTGCCGCCGCCATGTTTTTTTTCGGCGGTCGCGCTGGAAGTGACAGAGCGGGTCATCGGGTCAGCTGAAACGTCGTTTCCGGCATGGAGGCAGGGGGGAGGAGGGAGGACAGGTGCTGGTGCCTATTTCCGCTTCCGGTCCGGTGCAGCTGCACAGCGTGACTCCGGAGGCGGCGTTTAGCCACAAGTGGATTTCTGCACACCTGATATGGAAGATTCAGCGTCTGCAGCGGTGGGGACAGGCACAGGCACCAGCAAAGCCCAGGTAAGAGGCAGCAGTTAAAGTCTGCCTTTCTTTTCCTATTTCCTGGCGTTTGGTCTCGCTCTCTCTCCTTTTTTCCCCCCTGGTGGCAAGGGGCCTGTCTGGGCACTAGAAGCTGACTGGTTTCTTCTCAGTGCACCTGTGTGGTGATCCCTATCAAAGCTGAGACTGGGTCTCACTAAGGGTTCCCTGTTTTTTTTCCCTTTTTTTGTCTTTTTCTTCATAGGCTAAGAGCTCTGACCCAAAGAAAAGATGTCCTTCTTGCAGGGCCAAGCTGGGAGAAAATTGGAAGAAAACCTTATGCAGTCCCTGCATTACTTCTTTAGTTAAGGAGGAATCTGCCTCTGTATGTGAGGATCTGGTGGCCTCTGTAAAGAAGGAGCTGTACGCCACGATCCAGAATTTTCGTGACTCACTAGCAAACCCGGCTGCTAGTCAGCCTTCCACTTCAGAGTCTTCCCAGGGGTCTCTCTCAATCCCGGTGTTAGAATCTCTGCCTGAAGACCCTTCAGATAGGGAAAAGCAGTCCACTGCTCTTTCCGTTAAAGATTCGGAAGAGGAGTTGGAGGATTCTGAGGTAGCCCCCTCTAAATTCAAACTGTCCCTTGAAGAGGTCGATGGGCTCCTTAAAGCCATTCATGCTACGCTTGGTTTAAGTGAGGAGAAAAAGGAATTATCACTCCATGACCGCATGTATGCTGGGTTGGATGAGCCTAAGGGCCGAACATTCCCAGTTCATCCGGTCATCTCTGAGGCCATTAGGAAAGAATGGCAGGATCCAGAGAAAAAGCCCTTTTTCTCAAAAGCCCACAAAAGGCGTTTTCCTTTTGAGGAGGACTCTGCAGCAGTATGGAACAAGGTGCCCAGACTGGATGCCGCCTTTTCCCAGGTTTCAAGGTCCACGGATCTGTCCTTTGAGGACATGGGAGTTTTGAAAGATCCGATGGACAAACGCATGGATCTTTTGCTCAAGAGATCATGGCAATCAGTTATGAGCAATTTAAAACCAGCAATGGCCACAACGTGTGTAGCCAGAAACTTAGAATACTGGATTAACCAGTTAAAGTCACATATAGCCGCAGATTCCCCTAAGCAGGAAATTTTAGATTCTTTTCCTACCCTGATTACGGCAGTGGCTTATGTTGCAGATGCCTCAGCTGAGGCAATTAAGATATCAGCCAGGTCAGCAGCTCTAACTAATGCTGCAAGAAGAGCCTTATGGCTTAAGACCTGGCCGGGTGACTCGGCTTCAAAGAATAAGCTGTGTGGGTTACCCTTTTCAGGAGACTTGCTCTTCGGCTCTGACCTCGATAATATTCTTGACAGGACAGCCGATAAAAAGAGATCCTTTCCGGTCAAAAAGAAAAAGCAGGTACCAAAACTTCTTTTTCGACCTCAAAAAACTCAGGATCAGGACAGCAAGTTGCAGGGGAGAAGGAAAAGTTGGTCCGCCCCGAAGCCGAAGGGTAGAGGCGGCATTCTCTTCCGTCCTCCTACACAGGCCGAAAAATCGCAATGACTCGTCTCTGCGGGTAGGCGGAAGACTACAAGAATTTCTTCCGCAGTGGTCAGGGATAACTTCAAATCAGTTTATCCTGACCACTCTCGCGCAGGGTTACTCACTCGAGTTTGTCAACGACCCCCCAAAAAGGTTCCTGATTACCAACACCCCGCGGGACCCAGTAAGGGCCCTGGCCATGAAGTCCTCTCTAGAGGAACTGGTGCAACAGGGCGTAGTAGTACAGGTGCCCCTGCAAGAACAGCAGGAGGGATTTTATTCCCATGTTTTCCTAGTAAAGAAACCGACAGGGAAATTTCGGTTGATTCTCAACCTAAAACCTTTAAACGAGTCCATAAGGTACAGGAAGTTCAAAATGGACTCAATTTTTTCGGTCAGAAATCTGTTGACGCCAGGATGTTTTATGGCGTCGGTAGATTTAAAAGACGCATACCTACATGTTCCTATCTCTCCCCAGTCTCAGAAGTTTCTCAGGCTGGCGGTGAGGTTGGGGGGTGTGGTTCATCATCTCCAGTTCAGGGCCCTACCCTTCGGCCTGTCATCATCTCCCCGAATTTTTACCAAAATAATGGCAGAAGCTTTAGCGCCACTGCGTCTCCAGGGAATCGCAGTTATTCCTTATTTAGACGATCTGCTGTTTTTCGCCCCATCCAGCGAGGAATTGCAGACCAATCTAGGCAAAGCTCGCAGCCATCTGGAGGCGTTGGGTTGGATTTTGAACCTCCAAAAGTCGTCCCTAAACCCATCTCAGGAGATTCGGTTTTTAGGGTTTCTGATAAATTCGGCGGTGCAAAAGATCTTCCTTCCCTTAGACAAAAGGGACAGGATTTCCGGTGCAGTGTCTTTATTACAGACCAGCCAAAATCTGACAGTAAGACAGGTTATGTCAGCTTTGGGGGTTCTGACTTCAGCAATGCCAGCAGTCCAGTGGGCAAGAATGCATTTCAGATGTCTGCAGGCTTTCCTTCTAAGATCTTGGGATCACACAGTGGCATCCCTAGAGGCAGAGGTGAGAGTGTCAACCCAGGTAAAAAGGGCCCTATGGTGGTGGAAAAGACAGGATGTCTTATCGGAAGGGTTAGTCTGGGCTTTTCCAGTCGGGAAAAGACTAACAACCGACGCCAGTTCCTGGGGGTGGGGAGCCCATCTAGGAACACGTTTCACTCAGGGGTCCTGGGCCAAAGAGGAGACAGTAAGGTCCTCAAACTGGAGAGAGCTCAAGGCGATTGCCTTAGCTCTGGAATTGTTTGTTCAGGAGCTTCAGTCCCATCACGTCCAGGTCCTAACAGACAATGCCACGGCAGTGGCTTATTTAAACAGACAGGGGGGTACAAGAAGCAGGTCGCTTCAGGTACTGGCCATGGAGATTCTTCGGTGGGTGGAAAAACATTTGTTATCCCTATCAGCAGTCCACCTAAAAGGGGATCTAAACAGGGTAGCGGACTTCCTAAGCAGAAACGCTATTCGGGAAGCGGAATGGTCTCTAAACCCGGAGGTATTCACAATGATTGCCGGAAAATGGGGTTTACCAGAGGTAGACCTGTTCGCCTCAAGGGTGAACGCCCAGGTTCCCCAGTTCTTTTCCCTGGACAGTCGCGATGGCTCGCTGGGCACAGATGCGCTAGCTTATCCATGGGAATTTCGTCTTTGTTATGCTTTCCCCCCATTTCAGTTAATCCCGTTAATTTTAAGAAAAATTCAGAGGGAGAAGGTGCCAGTTATTCTAATCACGCCCTTTTGGCCAAAAAGGGCTTGGTTTTCGACAGTTCTAGGCCTGGCAATCAAGCCTTGTTGGCGTCTGCCCCTCAGTAGTGATGGACGAACGTTTCGCCCGGCGGTCGTTTCGCGGCGAATTTCCGACATTCGCGGTCCGCACGTTCGAACGCCTTTTTCCGTCGTTCGCCGCGGCGGACTTACGTGTTTAATGTATACAAGAACTTTAACCTTTGGTGACACGTTTATCATGTGATACAGGACAGCCAATTGAGACATGACAGCACATGGACACTTGGACATTCCCCCTAACCTATAAATACACCCGATCCGGTGGCCATTTTACATTCTTTCTTCTGTTACGATAGGGACAGGTTCCTGTGTGGAGTAGGGAGAGATAAACCACTAGCTATTTGGTACACAAAAGTTCTTTTCAGGACTGGTATAGGTGTTAGGTGTTGATAGGTTTGCTGTGCTGCTGATTCTTGCAGCAGCCTGAGTGTCTTTTGTTAGTTTAGAGAAAGGGAAAGGACGGTGTATGCTACAGGGACAGCCAGATTAGTCTTTCATCATCATCATCATCATCATCATCATTAGCTGTTACTATCAAGGTCCACAAAAGAGCTGTTCCAGTAACCACTAATCGTTCTCTTTTTTTGCCAATTTGTATAGGGACAGGAAGGAAGCAGTGTTGTCAGGCAGTGAGGGTAATTTTAAAGACTTGCTGTTATTATTAGTTCCACAAAGGTTCTTTTCAGGACTGGTATCAGTGGTACAGTAATAGGCTTGTACATGTATAATATTCTTTCTTCCAAATATAGAAAGGATATTATACTTGACTGCTGCCCTTCTGCTGCAGTCTGCTAAACATTCACAACTCACTTGTTCCACAAAAGTTCTTATAAGGACTGGTAACTTGGTATAGGGTGCTACGGTACATAGGCTTGAGTGCGGTACAGTCTGCTGTTCTGTAAGGACCGCTATCGGTCCACAATAGATAGGGTTGACGTGCACCACTGCTGACCGCTGCCCTATACTGCAGCAGTCCTTCAGCGGTATAGGGACTGACGTACAGTCTGCTAATCACTAACACACAACCTGCTTGTTCCACAAAAGTTCTTATAAGGACTGGTAACTTGGTATAGGGTGCTACGGTACATAGGCTTGAGTGCGGTACAGTCTGCTGTTCTGTAAGGACCGCTATCGGTCCACAATAGATAGGGTTGACGTGCACCACTGCTGACCGCTGCCCTATACTGCAGCAGTCCTTCAGCGGTATAGGGACTGACGTACAGTCTGCTAAACACTAATACACAACCTGCTTGGTCCACAAAAGTTCTTATAAGGACTGGTAACTTGGTATAGGGTGCTACGGTACATAGGCTTGAGTGCGGTACAGTCTGCTGTTCTGTAAGGACCGCTATCGGTCCACAATAGATAGGGTTGACGTGCACCACTGCTGACCGCTGCCCTATACTGCAGCAGTCCTTCAGCGGTATAGGGACTGACGTACAGTCTGCTAAACACTAATACACAACCTGCTTGGTCCACAAAAGTTCTTATAAGGACTGGTAACTTGGTATAGGGTGCTACGGTACATAGGCTTGAGTGCGGTACAGTCTGCTGTTCTGTAAGGACCGCTATCGGTCCACAATAGATAGGGTTGACGTGCACCACTGCTGACCGCTGCCCTATACTGCAGCAGTCCTTCAGCGGTATAGGGACTGACGTACAGTCTGCTAAAAACTAATACACAACCTGCTTGGTCCACAAAAGTTCTTATAAGGACTGGTAACTTGGTATAGGGTGCTACGGTACATAGGCTTGAGTGCGGTACAGTCTGCTGTTCTGTAAGGACCGCTATCGGTCCACAATAGATAGGGTTGACGTGCACCACTGCTGACCGCTGCCCTATACTGCAGCAGTCCTTCAGCGGTATAGGGACTGACGTACAGTCTGCTAAACACTAATACACAACCTGCTTGGTCCACAAAAGTTCTTATAAGGACTGGTAACTTGGTATAGGGTGCTACGGTACATAGGCTTGAGTGCGGTACAGTCTGCTGTTCTGTAAGGACCGCTATCGGTCCACAATAGATAGGGTTGACGTGCACCACTGCTGACCGCTGCCCTATACTGCAGCAGTCCTTCAGCGGTATAGGGACTGACGTACAGTCTGCTAAACACTAATACACAACCTGCTTGGTCCACAAAAGTTCTTATAAGGACTGGTAACTTGGTATAGGGTGCTACGGTACATAGGCTTGAGTGCGGTACAGTCTGCTGTTCTGTAAGGACCGCTATCGGTCCACAATAGATAGGGTTGACGTGCACCACTGCTGACCGCTGCCCTATACTGCAGCAGTCCTTCAGCGGTATAGGGACTGACATACAGTCTGCTAAACACTAATACACAACCTGCTTGGTCCACAAAAGTTCTTATAAGGACTGGTAACTTGGTATAGGGTGCTACGGTACATAGGCTTGAGTGCGGTACAGTCTGCTGTTCTGTAAGGACCGCTATAGGTCCACAATAGATAGGGTTGACGTGCAGCACTGCTGACCGCTGCCCTATACTGCAGCAGTCCTTCAGCGGTATAGGGACTGACGTACAGTCTGCTCACTTCCTTGACCCAAAAAAGCACACCGTACTATATGCCCCTACCCTCCTCTTTGAAGAGGTTGAGCGGTGTCATATTTCTACTGGGGCTGCTTATGATATCCCTGTGCTGTGCTGACTTCCTCCTGGGGGTTCTTATTATGAAGGGATCACACTATCCCTGTGCTGTGCTGACTTCCTCCTGGGGGTTCTTATTATGAGGGGATCACACCATCCCTGTGCTGTGCTGACTTCCTCCTGGGGCTGCTTACGGTGCTGCTGTCAGTGCTGTATGTCACGGTGCTGCTGTCAGCGCTGTATGTCACGGTGCTGCTGTCAGCGCTGTATGTCACGGTGCTGCTGTCAGCGCTGTATGTCACGGTGCTGCTGTCAGCGCTGTATGTCACGGTGCTGCTGTCAGCGCTGTATGTCACGGTGCTGCTGTCAGCGCTGTATGTCACGGTGCTGCTGTCAGCGCTGTATGTCACGGTGCTGCTGTCAGCGCTGTATGTCACGGTGCTGCTGTCAGTGCTCTGTATTACGGTGCTGCTGTCAGATGCCTCTATCACGGTGCATGTGTCATTCCGGTATGTCACGCTGCTGGTGATCATCTCCTGCACCCTCTTGTTTGCCTACCCTGGTCCCTGACCTTCCCTCTCCTCCATTGCCTTCATTAGCTCCATAGTCCTGAATTGTTAGAACAATTTCCCAAATAAAATAAAAATGCTTGTAGTTATCGATCCCAAATTCACCTCATACATGTATTATGTCATTGTCCAGATGGTGGGACTACGTTTTACCCCCTAATAATTACCACGTGGCCGCAAATTCGACATGAAGGTTTGCAAAGTTCGCCTCCCATTGAAGTCAATGGGGCCCGCGGCGAACGTTCGGTTTCGCGAACGTTTGGGTCCGTTCGCATTTCGCTTTCGCGAAACGTCCCGTCGGAAGTTCGTCCATCACTACCCCTCAGACACGATCTGTTGTTGCAGGGCCCAGTGAACCATCCAGGAGTGGCCAGCCTGGCCCTCACGGCCTGGTTTCTGAAAGGCAGCTCCTTAGGAGCAAGGGGTTTTCCAACCGTTTAATCTCGACCCTTTTAGCAAGTAGGAAAAGGGTTACGAGGGCCATTTATTCTAAGGTCTGGAAGCGTTATAAAACTTGGTGTTTGTCAGGCGCCCAGGTGACAGGGAGCCTTGTCTCCATCTTGGAGTTTTTACAGGATGGAGCAGACAAGGGACTGGCAGTTAGTACCCTGAAGGTGCAGGTAGCAGCCCTGACAGTGTTCTTAGAAAAATCTGTGGCCTCAGATCCGCTGGTGACCAGATTCTTTAGAGCTCTTAAAAGATCTAGGCCAGCTCCTGTTAAGGTTTTTCCTAGATGGGATTTGTCGGTAGTCCTACAGTCTCTAACAAAAGGGCCTTTTGAGCCTCTTGTGGAGGCTTCCCTTAGGTTTCTCACATTAACCACTTTCAGACCGGACCATTTTGCTGGTAAATGACCAGAGGTCTTTTTACAATTTGGCACTGCGCTGCTTTAACTGGTAATTGCGCGGTCATGCAATGTTGTACCCAAACAAAATTTGCGTCCTTTTCTTCCCACAAATAGAGCTTTCTTTTGATGGTATTTGATTGCCTCTGCGATTTTTATTTTTTGCGATATAAATGGAAAAAGACCGCAAATTTTGAAAAAAAATGATATTTTCTACTTTTTGTTATTAGAAAAATCCAATAAATTCAATTTTAGTCATACATTTAGGCCAAAATGTATTCAGCCACATGTCTTTGGTAAAAAAAAAGTCAATAACTGTATATTTATTGGTTTGCGCAAAAGTTGTCACATCTACAAACTAAGGTACGTTTTCTGGAATTTACGCAGCTTTTAGTTTACGACTGCCTATCTCAGTTCTTGAGGTGCTAAAATGGCAGGGCAGTACAAAACCGCCCCAAATGACCCCATTTTGGAAAGTAGACCCCCTAAGGAAATTGATAAGAGGCATGTTGAGCCCATCGAATATTTTATTTTTTTGCCTCAAGCGATTGAATAATGACAAAAAAATAATTTTTTTTTTTTTTTTTACACAAAGTTGTCACTAAATGATATATTGCTCACACATGCTATGGGCATATGTGAAATGACACCCCAAAATAAATTCTGCTGCTTCTCCTGAGTACGGGGATACCACATATGTGGGATTTTTTGGGAGCCTAGCCGCGTACGGGGCCCCGAAAACCAAGAACCGCCTTCAGGTTTTCTAAGGGCGTAAATTTTTGAGTTCACTTCTCACTACCTATTACAGTTTTGAAGGCCATAAAATGCCAAGATGGCACAAAACACCCACAAATGACCCCATTTTAGAAAGTAGACACCCCAAGCTATTTGCTGAGAGGCATTTTGAGTCCATGGAATATTTTATATTTTGCCACAAGTTGCGGGAAAATTACAAAGTTTAATTTTTTTTAATTTTTTTTTCACAAAGTTATCACTAAATGATATATTGCTCACGCATGCCATGGGCATATGTGAAATGACACCCCAAAATAAATTCTGCTGCTTCTCCTGAGTACGGGGATACCACATATGTGGGACTTTTTGGGAGCCTAGCCGCGTACGGGGCCCCGAAAACCAAGCACCGCCTTCAGGCTTTCTAAGGGCGTTACAGTTTTGAAGGCCATAAAATGCCAAGATGGCACAAACCCCCCCCAAATGACCCCATTTTGGAAAGTAGACACCCCTAAATTTAGGGGTACACTAGTGAGACTAGGTAATAAATGGCGGGTGCCCTGAAACTATAAAAAAAATAACGAACCAACCAGCGTCACCTGTAACAGTTATATGGTGATCACTGGTGAAAGGGTTAACTAGGGGGCAATCAGGGGGCTTTATGCGGTAGTATATGGGGGTCCCTGGCGCTATAAAAAGCTGCGGCGAACCTAAATACCTACCTGCCTAACTAGCGTCACCTGTGACACTAATACAGTGATCAGAAAAACGATCGCTTATTAGGCTGGGTTCACACTGGAGCGATGCGGGAACGCCACGAATGCGCGGCGGGTTCCCGCATCACATGCCTCCCGGTGGCAGTTCACACTGCCCTATGCGAACTGCTGGGAGTGTCAGTGAAATGTTAATGACACCCCCAGATCAGTTCGCATATCGCAGTGCGATCTGCAAACTCGGATCGCATGGTGTGAACACCCATGCGATCCGATTCTGCTGCGGACCAAAAAAAGGGTCCCGTGCGAGTTTGCGGCGGGTGCGGCGCGAATTCAGCCATACTATCTGTATGGCTGAACTCGAATCGCACAGAGATCGGATGTGATTTGCACTGCAGTGCGGTGCGAATCACATCCGTTCTCATAAACCGCTGCAATGTGAACCCAGCCTTAGTGACACTGGCGACGGGGGGTGATCACGGGGTTAAACCTTTATTGGGGGGGTTAGGGGGGGTACCTTAGAACTAAAGGGGGCTAACCCTAACTGCCCTAACAGTTATTACAGTCACAAATGACACCCGCCGGGTGATCAGGGGGTTAAACCTTTATTAGGTAATAAATGGCGGGTGCCCTGAAACTATAAAAAAATAACTAACCAACCAGCGTCACCTGTAACAGTTATATGGTGATCACTGGTGAAAGGGTTAACTAGGGGGCAATCAGGGGGCTTTATGCGGTAGTATATGGGGGTCCCTGGCGCTATAAAAAGCTGCGGCGAACCTAAATACCTACCTGCCTAACTAGCGTCACCTGTGACACTAATACAGCGATCAGAAAAATGATCGCTTATTAGGCTGGGTTCACACTGGAGCGATGCGGGAACGCCACGAATCCGCGGCGGGTTCCCGCATCGCATGCCTCCCGGCGGCAGTTCACACTGCCCTATGCGAACTGCTGGGAGTGTCAGTGAAATGTTAATGACACCCCCAGATCAGTTCGCATATCGCAGTGCGATCTGCAAACTCGGATCGCATGGTGTGAACACCCATGCGATCCGATTCTGCTGCGGACCAAAAAAGGGTCCCGTGCGAGTTTGCGGCGGGTGCGACACGAATTCAGCCATACTATCTGTATGGCTGAACTCGAATCGCACAGAGATCGGATGTGATTTGCACTGCAGTGCGGTGCGAATCACATCCGTTCTCAAACCGCTGCAATGTGAACCCAGCCTTAGTGACACTGGCGACGGGGGGTGATCACGGGGTTAAACCTTTATTGGGGGGGTTAGGGGGGTACCTTAGAACTAAAGGGGGCTAACCCTAACTGCCCTAACAGTTATTACAGTCACAAATGACACCAATGCAAAAAAAAAAAGCAATTGGTGTCACTGTGACTGGGGGGGCAGGGGTAATTGGGGGGGTGATCGGGGGGTAAAGGGGGGTGTGAGTGTGCCTGGCATGTTCTACTGTATGTGTGGTGTGTTGGTGCAACTCACCGAACCTCTCTCCTTGGTGCCGGAACGAAAAATACCGACACGGAGGAGAGAATACATCACTTCCTCTCCTGTGTTTACATTACAGGAGAGGAAGTGATGTCACGGAGGATTTCCATTCGTCGAGAGCGATCGCGAGGGGGTGGCCATGAATGAATGGCCACCCCCTCATCCCGGATCGCTCTCGAAGGAATGCCGACCGCCGCAGGCACCGGGGGGGGGGGCCCGATCGGGCCCCCCACCCGCGGGCAGGCAGGGACTTATATATACGCCCATATGCCTGCCCGTGCCATTCTGCCGACGTATATCGTCGTGCGGCGGTCGGCAAGTGGTTAAAAACCGTTTTTCTGATTGCCATTGTCTCTGCACGCAGGATCAGTGAGCTAAATGCTCTGTCAGTTAAAGAACCATATCTTTCCATTTTTCCTGACAGAGTTATTCTTAGAACAGACGCAAAGTTCTTACCGAAGGTAGCTTCAGTGCAGAACCGTATACAGGACATAGTACTGCCAACCTTTTGTGTTAACCCCAAAGGAAATAAGGAGACTTTTTTTCCATACTTTGGACGTCAGGAGGACTCTGCTGAGTTATTTAGAAAGGACGGAGTCCTTCAGGCGTTCAGATTCACTGTTTGTACTCTTCTCAGGAAGAAAAAAGGGTTTTCAAGCTTCTAAAGTTACTTTAGCTAGATGGCTGAAATTAGCTATCTCAGAGGCATATTCCCAGGCAGGGTTATCTCCTCCAGCAGAAATTTGTGCACACTCAACCAGGGCTCTGGCGTCTACGTGGGCAGAGAGAGCTGGTGCCACCCCGGAGCAGATCTGCAAGGCGGCGACATGGTCGAGTTTTCACACATTTGTGAAACATTATAGACTGGATCTCACTTCTGCCAGCGATCAGGCGTTTGGCAGAAAGGTCCTGCAAGCTGTTGTCCCGCCCTAAGGGGTAAGTCTCTGTTATCCTCTCAGGTGCTGTCCTGAAAGACGCCTTGGGAAAGACCAAGTTAGACTTACCGGTAACTTGTTTTCCAGAAGTCTTTCAGGACAGCAAGCATCCCGCCCTATGGTATTATATTATGCTACGCTGTGACTAACGTATGTGTTTATGTGTTCCAGCCGGGGCCGGAGGTTCTCTTCTACAACTGATGTGTGGTAGGGAGGCGCCTCCCTTTAAAGTCTGGAGGAAGAAGGTGTTTCCTAACGAGGAGGGTGGAGTCGCTATCTCTCAGGTGCTGTCCAGGTGCTGTCCTGAAAGACTTCTGGAAAACAAGTTACCGGTAAGTCTAACTTGGTCTTTTTTCCCTGATTAGGGTATTTGTGGAGAATACTGCATTTTGGCCACTAGATGGAGGCGACGATAGAAGGAAATACACATATTAGACATATTGCAATGGATTATTTGTGGCAACTGTGTAATTGCTGGGGTATTCGCACAGCAATTAAAAAAAAATATATATATAGACCCCTTGACTTTGTTTATATCAGATAAAATTTGATATACCAAATTTACAATACGATTTGTCACGTTCAAATTTTGTGGTAGAGGCAGGATGGGGTTATGGGAAACAGCTTTTGAAATCACTGTCCTAAATAGACTTGAATAGTCATGAGGGTATTAGTGGGTGAACGATGGCACCTCATCGCTAGACGTGGTCAGGACAAAGTTCAAGAAATACATGGGCACCAAGAAAGTCACATATAGTTTGTTCTGCCCTAAATAGAATGTATTGTGTTTATCTAATTGGAGCAATAATCTCACATGGGGAGTCTTCTGCAATTTAAGTCCCGAGCAAAGGCTGACCTGAATTAGCATGGACGAGTCCAAAAGGATCCCTTTATGTTTGCAAATTAGTTCATTAGACCTAGGTGGACTTATATCTTCTTCTGCTTTCCCTGAGCACCCTTAGCTTGACTTCTAGTCCTACCAAGTCCCCACCTTCTATCTTAGGATCCCAAGTGGAAATTTCAAAAGGATTGGCTCACTTGAGACTCTACAGCCTTAAGTTTCAAGCTTTATTTAGGATCCCTTTATGTTTGCAAAGCAACTAATTGGTTCATTAGACCTGGGTGGACCTGCTCATAAGACTTGATCCCTCAATTTGAATGGCGTTGGATTCAGACTGCATTTTATTTATTTGAATATCCAGAGCAAAACACAATTTTATTTCAAAGGTTGCTCCAAGGGCTGTAAAACCTTATATCTTCTTTTGCTTTCCCCCCGAAAACATAAGCTTGACTGGCTCAACTGACAGTCCTACCAGATCCCCACCTTCTATTTTAGGATCCCTAGTGGGATTTTTTAAAGGAATTGGCTCACCCAAGACTCTACAGACTTAAGTTTCATGCTTTATTTAGGATCCTTTTATGTTTACCAAGCAACTTATTGGTTCATTGGACCTGGGTGAACCTGCTCACTAGCGTTGATCCCCAAATTTAGATGACATTGGATTTAACCTGAATTTTCTTAATTTGGATGGCCAGAGTCAAATACAGTTTTATTTTTGGCAGTTCAAAATCATAAAAGGCTTCTGGTAGAGGGGACCAAAGGCTGCTCCAAAGCCTTATATCATCTTTTGCTTTCCCCTGAGCACCCTTAGCTTGACTTCCAGTCCTACCAAGTCCCCACCTTCTATCTTAGGATCCCAAGTGGAAATTTCAAAGGGATTGGCTCACTTGAGACTCTACAGCCTTAAGTTTCAAGCTTTATTTAGGATCCCTTTATGTTTGCACAGCAACTAATTGGTTCATTAGACCTGGGTGGACCTGCTCATAAGACTTGATCCCTCAATTTGAATGACGTTGGATTCAGACTGCGTTTTATTTATTTGGATATCCAGAGCAAAACACAATTTTATTTTTGGCAGTACAAATTCACAAAAGGCTTCTGGTAGAGGGGACCAAAGGTTGCTCCAAAGGCTGTAAAACCTTATATCTTCTTCTGCTTTCCCCCCGAAAACATAAGCTTGACTGGCTCAACTGACAGTCCTACCAGGTCCCCACCTTCTATTTTAGGATCCCTAGTGGGATTTTTCAAAGGAATTGGCTCACCCAAGACTCTACAGACTTAAGTTTCATGCTTTAATTAGGATCCCTTTATGTTTACCAAGCAACTTATTGGTTCATTGGACCTGGGTGAACCTGCTCACTAGCGTTGATCCCCAAATTTGGATGACATTGGATTCAACCTGAATTTTCTTAATTTGGATGGCCAGAGTCAAATACAGTTTTATTTTTGGCAGTTCAAAATCCCAAAAGGCTTCTGGTAGAGGGGACCAAAGGCTGCTCCAAAGCCTTATATCATCTTCTGTTTTCCCCTGAGCACCTTTAGCTTGACTTCCAGTCCTATCAAGTCCCCACCTTCTATCTTAGGATCCCAAGTGGAAATTTCAAAGGGGTTGGCTCACACAGCCTTAAATTTCAAGCATTATTTAGGATCCCTTTATATTTACCAAGCAACAATTCTGTTCGTTGGACCTGGGTAAACCTGCTCATTAGTAGAGTCGATCCCAAATTTGGATGACATTGGATTCAGCCTAATTTTTTTTAATTTTGATGTCCAGAGCCAAATACAAATTATCAGTTGTATTTTCGGCAGTTCAGATTCCCACCAGGTCCCTACCTTCTATCTTATGATCCCAATTGGAATTTTTAAGGAATTGGCATCCCTTTATGTCTATCAAACAACTAACCGGTTCATTGGATCTGGGTGAACCTGTTCAAGTTGATTCCAAAATTTGGATGACGTTGGATGTAGACTGAATTTTATTAATTTGGATGTCCAGAGCCAAATACAATTTCCAATTCTAATTTTGGCAGTTTAAATTCCAAAAATGTCTTCTGGTAGAGAGGACCAAAGGCTGCTCCAAAGGCTGTAAAAGCCTTTTATCTTCTTCTGCTTTCCCCTAAGCAGCCTTCACATAACTGCCAGTTCGACCAGGTCCTCACCTTCTATTTTAGGATCCCTGGTGAAATTTGTAAAGGAATTGGCTCACTTCAGATTCTACAGACTTAAGTTTCATGCTCTATTTAGGAGAATCATAGCCCCAACATACCATTAAGGACCTTGCCTCTACATAACCTCCATGGAGGCTTAGGGGTGCCCAATATCTCCATATACTACTGGGTGGCCCAGCTTTGACAGCTCACTATATATCATGTGACCTTGGATTCCCCTATAGGTAAGCATAGAAGCAATAGGCTGCCCCAAAGGCTGCAAAGCCTTATATATATTCCTTTGCTTTCCATGAGCACCCTTTGCTTGACTGGTAAAGGCTGCTCCAAAGACCTCCAAGCCTTATATCTTCTGTTTTTCCCTGAGCATCCTTAGCTTGACTGCCAGTCCCACCAGGTCCCCACCTTCTATTTTGGGGTCCCTAGTGGAATTTTTAAAGGAAGTGGCTTGCTTAAGAGTCTACAGACTTGAGTTTCATGCTTTATTTACGATAATCATAGAACCAACATACCATTTGAGGGTCTTGTCTCTGCACATCCTCCATGGAATCTTATGAGTGCCCAGTATCTCTATAGTGTCCCAACTTTGCCATGCATCCTTGGATTCTCATATAGGTAAGCATAGACATGTGCGATTAATTTAGTACGAAACAAAAATTCGTACGAATTTCCGAAAATTCGTACATTCGTATGAATCCGAAATACAAATTTTTATGCATACGAATTCCGAACAAATTACGAAATTTCGTTTACGAATTTCAGATCCAAATTCATAATGAAAATTTGTATTTAACGAAAAGTTAACGAGCCTAAAAGTTAAAACCCCAGGAAGTCAGCACAGGGATGGTGGGAACCTTATGGAAATTTATATGCTTACGAATTTCATACGAAATATGAAATTTCGCTAACGACTTTCAGAATTTCGGATCCAAAATAACAGAAGATGACTGGTGTTTTGTCCACCAATCAGAGGAAGTCAGCACAGCACAGGGATGGTGGGAACCCCTCATAATGGGCACAGCAGGTGTACACTCAGGCCCGAGAACTCAGCACAGGGATGGTGGGAACCCCTCATAATGGGCACAGCAGGTGTACAGACCCGGGAACTCAGCACATGGATGGTGGGAACCCCTCATAATGGGCACAGCAGATGTATAGACCTGGGAACTCAGCACATGGATGGTGGAAACCCCTTATAATGGGCACAGCGGGTGTACACTCAGACCCAGGAACTCAGCACAGGGATGGTGGGAGCCCCTCATAATGGGCACAGCAGGTCTACAGACCTGGGAACTCAGCACAGGGGTGGTGGAAACCCCTCATAATGGGCACAGCAGGTGTACAGACCCAGGAACTCAGCACAGGGACGGTGGGAACCCCTCATAATGGGCACAGCAGGTCTACAGACCTGGGAACTCAGCACAGGGGTGGTGGGAACCCCTCATAATGGGCACAGCAAGTGTACAGACCCGGGAACTCAGCACAGGGATGGTGGGAACCCCTCATAATGGGCACAGCAGATGTATAGACCTGGGAACTCAGCACATGGATGGTGGGAACCCTTCATAATGGGCACAGCAGGTGTACAGACCCAGGAACTCAGCACAGGGATGGTGGGAACCCCTCATAATGGGCACAGCAGATGTATAGATCTGGGAACTCAGCACATGGATGGTGGGAACCCCTCATAATGGGCACAGCGGGTGTACACTCAGACCCAGGAACTCAGCACAGGGATGTGGAGCCCCTCATAATGGGCAAACCAGATGTATAGACCTGGGAACTCAACACATTGGATGGTGGAAACCCCTCATAATGGGCACAGCAGGTCTACAGACCTGGGAACTCAGCACAGGGATGGTGGGAACCCCTCATAATGGGCACAGCAGGTGTACAGACCCGGGAACTCAGCACAGGGATGGTGGGAACCCTATGGGGAATTTCTAAGCTTACGAATTTCATACAAAATACGAAATTCCGGATCCAAATTAACAGAAACATGACTGGTGTTTTGTTCACCAATCAGAGGAAGTCAGCACAGCACAGGGATGGTGGGAACCCCTCATAATGATAAATTCATCATAACAAACTTTTGTTCTTTAACAAAACGTTTACGAATCTAACGAAAATTCGTATTGAATTATGTACACGAATTACAAAATACAATTTTTTTTCGCACGGAACGAAACAAAACACATTTTTTGATAGCGCCCGTGTCTAAGAAGCAATAGAAGTTGACCTGGTAAAAATAGACAATGTACTATGGCTCCTACCTAGTGATAGCAGATAATGCAATGCTCATAATCAGTGTAAGTCCTTTGCGGGCTTGTGATAAAATCCACAGTGGGTGCTCTGGTTACGATGCCCCCTCTCGTACCGGTGCAGACATCATTTCAAAGAACAGAGCCGGCAACTCCAAATGTCCTTGTTGCTTCTTTATTGAGTGAATTAAAATATAACAGGGGCTGACGCGGTTCCGCCTTATAAGCCTTCCTCACAGCTTGTAAGCCAGAACGCGTGAGCCCCTGTATATTTTTACTCACTTTTTTATGCGCCAATAAAGGAGCAACAAGGACGTTTGGAGTTCTTTGAATTTATGTTCCTCCCTAGTGATAGGCCTAAGATCCAGAATCTGATATACTTCCTATTCTTTGCAGCTATAGGATTCTAATAAGACCCTCAATAGAAAAAAAAAAAAAAAAAAAAAAATATATATATATATATATATATATATATATATATATAGATATATCTATCTATCTATCTATCTATCTATCTATCTATCTATCTATCTATAGATAGATAGATAGATAGAGATATATATATATATATATATATATATATATATATATATATATATACATATATACAGTGGTGTGAAAAAGTGTTTGCCCCCTTCCTCATTTCCTGTTCCTTTGCATGTTTGTCACACTTAAGTGTTTCGGAACATCAAACCAATTTAAACAATAGTCAAGGACAACACAAGTAAACACAAAATGCAATTTGTAAATGAAGGTGTTATTATTAAAGGTGAAAAAAAATCCAGACCATCATGGCCCTGTGTGAAAAAGTGATTGCCCCCTAAACCTAATAACTGGTTGGGCCACCCTTAGCAGCAACAACTGCAACCAAGCGTTTGCGATAACGTGCAATGAGGCTTTTACAGCGTCCTGGAGGAATTTTGGCCCACTCATCTTTGCAGAATTGTCCTAATTCAGTTACATTAGAGGGTTTTCGAGCATGAACGGCCTTTTTAAGGTCATACCACAACATCTCAATAGGATTCAGGTCAGGACTTTGGCTAGGCCACTCCAAAGTCTTCATTTTGTTTTTTCTTCAGCCATTCGGTGGTGGACTTGCTGGTGTGTTTAGGATCATTGTCCTGCTGCAGAACCAAGTTCGTTTCAGCTTGAGTACACGAACAGATGGTCGGACATTCTCCTTCAGGATCTCTTGGTAGACAGCAGAATTCATAGTTCCTTTTATCACGGCAAGTCTTCCAGGTCCTGAAGCAGCAAAACAGCCCCAGACCATCACACTACCACCACCATATTTTACTGTTGGTATAATGTTCTTTTTATGAAATGCAGTGTTCCTTCTACGCCAGATATACTTGGACACACACCTTCCAAAGAGTTCCACTTTTGTCTCATCGGTCCACAGAATGTTGTCCCAAAAGTCTAGGGGATCATCAAGATGTGTTGTGGAGAAATTGAGACGAGCTTTGATGTTCTTTTTGCTCAGCAGTGGTTTTCTCCTTGGAACTCTGCCATGCAGGCCATTTTTGCCCAGTCTTTTCCTGATGGTGGAGGCATGAACGCTGACCTTAACTGAGGCAAGTGAGGCCTGCAGTTCCTTGGACGTTGTTGTGGGGTCTTTTGTGACCTCTTGGATGAGTCGTCGCTGCGCTCTTGGGGTAATTTTGGGCGGCCGGCCACTCCTGGGAAGGTTCACCACTGTTCCATGTCTTCGCCATTTGTGGATAATGGCTCTCACTGTGGTTCGCTGGATTCCCAAAGCTTTGGAAATGGCTTTATAACCCTTTCCAGACTGATAGATCTCAATTACTTTCTTTCTCAATTGTTCCTGAATTTCTTTGGGTCTCGGCATGATGTTTAGCTTTTAAGGATCTTCTGGTGGACCTTACTGTGTCAAGAAGCTCCTATTTAAGTGATGCCTTGATTGTGAACAGGTTGTGGCAATAATCAGGCCTGGGTGTGGCTAGAGAAGAACTCAGGTGTGGACAACCACAGTTATAGTATGTTTTAACAAGGGGGGCAATCACTTTTTCACACAGGGCCATGATGGTTTGGATTTTTTTTCACCTTTAATAATAAACACCTTCATTTACAAATTGCATTTTGTGTTTACTTGTGTTGTCCTTGACTATTGTTTAAATTGGTTTGATGTTCCGAAACACTTAAGTGTGACAAACATGCAAAGGAACAGGAAATGAGGAAGGGGGCAAACACTTTTTCACACCACTGTATATATACATATGTATATATATATTAGGGCTGTGAAAATTAAAGATTAATCCCTCGATTAATCGTAATTTTTTTTTGATCGATCAAAATTCTTTTGATCGGTACTCACCTCTCCACCGACTTCCCGGGTCTTCAGGGAGTTGCCCCGGAGATCCGGAGACCCAGTGACATCACCGGACTCCTCCTCCCTTCCCCAAGTGCCTCCGTCTGCTAACGAAGGGAAGGGGGGAGGAGCCCGGTGAGGTTGAAGTTTCTGATTGAACGTAACGCGCACGGGGGGAGGAGCTACGCATGACGCCACCCGCTGCTGCCCTACGGAACTAACACGATTGTCGGCTTTACATGCTGTGTTTTTATCATCTTTATGTGAGTAGTTAGAAAGCCCGGAGCAGAGAAGAGACAACATAGGCGCAGGGCGGCATGACAGGGTTAACATGGGGACGTTCAGGAATCTGGAGAGGGCGGTACAGTCACAGGACTGGAGGGGAGGAGCAGAGTTAATGTGCTGAAGGGGCGGCTCCTCCCCTCCTCAGTCTTCTGATCTGGAGCGAGCTTGGAGGCAGCATGGCGGCGGTGGAGGAGATTTTTGCGCAATTAAAGGCGGAGGCGGCGTCCAGGGGCCCTGGATGGCTCAAGGCTAGATTAGCAGCGGCGCTGGGTGAGTCTGCACCAACGGCCGAGCTGTCTGGGCACCCCCCCTCTCTCCTCCCTCCCCAGGAATAGCGGCGCTCGTGGCCAGGCTCACAGACCCCCTTCAGGCCCGCCCGCAAAGCGAGCGGCGGGGCCTTCGGCGGGGGGGGGCTCCCACAAGCGGCCTTCTGGCTCTGGCAGGTCGGTGGGGGGGCTTGCCATGCTGGGACTCTGACTGTGAGGGCTGGGGGACCACGGACTGTGCGGGAGGCCCCTTCTCCCAGCGGGGCGGGGCTTACATCGGAGGCACCCGAGGGGATGGCTGCTGGGCTCCAGGGACATGCGGCAGGTGGCCCCTCTGGGATGGATGGACGGCAGGTGCCCCCTTACGGTGGTCGCCGGGCTGAGGCTGATGGAGGGGTGGCATTGGGCAGTGGCCTGGAGCTGCACTGTGCCAGGGGGCGGGCGGGCCCCGGCAAGTCGTTGCGGAAGTCATCGAGCGGATCTGGTGCGCTGCAGAGGAATCGGTCGGTCCGCGGATCCCCCGCATCCAGTGACGCATCCGCTGGAGGGCAGTCGGCAAATGAGGCGGAGCTGATTGAAGGTCGCTCGGAGGGGGAGTTGTCGCAATCGGAGGACGAGGGGCAGCAGGCGCTGCCGGCGGTGGTGGACTCGGGACCTTCGGCTGGTGGGACTCCTTCCAGGCAACGCAGTGAGTCCACAATTACTTTGTCTGCTTTACATGGTACTGTTGGGGGAGGGGTGGGGCGGGCGCGCAAGGGGCGGCCAAGTGGGGCTGCTCCAGTCACGCCGGCAGCGCCGGTGTCAGATCGCGCAGTGCCGGAGGCGGGTTTGCAGGGATTTTTGGCGGGCTTGAAGGAGCTGGTTCAACGTTTTGAGCCGGGGGTGGGGGACCGCCCCCGCGGCGGCGTGGGTGGGATCGGCCGCGGGGGTTGGGAGGGACGGGGGAGGGGCGGGGTCGGTGAGTCAGGTGAGCGGGGCCGCGGAACCTGCGGCGCCTGCCGCTTTGGGGCGGGGGTGGCTGAACAGGGGATGAATAAGCCGTCCGCGGGGGGGGGAGACCACTGTGCCCACGAAGAAAGAGGATTTGGTTCGCTTAGCAGACGTGGCGAAGTGCGAAGTTTATGTCTGCTTCGAGGGGCCCTTGGGGGCCCATCTGAAGCCGGAAGTTAGGGAGAAGATATGGAAAGGCGACGAAAGACGTGGAGATTTTCGCCCTCCTACCGTTGGAGAAGTTTAATTCTCGATAGGGTAAGGCCGGAGGACCACAAGAAGGAGGACGAGGAGAAGAGGCGTTACAGGCTCATTCCTTGGACATTTACGAATTGGTTCCAGGCATTCGCCATTTTGGCTAGTGTGATAAGGGAACGGAACCCGGAACACTGCTCGGCACTGTTTTGCTACCTTAACGCCGTGGGAGAGGCCTACAGAGTCTACGGGGGAACGTCATGGTTGCGCTATGACGAACAATTTCGTCAGCGGAGGGCCATTCGCCCGTCCTTGAGATGGGATCATAAAGACATCAGCTTGTGGATGCGCCTTATGACCTTGGCGAGGTCACCTAGCCAGTTTTTTCACGGGGGGGGCGGTGGGTCCACTAACCCCGGACAATCGGCCACAAGAAAAAAAGGGGTGTGCTGGCAGTTCAATGAGGGCTCCTGCAAGTTCGAACGGTCATGCAAGTACAAGCATGAGTGCTCGGGATGTGGTGGGGGGGGGCACCCCTTGTCCCACTGCTTTAAGCACGGTAAAGGCCAGCCCGGCGATGCTGCTGGTAAGGGGGGCCACGCCGGTGAAAGTGGCAAAGATGCTGCCTTTCCTCGCTAGGTACCCGGATCAGGTAGCCGCACAGTTGCTGGCCTGGGGTTTTGAAGAGGGTTTTAGGATTCCGGCGCAGCACCCCCCGTCGCACGCAATTTGCGGTCGGCATTCCAACACGCCGGGGTGGTATCGGACAAGTTAATAAAGGAGGTGTCGTTGGGGTGCATGGGGGGGCCCCTTTTCTGTTGCGCCCATTCCGGATTTGATGGTGTCGCCTTTGGGTATGGTGCCCAAAAAGGAGCCCAACAAATTCAGGCTCATTCATCACTTGTCGTATCCAAAAGGGGGATCGGTTAACGATGCCATTGATCCAGCAGTTTGCGCAGTGTCGTATACGTCGTTCGATGCTGCGGTTTTCTGGGTGAGGAAGTATGGAAAAGGGGCTCTGATGGCAAAAACTGATATCGAATCGGCTTTTCGTCTGCTTCCCATGCATCCCGAAAGCTTTCGGCTGTTGGGTTGTCAGTGGCAGGATGAATTCTATGTCGATCGTTTTTTGCCTATGGGCTGTTCCATATCTTGTGCGCTGTTCGAACAATTTAGTTTTTTCCTGGAGTGGGTGGTGCGGGACGTCGCGGGACTGAATTCAGTAATACATTACCTGGAGGACTTCCTCTGTGTGGGCCCGCCTGCCTTAGAGGTTTGCGCAGTGCTGCTGGCTACGTTGGAACACGTTGCCGAGAAGTTTGGGGTTCCCCTGGCGCTGGACAAAACGGAGGGTCCTTGTACAGTGTTGAGCTTCTTGGGCATTGTTTTGGACTCGGAGAGGATGGAATGTAGGCTGCCGGAGGACAAGTTTAGGGCGCTGCAGGCTGAGATTCGTGGGATGTTGGGGTTGCGCAAGGTTCAGCTTCGACCACTGCAATCGCTGTTGGGTAAGTTGAATTTTGCGTGTCGCATCCTGCCGATGGGGATGGTGTTTTGCCGACGGCTGTCGGCCAGCACCGCGGGGGCCTCCTCGCCCAAGCACTATGTGCGTCTGTTGAAGGCACATAGGGAGGATTTGGCGACATGGCACACGTTCCTGGCTAACTTCAACGGCAGGGCGCTGTGGATGTCGGGCCCAGTTAGTGATTTTGACCTGGAGCTGTACACGGATGCAGCGGGGGTGGCTGGCTTTGGTGCTTTTTTCCAAGGGCGCTGGAGTGCGGGGCCCTGGCCAGAGTCGTGGAAGGCGGCAGGCTTGCTTAAAAACATGTTACTTCTGGAGCTGTTTCCGGTTGTGCTGGCGGTGGAACTGTGGGGCGAAGCGTTTCGGAATCTGAAAGTTCGCTTTCACGGGGATAACTTAGGGGTGGTGCAGGTGATCAACAAGGTATCGGCGGCGTCTCCGCCGGTGGTCAAGTTGCTCAGGCACCTTGTGTTGCGATGTTTACAGTTAAACGTGTTTATCTATGCTGTACATCTTCCGGGGGTGGAGAACGTTATCGCTGATGCTTTGTCTCGCTTTCAGTGGGACAAGTTTCGGGAGTTGGCACCAGGGGCGGAGAAACGCTGGGTTCCTTGTCCGGAATGGCTGTGGAGGATTGCTTTGGAAGAGTAGCCGGCTGGATCAGACGGTCGGTGAGCGAGTCTACGTGGTCAGCATACAGCAAAGTGTGGGCGGAGTGGGCTGACCTTGTACGGCAGGTTTCAGTGGGGCAAGAGGAGCAGGACTTGCGTTTGCTGGTGATTTATTTTGTTTCCAGGAATTTTGAGTTGGGAGTGTCTGTGGCCGGGCTTAATCGAAAGTTGGCTGGGCTGGCGTTTTGGTTTAAGTTGAGGGGTTTACCAGACGAGACAAAGGATTTTTGAGTTAGACAGGCTATGAAGGGTTACAGGCGTTCTCATCCCAGTAGGGATACCAGGCGCCCGGTTTCGTTTGAGCTTTTGGGGAAATTGTTGGTGCAGTTATCTGGGATCTGTTCTTCGCCCTACGAGGTGGCCTTGTTCAGGGCAGCGTTTGCGTTGGCATTGTTCGGGGCATTGAGGGTTAGCGAATTGGTGAGCCCGTCGCGGACGCGACAGGGGGGTCTGGGGATGTCTGAAGTGGTGTGTGAGGGGGACCGGCTATCCATTGTGGTGAGCCGGTCAAAAACTGATCAGCGGGGCAGGGGACAATCAGTGCAGGTGTTTGCGCTGCCCGGATCTCCCTTGTGCCCTATTGCGTTAGTGCACAAATTCCTGAGCGTGCGCCCGACCGGGGGGGGGGCTCTATTTTGGTGCATCAGGATGGATGGTCCCTCTCGAAGTTCCAATTTTCGGCTGTTTTTAAGCGGTGCCTAGCAGCGTTGGGTTTGGGGGATCAGAGATTTTCCTCACATTCCTTCCGCATAGGGGCGGCGACGGAGGCAGTCAGGTGGGGATTGGACGAGGTGGCTGTGAAGCGGATCGGGAGATGGGAATCCAAGCGTTTTCTGTCGTATGTTCGCCCGCATTTATTGTTTGTGTAACTTCGTCAGGGGCTTATGGGTACTTCTGATGTACTGTTTAGTTATTGAAGTTTGGGTTATGTTTTTTCTTCTCTTCCTTTTCTCACAGGCGGACGACAGGGATTGGTGTGGATAGTTGGCCACTCGTATATGTTTGTTGGGGGGGCCAGAAGGGGTGATGCTCGCCCGGACGGCCGTCAACTCGGTTTTTCCCGCCAGGATGCTGTTATCCGGTGGTTAGGTGTGCCGGGCATGCTGTGGGGTCGGGCGGTGGCTGATGTACATAGGTTCGCACGCTTAGACAGCCCCCCGGATGTGCTGGTTTTGCACGTGGGGGGCAACGATTTGGGTGTGAAGACCATGTTGGATTTGGTAAAGGAAATAAAATTAGATTTTTGGCAGCTCCGCTGTGTTTTTCCCACACATGATCATCGTGTGGTCGGACATGGTGGGTAGGACGTCCTGGAGGTTCGCGCGGTCGGTGGACAAAATTAACAGGGCCAGGAGGAAGATTAATAAGGAGGTCAGCGGCTTTGTGGTCAGGAATGGGGGGTTGGCGGTAAGGCACTTGGAGTTGGAGGTGGATACGTGGCGCTATCTCAAACGGGATGGGGTGCATCTTAATGATGTGGGGACGGATTTATGGTCCCTGGGTATCCAGGATGGAGTTCAGAGAGCGTTGAGGGTGTGGCAGGGCGCGCAAGGGTAAGGCTTTGCCCTTGAGGGCTGTGGCATGGTGTTGGTCTGTGCGGATGAAAGATTTACCCCAGTGATGGAAGAGTGTGGGACCTATCGGTGGTATAGTACCCGTCGGTGGTGATACAGCTAACAGTGGTTTTAGCTGAAGTTGGTATCAGGTGCACTGCGGTCAGGGTTTGGCCTCTGCGCTAGTTTGTCAGCTTGAGGTCTATTAAAGTTGGGTACCGCAGTGCCAGATGGTTTTATGATGGTGGTTGGTGGGTTTATCCTAGCACAGACCAACGGGAGGAGTTCAATGGAGGAAGTGCCTTAATACCTGAGTTTAGATTGGTTAGTTTATGTTATTTATGCTAATTATTTTGAATAGTTTTATAATAAAGATAATTGGCTGCTACGGCCATGTTTTACTCCAGTTTGGTGTGGTCTCAGTTTCTGGGGTATATATAAATATAAGGGGGCGTAACAGTGGTAAAATAATTTTGGTAAAAGGGGAGTAAGTCACAGTATGTTGTACCCTAGTCATGTGTTTTGAACACAAAAATTAAATCTTATACTTAAGCGGTGAGCACTTAGATCTTTTTTTTTCTACCCGTGACCTGAGATTGTAAGAGAAGTTTATGGTCCGTGTTAATCCTTTTGATACCCACTTGTAATGACCACCTGTTGGCACAGGGGTCCATGCCATAAGGTGAGAGCGATTGGTTAGATCGGAGGTGGAGGTATTGTCACTCTACTGTGGGAAAAATAAAAAAAGACTTACATCAGTGATTCAGTTTGAATTTAAAACGTATTTGTGTGAACTGTGAAGTCAAGTCGTGGATTGTGGAACCTAACTAGTGTCTGGCGATTGTATATAGCGTATACCTGTATATAGTGTATACCACATTTACCACTGACTCATGCAGAGTTGCAATGCAAGGAGATCAGCTAAAAGTAGTTGGATCTGTATGTGCGTTTATAATTAATCGAAATTAGTCGATTAATTGATTTAAAAAAAAAAAAATCGATTAATCGAACACAAACTTTTTAATCAGTAACAGCCCTAATATATATATATATATACAGACTCAAAAAAGAAGTCAAACTCAAATCGAGTAAAGGAAGGCCCTGGTAGAAACAAAGACCAGCTATGTACACAACTTATTTTGCCGGTGTTCTGCCGTATAGTGTCCGGCCATTGAATAGTGTCCGCCCCGTACTGCGCATGCGCAGTATGGAGCAGACGAAGCTCCGCCTGCGCCGTGAGTGGAGGTGGTAGCCCCACCATCCAAGCGGACATAAACTTGTGAATATTTGAGGGCCCCTGGCGGGCGAGCTTCACTCGCCACGCTTCGGGCTCGGCCTCGCTGCGCTCGACTCCTTTTTATTCCTACTCTATGTCCACTTGGATGGTGGGGCTAGAACCTGGACTCACGGCGCAGGCGCCGTTCATCCGCGGCAATTTTCGGAATCTGTGTTGCTGTGTACTGCGCATGCGCAGTACGCAGCGGACACTATCGGATGGAGGACGTTATATGACAAGACACCGGCACGTAGAAGTGAAGAGACCTAATAGTCAATGAATTGTTAGCAGAGCTCTCCTCTACTCCTCTCCTCTACTCCTCTCCTGTACAGTAAACAAGCGTTTAAAAAAAATTACCAACATGGGAAAGTATTTTTATTTTATTTTTTATTTTATTTTTATTTTTAAGCAGAGAGTTTT
Organism: Lithobates pipiens; assembly: GCF_037356315.1. Classification (NCBI taxonomy): domain Eukaryota; kingdom Metazoa; phylum Chordata; class Amphibia; order Anura; family Ranidae; genus Lithobates; species Lithobates pipiens. The sequence continues at coordinate 9,884,620 of NW_027507785.1, read as the reverse complement.
CTTTTATTCTTTACTCCTCCACCTGACTTACGAAGCGTTGAATAATTTTTGATGAATAGATTCTATTATTTTCTGTGGTGAACAATGAATGGCGCGCATTAGTCTGTTGTGACATTGTGTCTGTCACGTCTATTGAAAGTCACACAATTTCTTCATCGCCGTCTCCGCCGCTCCTGGGTTGGGGCTGCAGAGTCTTTATTTGCTGAATTATAGTCATTTTCCTCCCATCTCTAATGGCTCATCAGCGTGCTTTTGACAGAGTGGCGGAGGGGGGGGGGGGGGGGGATCGGGAGCGGCGCCGCCGACAAAGGCAAGGACCAGTATGATGAGTCTATGAGCAGTAATTGCTGGTAATAGGTTGGCTGGGCTGTTTGCAGACAATCGCTTCACAATGGCCAATGATTCCATGCACATGGCGGCTTTTAGGTCCTTATTGTACGGCGGCACTCAGATCCCGGCTCAGGGTCAACAAACAATAATCATTTACAGGTCACTCACTACTGATGTTTATATGTTGGCCCAGGCCGAGTCATCCATGCGGCAGACACACATATGCAGGACGAGCCGCCTGCAGTCATTGATAAATTCATGCAGTGCAGGCAGGTCAGAGCGGAGAGCCGGGAGCAGCAGCACAGTGCACCATGACTATCACTACAGAGCGGGTCCTTCAGGAGGTGCTGAATGTCAAGAGGATGCATGAGGTGTGGAGTGACATGTAATGGCGGGTACGGAGATAGTCGTGAGGTATGTGAGGATGCAGAATGTGTGGTAATGGGGGGTGGAGGGGGTCCACAGTGTTGAAGTATTGGGGATACGGGTAGTGCAGAGTGCATGTGATGCAGGAGATACAGAGTGTGGAGTAGTGGGGAATGCAGAGGGTGCAGAGAGTTGGGGTAGTGGATGATGCAGGGGGTGCAGAGAGTTGGGGTAGTGGATGATGCAGAGGGTGCAGAGAGTTGGGACAGTGGATGATGCAGGGGGTGCAGAGAGTTGGGGTAGTGGATGATGCAGGGGGTGCAGAGAGTTGGGGTAGTGGATGATGCAGGGGGTGCAGAGAGTTGGGGTAGTGGATGATGCAGGGGGTGCAGAGAGTTGGGGAAGTGGATGATGCAGGGGGTGCAGAGAGTTGGAGTAGTGGATGATGCAGGGGGGTGCAGAGAGTTGGGGTAGTGGATGATGCAGGGGGTGCATAGAGTTGGGGTAGTGGATGATGCAGGGGGTGCAGAGAGTTGGGGTAGTGGATGATGCAGAGGGTGCAGAGAGTTGGGGTAGTGGATGATGCAGAGGGTGCAGAGAGTTGGGGTAGTGGATGATGCAGGGGGTGCTGAGAGTTGGGGTAGTGGATGATGCAGGGGGTGCAGAGAGTTGGGGTAGTGGATGATGCAGGGGGTGCAGAGAGTTGGGGTAGTGGATGATGCAGGGGGTGCAGAGAGTTGGGGTAGTGGATGATGCAGGGGGTACAGAGAGTTGGGGTAGTGGATGATGCAGAGGGTGCAGAGAGTTGGGGTAGTGGATGATGCAGGGGGTGCAGAGAGTTGGGGTAGTGGATGATGCAGGGGGTGCAAAGATTTGGGGGAGTGGATGATGCAGGGGGTGCAGAGAGTTGGGGTAATGGATGATGCAGGGGGTGCAGAGAGTTGGGGTAGTGGATGATGCAGGGGGTGCAGAGAGTTGGGGAAGTGGATGATGCAGGGGGTGCAGAGAGTTGGGGTAGTGGATAATGCAGGGGGTGCAGAGAGTTGGGGTAGTGGATGATGCAGGGGGTGCAGAGAGTTGGGGTAGTGGATGATGCAGAGGGTGCAGAGAGTTGGGACAGTGGATGATGCAGGGGGTGCAGAGAGTTGGGGTAGTGGATGATGCAGGGGGTGCAGAGAGTTGGGGTAGTGGATGATGCAGGGGGTGCAGAGAGTTGGGGTAGTGGATAATGCAGAGGGTGCAGAGAGTTGGGACAGTGGATGATGCAGGGGGTGCAGAGAGTTGGGGTAGTGGATGATGCAGGGGGTGCAGAGAGTTGGGGTAGTGGATGATGCAGGGGGTGCAGAGAGTTGGGGTAGTGGATGATGCAGGGGGTGCAGAGAGTTGGGGAAGTGGATGATGCAGGGGGTGCAGAGAGTTGGGGTAGTGGATGATGCAGGGGGTGCAGAGAGTTGGGGTAGTGGATGATGCAGGGGGTGCAGAGAGTTGGGGTAGTGGATGATGCAGGGGGTGCAGAGAGTTGGGGTAGTGGATGATGCAGGGGGTGCAAAGATTTGGGGGAGTGGATGATGCAGGGGGTGCAGAGAGTTGGGGTAATGGATGATGCAGGGGGTGCAGAGAGTTGGGGTAGTGGATGATGCAGGGGGTGCAGAGAGTTGGGGTAATGGATGATGCAGGGGGTGCAGAGAGTTGGGGTAGTGGATAATGCAGGGGGTGCAGAGAGTTGGGGTAGTGGATGATGCAGGGGGTGCAGAGAGTTGGGGTAGTGGATGATGCAGAGGGTGCAGAGAGTTGGGACAGTGGATGATGCAGGGGGTGCAGAGAGTTGGGGTAGTGGATGATGCAGGGGGTGCAGAGAGTTGGGGTAGTGGATGATGCAGGGGGTGCAGAGAGTTGGGGTAGTGGATGATGCAGAGGGTGCAGAGAGTTGGGACAGTGGATGATGCAGGGGGTGCAGAGAGTTGGGGTAGTGGATGATGCAGGGGGTGCAGAGAGTTGGGGTAGTGGATGATGCAGGGGGTGCAGAGAGTTGGGGTAGTGGATGATGCAGGGGGTGCAGAGAGTTGGGGAAGTGGATGATGCAGGGGGTGCAGAGAGTTGGAGTAGTGGATGATGCAGGGGGGTGCAGAGAGTTGGGGTAGTGGATGATGCAGGGGGTGCATAGAGTTGGGGTAGTGGATGATGCAGGGGGTGCAGAGAGTTGGGGTAGTGGATGATGCAGAGGGTGCAGAGAGTTGGGGTAGTGGATGATGCAGAGGGTGCAGAGAGTTGGGGTAGTGGATGATGCAGGGGGTGCTGAGAGTTGGGGTAGTGGATGATGCAGGGGGTGCAGAGAGTTGGGGTAGTGGATGATGCAGGGGGTGCAGAGAGTTGGGGTAGTGGATGATGCAGGGGGTGCAGAGAGTTGGGGTAGTGGATGATGCAGGGGGTACAGAGAGTTGGGGTAGTGGATGATGCAGAGGGTGCAGAGAGTTGGGGTAGTGGATGATGCAGGGGGTGCAGAGAGTTGGGGTAGTGGATGATGCAGGGGGTGCAAAGATTTGGGGGAGTGGATGATGCAGGGGGTGCAGAGAGTTGGGGTAATGGATGATGCAGGGGGTGCAGAGAGTTGGGGTAGTGGATGATGCAGGGGGTGCAGAGAGTTGGGGAAGTGGATGATGCAGGGGGTGCAGAGAGTTGGGGTAGTGGATAATGCAGGGGGTGCAGAGAGTTGGGGTAGTGGATGATGCAGGGGGTGCAGAGAGTTGGGGTAGTGGATGATGCAGAGGGTGCAGAGAGTTGGGACAGTGGATGATGCAGGGGGTGCAGAGAGTTGGGGTAGTGGATGATGCAGGGGGTGCAGAGAGTTGGGGTAGTGGATGATGCAGGGGGTGCAGAGAGTTGGGGTAGTGGATAATGCAGAGGGTGCAGAGAGTTGGGACAGTGGATGATGCAGGGGGTGCAGAGAGTTGGGGTAGTGGATGATGCAGGGGGTGCAGAGAGTTGGGGTAGTGGATGATGCAGGGGGTGCAGAGAGTTGGGGTAGTGGATGATGCAGGGGGTGCAGAGAGTTGGGGAAGTGGATGATGCAGGGGGTGCAGAGAGTTGGGGTAGTGGATGATGCAGGGGGGTGCAGAGAGTTGGGGTAGTGGATGATGCAGGGGGTGCATAGAGTTGGGGTAGTGGATGATGCAGGGGGTGCAGAGAGTTGGGGTAGTGGATGATGCAGAGGGTGCAGAGAGTTGGGGTAGTGGATGATGCAGAGGGTGCAGAGAGTTGGGGTAGTGGATGATGCAGGGGGTGCAGAGAGTTGGGGTAGTGGATGATGCAGGGGGTGCAGAGAGTTGGGGTAGTGGATGATGCAGGGGGTGCAGAGAGTTGGGGAAGTGGATGATGCAGGGGGTGCAGAGAGTTGGGGTAGTGGATAATGCAGGGGGTGCAGAGAGTTGGGGTAGTGGATGATGCAGGGGGTGCAGAGAGTTGGGGTAGTGGATGATGCAGAGGGTGCAGAGAGTTGGGACAGTGGATGATGCAGGGGGTGCAGAGAGTTGGGGTAGTGGATGATGCAGGGGGTGCAGAGAGTTGGGGTAGTGGATGATGCAGGGGGTGCAGAGAGTTGGGGTAGTGGATGATGCAGAGGGTGCAGAGAGTTGGGACAGTGGATGATGCAGGGGGTGCAGAGAGTTGGGGTAGTGGATGATGCAGGGGGTGCAGAGAGTTGGGGTAGTGGATGATGCAGGGGGTGCAGAGAGTTGGGGTAGTGGATGATGCAGGGGGTGCAGAGAGTTGGGGAAGTGGATGATGCAGGGGGTGCAGAGAGTTGGAATAGTGGATGATGCAGGGGGGTGCAGAGAGTTGGGGTAGTGGATGATGCAGGGGGTGCATAGAGTTGGGGTAGTGGATGATGCAGGGGGTGCAGAGAGTTGGGGTAGTGGATGATGCAGAGGGTGCAGAGAGTTGGGGTAGTGGATGATGCAGAGGGTGCAGAGAGTTGGGGTAGTGGATGATGCAGGGGGTGCTGAGAGTTGGGGTAGTGGATGATGCAGGGGGTGCAGAGAGTTGGGGTAGTGGATGATGCAGGGGGTGCAGAGAGTTGGGGTAGTGGATGATGCAGGGGGTGCAGAGAGTTGGGGTAGTGGATGATGCAGGGGGTACAGAGAGTTGGGGTAGTGGATGATGCAGAGGGTGCAGAGAGTTGGGGTAGTGGATGATGCAGGGGGTGCAGAGAGTTGGGGTAGTGGATGATGCAGGGGGTGCAGAGAGTTGGGGTAGTGGATGATGCAGGGGGTGCAGAGAGTTGGGGAAGTGGATGATGCAGGGGGTGCAGAGAGTTGGGGTAGTGGATAATGCAGGGGGTGCAGAGAGTTGGGGTAGTGGATGATGCAGGGGGTGCAGAGAGTTGGGGTAGTGGATGATGCAGAGGGTGCAGAGAGTTGGGACAGTGGATGATGCAGGGGGTGCAGAGAGTTGGGGTAGTGGATGATGCAGGGGGTGCAGAGAGTTGGGGTAGTGGATGATGCAGGGGGTGCAGAGAGTTGGGGTAGTGGATAATGCAGAGGGTGCAGAGAGTTGGGACAGTGGATGATGCAGGGGGTGCAGAGAGTTGGGGTAGTGGATGATGCAGGGGGTGCAGAGAGTTGGGGTAGTGGATGATGCAGGGGGTGCAGAGAGTTGGGGTAGTGGATGATGCAGGGGGTGCAGAGAGTTGGGGAAGTGGATGATGCAGGGGGTGCAGAGAGTTGGGGTAGTGGATAATGCAGAGGGTGCAGAGAGTTGGGACAGTGGATGATGCAGGGGGTGCAGAGAGTTGGGGTAGTGGATGATGCAGGGGGTGCAGAGAGTTGGGGTAGTGGATGATGCAGGGGGTGCAGAGAGTTGGGGTAGTGGATGATGCAGAGGGTGCAGAGAGTTGGGGTAGTGGATGATGCAGAGGGTGCAGAGAGTTGGGGTAGTGGATGATGCAGGGGGTGCAGAGAGTTGGGGTAGTGGATGATGCAGAGGGTGCAGAGAGTTGGGGTAGTGGATGATGCAGGGGGTGCAGAGAGTTGGGGTAGTGGATGATGCAGGGGGTACAGAGAGTTGGGGTAGTGGATGATGCAGGGGGTGCAGAGAGTTGGGGAAGTGGATGATGCAGAGGGTGCAGAGAGTTGGGGTAGTGGATGATGCAGAGGGTGCAGAGAGTTGGGGTAGTGGATGATGCAGGGGGTGCAGAGAGTTGGGGTAGTGGATGATGCAGGGGGTACAGAGAGTTGGGGTAGTGGATGATGCAGGGGGTGCAGAGAGTTGGGGAAGTGGATGATGCAGAGGGTGCAGAGAGTTGGGGTAGTGGATGATGCAGAGGGTGCAGAGAGTTGGGGTAGTGGATGATGCAGGGGGTACAGAGAGTTGGGGTAGTGGATGATGCAGGGGGTGCAGAGAGTTGGGGTAGTGGATGATGCAGGGGGTGCAGAGAGTTGGGGTAGTGGATGATGCAGGGGGTGCAGAGAGTTGGGGTAGTGGATGATGCAGGGGGTGCAAAGATTTGGGGGAGTGGATGATGCAGGGGGTGCAGAGAGTTGGGGTAATGGATGATGCAGGGGGTGCAGAGAGTTGGGGTAGTGGATGATGCAGGGGGTGCAGAGAGTTGGGGAAGTGGATGATGCAGGGGGTGCTGAGAGTTGGGGTAGTGGATGATGCAGGGGGTGCAGAGAGTTGGGGTAGTGGATGATGCAGGGGGTGCAGAGAGTTGGGGTAGTGGATAATGCAGGGGGTGCAGAGAGTTGGGGTAGTGGATGATGCAGGGGGTGCAGAGAGTTGGGGTAGTGGATAATGCAGGGGGTGCAGAGAGTTGGGGTAGTGGATGATGCAGGGGGTGCAGAGAGTTGGGGTAGTGGATGATGCAGAGGGTGCAGAGAGTTGGGACAGTGGATGATGCAGGGGGTGCAGAGAGTTGGGGTAGTGGATGATGCAGGGGGTGCAGAGAGTTGGGGTAGTGGATGATGCAGGGGGTGCAGAGAGTTGGGGTAGTGGATGATGCAGAGGGTGCAGAGAGTTGGGACAGTGGATGATGCAGGGGGTGCAGAGAGTTGGGGTAGTGGATGATGCAGGGGGTGCAGAGAGTTGGGGTAGTGGATGATGCAGGGGGTGCAGAGAGTTGGGGTAGTGGATGATGCAGGGGGTGCAGAGAGTTGGGGAAGTGGATGATGCAGGGGGTGCAGAGAGTTGGGGTAGTGGATGATGCAGGGGGGTGCAGAGAGTTGGGGTAGTGGATGATGCAGGGGGTGCATAGAGTTGGGGTAGTGGATGATGCAGGGGGTGCAGAGAGTTGGGGTAGTGGATGATGCAGAGGGTGCAGAGAGTTGGGGTAGTGGATGATGCAGAGGGTGCTGAGAGTTGGGGTAGTGGATGATGCAGGGGGTGCTGAGAGTTGGGGTAGTGGATGATGCAGGGGGTGCAGAGAGTTGGGGTAGTGGATGATGCAGGGGGTGCAGAGAGTTGGGGTAGTGGATAATGCAGGGGGTGCAGAGAGTTGGGGTAGTGGATGATGCAGAGGGTGCAGAGAGTTGGGGTAGTGGATGATGCAGGGGGTGCAGAGAGTTGGGGTAGTGGATGATGCAGGGGGTGCAGAGAGTTGGGGTAGTGGATGATGCAGGGGGTGCAGAGAGTTGGGGTAGTGGATGATGCAGGGGGTGCAGAGAGTTGGGGTAGTGGATGATGCAGGGGGTGCAGAGAGTTGGGGTAGTGGATGATGCAGGGGGTGCAGAGAGTTGGGGTAGTGGATGATGCAGAGGGTGCAGAGAGTTGGGGTAGTGGATGATGCAGGGGGTGCAGAGAGTTGGGGTAGTGGATGATGCAGAGGGTGCAGAGAGTTGGGGTAGTGGATGATGCAGAGGGTGCAGAGAGTTGGGGTAGTGGATGATGCAGGGGGAGCAGAGATTTTGGGTAGTGGATGATGCAGGGGGTGCAGAGATTTTGGGTAGTGGATGATGCAGGGGGTGCAGAGAGTTTGAGTAGTGGAGGATGCAGGGGGTGCAGAGAGTTGGGGTAGTGGATGATGCAGGGGGTGCAGAGAGTTGGGGTAGTGGATGATGCAGGGGGTGCAGAGAGTTGAACTACTGAGTATACAGGTGGTGCATTACACATGTGATGCAGGAGGTACAAAGTGTGGGGTAATAGGGGTTGCAGAGCGTTGGATAGTGGGGGATGCAGGGATTTCAGAATGTTATGATCGGGGATGATACAGGGTATGCAGAGAGTTGACGTATTGGGGATACAGGTAATGCAGAGTGTGGGGGCTGTAGGGGGTGCTGAATGTGGGGTAGTGAGGAATGCAGAGTAGTGCGGGAAGCAGGGAGTTCAGAGTGTGGGGTAGTGGGAGATGCAATGGGTGCAGAGTGTGGGGTAGTGGGGGGTGCAGGCAGTGCAGAGTTTGAGGTAGTGGGGGATGCAGAGAGTTTGAGTAGTGGATGATGCAGGGGGTGCAGAGAGTTGAAGTATTGGGTATACAGGTGGTGTGGAGTACATGTGATGCAGGAGGTAAAAAGTGTGGGGTAGTGGGGGATGCAGAGCATTGGATAGTGGGGGATGCAGGGATTGCAGAGCATTGGATAGTGGGGGATGCAGGGATTTCAGAGTGTTGAGATAGTGGATTATGCAGGGGCTGCAGAGAGATGACATATTGGGGATACAGATGGTGCTGAGTATGGGGTAGTGGGGAATGCAAGGGGTGCAGGGTGTAGAGTAGTGGTGGAAGCAGGGGGTGCAGGGTGTGGGGTAGTGGGGAATGCAGGGTGTGGAGTTGTAGGGGAAGCAGGGGGTGCAGGGTGTGGGGTAGTGGGGGATGCAGTGGGTGCAGGGTGTGGGGTAGTGGGGGATGCAGTGGGTGCAGGGTGTGGGGTAGTGAGGGATGCAGTGAGTGCAGGGTGTGGGGTAGTAGTGGAAGCAGGGGGTGCAGGGTGTGGGGTAGTGAGGGATGCAGTGGGTGCAGGGTTTGGGGTAGTAGGGGAAGCAGGGGGTGCAGGGTGTGGGGTAGTAGGGGAAGCAGGGGGTGTGAGGTAGTAGGGGATGCAGTGGGTGCAGGGTGTGGGGTAGTGAGGGATGCAGTGGGTGCAGGGTGTGGGGTAGTAGGGGAAGCAGGGGGTGCAGGGTGTGGGGTAGTAGGGGAAGCAGGGTGTGGGGTAGTGAGGGATGCAGTGGGTGCAGGGTGTGGGGTAGTAGGGGAAGCAGGGGGTGCAGGTTGTGGGGTAGTGGGGGATGCAGGGGGTGCTGGGTGTGGGGTAGTGAGGGATGCAGTGTGTGCAGGGTGTGGGGTAGTAGGGGAAGCAGGGGGTGCAGGGTGTGGGGTAGTGGGGGATGCAGGGTGTGGGGTAGTGAGGGATGCAGTGGGTGCAGGGTGTGGGGTAGTAGGGGGATGCAGAGGGTGCAGGGTGTGGGGTAGTGAGGGATGCAGTGGGTGCATGGTGTGGGGTAGTAGGGGAAGCAGGGGGTGCAGGGTGTGGGGTAGTGGGGGATGCAGTGGGTGCAGGGTGTGGGGTAGTGAGGGATGCAGTGGGTGCAGGGTGTGGGGTAGTGAGGGATGCAGTGGGTGCAGGGCGTGGGGTAGTGAGGGATGCAGTGGGTGCAGGGTAGTGGGGGATGCAGTGGGTGCAGTGTGTGGGGCAGTGAGGGATGCAGTGGGTGCAGGGTGTGGGGTAGTAGGGGAAGCAGGGTGTGGGGTAGTGAGGGATGCAGGGGGTGCAGGGTGTGGGGTAGTGAGGGATGCAGTGGGTGCAGGGTGTGGGGTAGTGAGGGATGCAGTGGGTGCAGGGTGTGGGGTAGTGAGGGATGCAGTGGGTGCAGGGTAATGAGGGATGCAGTGGGTGCAGGGTGTGGGGTAGTGAGGGATTCAGTGGGTGCAGGGTGTGGGGTAGTGAGGGATGCAGTGGGTGCAGGGTGTGGGGTAGTGAGGGATGCAGTGGGTGCAGGGTGTGGGGTAGTAGGGGAAGCAGGGTGTGGGGTAGTGAGGGATGCAGGGGGTGCAGGGTGTGGGGTAGTGAGGGATGCAGTGGGTGCAGGGTGTGGGGTAGTGAGGGATGCAGTGGGTGTGGGGTAGTGAGGGATGCAGTGGGTGCAGGGTGTGGGGTAGTGAGGGATGCAGTGGGTGTGGGGTAGTGAGGGATGCAGTGGGTGCAGAGTGTGGGGTGCAGATACTTGAAATATAAATGAAGGGGGTACAGAGTGTGGGGTAGCGGGGGATGCAGTGGGTGCGGGGTAGTGGGGGATGAAGATACTTGAAATATAAATGTAGGAGGTACAGAGTGTGGGGTAGTGGGAGAGCCAATGGGTGCAAAGTGTGGGGTAGTGAGGGTGCAGGCTGTAAAGTAGTGGGGGATGCATAGTGTGGAGTAGTGAGGGATGTAGAGGGTCATGAGTGTTGGGATAGTGGGAGATGCAAGGGGTGCAGAGTGTTAGGGGAGTGAGGAAGGCAGATAGTTGACATATTGGGATTTGGGAATATAGGTGGTGGAGAGTGCATGTGATACAGGAAGTACAGAGTGCGGGGTAATGGGAGATCCGATGGGTGCAGAGTGTAGGGTAGTGGGGGTGCAGGCAGTGCAGAGTGTAAAGTAGTGAGGGATGCAGAGTGTGGGGGGATGCAAGGGTGCAGAGTGTTGGGTGGGGGGGGGATGCAGATAGTTGAAATATTGCGGATGCAGGTGGTGCAGAGTGTGGGGTGGGGGGGGGGGTTGGGGATACAGGTGGTGGAGAGTGCAGTGATGCAGGATGTACAGAGTGGTGTGAGGTAGTGTGGGATGCAGGGGATGCAGGGGATGCAGGGGGTGAGGGGTAGTAGGGGATGCAGAGTGTGGAGTAGTGGTGGATGCAGGGGGTGCACAGTGATGGGGTAGTGGGTGATGCAGAGAGTTGGGCATACAGGTGGCAGAGAGTGCATGGGATGCAGGGAGTGTAGAGTGTTGTAGTAGTGGGGGATGAGGGTTGCAGAGTGTCGGATAGTAGAGAATGCTGAATGTGGGGCACTGAGAAATGAAGGGGGGGTGTAGGGTGTGAGGTATTAGGGATGCAAGATGGTGCAAAGTTTGAAGTAACTGGGGATGCAATTAGATTGTGGGGTACTGAGGAATGCAGGACATGCAGAATGTGGCATAGTAGGGCATTTAGATTGTGGGATACTGAGGAATGCAGGGGATGCAGAATGTGGTGTAGTAGGGGACTTAGATTGTGGGGTACGGAGGAATGCAGGGGATGCAGAATGTGGTGTAGTAGGGGATTTAGATTGTGGGGTACGGAGGAATGCCGGGGATGCAGATTGTGGGGTACAGAGGAATGCAGGGGATGCAGGATGTGGTGTAGTAGGGGATGCATGGAGAGTGCATAGGAAGACACAGTGGGGGGGAGGGGGTTGTCTGGACGGGGCCCCGTGATTTCTATCGGGGGTCCTGGGTAACGGTTTGGTGGGTTAAGGCTCCTTGTTTTGTAACATTGAATACATTGTATCGTTTTATTTTTTTATGCATTCCATCCTCAGAGGTGTGATGGTCGGGGGTCTTGTGAACTCCATATTCCCGGAGGAGACGAGTTAGTATTAGTTGCAGTGAACGCACTCGGTGCACTCGGTGCACTCAGTGCACGCTACTCCACTTATTACCAGGATCTGTTGCCATAGGAACAGCTCCCAGGGAGGAGCATTATGCGCACAACGGACGCAGCATTCCGCACAATCAGCACGGTGATATGAGCAGAGAGCTCTCCGACTCCATTCATCCATCACCAAGACCATTCCGCCCGTCCATTCATTCTCTCCCGGGTTCCACTTTGATCTTCTCTCATGTAGATTGCACTGTGTGCACCGCGTGCACCGCGCCATCTTTCATCTTACTAATGTGTTCTGCGATCGGTGACCTGCGACAAAGTACAGAGTGTGATGGAAAAGTCTGAATAATGCAGATAAGAGTCTCTAAAAGACACAAGGAGTTTTGGGGTAATGGTTGGCTTTATACACAGAACATTAAGCTGGCAATACACTATACAATCTGATTGTACAATCTCTTTGTAAAGGCACCAACCTCACAAATCGAGTATCAGGAGTGCGTTGCGTACAGAGTGCAGAGTTCAGGGGTGTGCCATGTACAAAGTGAAGAGTTCAGGAGTCCATTGCGTACAGAGTGCAGAGTTTAGGAGTACACTATGTACAGAGTGCAGAGTTCAGGACTGTGTTGCGTACAGAGTGCAGAGTTCAGGGGTGTGCCATGTACAAAGTGCAGAGTTCAGGAGTCCGTTGCGTACAGAGTGCAGAGTTCAGGAGTCCGTTGCGTACAGAGTGCAGAGTTCAGGAGTCCATTGCGTACAGAGTGCAGAGATTAGGAGTACACTATGTACAGAGTGCAGAGTTTAGGAGTACACTATGTACAGAGTGCAGAGTTTAGGAGTACACTATGTACAGAGTGCAGAGTTCAGGACTGTGTTGCATACAGAGTGCAGAGTTCAGGAACGTGTTGCATACAGAGTGCAGAGTTCAGGAGTGGGTTGTGTACAGAGTGCAGAATTCAGGAGTACACTATGTACGGAGTGCAAGAGTGCATTACGTACAGAGTGCAGAGTTCAGGGGTGCTCTATGTACAGAGTGCAGAGTTCAGGGGTGCTCTATGTACAAATTTCAGAGTTCAGGGGTGCATTATGTACAGAGTTCAGGAGTGAGTTATGTACACAGTGCACAGTCCAGGAGTGCATTATGTACAGAGTGCAGAGCTGAGGAGTGCGTTATGTACAGAGTGCAGAGTTCAGTGGTGCTCTATGTACAGAGGTCAGGAGGAGTGGGTTATGTAAAGAGGTCAGGAGTGCTTTATGTACAGAGTGCAGGGTTTAGGAGTTTGTAATTTACAGAGTGCAGAGTTCAGGGGTGCTCTATGTACAGAGTGCAGAGTTCAGGGGTATTCTATGTGCAGAGTTCAATGGTGCTCTATGTACAGAGTGCAGCGTTCAGGGGTGCTCTATGTATAGAGTGCAGAGTTCAGGGGTGCTCTATGTACAGAGTGCAGAGTTGAGGAGTGCATTATATACAGAGTGCAGAGTTCAGGGGTGCTCTATGTACAGAGTGCAGAGTTCATTGGTGCTCTATGTGCAGAGTTCAGGGGTGCTCTATGTTCAGAGTTCAGGGGTGCTCTATGTACAGAGTGCAGGGGTGCTCTATGTACAGAGTGCAGAGTTTGTGTGCTCTATGTACAGAGTGCAGAGTTCAGGGGTGCTCTATGTACAGAGTGCAGAGTTCAGGGGTGCTCTATGTACAGAGTGCAGAGTTCAGGAGTGAATTATTTACAGAGTGCAGAGTTCAGGGGTGCTCTATGTACAGAATGCAGAGTTCATTGGTGCTCTATGTGCAGAGTTCAGGGGTGCTCTATGTACAGAGTTCAGGGGTGCTCTATGTACAGAGTGCAGGGGTGCTCTATGTACAGAGTGCAGAGTTTGTGTGCTCTATGTACAGAGTGCAGAGTTCAGGGGTGCTCTATGTACAGAGTGCAGAGTTCAGGGGTGCTCTATGTACAGAATGCAGTGTTCAGGGGTGCTCTATGTGCAGAGTTCAGGGGTGCTCTATGTACAGAGTTCAGGGATGCTCTATGTACAGAGTGCAGAGTTCAGGGGTGCCCTGTGCAGAGTGCAGAGATCAGGAGTGTGTTATGTACAGAGTGCAGAGTTCAAGGGTGTTCTATATACAGAGTGCAGAGTTCAGGGATGCTCTATGTACAGAGTGCAGTGTTCAGGGGTGCTCTATGTGCAGTGTTCAGGTGTGCTCTATGTGCAGAGTTCAGGGGTGCTCTATGTACTGAGTGCAGTGTTCAGGGGTGCTCTATGTGCAGAGTTCAGGGGTGCTCTATGTACAGAGTTCAGGGGTGCTCTATGTGCAGAGTGCAGAGTTCAGGGGTGCTCTATGTGCAGAGTGCAGAGTTCAGGGGTGCTCTGTGTACAGAGTTCAGGGGTGCTCTATGTACAGAGTGCAGAGTTCAGGGGTGCTCTATTTACAGAGTGCAGAGTTCGAGGGTGCTCTATATACAGAGTGCAGAGTTCAAGGGTGTTGTAATGTACAACGTAGCTTATAAAAGGCAGGGATCGGTAGTATGTATTGTACAACATAGCTTATACAATGTAGGGTTCAGGGGGATGCAACGTACAGCACAGCTTATACAATAGCGGATTCAAAAGTATATAATGTAAAAAGTAACGTAAAAAAAGTGCAGGGGTCAGGAGTATGTAATATACAACATAGCTTTTACAATGTATGGGTCATGAGAGTGTAACGTACAACGTAGCTTATAAAAGGCAGGGGTTCAGGATTATGTTGCGTACATCACAGTTTATACAGTGCAGAGGTCAGGAGTATATAACATACAACATAGCTTATACAATGTGCAGGGTTCAGGGGGATGTAACGTACAGCACAGCTTATACAACAGAGGCGTCAAAGGTGTATAATGTACAAAGTAACATAAAAGAGTGCAGGGGTCAGGAGTATGTAATGTATAATTTAGAAAAGGTCGGCATCGGACATCTGAACACCAGCTGGCAAACAAATTCTGGTATCAACTACGTATAGCATCTGAAATGCAACAGTGTATTACTCAAAATGAACACAAGGTGGCAGTTACTGTAACATCCTGAGATCTCCCCCCTCTCAGGCACACAGTGTAGAATGTATACAGCAGGTCACGCTTTGAGGAGACAAGTGAAAAACTATGGAGAAAAGAAAGATAAAAGCTGAAGACGAATAATAAAAAACGATACACATCACACACAGGAGATGAAATTCTCAGTGGAAATAAGCAGCGTCTCCCCTTCCTATAAATCACCGTTTACCGAAGTGACATATTGAGAGCAAAATCTCCCCCGTCTGTGCCGGGATCAGCACCGAATTTCCATATTCACCACCAGCAGCAGCAGCAGCAGCTGGACCATGCATTTAGAGAAACACACAACGAGCGGCTCCGCCGGAGAACGCCGGAGGGATCCGAGGAGAGAAAAACATTTCCTCCGTTTCACTGAATTAATTGCGGCGGATGTGCTGAGAATGGCTGCCGAGGTCTCTGTATACATTTATTCACACATAAAAAATAAATTCATGGCCTGATTATCACCCCTGTGACCGTATGGAGGGCCAATCAGCTGCCAGCCGTCCGCCCTTCTTATTAGACACCTGCAATTTGTTTTTTAACCAATTTTCGACAAATTAGTTAATTCGGAAATATCTGAATTAACAAAAACCTGTATAAGGAATTGTTCCGAATATTCATAAATTGGAATATTCGAAAATTCGTACTTTGGAATATTCTAAAATTTGTAAATTCGTAAATTGGAATATTTGAAAATTCGTAAATTGGAATATTCCAAAATTTGTAAATTGGAATATTCAAAAATTTGTCAATTCGAATATTCGAAAATTTGTAAATTGGAATATTCGTAAATTCGTAAGCTCAAATATTCTTAAATTTGAGTATTCGCAAGTTCTTCAATTCATAAATTTGAGTATTCGAAAATTCGAAAGTTCATAAATTCAAAATATCGTAAATGAATCAATTTGAAAATTAATCAATTTAAATATTAGAAAATTTGTAAATTCGCATATTTGAAAGTTTGTAAATTTAGAATATTCGTAAATTTGAAAATTCGCAAATTCAGAAATAGGTAAATTTGAATATTCAAAAATTTGTATGTTTGTAAATTCAAATGTTCATAAATTCATAAATTTTAATATTAGAAAATGTTAAAACTTTGGAAATGCAAAATTTCCTAAAGCTGAATATTCAAAAATGTATAAAATTCGTAAATTCTAATATTCGTAAATTCATAAAATTAAAAAATTTGAAAATTCGTAAATTCAGAAATTGGTAAATTTGAATATTCAAAAATTCGTACGTTTGTAAATTCAAATGTTCATAAATTCGTAAATTTTAATATTAGAAAATGTTAAAAATTTGGAAATTCAAAATTTCCTAAAGCTGAATATTCAAAAATGTATAAATTCGTAAATTCTAATATTCGTAAATTCATAAATTGAAAAATTTGAAAATTCATAAATTCATAAATTCATAAATTGGTAAATTTGAATATTCGAAAATTCGTACGTTCCTAAATTCACATGTTCATAAGTTTGCAAATTCGAATATTAGAAAATCTGTAAATTCAAATATTCGTAAATTTTAATATTAGAAAATTTTAAAAATTAAAAAAATGTGGAAATTCGAAATTTCGCAAAGTTGAATATTAAAAAATTCATAAATTCGTAAATTCTAATATTCGGAAATTCATACATTCAAAAATGTGAACATTTTTAATTCAGAAATTGGTAAATTTGAATATTCGAAAATTTGTTCTTAAATTCAAATATTCATAAATTCGTAAATTCTAATATTATAAAATTCGTAAATTCAAATATTCGAAAATTAGTAAATTTGAATAATCGTAAATTTGAATATTCGTAAATTAGAAAATTTGTAAATTTGAATAATAGAAAATTTAAAAAATTGTACATTTTAATATTCAAAAATTCGTAAATTTGAATATACATATTTCTTTGCGTTACTGCAAGTTTAACGCCAGATAGTCATGTGTATTCCTGAAAGTTTAACACCGTATAGTTCTGTGCGTTACTGCACATTAAACGCTGTATATTTAATTGCCTTACTGCACGTTTAATGCTGTATATTTCATTGTTTTACTGCATGTTTAATGCCATATAGTTCATTATATTACTGCAAGTTTAACGCCAAATAGTTCTGTGCGTTACTACATGTTTGATGCAGTATATTATAATCTATCCGTGGAGTGTGTCTGTGCAGTGAAAGTGCACCAAATACCACTTTCCATTGATTAAAGTGCCTCCACGTACACATTTACACATCTTTATTACATTTTGGTAATAAGCACCCCCCCCCCTCCCCCCATCATGTCTGGGAGGACAACAGGGAGAGGCAGACGTTCCCTTGGCACTGTAAGGGGGCCAGCAGCATATGTGTCCACAGGCAGAGGTGGACGTGGTCAGTCCTCAGGCAGGGCATCATTTCCTCTGTTTAGTGAAGTTGCCATCACTATGGGAATGTTTAACCATTCTTCCAAAAATGCATTTGTGAGGCCAGACGCTGATGTTGGATGAGAAGGCCTGGCTCACAGTCTCAGCTCAAATTCATTCCAAAGGTGTTCTGTTGGGTGGAGGTCAGGACTCTATGAAGGCCAATCAAGTTCCTCCACCCCAAACTCGCTCATCCAAGACTTTATGGACCTTGCTTTGTGCACTGGTCCAAATCATTTGAAATGCAAACAGAAGAAGAAGGCGCACCGGCGTAGTGCAATACCATAAGACTCTTTATTAAATACAAACAGTAATACCAATGTACTCACTAGGGATGAGCCGAACACCCCCCGGTTCGGTTCGCACCAGAACTTGCGAACGACCCCCGCGTTCGGTACGAACGTTAGAACCCCATTGAAGTCTATGGGACTCAAATGTTCGAATTGGAAAGTGCTAATTTTAACGGCTAATATGCAAGATAGTGTCCTAAAAAGGGTTTGGCGACCTGCCTCCTGCCTCAGGGGACATGGGTCACTGCAAAAAAAAGTTTTAAAAACTACCGTTTTGGCGGGAGCACTGATTTTAATGACGATTAAAGTGAAAAAAAAAAAGTGAAATATTCCTTTAAATATGGTGCCTGGGGGGTGTCTATAGTATGCCTGTGAAGTGCCACGTGTTTCCCGTGTTTAGAACAGTCCCTGCACAAAATGACATTAAACGGAAATAACACCATTTAAAACTGCTTGCGGTTTTAATGTTATATCTGGTTCCTGCAATATGGTTGAAAATCATTCAGAAAAATGGCATGGGTAGCCCTCCCTGCCCATTACCAGCCTATTTGGGTCTTGTACGCATATTAAGGGGAACCCCGTACCCATATTAAAAAAAAAGGAAATGCGTGTGGCCCCCAGGCCCTATATACTCAGAACAGCAGTATACAGGCGGTGCAAACAAGACAGGGACTGTGTAGGTTTGTTGTGTTAAGTTGAATCTGTTTGTCATTTTCAACCGGTACATTTTTAAAGTGTAGCTCCAGTCAAAAAAAATATCTTTAAGCTTTTTGGAAAACATAGGGAAGGGTTATCACCCCTGTATAATTTGTTTTGTCGTCCATCTTTTTTCATCTCACTTGCTGCTGTCTCCTTCCGTTTGCAAGTAGGAGATGTTTGTAAATTGCATGTTTGAAAGTAGCGGCCTGCCCTATATGCTCTGCAGAAATGGCGGAACAAGGTGTTGGTTTTGCAACAACATTGTAAGCCCTCAAAGTGACTCTTGGTGGCCGCTGGAGCGCCCTGCTGTGAACGATTATATCAAGAATTGTAATTACATGCCATTGTTGAACAGTGGTAGAAAAATTGACCTTTGGTGGTTGTGGTGCTGGTGCCACAACACTATAAGTCCTCACAGTTACTCTGGGTGGGCACAGGAAGGGGCCCTCCTGTGAAATATTATATCAAGAATTGTAATTACATGTCCCTGTTAAACAGGGGCAGAAAAATTGGGCCTTAGGCACTGGTGCCATCACACTGCAACCTCTGCCATACACTCTAGTTTTTTTGCAGGAATTAGCCCTGCTGCAAAGCATTGCATCAAAAATTGTACTTAAACGCCCCTGTTAAACAGGGGCAGAAAAATTGGGCCTTAGGCACTGGTGCCATCACACTGCAACCTCTGCCATACACTCTAGTTTTATTGCAGGAATTAGCCCTGCTGCAAAGCATTGCATCAAAAATTTTACTTAAACGCCCCTGTTAAACAGGGGCAGAAAAATTGGGCCTTAGGCACTGGTGCCATCACACTGCAACCTCTGCCATACACTCTAGTTTTTTTGCAGGAATTAGCCCTGCTGCAAAGCATTGCATCAAAAATTGTACTTAAACGCCCCTGTTAAACAGGGGCAGAAAAATTGGGCCTTAGGCACTGGTGCCATCACACTGCAACCTCTGCCATACACTCTAGTTTTATTGCAGGAATTAGCCCTGCTGCAAAGCATTGCATCAAAAATTTTACTTAAACGCCCCTGTTAAACAGGGGCAGAAAAATTGGGCCTTAGGCACTGGTGCCATCACACTGCAACCTCTGCCATACACTCTAGTTTTATTGCAGGAATTAGCCCTGCTGCAAAGCATTGCATCAAAAATTTTACTTAAACGCCCCTGTTAAACAGGGGCAGAAAAATTGGGCCTTAGGCACTGGTGCCATCACACTGCAACCTCTGCCATATACTCTAGTTTTATTGCAGGAATTAGCCCTGCTGCAAAGCATTGCATCAAAAATTGTACTTAAACGCCCCTGTTAAACAGGGGCAGAAAAATTGGGCTGCTGGCATCACCCAGAACCAAAAATGTTCTTCCAATATATCAGCGGAGGAGGAAGAGGATAGACAATCAACATAACAGGACAGTCACTCAGCATCAGCATAGGCAGTCTTGAAGGGATGTGGTATTTCAAAAAAAATTATTCGGTTACATCAGCTTCAGGTGCTTGGTAGCTGTGGGTGATCCAAGACTGATTCATCTTGATGAAGGTCAGTCGATCAACTGATTCGGTGGACAGGCGCACCCTGTGATCGGTAACGAAGCCACCAGCAGCACTGAAGGTGCGTTCCGAAAGAACGCTGGATGCAGGACAGGCCAGTAGCTCAATTGCATACTGTGCAAGCTCTGGCCAGTGATCCATCCTCAAGACCCAGTAAGCCAGAGGATTTTCGGTGGGAAAGGTGTCCAAGTCTGACCTTGCCCCTAGGTATTCCTGCACCATGTAAATTAGACGCTGGCGATGGGTGCTGGAACCAATCATACCTTGGGGCTGCGGACTAAAAAATTGTCTGAAAGCATCAGTCAGACGGCCACCTTCTCCACCGCTCCTTCTGACTGATGCCTCAGCAACACGTTGTCCAGGACCAGGAGTTTGTGACCTCCCAGTCTCTGGGAACGCGTTGCACAGAGCTTTCTGCAAGGCCTCCCGGAGATGTCTCATCCTCTGCTCCCTCTGCGATGGCAAGATAAGGTCGGCAACCTTACCCTTGTACCGTGGATCAAGGAGAGTGGCCAGCCAGTAATGGTCCCTCTCCTTGATCCGAAGAATACGAGGATCCTTACGCAGGCTTTGCAGGATCAGGGAGGCCCTGCAGCGTAGGTTAGCTGAGGCATTCGGTCCGGAGTCCTCTGGGTCACTAAGGACAACATGATCCGCAGCTACCTCCTCCCAGCCACGTACAAGTCCACGTGTTTCTTGGGACTGTAAATCATCCCTATAAGACTGCTGCTGCTGATGCTGAGTGCCAGCCTCCACCTCCATGCTGACACAATCATCCTCCTCCTCCTCCTCTTCCTCCTCCTCACCCTCTTCCTGTGTGATGGGTGGCACAGCAGGAACACTGTCTGGATAAAGGGGGCCTTGAGAGGCAAGGAAGTCCTCCTCTTCCTGCCTCTGTTCTGCCTTAAGTGCCCTGTCCATTATTCCACGCAGCGTATGCTCCAAGAGGTGGACAAGAGGTATAGTGTCACTGATGCATGCACTGTCACTGCTCACCATCCTTGTGGCCTCCTCAAACGGTGACAGGACAGTGCATGCATCCCTGATCATGGCCCACTGGCGTGGTGAGAAAAAACCAAGCTCTCCTGACCCTGTCCTGGTGCCGTAGTCGCACAGGTACTCATTGATGGCCCTCTGCTACGTGTGCAGCCGCTGCAGCATGGCCAATGTTGAGTTCCATCTGGTGGGCATGTCACATATAAGGCGGTTCTTGGGCAGGTTCAACTCCTTTTGGAGCTCAGCCAGCCGAGCACAGGCATTAAATGATCGGCGGAAATGCACACAGACTCTCCTGGCCTGTTTCAGGACATCCTGTAAGCCGGGGTACCTGCCCAAGAACCGCTGCACCACCAGGTTAAGGACGTGAGCTACACAGGGCACATGGGTCAGTTGTCCCTGTCGGAGGGCGGAGAGGAGGTTGGTGCCATTGTCGCAAACCACCATTCCTGGCTTAAGCTGGCGTGGCGTCAACCACCTCTCGGTCTGCCCCTGCAGAGCTGACAAAACATCCGCCCCAGTGTGGCTCCTGTCCCCCAAACAAACCAGCGCAAGCACGGCATGGCATCGTTTTGCCTGCGTACTTGCGTAGCCCCTGCAACGCCTACGGAGCACCACTGGTTCTGAGGACAGAGCACTGGAAGAGGCCATGGAGGAAGAAGAAGAGGAGGGGGTGGAGGAGAGAGGTGTGTCACAACCAATAGTAGCATTTTGGAGGCGTGGTGGCGGAACAACCTCCAATACTACTGCACCTTGTCCTGCATCCTTCCCAGCAGCCAGAAGAGTGACCCAATGGGCCGTGAAAGACAGGTAACGTCCCTGTCCATGCCTGCTGGACCATGAGTCAGCGGTAATATGCACCTTACCGCTGACCGCCCTGTCCAGCGAGGCAAGGACATTGCCTTCCACATGCCGGTAGAGAGCCGGAATTGCCTTCCGTGAGAAAAAGTGGCGTTTGGGGACCTGCCACTGAGGAACCGCACATTGTACAAACTCACGGAAGGGGGCCGAGTCTACCAACTGAAAAGGCAGCAGTTGAAGTGCTAGCAATTTAGCCAAGCTAGCATGTGGATGGCTGGGAGTAAACTTCTTCCGCCGGTCCAGCAGCTGGGGCAGGGACATTTGTCTGCTATAATCGGACGTGGATGTACCACTAGCAGAGTTCCCGGAAGCACTTGGCTGTGACACACCTAATTCTACACCTTCATTCCTCTCAGAGCAGGTTTCAGAGAGGACTGAAGGTCTAGTGGGGTTGGAGATGCCAGCTGATGAGGAGCAAGGAGAGGTCCGCTTTGTTCTTTGGTGTGGGTCTTTGAGGTATGCTTGCCAACGAGCTGCATGGCAGGTCAACATATGTCTGGTCAAGCATGTGGTGCCCAAGCGGCTGATGTTTTGGCCACGTGAGATACGCTTGAGACATATGTTGCAAATAGCAGCGGTGCGATCTGATGCACTCGTCTCAAAAAAGGCCCACACCAAAGAACTTTTAGAATAACGCGCAGAGGAAGCGCTCTGCGCAGGCGGAGCTCTGCGGTGTGATTCAGTCGGTGTGCTGCCCCTAAGCTGGCCCCCGGAGGGCATCCTGCCTCGTTGGACATGTGCCTCCTCCTCCTCCTCCCTCCTTCCAGGCACCCACGTGGAGTCAGTGCCCTCATCATCCCCTCCCTCTTCATCGCTGTAGCAAACCTGGCAGTATGCTGAAGCTTGTGGAACATGACTGCCAGATTGCTGTCCTTCTTGAGCATCCCCTCTCTCTGTGCTCACGCTACTGCCTTCCTCTAGCTGAGTGTCATCATCAGAGCCCACCAAACACTGGGCATCCTCCTGGAGCATGTACCCAACACTGTGCTCAAAGAGTTCAGGAGACTCCTCAGGAGGACGTGGTGGGTCTAGGGAAGGAGTCACTGATGATGACATTGAGAGGAGGGACGACGATGTGTTGGCAGCTGCTTTTCTACTACCCTGAGACTGGGTGAGAGAGGATGAGGAGGATGAAGAGGGCTTGGTCATCCACTCTACCAAGTCGTTGGCATGTTGCGGTTCAACATGTCCAGCTGCAGAAAAGAAGGACAAGCATGTCCCATGGCCACGTGCTGATGACAATGCACCGCGTCCATGACCAGCACTGTTGTCTCTAGACACAGAGCCTGCTTGCCCTCTTTTATCGGCTCGCGCCTGTCTGCCTCTCCTTGCTGGCCTTCCAGACATGGTAATGGCCTGAAGGGAGTTGGGTAAAACAGTAGTTGGGTAGTTTATATTGTGCTGGAGGCACACAACACCCACTAACTCCTGCAGATGCCTTTTTTATAGAACAGCAGAGTTAAAGGGGTATATACAGATGTATACTGTGCTGTGCTGGAAGCACACACAACTTCCAATAACTCCAGCAGATGTCAATCGGGCTCAAATAGAGAACAGCTATGTAGGTGGATAATAGCGGTATGTACTGGGTACAGAGCAGGCACACAGCACACACTATCTCCTGAGTGACACTGCTGACTGCAAGCTCTATTGTTAAAGATGGACCACTAGCTATATAGGTGAGGTGAATATAGTGGTATGTACTGGGTACAGAGCACGCAGACAGCACGCACTAACACTACTGACTGCAAGCTCTATTATTAAAGCTAGATCACTAGCTATATAGGTGAGGTGAATATAGTGGTGTATACTGCAGTCAGGGCACAGACAGTAACCACTACACAAGAGCAAAATAGTAAATCAGCCAAAAACGATTGGTGTGTAACTGTGTTGAAGGTACACAGAACACCCACTGCTTTCAGATGCTAACAAACACTACACGAGGCCGCCT
The DNA here is from genome assembly GCF_037356315.1 of Lithobates pipiens. Classification (NCBI taxonomy): domain Eukaryota; kingdom Metazoa; phylum Chordata; class Amphibia; order Anura; family Ranidae; genus Lithobates; species Lithobates pipiens. Next base: position 9,861,566 of record NW_027507785.1, on the reverse strand, counting down.
GAAAGGCAGCTTTATATAGTGTGGGGCGTGCACTACACAGTCTGAGCTATGATTGGCCACAGGCAATTGGCCAAGCATGCGGGGTCACAGTGCATGCTTGGCCAATCGTGAGACAGCAATGCATTGCGCCATCGCAGTGCATTGTGGGCCACACAAATTTTGCCGCGAACGGCCCAAACGTTCGGAATTCGGCGAACGCACGAACGACCGATGTTCGAGTCGAACATGCGTTCGACTCGAACTCGAAGCTCATCCCTAGTACTCACAAAAGTACACAAACTAGTGCACATAACAAATCCCATCACCCCACTGGAAATGTGTCCTTCCATAGGGGCGCAACTAACGTATTTCAAGGGCTAGGCTATCTTGTGAGGAAGAGGGCATAGACAACACGTACACAACGCGTAATTTGTACTTGATTTTGTACTTTTACATTGATTTGATTGCTTTAGTGAGGGTTGTCAGATAGAAAGCCCAATAGCTAAATGAAGGAATGGGCAGGTGGAAAACTCAAATTGGGAGGGAGCCATGACACCCTACACCCGTGGTCTCTCCTCAGTCTTCTGAGTTGTGACGCTGGGTGTCATGCAACCCAGAAAACCGAGGACATCTTGTGTCAAAAGAAGAGGTCCTGCAATTTTGTTTTTGTAACCTCTGGGGCTAAGTCACTGCCTCACAATTAAAAGCAGCGTTGTCAGCCTGTTGATCCCACTCCTTCCGTTGGCCATTGGGCTTCTTGTGAGGGTTGTCAGATACTGTAGCTGGCCCAATGGCCAAATGAAGAAGTGGGCAGGCATAAAAATGTAATTGGGAGGGAGCCATGAGCTTCCTATTAGGTTTAAAAGATAGACAGCTCAATGGCCAAACGGAGGAGTGGGCAGGCTTACAATGCTGCTAATTGGGAGGTGGAAAACCAGAAAACCGAGGGCATCTTGTGGCAAAGAAGAGATGCCGTGGTTTGGTTTTCAGCTTGCTCCTTCAATTGGCCAATAGGCTTCCTATGAAGGCTGTCAGATAGAAAGCCCAATGGCCAAATTAAGGATTGGGCAAGTGGAAAATGCTAATTGGGAGGAAGCCATGAGGTTTGGAAGGTAGACAGGCCAATGGCCAAATGAAGGAGTGGGCAGGCTGACAATGCTGCTAATTGGGAGGTGCCCATGACACCCTCCACTCATGGTCTCTCCACAGTCTTCTTGGCTAATTGATGCTGGGTGTCAGGCAACCCAGAAAACCGAGGACATCTTGTGGCAAAAGAAGAGGTCCTGCAATTTTGTGTTTGTAACCTCTGGGGCTAAGCCACTGCCTCACAATTAAAAGCAGCGTTGTCAGCCTGTTGATCCCGCTCCTTCCGTTTCCCATTGGTCTTCTCATGGGGGTTGTTGGATAGATGGCCCAATGGCCAAATGAAGGAGTGGGCAGGCGGAAAATTCTTATTGGAAGAGAGACATGACAACCTGCACTCATGGTCTCTCCCCAGTCTTCCGAGTCAAGTGATGCTGGGTGTCATGCAACCCAGAAAACTGAGGACATTTTGTGGCAAAGAAGAGATGCCGTGGTTTTGGTTTTGAGCTTGCCCCTTCAGTTGGCCAATGGGCTTCCTATGACGGCTGTCATATAGACAGTCCAATGGCCAAATGAAGGATTGGGCAAGCGGAAAATGCTAATTGGGAGGGAGCCATGAGCTTCCTGTTAGGTTTGAAAGATAGACAGGTCAATGGACTAACGGAGGAGTGGGCAGGCTTACAATGCTGCTAAATGGGAGGTGGCCATGACACCCTCCACTCATGGTCTCTCCACAGCCTTCTGGGCTAATTGATGCTGGGCATCATGCAACCCAGAAAACTGAGGACATCTTCTGGCAAAGAAGAGATGCCGTGGTTTTGGTTTTGAGCTTGCCCCTTCAGTTGGCCAATGGGCTTCCTAAGACAGCTGCCCAATGGCCAAATGAAGGATTGGGCAAGCGGAAAATGCTAATTGGGAGGAAGCCATGATCTTCCTGTTAGGTTTGAAAGATAGACAGGTCAATGGACTAACGGAGGAGTGGGCAGGCTAACAATGCTGCTAATCGGGAGGTGGCCATGACACCCTCCACTCATGGTCTCTCCACAGCCTTCTGGGCTAATTGATGCTGGGCGTCAGGTAACCCAGAAAACCAAGGACATCTTGTGGCAAAGAAGAGGTACCTCGGGGGGGGGGGGGGGGGGGATTGGACAATTCTAATCCACTATCTCACAGTTAGAAGCGGCGTTGTCAGCCTGTTGATCCTGCTCCTCCAGTTGGCCATTGGGCTTCTTATGAGAGCTGTCAGATAGAAAGCCCAATGGCCAAATGAGGGATTGGGTAGGCAGAAAATTATGAGGGAGCCGTGAAACGCTGCACTCTCCCTTCAATCTTCAAGTCAAGTGATGCTGGGTATCATGCAACCCAGAAAACTGAGGACATCTTGTGGCAAAGAAGAGATGCCGTGGTTTTGGTTTTGAGCTTGTTCCTTGAGTTGGTCAATGGGCTTCCTATGATGGCTGTCAGATAGACAGTCCAATGACCAAATCAAGGATTGGACAAGCGGAAAATGGTAATTGGGAGGGAGCCATGAGCTTCCTGTTAGGTTTGAAAGATAGACAGGTCAATGGACTAACGGAGGAGTGGGCAGGCTAACAATGCTGCTAATCGGGAGGTGGCCATGACACCCTCCACTCATGGTCTCTCCACAGCCTTCTGGGCTAATTGATGCTGGGCGTCAGGTAACCCAGAAAACCAAGGACATCTTGTGGCAAAGAAGAGGTACCTCGGGGGGGGGGGGGGGGGGGGGGGGGATTGGACAATTCTAATCCACTATCTCACAGTTAGAAGCGGCGTTGTCAGCCTGTTGATCCTGCTCCTCCAGTTGGCCATTGGGCTTCTTATGAGAGCTGTCAGATAGAAAGCCCAATGGCCAAATGAGGGATTGGGTAGGCAGAAAATTATGAGGGAGCCGTGAAACGCTGCACTCTCCCTTCAATCTTCAAGTCAAGTGATGCTGGGTATCATGCAACCCAGAAAACTGAGGACATCTTGTGGCAAAGAAGAGATGCCGTGGTTTTGGTTTTGAGCTTGTTCCTTGAGTTGGTCAATGGGCTTCCTATGATGGCTGTCAGATAGACAGTCCAATGACCAAATCAAGGATTGGACAAGCGGAAAATGGTAATTGGGAGGGAGCCATGAGCTTCCTGTTAGGTTTGAAAGATAGACAGGTCAATGGACTAACGGAGGAGTGGGCAGGCTTACAATGCTGCTAATTGGGAGGTGGCCATGACACCCTCCACTCATGGTCTCTCCACAGCCTTCTGGGCTAATTGATGCTGGGCATCATGCAACCCAGAAAACTGAGGACATCTTCTGGCAAAGAAGAGATGCCGTGGTTTTGGTTTTGAGCTTGCCCCTTCAGTTGGCCAATGGGCTTCCTAAGACAGCTGCCCAATGGCCAAATGAAGGATTGGGCAAGCGGAAAATGCTAATTGGGAGGAAGCCATGAGCTTCCTGTTAGGTTTGAAAGTTAGACAGGTCAATGGCCAAATGAAGGAGTGGGCAGGCTGACAATGCTGCTAATTGGATGGTGACCATGGCACCTTCCACTCATGGTCTCTCCACAGTCTTTTGGGCTAATTGATGCTGGGTGTCAGGCAACCCAGAAAACCGAGGACATCTTGTGGCAAAAAATAGGTACTGCGGGGTATCGCTCCAGACTGAAGGTTTTTGTTTTTGTCAGTTACCTAGAGCAGCAATGGAGAACCTCGGCACCCCCAGATGTTTTGGAACTTCATTTCCCATGATGCTCCTGCTCTTTGCAGTGTGGTGGAGCATCATGGGAAATGTAGTTCCCAAACATCTGGGGGTGCCAAGGTTCTCCATCGCTGACCTAGAGAGTACCTGTATAGTTTTCTCGTTCAAAAGATTTATTTGTTTTAGACATAATAAATAACAACAAATACAGAGTATTTGACAAAACAAAAATATTAAAATATAACATTAAAGTACAAATGTTATATAAAAAAATAATTAAATACATATAAAAAAAATATGCGAGTACCTGTATAGTTTTATCCCTTTTCTTTTTTGTATTATAAAAAAAAAAAAATGTTAAAAAATAAGTACAAATAATAAAACGATAAAGCGAGAAGAGACATCCAAACCAAAAACACGCTCTTCAACCTGGAAAAAGGGTTCATCCATCCGGTGTCTTTGTATTCATCCCAGAGATCCGCCAATACACAAATCTCACCTCCTTTCATTAAACTTTAACACTCCTCTGATGGGAGCTCGGCGCCTCGGAGAGACGTTTTCCGTCATGTGACCCGACGCGCCGCTCTCTCCGACAAATCCTCTCCGCGCAAAAGGTTAAAAAAGATAAAAAGCAAAAAAAACAAAACAAAAAAAAAACCTCCTCGTTCTGGCGGCTGAGCGGCTCCGCCATCCATAATGTACGACCTGATCCGTCGGATTGGGCTCTGCTCATTGTCATGTTTTTTCCGCAGGCTGCCGGCAGATAGAAGCCGCTTCTAATAGGATGCGACGGACCCCTCCCCTCCCGGAATTTCTACCCCAACCTCTCCGTCCGCTGTTGGTTCTGATGGCCCCCGGGAGATGCCGCAGCATCGGGAGCCGCGTCCGTTTGAGGGAACGGACTCAAAGGCAGCGCCGGAGCGGAGCGCCGCTCGACAGAAGTCAGCTGTGCCGGAAAACAAAATTAGCGTCACGTCTGTGTGAAGTCTCAGATCTCGGCTTGGCCTGACATGGGAAGAACGAGGAGAGACCCTCAGTGACCTACACGGGGACCACCCTACATACAATATCTTACCAAAAGTATTGGGACGCCTCCCTTTACACGCACAGGACTCTGTGCAGGCCAGTCAAGTTCCTCCACCCCCAAATTCGCTCATCTATGACTTTATGGACCTTGTTTTATTGGTGATGGTCAAACATTCCCCATAGACACATCTCCTAAACCTTGTGGACGGCCTTCTCCAGAAGAGGTGGAGCTTTTATAGCCGCAAAGGGCGGAGCCAACTCAATATTGAACCCTACGGACTAAGACTGGGATGCCGTTAAAGTTCCAGTGTGTAAAGGCAGGCGTCCCAATACTTTTGGTAATACAGTGTACTTGTACTGAGCATGCAGGATAGGCGGTTCACTTGCTGGATATGACGGATCAAACATGTTCATTACACCAGAATGACGGGATGACACACAACGCCTCTTTGCCACCCCCTCTGAAAAGTGATCCGCGGTGAATCGCTATTCAGGGGCATTTGGTAGGCGGTGGTGAGGAGGTGAGATGTTGGGCCGTCATCCTGTGCAATGCTGAATTTGTGCGCATTCGTGAAGCTCAGCGCGCTCGCCGGGCCGCTCCTTGTCAATGGCACCCCAAACGCAGCCGGCGAAACGCGTGATTTGGCAAATGCAACTTTGCGCGAGTTTGAGGTTAAAAGAAAAAACAATAAACGGCAAATCTCAAAAAGGTGAGCGATCTTCTTCTTTGTGTCTGTCACACTTATGGCGGCCTCCGTGCAAAGAGCGACAAATGCCTGAAAACGTGCGCGCTACATCGTGTGAGTGGGGGCCAAACAAGGCGGGGGCCCCCAGTTCTTTGTTCTGGGGGCTTCTTACTTGGACCCCCTTAAACCAGCGGAAAAAATAGGTGTTGTTACAACACTGTGCAGCCAGCAACAATAGACCCCTTACACTCCTACAACAATAGATCCCCCTACAACAATAGATCCTGCCTACACCCCTACAACAATAGATCCCCCATTACCCCTCTACAACAATAGATCCCCCTTACACCCCTACAACAATAGATCCCCCTACACCCCTACAACGATAGATCCCCCTACACCCCCTACAACAATAGATCCCCCTACACCCCTACAACAATAGATCCTCCTACACCCCTACAACAATAGATCCCCTTTACACCCCTACAACAATAGATCCCCTACAACAATAGATTACCCCTACAACAATAGATCCCCCTACAACAATAGATCCCGCCTACACCCCTACAACAATAGATCCCGCATACACCCCTACAACAATAGACCCCCCTCCACCCCCCTACAACAATAGATCCTGCCTACACCCCTACAACAATAGATCCCCCATTACCCCCCTACAACAATAGATCCCCCTCCACCCCCCCTACAACAATAGATCCTGCCTACACCCCTACAACAATAGATCCCCCATTACCCCCCTACAACAATAGATCCCCCTCCACCCCCCTACAACAATAGATCCTGCCTACACCCCTACAACAATAGATCCCCCATTACCCCTCTACAACAATAGATCCCCCTTACACCCCCTACAACAATAGATCCCCTACATCCCTACAACGATAGATCCCCCTACACCCCCTACAACAATAGATCCCCCTACACCCCTACAACAATATATCCCCCATTACCCCCCTACAACAATAGATCCCCCTCCACCCCCCCTACAACAATAGATCCTGCCTACACCCCTACAACAATAGATCCCCCATTACCCCCCTACAACAATAGATCCCCCTCCACCCTCCCTACAACAATAGATCCTGCCTACACCCCTACAACAATAGATCCCCCATTACCCCTCTACAACAATAGATCCCCCTTACACCCCTACAACAATAGATCCCCTACATCCCTACAACGATAGATCCCCCTACGCCCCCTACAACAATAGATCCCCCTACACCCCTACAACAATAAATCCCCTTTACACCCCCCTACAACAATAGATCCCCTACAACAATAGATTACCCCTACAACAATAGATCCCCTACAACAATAGATCCCGCCTACACCCCTACAACAATAGATCCTGCCTACACCCCTACAACAATAGATCCCCCTACACCCCTACAACAATAGATCCCCCTACACCCCTACACCAATAGACCCCCCTACACCCCTACAACAATAGATCCTGCCTACACCCCTACAACCATAGATCCCCCTACAACAATAGATCCTGCCCACACCCCTACAACAATAGATCCTGCCTACACCCCTACAACAATAGATCCCCTACAACAGTAGATCCCCCCACAACAATAAATCCCCCTACACCAATATATCGCCCTACACCCTACAACAATAGATCCCCCTACAACAATAGATCCCCTTTACACCCCTACAACAATAGATCCCCTACAACAATAGATCCCCCCTACACCCCTACAACAATAGATCCCCTACACCCCTACAACAATAGATCCCCTACACCCCCTACAACAATAGATCCCCCTACACCCCTACACCAATAGACCCCCCTACACCCCTACAACAATAGATCCTGTCTACACCCCTACAACAATAGATCCCCTTACAACAATAGATCCCCCTACGCTCCTACAACAATAGATCCCCCTACAATAGATCCTGTCTACACCCCTACAACAATAGATCCTGCCTACACCCCTACAACAATAGATCACTCTACACCCCTACAACAATAATCCCCCTACACCCCTACAACAATAGATCCCCCTACAACAATAAATCCCCCCTACACCGATATATCCCCTACACCCTACAACAATACATCCCCCTACACCCCTACAACAATAGATCCCCCTACACCCTACAGCAATAGATCCCCTACAACAATAGATCCCCCTACACCCTACAGCAATAGATCCCCTACAACAATAGATCCCCTGTACACCCCTATGACAATAGATCCCCCTACACCCCTACAACAATAGATCCTGCCTACACCCCATCAACAATAGACCCCCTACACCCCTAAAACAATAGATCCCCCTACACCCCTGCAACAATAGATCCTGCCTACACCCCTACAACAATAGATCCCCCTACACCAATAGACCCCATACACCCCTACAACAATAGATCCCCCTACAACCAAAGATCCCGCTTACACCCCTACAACAATAGATCCCCCTACACCCCTACAACAATGGATCCCCTGTACACCCCTACAACAATAGATACCCCTACACCCCATACAACAATAGATCCCACCTACACCCCTACAACAATGGATCCCCTGTACACCCCTACAACAATAGATCCCCTGTACACCCCTACAACAATAGATCCCCCTACACTATTACAACAATAGATCCTGCCTACACCAATAGACCCCCTACAACAATAGATCATGCCTACACCAATAGACCCCCTACACCCCTACAATAATAGATCCCGCCTACACCCCTACAACAATAGATCCCACCTACACCCCTACAACAATAGACCCCCCTACGCTCCTACAACAATAGACCCCCCTACACCCCTACAATAGATCCTGTCTACACCCCTACAACAATAGACCCCCTACAACAATAGATCCTGCATACACCCCCTACAACAATAGATCCTGCCTACACCCCTACAACAATAGATCCCCCTACATCCCTACAACAATAGATCCTGCCTACACACCTACAACAATAATCCCCCCTACACCCCTACAACAACAGATCCCCCTACAACAATAAATCCCCTTACAGCCCTACAACAATAGATCCCCCTACACCCCTACAACAATATATCCCCCTTACACCCCTACAACAATAGATCCCCTACAACAATAAACCCCCCTACAACAATAGATCTCCCTACACCCCTACAACAATAGTGCCCCCTACAACAATAGATCCCCCTACACCCCTACAACAATAGATCCCCTGTACACCCCTACAACAATAGATCCCCCTACACACCTACAACAATAGATCCCGCCTACACCCCTACAACAATAAACCCCCACCACCCCTAAAACAATAGATCCCCCTACACCCCCTACAACCATAGATCCCCCTACACCCCTACAACCATATATATCCCCCCTACACCCCTAAAACCATATATCCCCCCTACAACCATAGATCCCCCTACGCCCCTACAACAAGAGATCTCCCCTACACCCCTACAACAATAGATCCCCCTGCACCCCTACAACAATAGATCACCCTACAACAATAGATCCCCCTACACCCCTACAACAATAGATCACCCTTACACCCCAATAATAGATCCCCTATACCCCTATGACAATAGATCCCGCCTACACCCCTACAACAATAGCTTCCTCCAGCAGCAATAGTTCCTATATAGCAACAATAGATCTCCCACTGAAAAAAATCTCTCCAACAACAATAGATCCCCTACAACAACAGTCCCTATATAGCAACAATAGATTCCCCCCAGCAACAATATTTACCATCTAGCATTAATACCCCCCCCCCCCCTCCGTGACAATTGGTTTCCCCCAGTAACAATAGATCTCCCAGCAACAATAGATCCCGCAGAAAATCCCACAGCAATAGATCCCCCCCTACAACAATAGCTTCCTCCAGTAACAATAGTTTCTATATAGCAACAATAGATCCCCCACAGAAAAATCCCTCCAACAACAATAGATTCCCCCAGCAACAATATTTACCATTAAGCAATAATACCCCCCCCCCCCCCGCCACAACAATTGGTTTCCCCCAGTAACAATAGATCTCCCCACAAGACTAGATCCTCCCAGCAACAATAGATCTCCCAGCAATAATAATTACCATCTAGCAACAATAGATGCCCCCCAGTAACAATAGATCTCCCTCCGCAACAATAGAGCCCAGACTGGGACAAACCATAGGCCAGGGCTCTATTGTTCTATTAAAGTCCCCTTTATACCCCAGTGCCCCCTAGCAATTATAGTCCCCCATCACAGTGCAGTCCACAGAGCCCCTTTACATCAAATTATGCAGAGCCCCCTTTACATCATAGTCCACAGAGACCCCTTTACATCAGAGTCCACAGAGCCCCCTTTACATCAGAGTCCGCAGAGCCCTCTTTTCATCATAGTCCACAGAGCCCTCTTACATCAGAGTCCAGAGAGACCCTTTTACATCAGAGTCCGCAGAACCCCTTTTACATCAGAGTCCGCAGAGAGCCCCTTACATCAAAGTCAATAGAGCTCCCTTTACATCAGAGTCCACAGAGCCCCTTTACATCAGAGTCCCCAGAGCCCCCTTACATCAGAGTCCACAGAGCCCCCTTTACATCAGAGTCCACAGAGCCCCCTTTACATCAGAGTCCACAGAGCCCCCTTTACATCAGAGTCCACAGAGCTCCCTTTACATCAGAGTCCACAGAGCCCCCTTTACATCAGAGTCCACAGAGCCCCTTTTACATCAGAGTTCACAGAGCCCCCTTTACATCAGAGTCCCCAGAGCCCCCTTTACATCAGAGTCCCCAGAGCCCCCTTTACATCAGAGTCCACAGAGAGCCCCTTACATCAAAGTCAATAGAGCTCCCTTTACATCAGAGTTCACAGAGCCCCCTTTACATCAGAGTCCCCAGAGCCCCCTTTACATCAGAGTCCACAGAGCCCCCTTTACATCAGAGTCCACAGAGCCCCCTTTACATCAGAGTCCACAGAGCCCCCTTTACATCAGAGTCCCCAGAGCCCCCTTTACATCAGAGTCCACAGAGAGCCCCTTACATCAAAGTCAATAGAGCTCTCTTTACATCAGAGTTCACAGAGCCCCCTTTACATCAGAGTCCCCAGAGCCCCCTTTACATCAGAGTCCCCAGAGCCCTCTTTACATCAGAGTCCACAGAGCCCTCTTTACATCAGAGTCCACGGAGCCCCCTTTACATCAGAGTCCACAGAGCTCCCTTTTACATCGGAATCCACAGAGCCCTCTTACATCAGAGTCCACAGAGCTCCCTTTTACATCGGAATCCACAGAGCCCCCTTTACATCAGAGTCCACAGAGCTCCCTTTTACATCGGAATCCACAGAGCCCTCTTACATCAGAGTCCAGAGAGACCCTTTTACATCAGAGTCCGCAGAACCCCTTTTACATCAGAGTCCGCAGAGAGCCCCTTACATCAAAGTCAATAGAGCTCCCTTTACATCAGAGTCCACAGAGCTCCCTTTACATCAGAGTCCACAGAGCTCCCTTTACATCAGAGTCCACAGAGCTCCCTTTACATCAGAGTCCACAGAGCTCCCTTTACATCAGAGTCCACAGAGCCCCCTTTACATCAGTGTCCACAGAGCCCCCTTTACATCAGTGTCCACAGAGCCCCCTTTACATCAGAGTCCCCAGAGCCCCCTTTACATCAGAGTCCACAGAGAGCCCCTTACATCAAAGTCAATAGAGCTCCCTTTACATCAGAGTTCACAGAGCCCCCTTTACATCAGAGTCCCCAGAGCCCCCTTTACATCAGAGTCCACAGAGCCCCCTTTACATCAGAGTTCACAGAGCCCCCTTTACATTAGAGTCCCCAGAGCCCCCTTTACATCAGAGTCCACAGAGAGCCCCTTACATCAAAGTCAATAGAGCTCTCTTTACATCAGAGTTCACAGAGCCCCCTTTACATCAGAGTCCACAGAGCCCCCTTTACATCAGAGTCCACAGAGCCCCCTTTACATCAGAGTCCCCAGAGCCCCCTTTACATCAGAGTCCACAGAGCCCCCTTTACATCAGAGTCCACAGAGCCCCCTTTACATCAGAGTCCACAGAGCCCCCTTTACATCAGAGTCCACAGAGCTCCCTTTTACATCGGAATCCACAGAGCCCTCTTACATCAGAGTCCAGAGAGACCCTTTTACATCAGAGTCCGCAGAACCCCTTTTACATCAGAGTCCGCAGAGAGCCCCTTACATCAAAGTCCACAGAGCTCCCTTTACATCAGAGTCCACAGAGCTCCCTTTACATCAGAGTCCACAGAGCTCCCTTTACATCAGAGTCCACAGAGCTCCCTTTACATCAGAGTCCACAGAGCTCCCTTTACATCAGAGTCCACAGAGCTCCCTTTACATCAGAGTCCACAGAGCTCCCTTTACATCAGAATCCACAGAGCTCCCTTTACATCAGAGTCCACAGAGCTCCCTTTACATCAGAGTCCACAGAGCTCCCTTTACATCAGAGTCCACAGAGCTCCCTTTACATCAGAGTCCACAGAGCTCCCTTTACATCAGAGTCCACAGAGCTCTCTTTTACATCGGAATCCACAGAGCTCTCTTACATCAGAGTCCAGAGAGACCCTTTTACATCAGAGTCCACATAGAGCCCCCTTACAACAAAGTCAATAGAGCCCCCTTTACATCAGGGTCCAGAGACCCCTTTTTACATCAGAGTCCACAGAGATCCCTATACATCAGAGTCTTCCCTATTTCAGAGTCCGCAGAGACCCTTTACGCTGTAAATGGGAACCCTGATTTAAGGGGGCTCTGATGTAAAGAGGAATGCTGTGGCCTTTGGTGTAAAGGGATCTCTGCTCACCAAAGCCCCTCCCCCTTGCATCAGAGTCCACAGAGCACCCCTTAAATGAGTTTATACACTGGGAGGCAGGGGAGGGAGTGAGCTTACTCACCCCAGCTTGTGAGGCTCATGCATAGGCTGACAGCACCTTTCCTCTGGTGGCTTCAAACTTCCCACCCACACCCCGGCCCCGGAGTGTGGGCGGAGCAGACGCAGGAGAAGAGGGGGAGTTTTCTCTCCTCTCCCGTCTGGGGCGGAGGGAGGCGGGGAAAGGGAGAACTGTCAGTGCTGGCTCTGAGCTGTTTGTGAGAGACACACAGCTCAGAGCCCTGCAGCTTGCTGGTAGTTCCACTGGGAGAAGAGACACAGGCAGCGGGAGGAGAGCGGCGACTGTGGGCCCGGTGATCAACAGGCCACAGACCGGGCAGCCGCATACCACCGGGCAAATGCCAAGTCTGCCCTATGGCCAGTCTGGGCCTGACTCTGACAACAATAGATCTTCCAACAGCAATGGATTTCCCTAGAAACAATCATTTCAATCTATCAACCATAGATTACTCCCCAGCAAGAATTGGACCCCCCCCCCAGTAACAATAGATCTCCATCAGAAACAACAGATCACCCCAGCGACAATAGATCCCTCAAAGAAAATTCTCTCCAACAACAATAGATTCCCCAGCAACAATAATTCCAATCTAGAAACAATAGATCCCACCAGCAATCACCCCCCCCCCCTTGCCAGCAACATTAGATCTCCCACCAGAACACAATAAATCCTCCCCTATCAAGAATAGATACCCCAGCACCAATAGATACCTCACAGAAAAAGCTCCCCTGGCAACAATAGATCCCCCAGCAACCATAGATCCCTTAAAGAAAAAGCCCTCCAACGACAATAGATTCCCCAGCAACAGTAATTTCCCTCTAGAAACAATAGATCCCACCAGCAACCTTTCCCCCCCACCAGCAACAATAGATCTTCCATCAGTAACAATAAATCCTCCCCTATCAAAAATAGATACCCCAGAAACAATAGATTCCCCACAGGAAAATCTCACCCGAAAACAATAAATTCCCCCAGCAACAATAGATCCATCAAAGAAAAATTCCTCCAATGACAATAGATTCCCCCCACAACAATAACTTTCCTCTAGAAACAATAGATCCCTCCAGCAACCAATTCCCCCACCCCAGCAACAATAGATCTCCCCCCAGCAACAATAAATCTCCCACCAGCAACAATAAATCCTCCCCTATCAAGAATAGATACCCCAGCAACAATAGATCCCCCCCACATGAAATTATCACCGACAACAATAATTTCCCCCAGCAACAATAGATCCATCAAAGAAAAATCCCTCCAACTACAATAGATTCCCCCCACAACAAAAATTTCCATCTAGAAACAATAGATCCCCCCAGCAACCATTTCCCCCAACCCAGCAACAATAGATCTCCCCCCAGCAACAATAAATCTTTCCCTATTAAGAATAGATAGCCCAGCAACAATAGATCCCCCACAGAGAAATCGTCCCCGACAACAACAGATCCCTCAGCAGCCAGCATCAACAGAACCTTCCCTCAATAGTAGATCCATTCCAGCAACAAATAACCCCCTAGCAATATAAGATCCCCCAGCAACAATAGATCCACCACAGAAAAACTTCCCTGACAACAACAGATCCCCCAGCAGCCAGCATCAACAGACCCTTCCATCAACAGTACATCCATTCCAGCAACAATTGACTCCCCAGCAACAATAGGAGCTCCATTCCAGCAACCATTGACCCCCCTAGCAATATAAGATATCCCCAGCAACAATAGATCCTCCGCAGAAAAACTCCCCGACAACAACAGATCCCCCAGCAGCCAGCATCAACAGACCCTTCCATCAACAGTAGATCCATTCCAGCAACAATTGACTCCCCAGCAACAATAGGAGCTCCATTCCAGCAACCATTGACCCCCCTAGCAATATAAGATATCCCCAGCAACAATAGATCCTCCGCAGAAAAACTCCCTGACAACAACAGATCCCCCAGCAGCCAGCATCAACAGAACCTTCTCTCAATAGTAGATCCATTCCAGCAACAAATAACCCCCTAGCAACAATATATCCCCCAGCAACAATAGATCCACCACAGAAAAACTTCCCTGACAGCAGCAGATCCCCCAGCAGCCAGCGTCAACAGACCCTTCCATCAACAGTAGATCCATTCCAGCAACAATAGGACTCCCCCCAACAACAATAGATCTCCCAAAAACAATATATCTCCCTAGCAACAATAAACCCCTGCCAGTAACAATACAGTAGATCTACCAGCAGCCAGCATGAATAGGCCCCTCCCTCAACAGTAGATCACTCCCAGCAATAGTTGACCCCCCCCAGCAAAATAAGATCCCCTGAGCAAAAATAGATTCCCCACCAGGAAAAATGGAGACTTCCTCAGCAACAAATGACCCCCCCCCCCCCCCAGCGAAAATAGATCCCCGCAGCGGTCAGTATCAATAGAACCCCCAGCACCCCATTCAGGCCTGAAGGTGCCGATTCTGCGTTCCTGCTGGAAAAATAGCCCCGCCTGCCTTTTTCATCCCTTGTGCTTCATATCAGCGCCGTTCATCTGCTGCATCCTCTTTGCAGCAACTTCCTTTTCTAGTTTCAGGGTCTCCTGAAGGTGACAACAGTGGAACATGCCTGACGAAAGGGGGTCCTGCGTGATCCCCAAAAATGTTTTGGATGATATTTTCTTTTGGCTCATACGCTAACAAGAAGCACGCTGATAGGAGGAGAGAGCAGAGTGACAGGAAGATGATCTCATCCGTCTGCTGCTTCTCCTTTCACTGTCCAGTTGCGGGCCTGGGGGGGGGGGGGGGGGTGGGGTTTGCCGACTCGCAAAAAGTGCTCTGGTCAGGAAGGGGGGAAAACCTTTCCGGGGCTGAAGCGGTTAATAAAACACGTTTTTATTATTATTAATGTGTTGCGTTCCATTTGTTTGGATGCGATATTCCTTATTTTGGATAATTCCGAACTTCGGATAAATTCGCATTTCGTTACGTTTACAAACAGACAACTTTGAAAGGAAATTCCAATATCCTATAATAATAATATCATTTAATGGCTAGTTATTATTTCGGGTCACCAGATTTTCGGATTTTTGTTCTTATTTTTGGATTTTCAAATTTCCGAATTTTCCAAATTTTCCCCAAGTTATGGATTTATCCATCATAATGAATCACCCGAAAAACGGGAAAAAAAACAAAAAAAACGATTGAACTTTTTCGGCAGTGCGCATGTCTAATATGAGCATTTGGGACGTGAAATCGGGAGGGGGGGAGGGGCGGGCACTTTCGATTTTTTTTATTTCATTATTTTGTTATTTTATTTTTGCTCTGTACTTTTATTATTATTATTATATAAACAATGTTACTTTGTATCCCTCTCTATCTCCTGTCTGATCGATGTTTATAAACAATGTTACTTTGTATCCCTCTCTATCTCCTGTCTGATCGATGTTTATAAACAATGCTACTTTGTATCCCTCTCTATCTCCTGTCTGATCGATGTTTATAAACAATGTTACTTTGTATCTCTCTATCTCCCGCCTGATCAATGTTTATAAACAATGTTAATTTATTTCTTTATCTCCCGTCTGATCAATGTTTATAAACAATGTTATTTTGCATCTCTCTCCCATCTGATCAAGGTTTATAAACAATGCTACTTTGTACCTTTCTATCTCCCATCAGAATAGTTATAAACAATGTTACTTTGTATCTCTATCTCCCATCTGATCAATGTTTATAAACAATGTTATTTTGTATCTCTCTATCTACTGTCTGATCAATGTTTATAAACAATGTTACTTTGTATTTCTCTATCTCCTGCCTGATCATTGTTTATAAACAAAGTTCATTTATTTATTTATCTCCCATCTGATCAATGTTTATAAACAATGTTAATTTGTAGCTCTCCATTTCACATCTGAGCAATGTTTATAAACAATGTTATTTTGCATCTCTCTCCCATCTGATCAATGTTTATAAACAATGCTACTTTGTACCTTTCTATCTCCCATCAGAATAATAGTTATAAACAATGTTACTTTGTATCTCTATCTCCCATCTGATCAATGTTTATAAACGATGTTATTTTGTATCTCTCTATCTACTGTCTGATCAATGTTTATAAACAATGTTACGTTGTATCTCTCTATCTCACGTCTGATCAATGTTTATAAACAATGTTACTTTGTATCTCTCTATCTCCCGCCTGATCATTGTTTATAAACAATGTTAATTTATTTCTTTATCTCCCGTCCGATCAATGTTTATAAACAATGTTATTTTGCATCTCTCTCCCATCTGATCAAGGTTTATAAACAATGCTACTTTGTACATTTCTATCTCCCATCAGAATAATAGTTATAAACAATGTTACTTTGAATCTCTCTATTGCCAGTCTGATCAATCTTTATAAACAATGTTACTTTGTAGCTCTCTATCTACTGTCTGATCAATGTTTATAAACAATGTTACTTTGTATCCCTAAATCTCCCATCTGATCAATATTTATAAACAATGTTACTTTGTATCTCTCTCCCATCTGATCAAGGTTTATAAACAATGCTACTTTGTACCTTTCTATCTCCCATGAGAATAATAGTTATAAACAATGTTACTTTGTATCTCTATCTCCCATCTGATCAATGTTTATAAACAATGTTATTTTGTATCTCTCTATCTACTGTCTGATCAATGTTTATAAACAATGTTACTTTGTATTTCTCTATCTCCTGCCTGATCATTGTTTATAAACAATGTTCATTTATTTATTTATCTCCCATCTGATCAATGTTTATAAACAATGTTAATTTGTAGCTCTCCATTTCACATCTGAGCAATGTTTATAAACAATGTTATTTTGCATCTCTCTCCCATCTGATCAATGTTTATAAACAATGCTACTTTGTACCTTTCTATCTCCCATCAGAATAATAGTTATAAACAATGTTACTTTGTATCTCTATCTCCCATCTGATCAATGTTTATAAACGATGTTATTTTGTATCTCTCTATCTACTGTCTGATCAATGTTTATAAACAATGTTACTTTGTATCTCTCTATCTCCCGTCTGATCAATGTTTATAAACAATGTTACTTTGTATCTCTCTATCTCCCGCCTGATCATTGTTTATAAACAATGTTAATTTATTTCTTTATCTCCCGTCCGATCAATGTTTATAAACAATGTTATTTTGCATCTCTCTCCCATCTGATCAAGGTTTATAAACAATGCTACTTTGTACATTTCTATCTCCCATCAGAATAATAGTTATAAACAATGTTACTTTGAATCTCTCTATTGCCAGTCTGATCAATGTTTATAAACAATGTTACTTTGTATCCCTAAATCTCCCATCTGATCAATATTTATAAACAATGTTACTTTGTATCTCTCTATCTCCCGTCTGATCAATGTTTATAAACAATGTTACTTTGTATCTCTCCATTTCAAATCTGATCAATGTTTATAAACAGTGTTACTTTGTATCTCTCTATCTCCTGTCTGATCAATGTTTATAAACAATGTTACTTTGTATCTGTCTATCTCCCATCTGATCAATGTTTATAAACAATGTTACTTTGTATCTCTCTATCTCCTGCCTGATCATTGTTTATAAACAATGTTCATTTCTTTCTTTATCTGATCAATGTTTATAAACAATGTTAATTTATTTATTTATCTCCCGTCTGATCAATGTTTATAAACAATGTTAATTTGTATCTCTCCATTTCAAATCTGAGCAATGTTTATAAACAATGTTATTTTGCATCTCTCTCCTATCTGATCAATGTTTATAAACAATGCTACTTTGTACCATTCTATCTCCCATCAGAATAATTGTTATAAACAATGTTACTTTGTATCTCTCTATTTTACATCTGAAGGATGTTTATAAACAATGTTACTTTGTATCTCTGTATCTCCTGTCTGATCAATGTTTATAAACAATGTTACTTTGTATCTTTCTATCTCCCGTATGATGAATTGCTGGTAAGTATGAGGAGGGAGCAGGAACAAGGGAGGACAGGACGTACTACATATGCCCGGTGTACTTCCATTCCTTTTTTTTTCTCTGGCCCTGTGTAGAACATCCGATATGCTGAGCCTGTATAAGAAAAGCGCAGGCTCTTGGGGTTCCACCTCTCTGCACTGTACAGACATCATGAAGGTCCGGGCTGTTGGTTTATGGAGGAGGTTTTTCATAGAATAGAAGAGGTGGTAGATGTCTCCTCCAGGTGAAGGATGAGCGCCGGCCTTAGTTTTCTGTCTTCTCCACTCCGTGTTTATTTTATGATCTGATTTCACTGTAGATGGAAATGACAGAGAGAGCCGAGTCCCCCCCATCCCCCCATGACAGAGAGAGCCGAGTCCCCCCCCATCCCCCCCCCATGACAGAGAGAGCCGAGTCCCCCCCCATCCCCCCCCCATGACAGAGAGAGCCGAGTCCCCCCATCCCCCCATGACAGAGAGAGCAGAGTCCCCCCCATCCCCCCATAACAGAGAGAGCAGAGTCCCCCCCATCCCCCCATGACAGAGAGAGCCGAGTCCCCCCCATCCCCCCGTGACAGAGAGAGCAGAGTCCCCCCCCATCCCCCCATGACAGAGAGAGCCGAGTCCCCCCCATCCCCCCATGACAGAGAGAGCCGAGTCCCCCCCATCCCCCCCGTGACAGAGAGAGCAGAGTCCCCCCCCATCCCCCCATGACAGAGAGAGCCGAGTCCCCCCCATCCCCCCGTGACAGAGAGAGCCGAGTCCCCCCCCATCCCCCCCCATGACAGAGAGAGCCGAGTCCCCCCATCCCCCTATGACAGAGAGAGCAGAGTCCCCCCCATCCCCCCATAACAGAGAGAGCAGAGTCCCCCCCATCCCCCCATGACAGAGAGAGCAGAGTCCCCCCCATCCCCCCATAACAGAGAGAGCAGAGTCCCCCCCCATCCCCCCATGACAGAGAGAGCAGAGTCCCCCCCATCCCCCCATGACAGAGAGAGACGAGTCCCCCCCATCCCCCCATGACAGAGAGAGCAGAGTCCCCCCCATCCCCCCATAACAGAGAGAGCAGAGTCCCCCCCCATCCCCCCATGACAGAGAGAGCCGAGTCCCCCCCATCCCCCCATGACAGAGAGAGCCGAGTCCCCCCCATCCCCCCCGTGACAGAGAGAGCAGAGTCCCCCCCCATCCCCCCATGACAGAGAGAGCCGAGTCCCCCCCATCCCCCCGTGACAGAGAGAGCCGAGTCCCCCCCCATCCCCCCCCCATGACAGAGAGAGCCGAGTCCCCCCATCCCCCTATGACAGAGAGAGCAGAGTCCCCCCCATCCCCCCATAACAGAGAGAGCAGAGTCCCCCCCATCCCCCCATGACAGAGAGAGCAGAGTCCCCCCCATCCCCCCATAACAGAGAGAGCAGAGTCCCCCCCCATCCCCCCATGACAGAGAGAGCAGAGTCCCCCCCATCCCCCCATGACAGAGAGAGACGAGTCCCCCCCATCCCCCCATGACAGAGAGAGCCGAGTCCCCCCCATCCCCCCATGACAGAGAGAGCCGAGTCCCCCCCCCCCCCCCCATGACAGAGAGAGCCGAGTCCCCCCCATCCCCCCCCCCCGGCTATATATAGAAGAAGGAAGAGGCTCCGTCTCACCCTGCCCTTGGCCTCAGATCAGTTTACCACCCGAGCCATGAACAGGCCAGACAGCTGGTCCCCGGGTGTTACCTGAGAGTCCAAGGACGGCCCTTATCTGCTCATCTCTGTCCCTGGAATCAGCAGCTGTCACTCCTCCACTCCTACCACACACAAAGAGCACACACCACTGTTCATACACATCACCTCTATATAGCTCTGACATATACCGCAGTGCTGTACAGAGAACACTGAGCCGGTCACACCAGTCTCTGTACCAGGGAAGCTTACACTCTAAAGGGAGTGCTCCTAATCTCAGCTTGTTACCTGTATAAAAAGACACCTGTCCACAGAAGCAATCAATCAGATTCCAATCTCTCCACCATGGCCAAGACCAAAGTGTAATAAGTGTTTGACCCCCCTATCAATCAGCAAGATTTCTGCCTCCCAGGTATCTTCTATACAGGTAACAAGCTGAGATTAGGAGCACTCTCTTAAAGGGAGTGCCTCTCCACAGAATCAATCAATCAGATTTAAATCTCTCCACCATGGCCAAGACCAAAGTGAAATAAGTATTTGACCCCCCTATCAATCAGCAAGATTTCTGGCTCCCAAGGTGTCTTCTATACAGGCAACAAGCTGAGATTAGTACAAAATGTACAAAGTCACTGGGGATCAACTATTATTTATTATTTTTTTCATATTTTTTTAAATATTATTTTAGTTTTATATTATTTTTTTCATATTTTTTTATATATTTTTTTATTATTATTATTTCTTTTTTGATAATTTTTTTCAAAAAATGTACAAAACGTACAAAATCACCAGGGGATCAACCATTATTTATTATTATTTTTTTATATTATTTTTTTGATATTATTTTATTTTTATTTTATATATATATATATATATATATATATATATATATATATATACACATTTTATTATTATTGTTTTTTTTTTTTGATAATTTTTTTCAAAAAATGTACAAAACGTACAAAATCACCAGGGGATCAACTATTATTTATTATTTTTGTTTATATTATTTTATTTTTATATTATTCTTTTGATTTTTTTTTATATTTTTTTATATAATTTATTATTATTATTATTTTTATTTATTTTTATATTTTTTTTATATTTTTTTGTGGTTGAACTGGATTTTTTCAACCTAACTACGTAACTACTTTTTTCCCCTTACTGTATACATTTGCATAGCTCTGACATATACCGTAGTGCTGTACAGAGAACACTGAGCCGGTCTCATCAGTCTCTGCACCAGAGGTGTAATATACAGTAACGCCAGGCATCTGGGTTTTTCATAAATAGGCTTTCAATGTTTTTTTTCTAATGCCAGTCTACCTTGACGTTATAAATAAGTCAAGAGACCCAAAGCCAAAAGTTTTTTTTCTCGATAGGATGGGAACCCCTGTCAGATGTTTTTAATGCCCTTTGTATCTTACTGTGATTTCCCTTCACTTCCTGTCGCTGGCCACTAGATGGCACTGCCTATCAATAGGAAGTGAGTATGCCCTTCAGCTCCTTCTAGTGGCCAAAATATGGTATTTTCCTCATTCACACATTCAACATAACCCGAGAAGATTCATCCCTTTTCATTTCAATTTGAATTTTTAGCATACAACTTTCCTGATTTCACCAACCCTCTCTGTCTGGACCAAAACCACCCAAGAAAACCAAAGTCATGGCATGACGGCGGCAATGACCAAGGACCCTACGTCAATTGTCTCCATATTGATGAAGCTGTGGGCGAAGTGTTTATTTGTTTTCCTGTTCTGTCACACGGTCTCAAGGCCATAAATTGTAAATAAAGTGGAGGTGACCCTCAAGAATCCGTTGGTGACTCTCCGACTCTCCGTGAGTGCATTCCCTCCCGTTCTCACGGCCTCAGCAGTACATTTGCATTGCCAAGAGCCTCTTGTATCAGATGAATGACCGGCGTTTGTCAGACAAGAGCGATCGATAGGAACTCATCACCCTCCTTGATTGCTGGAAATGTTTTCCCGTGGATGAAAGGTAGGTCGATACAACAAGACGGGGTGGAGGTGTCGGAGGAGGATGTGCTAATGTAATCCCGATACTGCTAAGAAGGGAAGACCATGTGTGTTCGACTCTAAACAAATTAGGCTACAAGAGGCTCGGCTCCAAGTTTAATTGGGAAATATAGAGCAGCTTCTCCTCTCGGGATGTCTCGGGATTTTGGAGAAATGGTTGCCATCTGCTCCTCCGGCAGTCTGCCATATCCAGCCCTGTGGACCCATTCAAAGATCCTGCCTCTGGCTGGCATTTTATTCCACTTTTTAGATTGAATAAAATACTTCCATACAACACCACTCCACTGGAAACCCAGAGGACATTCCTTATACCTCTTGTACCAAAAAATGATCACCTTATGTTTGGGTATATACCATCTCCTTCAGCCTATCATGAATCATGCTGCCAAGCTCATCCACCTTATCATCTGCTCAGGGTCCTGCACTCTTCTCTGTCAATCCCTCCACTGGCCTCTGTTCAGTGTCCACTACCCCTCTATGCCAATCCTTCCACTGGACTCTGCTCAGTACCCCACTCCCCCCTCTGCCAATCCATCCACTGGTCTCTGCTCAGTGTCCACCATCCCTCTATGCCAGTCCTTCCACTGGACTCTTCTCAGTGTCCACTACCCCTCTATGCCAGTCCTTCCACTGGACTCTTCTCAGTGTCCACCATCCCTCTATGCCAGTCCTTCCACTGGACTCTTCTCAGTGTCCACCATCCCTCTATGCCAGTCCTTCCACTGGACTCTTCTCAGTGTCCACCATCCCTCTATGCCAGTCCTTCCACTGGACTCTTCTCAGTGTCCACTACCCCTCTATGCCAGTCCTTCCACTGGACTCTGCTCGGTGTCCACCATCCCTCTATGCCAGTCCTTCCACTGGACTCTTCTCAGTGTCCACTACCCCTCTATGCCAGTCCTTCCACTGGACTCTTCTCAGTGTCCACCATCCCTCTATGCCAGTCCTTCCACTGGACTCTTCTCAGTGTCCACTACCCCTCTATGCCAGTCCTTCCACTGGACTCTGCTCGGTGTCCACCATCCCTCTATGCCAGTCCTTCCACTGGACTCTTCTCAGTGTCCACCATCCCTCTATGCCAGTCCTTCCACTGGACTCTGCTCGGTGTCCACCATCCCTCTATGCCAGTCCTTCCACTGGACTCTTCTCAGTGTCCACTACCCCTCTATGCCAGTCCTTCCACTGGACTCTGCTCAGTGTCCACCATCCCTCTATGCCAGTCCTTCCACTGGACTCTTCTCAGTGTCCACCATCCCTCTATGCCAGTCCTTCCACTGGACTCTTCTCAGTGTCCACTACCCCTCTATGCCAATCCTTCCACTGGACTCTTCTCAGTGTCCACCATCCCTCTATGCCAGTCCTTCCACTGGACTCTTCTCAGTGTCCACTACCCCTCTATGCCAGTCCTTCCACTGGACTCTTCTCAGTGTCCACTACCCCTCTATGCCAGTCCTTCCACTGGACTCTTCTCAGTGTCCACTACCCCTCTATGCCAGTCCTTCCACTGGACTCTGCTCGGTGTCCACCATCCCTCTATGCCAGTCCTTCCACTGGACTCTTCTCAGTGTCCACCATCCCTCTATGCCAGTCCTTCCACTGGACTCTGCTCAGTGTCCACCATCCCTCTATGCCAGTCCTTCCACTGGACTCTTCTCAGTGTCCACCATCCCTCTATGCCAGTCCTTCCACTGGACTCTTCTCAGTGTCCACTACCCCTCTCTGTCAAGCGACTTTGACTGTGTCCCTGTTGCATTCAGACTATTACATTTGCTAGCAGGGCAGCCATCAGGGAGGGACAGCCCATACACATGTAGGGCCCCAAACAACCCTATTACACTAATAAATTGAAGCAAACCTCCAGCTAATTCTTTGTAAGCAGCCACAGCTAACCAGAGGCATTAATAGAACCTTCGGGGGGCCCTGATGCAAGAGACCATGAAGGCCCCCCTGGCCCTCGACCGGGGGCCCTTCTCACTGATCTCGGGGCCCCTTACTCCCTTTACTACGGTCCCGCACTGGGCCACCTTCCTGCCGCCTTGGGTTACCCCCCACAGCGGTGGAACGCCAGAGCCCAGTCGCAAGTGTGACCTTTGTGACCCTGGTACTTCCCCCACTGGTGTCAGTCGTTTTTTATTTGTGTTCTTTTATTTTTTATTATATTCTTTCTCTTTTTTACAATTTTATTTTTAATTATTTTTTAGGTATTTTTTTAGAACCCCATTGGGGGGCTTTGGTGAAATATCTGTCTTACTTTTGAGACAAGGAAAGGGACTGAGGACAGATTCATCATAAATTCAAGATTCAATATAAATAAAAAAAGAGTCATTGATCGGTACTGATCACTGACTCTATTCATTAAAGGGGTTGTAAAGGCAGAAGGTGCATTCTATGTATTAAGATAAAAAGCCTTCTGTGTGCAGCAGAAGTCCCCCCAATACTTACCTGAGCCCCCCCTCTCTCCAGCGATGTACACAAGCGCCTCGGCCGTTTGGTACTCTCCCTCTTGATTGGTTGAGACACAGCAGCAGTGCATTAGCTCCAACTGCTGTCAATCAATCTCAGTTAGCCAATCCGGAGAGAGAGGGTTCAGTGTCTGAATGGATACACGGAGCTGCAGCTCGGCTCGGGTGCCCCCATAGCAAGGTGCTTGCTGTGGGGGGCACTCAACAAGAGGGGCCAGGAGCTCCAGCCAGGGACCTGAGAAGAGAAGGATCCGGGCTGCTCTGTGCAAAACCATTACAGAGTCGGTAAGTATAATGCCGCGTACACACGACCGGACTTTCAGGCAGAAAAGGTCCAACGGTCTTCCCGACAGACTTTCGACGGACTTCCGAACGAACGGGCTTGCCCACACACGGACGGACTAAAGTCCGTTCATTTTGAACGTGATGACGTAAGACGGGACCAGAAAAGGAAGTTCAATAGCCAGTAGCCAATAGCTGCCCTTGCGTCGTATTTGGTCCATCGGACCAGCACGCACACGAACGGTTTTTCCGATAGAAATTGAGTCCGTCTAGGTCCGTCTGATTTTTTAAAGAAAAAAAGTCAGATGAAGCCCAGACACGATCGTGCTATCTTTTCTGCCGGAAAGTCCGGTCCTGTGTACATGGCATAACATGTTTGTTATTTTAATAGAAAAAAAACTGAAACTTTGCAATCACATTCTATGCATTAAGATAAAAAAAAAAAAACATCTGTGTGCAGCAACCGCCCTTAGCCCCCCTAATACTTACCTCAGCTCCATCTCCATCCAGCGATGTTGTTTGAGAGCCTCGGCTGTCCGAGACTCTCCCTCCTGATTGGCTGAGACACAGCCATTGACTCCCACTGCTGTCAATCAAAGTCAGTGAGCCAGTGAGGAGATGGAGGATTGGGTGGGGCCTGAGCCGTGGCTCCGTGTCTGAATGGACACACAGAACAGCGGCTTGGCTCGGGTGCCCCCCATACCAAGCCGCTTGCTGTGGGGGCTCTCAGCAGGGGGGAGGGGCCAGGAGTGCTGTGCCGGTGACACAATAAGAGGTAGACATGTGCACCGCCAATAAATTTGTTTAGTTTCGTTCCGCTTAGTTTCGTACGAAAATAAATTTCTTAATTTCGTACGTGTCCGAAATTCAATTCGGATTCGTATGATATACAAATTTTCGTTAGATTCGTAAAAAACTTTTCGTAAAATAACTAAAGTTTGTTATGATGAATTTATCATTATGAGGGGCTCCCACCATCCTTGTGCTTTGCCCATTATGAGGGGCTCCCTTCATCCCTGTGCTGTGCTAATTATGAGGGGCTCCCACCATCCCTGTGCTGTGCCCGCTATAAAGGGCTCCCACCATCCCTGTGCTGTGCTCATTATGAGGGGCTCCCACCATCCCTGTGCTGTGCCCATTATGAGGGGCTCCCACCATCCCTGTGCTTTGCCCATTATGAGGGGCTCCCTCCATCCCTGTGCTGTGCCCATTACGAGGGGCTCCCACCATCCCTGTGCTGTGCTCATTATGAGGGGCTCCCACCATCCCTGTGCTGTGCCCGCTATAAAGGGCTCCCACCATCCCTGTGCTGTGCTCATTATGAGGGGCTCCCACCATCCCTGTGCTGTGCCCATTATGAGGGGCTCCCACCATCCCTGTGCTTTGCCCATTATGAGGGGCTCCCTCCATCCCTGTGCTTTGCCCATTACGAGGGGCTCCCACCATCCCTGTGCTGTGCTCATTATGAGGGGCTCCCACCATCCCTGTGCTTTGCCTGCTATAAAGGGCTCCCACCATCCCTGTGCTGTGCCCATTATGAGCGGCTCCCACCATCCCTGTGCTGTGCCCATTATGAGCGGCCCCCACCATCCCTGTGCTGTGCCCATTACGAGGGGCCCCCACCATCCCTGTGCTGTGCCCATTATGAGGGGCTCCCACCATTCCTGTGCTGTACCTATTATTAGGGGCTCCCACCATCCCTGTGCTGTGCTCCTTATGAGGGGCTCCCACCATCCCTGTGCTGTGCCCATTATGAGGGTCTCCCACCATCCCTATGCTTTGCCCATTATGAGGGGCTCCCTCCATCCCTGTGCTGTGCCCATTACGAGGGGCTCCCACCATCCCTGTGCTGTGCTCATTATGAGGGGCTCCCACCATCCCTGTGCTGTGCCTGCTATAAAGGGCTCCCACCATCCCTGTGCTGTGCTCATTATGAGGGGCTCCCACCATCCCTGTGCTGTGCCCATTATGAGGGGCTCCCACCATCCCTATGCTGTGCCCATTATGAGGGGCTCCCTCCATCCCTGTGCTGTGCCCATTACGAGGGGCTCCCACCATCCCTTTGCTGTGCTCATTATGAGGGGCTCCCACCATCCCTGTGCTGTGCCCGCTATAAAGGGCTCCCACCATCCCTGTGCTGTGCTCATTATGAGGGGCTCCCACCATCCCTGTGCTGTGCCCATTATGAGCGGTTCCCATCATCCCTGTGCTGTGCCCATTATGAGCGGCTCCCACCATCCCTGTGCTGTGCCCATTACGAGGGGCCCCCACCATCCCTGTGCTGTGCCCATTATGAGGGGCTCCCACCATCCCTGTGCTGTGCCCGCTATGAGGGGCTCCCACCATCCCTGTGCTGTGCCTATTATTAGGGGCTCCCACCATCCCTGTGCTGTGCTCCTTATGAGGGGCTCCCACCATCCCTGTGCTGTGCCCATTTTGAGGGGCTCCCACCATCCCTGTGCTTTGCCCATTATGAGGGGCTCCCTCCATCCCTGTGCTGTGCCCATTACGAGGGGCTCCCACCATCCCTGTGCTGTGCTCATTATGAGGGGCTCCCACCATCCCTGTGCTGTGCTCATTATGAGGGGCTCCCACCATCCCTGTGCTGTGCCCATTATGAGGGGCTCCCACCATCCCTGTGCTTTGCCCATTATGAGGGGCTCCCTCCATCCCTGTGCTGTGCCCATTACGAGGGGCTCCCACCATCCCTGTGCTGTGCTCATTATGAGGGGCTCCCACCATCCCTGTGCTTTGCCTGCTATAAAGGGCTCCCACCATCCCTGTGCTGTGCCCATTATGAGCGGCTCCCACCATC
The DNA here is from genome assembly GCF_037356315.1 of Lithobates pipiens. Taxonomy (NCBI): domain Eukaryota; kingdom Metazoa; phylum Chordata; class Amphibia; order Anura; family Ranidae; genus Lithobates; species Lithobates pipiens. The sequence continues at coordinate 9,833,998 of NW_027507785.1, read as the reverse complement.
CCTGTGCTGTGCCCATTATGAGCGGCCCCCACCATCCCTGTGCTGTGCCCATTACGAGGGGCCCCCACCATCCCTGTGCTGTGCCCATTATGAGGGGCTCCCACCATCCCTGTGCTGTGCCTATTATTAGGGGCTCCCACCATCCCTGTGCTGTGCTCCTTATGAGGGGCTCCCACCATCCCTGTGCTGTGCCCATTATGAGGGTCTCCCACCATCCCTATGCTTTGCCCATTATGAGGGGCTCCCTCCATCCCTGTGCTGTGCCCATTACGAGGGGCTCCCACCATCCCTGTGCTGTGCTCATTATGAGGGGCTCCCACCATCCCTGTGGTTTGCCCGCTATAAAGGGCTCCCACCATCCCTGTGCTGTGCTCATTATGAGGGGCTCCCACCATCCCTGTGCTGTGCCCATTATGAGGGGCTCCCACCATCCCTGTGCTGTGCCCATTATGAGGGGCTCCCTCCATCCCTGTGCTGTGCCCATTACGAGGGGCTCCCACCATCCCTTTGCTGTGCTCATTATGAGGGGCTCCCACCATCCCTGTGCTGTGCCCGCTATAAAGGGCTCCCACCATCCCTGTGCTGTGCTCATTATGAGGGGCTCCCACCATCCCTGTGCTGTGCCCATTATGAGCGGTTCCCATCATCCCTGTCCTGTGCCCATTATGAGCGGCTCCCACCATCCCTGTGCTGTGCCCATTACGAGGGGCCCCCACCATCCCTGTGCTGTGCCCATTATGAGGGGCTCCCACCATCCCTGTGCTGTGCCCGCTATGAGGGGCTCCCACCATCCCTGTGCTGTGCCTATTATTAGGGGCTCCCACCATCCCTGTGCTGTGCTCCTTATGAGGGGCTCCCACCATCCCTGTGCTGTGCCCATTTTGAGGGGCTCCCACCATCCCTGTGCTTTGCCCATTATGAGGGGCTCCCTCCATCCCTGTGCTGTGCCCATTACGAGGGGCTCCCACCATCCCTGTGCTGTGCTCATTATGAGGGGCTCCCACCATCCCTGTGCTGTGCCCGCTATAAAGGGCTCCCACCATCCCTGTGCTGTGCTCATTATGAGGGGCTCCCACCATCCCTGTGCTGTGCCCATTATGAGGGGCTCCCACCATCCCTGTGCTGTGCCCATTATGAGGGGCTCCCACCATCCCTGCGCTGTGCTCCTTATGAGGGGCCCCCACCATCCCTGCGCTGTGCCCATTATGAGGGGCTCCCACCATCCCTGTGCTGTGCCCATTATGAGGGGCTCCCACCATCCCTGCGCTGTGCCCATTATAAGGGGCTCCCACCATCCCTGCGCTGTGCTCCTTATGAGGGGCCCCGACCATCCCTGTGCTGTGCCCATTATGAGGGGCTCCCACCATCCCTGTGCTGTGCCCATTATGAGGGGCTCCCACCATCCCTGTGCTGTGCCCATTATGAGGGGCTCCCACCATCCCTGCGCTGTGCTCCTTATGATGGGCCCCCACCATCCCTGCGCTGTGCCCATTATGAGGGGCTCCCACCATCCCTGTGCTGTGCCCATTATGAGGGGCTCCCACCATCCCTGCGCTGTGCCCATTATAAGGGGCTCCCACCATCCCTGTGCTGTGCTCCTTATGAGGGGCTTCCACCATCCCTGTGCTGTGCCCATTATGAGGGGCTCCCACCATCCCTGCGCTGTGCTGACTTCCTGGGTTTTTAACTTCATCATAACGAATAATCGTAATTAACGAAAATTCTTATTTTGTCCGATTGTGAATCTCCCATCGACTACCAGTACCAGTCTCTCCCACATAAAAAAAAAAAAAAAAGGTTATTTTCCCAACCCCCACCCTCACTCAGCAGCAGAAGAAAACCTCTGATTGGTCAACAAAATACCAGTCACGTTTCCGAAATTTCGTATACAATTCAGGAAGCGTAGAAATTCGTATTTCGGATGCTTCCGAATGTACGAATTTTCCGACTCGTACGGAAGGAACCGCGTCTAATGTCTAGCATTTATTGGAGTAGCTCCAGACAACTCTTTCCTTGAGTTGAGGTCGAGTTTAATAGAGCGACGTGAGCGCAGCTTGGAGGTTAATTTGCCAATCACAACATGCGAATTATTACTCCATCTCCCGGCATGTATGAGTTACTTTGCACAGCAATCTAAAAGGTTTTGTTATGACGGCTTCCCCTGAATGAGGCTCATAACACGACAGGCATCTATTTAAGATTCAAAAGCGAAATGTTCAGCGAATTCTGGGACGGAGGCCAGAATATCAATTTAGTGAAAGATTCTTGAATTGGGTCATTTATCTTCTCTTTCTTTTTTTTTGTTCACTATAAGCCACAACAGCCTGATTACACATCAGAAAAATGTCGCTCGTCGAATGGCTTAAGCGCGTCTCGGGCCTCCGTGTTTTCCGACTGCTCGCCGCCGGCGCATTGACTGGCAGGTGCGGGGCCCAGACAGGGGACTTTGATCCGAACATTGTCAATTACGGGGAGATTTAATTAGCCGTCCAAAGTGTTTTCCGCCGATGAAGAAAAAGTCTTGCTTGCGAAGAAGCCCATTCTGCGAGTCGATTCGGCCTCGCCCCGCGTGTTTTTGTTTTTTTTCACTTCTCGGAAAAGAACAATGGCAGACCGTTTGCAGAGGACCTGTATTGTTCTCTACCGCCAGCGATCGTCTCGCTCATGCAGAAGACAGGAAGGACGTTTTTAATTAACTGCGCTGATTATCAAAGAACCTTCTATTCTGAGAATGTCTGCGATTGAACCGGTATTACTGGATCAAGCTCGGATTAAAATGTAAATTGCTTAAGCAGGAAAAACCCTTTAGATAGTGTTCGCAGCAGAGACCAATTCCATCTAAAATCCAACCCAAAAAAATAAAGGTTTTATTCCTCGTCTTAAAGGGTAAGTTCCAGAGGCGGACTGACAACTCATGGGGCCCCCGGGCAATAGGAGAAGATTATGGGTTCCCCGGCAATAGGAGATTATGGGGTCCCCAGGAAATAGATTATGGGGCCACACAGTATACACACACATACAGAATACACACACACACATGCAGACACACAATATACACACACAGTATATACACACACACAGAATACACATACACACACACTGCAAAGGTACTGGAGGGGCGGGGCAGCTATAACCTTGGGATTTTTCAAAAAACCCAGATTTTTACATACTGTCCCTGGTTTTATTGAGGCTGGCAACCCTGATGGGGCCCCTTAGTGGCATGGGGCCCTTGGGCAGTGCCCGAGTGCCCGAATGGTCAGTCCGCCCCTGGTAAGTTCATGTTCTGCCGCAGTATGCATTGATATACCTCCTTGGAACCAGTCTGTCTGGACAGTATGGTCACCTGCTGACTTGGCATCATCCACAGGCAGCTTGAAGTGGTTCTTAAGCCTTATTCCGCAGTGGCATGGGGCCCTTGGGCAGTACCCGAGTGCCTGAATGGTCAGTCCACCCCTGGTAGGTTCATGTTCTGCCGCAGTATGCATTGATATACCTCCTTGGAACCAATCTGTCTGGACAGAATGGTCACCTGCTGACTTGGCATCATCCACAAGCAGCTTGAAGTGGTTCTAAAGCCTTATTCCGCAGTGGCATGGGGCCCTTGGGCAGTACCCGAGTGCCCGAATGGTCAGTCCGCCCCTGGTAGGTTCATGTTCTGCCGCAGTATGCATTGATATACCTCCTTGGAACCAGTCTGTCTGGACAGTATGGTCACCTGCTGACTTGGCATCATCCACAGGCAGCTTGAAGTGGTTCTAAAGCCTTATTCCGCAGTGGCATGGGGCCCTTGGGCAGTACCCGAGTGCCTGAATGGTCAGTCCGCCCCTGGTAAAGTTCATTTTCTGCCGCAGTATGCATTGATATACCTCCTTGGAACCAGTCTGTCTGGACAGTATGGTCACCTGCTGACTTGGCATCATCCACAGGCAGCTTGAAGTGGTTCTAAAGCCTTATTCCGCAGTAGCATGGGGCCCTTGGGCAGTACTCGAGTGCCCGAATGGTCAGTCCGCCCCTGGTAAGTTCATTTTCTGCAGCAGTATGCATTGATATACCTCCTTGGAACCAGTCTGTCTGGACAGTATGGTCACCTGCTGAGTGACTTGGCATCATCCACAGGCAGCTTGAAGTGGTTCTAAAGCCTTATTCCGCAGTGGCATGGGGCCCTTGGGCAGTACTCGAGTGCCCGAATGGTCAGTCCGCCCCTGGTAAGTTCATTTTCTGCAGCAGTATGCATTGATATACCTCCTTGGAACCAGTCTGTCTGGACAGTATGGTCACCTGCTGACTTGGCATCATCCACAGGCAGCTTGAAGTGGTTCTAAAGCTTTTTGCGGTGCTTGCTGCATTTTTGGACGTGCTTTGTTACTCACAATTTTGCCGCGATTGTGATTTTTTTTTTTACACTGCACATAGCTGTTTGCTAAGGAGGCAAGCTGGCCCCTATGTCTATAACAACTGATGACTCATCAGCTGTCAGCGGGCTTCCCTGTTGACAGCTGAATGTAAAAAAAAAAAAAAGAATTGCTTGAAAAAAACTGGGTGGGGGTCCCCCCCCCAGGTCCATACTAGGCCCTTGGGTCTAGTATGGATTCAGAGAGGACCCCCGAGGCCAAAATTTAAAAATAAATGGCGCGGGGTCCCCCCCAATATCCATACCAGATCTTTACCGGAGCATGCAGCCTGGCAGGTCAGGAAAAGGAGGGGATGAGCGAGCGCCTCCCCGAACCATACCAGTTTGAATGCCCTCAACATGGGGGGGGGGGGGGGTGGGTGCAATAGACAGTTTTTGACAAGTCTTTTATTAACAATGTCTTCTTCTTCCTCCTCTGGGCTTCTCCCACTTCTTCCTCCGGTCTTCTCCTTCTCTTTCCGGTCTTCTCCTTCTTCCTCCAGTCTTCTCCTTCTTCCTCCAGTCTTCTCCTTCTTCCTCCAGTCTTCTCCTTCTTCCTCCAGTCTTCTCCTTCTTCCTCCAGTCTTCTCTTTCTTCCTCCAGTCTTCTCTTTCTTCTCCTGCTTCTTCTTCTGGTCTTCTTTGTCCGGTGTTCTTCTTCCTCTGCCGGCACTCCCGCGGAAGATTCTCCTCTGATGCTGCATCCCGCTGATGTCAAGCATTTCTTAGATAACGATGGGGGCATGCCAATCAGATGGCGTTATCTGGAGGCCCAGCCCCCTCGTGACGTCACCGCTGGCACATGATGGGCCTGCGAAGTCAAGAGTGGACGGGGCCTCAGGATGACATCATGTGATGGCCATGCCCCCATCGTTATCTAAGAAATGCTTGACATCGGCGCGGACAGATCAGAGGGACGCAGCATTGCAGGAGGGTCATCAGCGGGAGCTGTGGCGGAGGAAGAAGAACACTGGACAAAGAAGACAGGAGAAAGAAGAAGACTGGAAGAAGAAGCGGGAGAAGAAGAAGACCAGATGAAGAAGGAGAAGAGCGGAGGAAGAAGCAGGAGAAGCCCAGAAGAAGAGGAAGAAGACATTTTTAATAAAGGACTTGTCAAAAACTGTCTATTGTGTATTGTCCCACTACACTACTTTTTTTGGTGAATGGGTAGGGGTACAATGTACGCGATACCCATTCACATGGGGGGGGATCTGGGGATCAGATTCCGATAAGCCCTCTGTCCGCAAACCCTGACAACCACCAGGCAATGGTTGTTGTGAAGAGGACCTTGTCCTTTGGGGTGGAGCCCCCGCTGCCTCAAAGCACCCACTCCCCCCCCCCATGTTGAGGGCATGTGGTCTGGTATTTTTCAGGAGGGGGAAGCGCTCGCTCGTCCCCTCCCTGTCCTGACCTGATGGGCTGAATGCTCGGATAAGGGTCTGGTATGGATTTGGGGGGCCCCCCGCCATTTAAAAAAAAATTTCCATGGGGCAGTCCCCTCCGAATCCATACTAGACCCAAGCGCCTGGTGTGGACCTGGGGGGGGGGAACCCTATACTGTTTTTTTCACAATTTTTTTTAAGCCGGCATTTCTTTTGTTTTTACATTCAGCTGTCAGCGGGGAAGCCCGCTGACAGCTGATGACTCATCGGTTTTGCGGCAGCTGGATTCCTGGCCCCCTCCTTAGCAATCAGCTATGTACAGTCTAAAAAAAAGCAAATCGCGGAAAAATCATGGTAAAAACGTGGTACTTGTGTTTTGGATGCAGGTCTACTGAAGTCTATTACTTCCAGGCCTTAGTGATCATAGCCAATAAATGTCCAGTGCTTCCCCCTCCTCAAAGTACTGTTGCCTCAGAAAGAAGTGTTTATTTTCACCCAGCTGCAGTGTTACCTGTTGTGATAGAGATTATGCCGATAACTAGACGTGCACTGCCGAAAAATTAGGGGTTTATTTTTCGTTTTATTTGTTTTTGCTTATTTTTTTATTTTTTCGGATCATTCTTTATGATCAATATTCGTTATTTCAAATAAATTTGTAACTTCGGACAAATTTGAATTTGTTAAGATCCATTTGTTTAGAAGCGGTATCCGTTATTTGGATAAGTCGAAAACTCTGATAAATTCTATTTCATTATTCAATTTGTTTAGATGCGGTATTCGTTATTTGGATAATTTGTAATAATTCGAAAAAGAACGAAAGTCCAAAATTCGAAAATCCGAAAATTGGAAAGAATGAAAATCTGAAATTCGAAAATGCGAAAGTCCAAAAAATCTGAAAATTGGAAAGAACAAAGAACTTTCAGTTAATTTTTTAATATAATTGAAATATTAAGTTTATTAATCATTATTATAGTCTTTTTATTATTATTATTATTATTATGTATTAATAATAAATAATAATAAAAACTATAATAATAGTTATAAACTATTAAGTTATAGGTATTGGAATTTCCTTTCAAATTTGTCTGTTAGTGCCCATAACGAATATGAATTTATCCGAAGTTACGAATTGTCCAAAATAACGAATGCTGGATAATTCGTAACTTCGGAAAAAATTGCATTTGTTACATTTAGTAACAGCCAAACTTTGAAAGAAAACTCCAATACCTATAATTTATTAGTTTATAACTATTATTATTATTATTATTAATAATTCATTGTAATAATAATAATAAACTATAATTATGGTTAATAAACTTAATATTAATGTAAAATAAAAAATGAATATTAATAGAAATTATCCAAATGTTTTATGTTCTTTCGGATTTTCAAATTTTAGTTCTTATTTTCAGATTTTTTTATTTTTGGATTTCCGTTCTTATTTTTTGGATTTTCGTTATGATTTTCAGATTTTGGTTCTCATTTTCGGATTTTCGAATTTTCGAATTTCGGATTTTCGCTCTTTTAAAAAAAATTGTTTTAGAAAAAATGTGTTAAACGGTCTTTTGTTTATCTGGATTACTCTGAATTAACGAATATGCCGAATTTTGATAAAAACTAATTTGGAACGAAACAAATTGCTCATGTCTACCGATATAACCATACCTGTTATAAACTATTAAGTTATAGGTATTGGAATTTCCTTTCAAATTTGGCTGTTAGTGCACATAACAAATATGAATTTATCCGAAGTTACGAATTGTCCAAAATAACGAATGCTGGATAATTCGTAACTTCGGAAAAATTTGCATTCGTTACGTTCAGTAACAGCCAAATTTGAAAGAAAACTCCAATACCTATAATTTAATAGTTTATAACTATTATTATTATTATTATTATTATTATTATTATTAATTCATTGTAATAATAATAATGAACTATAATTATGGTTAATAAACTTAATATTAATGTAAAATAAAAAATGAATATTAATAGGAATTATCCAAATGTTTTATGTTCTTTCGGATTTTCAAATTTTAGTTCTTATTTTCGGATTTTCAAATTTTTGGATTTCCGTTCTTATTTTTTGGATTTTCGTTATGATTTTCAGATTTTTGTTCTCATTTTCGGATTTTCGAATTTCGGATTTTCGCTCTTTTAAAAAAAATTGTTTTAGAAAAATTGTGTTAAACGGTCTTTTGTTAATCTGGATTACTCTGAATTAACGAATATGCAGAATTTTGATAAAAACTAATTTGGAACGAAACAAATTGCTCATGTCTACCGATATAACCATACCTGTTATAAACTATTAAGTTATAGGTATTGGAATTTCCTTTCAAATTTGGCTGTTAGTGCACATAACAAATATGAATTTATCCAAAGTTACGAATTGTCCAAAATAACGAATGCTGGATAATTCGTAACTTCGGAAAAATTTGCATTCGTTACGTTCAGTAACAGCCAAATTTGAAAGAAAACTCCAATACCTATAATTTAATAGTTTATAACTATTATTATTATTATTATTATTAATAATTAATTGTAATAATAATAATAAACTATAATTATGGTTAATAAACCTAATATTATTGTAAAATAAAAAATGAATATTAATAGAAATTATCCAAATGTTTTATGTTCTTTCGGATTTTCTAATTTTAAATTTTTGGATTTCCGTTCTTATTTTTTGGATTTTCGTTATGATTTTCAGATTTTTGTTCTCATTTTCGAATTTTCGTTCCTTCTGATTTTCGAATTTCGGATTTTCGCTCTTTTAAAAAAATTGTTTTAGAAAAAATGTGTTAAACGGTCTTTTGTTATTCTGGATTACTCTGAATTAACGAATATGCCGAATTTTGATAAAAACTAATTTGGAACGAAACAAATTGCTCATGTCTACCGATATAACCATACCTGTTGTTTCAATGTAGTTAGATTCTGTCCTTTGCATCTCTGTTAACGCTGGATTTTCCTAGGACTTTGTTTTAGTTTTAATATAATTAACATGCTTTATAAACTGCCCTCCAAGATGTGCCTTTGAGGCATCCCACACCATTTCCAATGTCGGCTGTGCCTATATTATATACAAAGAAAGCAGTCAGGGAATCCACAATCGGGTCTGGGTCTGGGAGCAATGGCAACCAAAAGGGACTGAGCTTCCAGTATGACCTTCTAGGATCCCGAAGGCCAAGTTCCACCAAGGAACCTTGAAAATTTAGTAGGGCCTTTAGGCATAGAGTTTATAGTATTGGTAGATCTCAGACATTTATCTTTGGCATAATCAAGATAGTTATTAGAATCCCCCACCGCTAGTAGCAGCAGAGAGCATAATAAAGAAAACAAAAAGAACATTAGGCGTCGATCGGCACATTTGTCAACGTAAACTGAGTCCCATGACACACAAGATTGCTCACCCCTCTGGAGTATAATAGGTAAACTGAGTGAAATTGGTGGCTAAATTGACATTGTGATAATTGTGGTGTATCATCAGGTGAAAGATGACTGAAGAAGTCATGCGTTGGATAGTTCGTAGGACCACCAGACGTTTAACTGTATTACTCAGTCCCCTGACACTGCAGGACAATACTCAAATTTTTCTAATGGGAATACCCAACCTTTATATATACAGAACTTTGATTCATGAGATACAGGAGGTTGAAAGGGAGATCAAACTATTTAAGAGCCATCCAGTGCATTCAGGGTATACCCAGTGGAAGAGCAGGTGGAAAATTACAAAGTACCTTGCATGTATAATCCATGAGGGTAGGAACCAGTCAAGAAAGGAAATAGACCATAGAGCCACATATGAAGACCCATGGTGAGCCAAATGGACTCCCAAACTAAAACGTAGAGGAATAAATAGTCCACGTAGGTGTCAAAAACCATGAAATCAGACAGAGACAGAAGAATAGTTAAATCACATAATAATAAAAGTAAAAAGGACAAACGTAGTCAAACATAACCAAAGTTCAGTAACTGGAACGGATAGCCAGCCAAGCCAGAAGTCAGGGATCAAAGTAGTGGAACAGCAAGCAGGATCTGGAGCCAGAAGGGATGTCAGCAAAGCAAGTCTTTAAACAGGAAAGCAGGAGATGTTTCTTGTGATGTTGACCAAGGGGAAGGCAGAGCTCCTGTGGACTGTGGAGAGAGATAGGAGCTGGCAATTAGCCGACAGCTGAGCGGCCAGCTCAGAGAAAGAAGGGCTGAGCCCAGCCCTGACAGTAGGACCATATAGGGAGACAACAGTGGAAGCTCACACTGATATACTATAGAGCTTCTCTGCAGCTGTCAAGTGAATAGTAACCAGAAAGAATAGTCAACAATAACAGTAGAATAAAACCTCTGCCTATATCAAAATGAACTTGGGCACTCGAGGAATATGGCCTATGCATAGAAAGATAATGGTATATTTCATGTAGGAGCCGGTTGGTGGCCCAAGGCATTCTGCAGGGCTTTTTCTTCCCTATCTAGCCACTGCATTGCCAGCACAGGCTTTTCAAAGAAGAAGTGTATCTCTCCTTCAACCTCTACCCTTAGCCGAACTGGATAGAGCATAGCATATTTTAACTCTAGAGATCTCAGGTGACGTTTCACATCATTGAATCTTCTTTTCTGCAGGTCGGCAGAAAAATCCAGAAACTGGGACATTGTTGAGTTATCAATGACCAGAGTCCCCTGCATGGTACAGGCTTTAGAGGGTATAGCATCTATATCCTTATAATTAAGGAGTTTGAATAGAAAGGGACAAGGAACCCTGTGAGCACGTTCCACTGAGAACATTGAAGAGAAAGCATCATTGCCAAATATGGAGATCAACCATTTTTCAATAAATATCACAGGGTTCTTCCCCTCCGCTTTTTCAGGGATGCCAATAGCATGGATGTTATTACGCCTCAGCCTATTTTCAAGGTCATCCAGGTGAGCATTGTGTTGAGCTATGAGCTGGATGTTATAGCTGAGGTCCCTTGCACAGGAGTCACGTTATCCTCTACGGTGCTAACTCTCCCTTCCAGAAATGATATCCTGTTTCTGTCTTCACCCCTTTATGTTCATTAGTAAGGGCAGCAGTGGAAGCATTGCCAGCAGTCACTACTGAGAATATATCCCACAGGGTCGGTTCAGGTTCCTCTGTAAGCCCTGCAGTCCCTGATGGCATGAAAAATATATCCTCTGGGGTACTAACTGTGTCCCACTCTGTGTCAGATCCATTGCCATTGTTAGGTACCTGGTGATGAGCCCGACTTGATGGTAGAAGACCTCTCTTACAGCTCTGGTTCAGGGACCACTGGAATGGAGACAGTGGCCCTGTGAGCGCAGCGGGGTAGGAGTGTCTGACTGGAAGCAGCGGCTGGTTCCTTCTGGATGCTGGAACTGCAGGGAAGATGGTGGACATGCTGGCAGCGATCAGCAGGCACAGGCAGCGGCAGCAAGGACCGAGTGCAGCACACTTGGGAGGCAGAAGAATGGTCAGGCAGGCCGGGTCACAACGGATAATGCAGACAGGTAAGTACAGCAGGCAGAAGCGAAGTGCAGGCAAGCAGGGGTTCAGCAACAGAGGTTCAGTCCAAAGCAAGGTCAAGCAGGCCGGGGTCAGAGCAGGAGAGGTCAGCGAGGTCAGACGGAAGCCGGATCAAATATCACAACAGCAGGCAGATAGCAGGTAGTTCGGGTACAGAGCTGCAGACAAACAGCACCGGACAAATGCAGCAGCCTCCTTTAAATAGGGCCACTGGCGCAAAACAGCGCTGATGCGCACATGTGAGCGTGCGCTGTGCACGCGCCTGCCGCACACGTGCATGCGCCCGGGGTGCGCGCTGGCGCACACACGCACCGATGCCTGGCTTGCCCAGCGGCGCCCACGCATCCGCCCGTTCCGTGCGGGAGAAACCCTGACAGCTATCCTCGAGGGGAACCGTGTCATCTGCCTCTAAAACACCCCCAGAGAAATCCTCAGGTGTAGCGGGAGGAGGCAGGGCATCTTTAGACAGGGTTTTGGAGAAGAGCTTTTGTGCCGCTGCCTTAGAGGTCCGCTGTGGGCAGGCGTCATCTTGCCCCACGAGGTACAGAGACCGGCCCACTTTAATTCGCTTGGACATGTTCGGTACTCACTATGAACCACTCGTTGGACTGGCTGAAGCAGGGCGAAGCCTCCGGAGATGCCGGTAAGGCAATTAGAGCGATGCCCTCAGGATAGTGCGACAGATTTTTGGTGGAGAGAGAGCAGGAAGTGGTCTGGCTACATCATTCTGTTTTTACAATGTGTTAGTTACTTTCCATAGCTCTTATTAAAGCATTTCAATTGGAGATATTTGAGGCTTTATTAGGAGGTTCAGAATCTGCATTTTTGGAAAATCTGTTAGATGTTTACATTTTTGATGGTAAGATTTTAATCCAATATTAAAAGAAAATTATGAGACTTCATGATATTATAGCTTGATGAGTGCCAAGAAATTGCACATTGAAGACACATATATTTTTCTTTTGGATAAATCTCCAGGTCTGAAAAATATCCATAATTGTCCACATATGCTTCAGGTTTCCCAAAAAATCTTCTCTAGTTGATTGACATGCCACCGTTAAAACCTCGAAGGAGCTCAAATCGGGAGAGAAAAATGACTGACATCTCTGATGGATCCAAGTCTCCAAAGTCTCCAGCATTCAATATTCAATCCGGCCTTGGATTTACTCCTTTTAGAGACTCCAGACCAGGCCCAGAGATGGACAGGGTAAATAATCTGAAGGAGCTATTCCCCTGGAAGAGACAGACCGCCAAACTGATGGGGCGATACAAGCTCAGAGTCCATTCAAGGACAGTCGACCGGAAAGGAGAGAGACGGCCAGGGAAAAATGATGAGCGCAAAGCCTTTGACAGGTTATCCTCCAAGGAAGCCTCACCGGTTGTCTGAGAGGAAACAGAGAAAAACAAGGATTTGGCTGGACGGCCAACTCTAGAATCTGCTCTTCTCCAGAGGAGAGCTTGACATTTATATCTCCCATTCATATAAATGTATTCCCTATTAAAAACTCCAGGGAATTTTAGAACATACTTGGAGTCTTTTTGACCCACCAATTTATATTCGTTTCTAATTATTTAACTCAGGAAATTTTACTTTTTTCATAACCATTTTACTCTGTACTTAGGGGATTTAGTTAATAGTTTTTGAGTAACGAGTGTGACATGTATTACTGTTTATTCGTTTATACATGTCTATGCTTAAGGTAGAACTATCGGCAAAAGAGAGGGTTATAACCCCTGTCAGATTTTCCTCGCCATCTGTATCCCATTGCGGAGATAGCCAAATGGGAAGTGGGAGGAGATCCCTGCAAATTAAGGGAAATCCTTGGGGACCCCCAGGTTACCAGAACTGGTGTTCCCATTGGAAGCTTGCCCTGTACGCTCCTGGCACAGATACTGGCGGCTAACGTACAGCCAATAACAGAGGTCACATGATCATAAACCCTGCCTGCCTCCCGGGATCTGAAACCCTTCAACTACTTCAAGTAGCAACTGTTGTTCTGGGCCGCCATCATATGACGCGATTTCCTTAGCGGGCCACTAGGGGGTGCGCGCACACCGCCATGCCAGGGGTGTCCTCCACGTTGCTGGTGACCCGATGCGCGTGCCTGGCGGCCGCGATGTCCACAGGGCACCCGCGATTGCCAAGTAACTGAGCAGGACTGTGGATCTGTGTGTGTAAACACACAGATCCACGTGCTGTCAGAGGAGAGGAGACCGATGGTGGGTCCCTTGTACATAGGGACACCGATCGGTCACCTCCCCCAGTCAGTCCCCTCCCCCCACAGTTAGAATCACTCCCATAGGAAACATATTAACCCCTCGATCACCCCTTAGTGTTAACCCCATCCCTGCCAGTTACATTTATACAGTAATCAATGCATATGTATAGCGCGGATCGCTGTAAAAATGTGAATGGTCCCAAAAATGTGTCAAAAGTGTCCGATATGTCCCTCGCAATATCGCAGTCATGATAAAAATTGCAGATCGCCGCCATTACTAGTAAAAAAAAAAAATAATAATAATAAAAATGCTATAAATCTATCCCCTATTTTGTAGACACTATAACTTTTGCGCAAACCAATCAATATACGCTTATTGCGTTTTTTTTTTAACCAAAAATATGTAGAAGAATACATATTGGCCTAAACTGAATAATGACCCCCTAATCCTAATCCATAACCTTAATATTGATCCCTAATCACAACCCCAACCTTAATATTGGCCCCTAACCCTAATATTAACCCCTAATCCTAGCGCCTAACCCTATTATTGACCCCTAACTCTAATCCCAGTGCCTAACTCTGACCTAACAAAATAAATACATACAATTTTGTAAATAAAAAATAATTAAAATAAATATATTAAACCCTAACCATGACCTTTAACCCCTAACCCCTTAAAAATATAAAAATAATTCATTAATAATAAATAAAAGCTGATGCAAAAAGCTGAAAAACACAGCAACCAATGATGAAACAGATGACATTTTTCTAATAAAAAACGCCAAAGCTTTTTAAAATGCTGTACACAAATGCTCAAAAACATGCATACAAACGCCCCCTAAAAAATGCTCAAAAATTCAACGCTCGGCCTTACCGTGACTTGCTGAAAAGTTACAATATACAGTCTGATCACGGGGGGAGGGGAGACTAAGGAAATGCTTCCTCCTGCCTGCAGCAGACTGATGACATCATCTCAGTCTAGGCAGAGTCATAGGTCTGGAAATTAAGGTTGTTTTTTTTATTTCATTTTATATATATATATATATATATATATATATATATATATATATATATATATATATATATATATATATATATAATAACAGGTAAAGAGTTTCTAAAAGATATTCACATGACATTTCAGGAAATAATTGTTGCAGACTTGTAAAGTTTTTGAAAATTCATGACAATGTAACAACCCGATAGAAAAGATTCTTCTGGAGGAGGCCTAATGAAGTGTGGTGGCCTTGTCCCCCTCGGTGGGAGCACATCTGGTGGGATGATAATGTAATGTACTGATGATTGCAGCTGCCCATAAAATCAGATTAGCGTCCCTGAACCATAGGAGATCCAGAGCTGGAAAATATGGCGGTGACCTGGGCTGGGTGACCTGGGCCGGGTGACCTGAGCTGGGTGACCTGGGCTGGGTGACTTGGGCTGGGTGACCTGAGCTGGGTGACCTGGGCTGG